>NC_143566.1:53747500-54372500 GCF_054136105.1 Typopeltis vanoorti | reverse complement strand
TGTTCCAGTCTGGTGCATGAAAAAAGTTCAGGGACCAGGCTCTGGAGACCCCTGGCTGAATTTATCCACTGTATGGCATTGATTTGAATATAATAATATGTACAATAAAAGCTATAGTTCTTAGACCCATCCATACAAGCAAACACTTATAAAATTTGCAATACGAAAAAATGAAACAAATATCAGAGATTATTTTCAAAATGAATTAATCTTTCAGCTAAAAAAAATACTGAGTATGCAAAATGAACAAATAAACAAATTGTTCAAGGCTTTGGATTTTAAATTCACTCTTGTAGAGCATTATGGAGCTCTTTATGTTTTTTTGTTTTTTTTTTGCAACCAAATATTGCCTGTGCAGAATACAGTTCTGTTAGATTTTTTTTTTTCAGGAATGCTAAAATCAATCTATATTTGCTGCTCATTTTTTTAAATTTATTTTTATTATATTATAATTTGTCTGTTGATTCCCCTTTTGATTCCATAGCATACATCAACACCTCTTTCAAGTTAGTTGACTCCGAGGTGTTCAGTATCAACCCCCTTTGGAAATCCCTGCTATACTGGACAGTTTTAAGTGGGATGTTTCTAAATAATAAGATGAATAGTAATTGCATATTAATCTGTTGTGTTAGTTCAGTTTTAACAGAACCTGCTGTGGTTAATAAATCTGTATATTAATATAAGTTATGATAATATATTTTAGGTGGTAGAAAGCAAAGACAATGTGGAGATTGTGAATGTTGACTATAACACTAAACTCAACATTCAAGATGCACAGCGTATTCACACTGGACTCTACAAAATCATTGCAGAAAATGAAGTTGGAAAAGATGAAGCAGAAGTAGAAATTGTTGTCTTAGGTAATATGATACTTTCAACAAAAATTAAATTTTGAAATTTTCTTATTTCTGTAATTGTTGTAGAAAGTTTTTACATTTGGTTACAAAAATTATACTTTACAAGAAATTATTTCTTGTAATTTCTTCTTTTTTTTCTTCTTTTTTTTTGGGCATCAATTTTCTTCTTTATTTCTTTAATCCAATCTCAGATGGGATTGAATGATAGACTAGTGAGTTGGATAGGTGAATGGTTATTGGATAGGTATTAGCAAGTTGTGTATATGTGGGCACTATCTCAAAAGAGGAGTCAATAGGGATGTGTCACATGGGTTAATTTGGGACTTTATTATTTAATCTGTATATTCGTGATATTAGGCTAAGTTTAACTAGTAATATACAACTTTTTGCAGGTGAAAAACTGGGGTCAGTGATGAGGAATCAAGCAGATGTTGCATCCTTACAGGAAACTTGAATAGATTGTATGACTGGGCACCAGTATGGAACTATGAGTTCAATGTTGCCATTTGTAAGGTTGTGAAGACATCACATCAGATTATGGCAATGATGCAGAGGACCTGAACTTGTAGAAATAAAGAGGTCCTAATTCCATTATATGAGGCCTTGATCAGGACTCATATGGATTATTGTGCACAGATTTGGATCCCTGGTTTTCATGGTGATGAAGATATGTTGGAAAAGTCTAGAGAAGACTAAGATCATAACTGGTCTTTGGTCTGTCAATTCAGTATGTGGGATATGAGGACAGATTGAGGGAATGCAGTTTGCAAAGCCTTGTGAAAAGGAGGAAGACAGGGGATATGATTACAATATTTTAGTTCATAAAGGGTTGTTACCTGGTTAATGTGGAAGAAGTTTTTCATAGAATGGTGAACGGTGGGCGGGGGGGGGGGGGTAGAACAAGGAGACTTGCATGGAAGCTGTATAAGGAGGATGTGAGCAGGGCAGAAGGAGTAATTTCTTTGCATGGAGAGTGGTTGGTGTGTGGAATGCATTGCCTGACATTGTCATGAATGCAGATACATATTGAATGAGTTGAAAGCATGGTTTGATGGGCTTTCTGTGTTACATTATTTGCTTCCCATGTACATTTCATGAAGATATGGTGTTAATAATAGTCATAATAATAATAATAATTTCTGAAACAGACTCAAACTCAACATCTACAAACTGAAGATAGTAACCATTAATATGAGGAGTATCAATGGCAAGGAAATCGAGCTTGCAACAGAACTAAAAAAGGACCTTGTGGAAATAATTGCCATCATTGAAACAAACAAGACAAAAACAAACAAGATGTTATAAATAATAAGTGTAGAATGTAACATCATACACTTATTATTATTCAGGCAGTAATGATCAAGGAAAGGAAGGGAATAGCAATAGCATTCAACACTAAACATGAAGATGAACTTCTCAATAGGAAAACAGTTTCAAATAGAGTTATATGGGTAGACTTCAAAATGGGGAAAGGGAAAATCAAACTTCCTTGTATCAAAGAAACAGTCCTGAAAAAGAAGAAAACATACTGAAAGCTTTTGGCAAATAAGTTAGCAAATGCCATAAAAGAATACAGAGAAAAATGCCAGAATTGAAATTAGAATTGAAGGAAATACAGAAGATCGTGTGATGTAAAATCAGGGTGTAGGACAACGATGCACATTATCTCTACTCTTATTCATCATATATATATATGGATCACTTTTATGTAAGAAAGTGGCATTAACATTAGAATTGGAGATATCAAATATAACTCTTTGCTTTATACAGCAAACTACATTCTGAATAGACAGCCTATGGAACAAGTAAAATATTTAAGCTATTTAGCACAGTTTTTAGTGAAGATAGCAAGTTAAAAATCTGGAAATAGACAACAGAATAAGCACAGCTGGTATTGTGGGTAGTCAACTGAATAAATTTATATGGAATAAGAGAGAAATTAACCAAAACACCAAGCTAACAGAATACAAGACAGTGTTCAGACCAGTTTTAAGTTATGGATCTGAGAGTTGGGTTAGAAATAAAACATTTGATCAAAGACTAGAAACCACAGATATGATGGTTCTGAAAAAAATTAGGGAGCTGAATACATGGCATCAATGGCAAAATCATATTAAAAGGGAAGACATTAGGATGGAATTGACATTGTTTGCATTCAAGAGAATGGGTGGGTGAAGATGAGCAGAACAGGTGTTTTATTATCATCATCATCATCTGACCTCCACGGAGTAAAATAATTGTGACAGGTCTACAATCTCTTATGCCAAGAGATTGAGCTCTGCTTTGAACCCATTCACAGTTTCTGCATTCACCACACTTTCAGGCAATGCATTCTATTCACCAATCACTCTCAGTGTAAAGAACCTGTCTCTCACTCCCCTGCTCACAGGTTCCTTATGCAGCTTCCATTGATGGAAGTTCCTCTAGTGCCACTAATGCCTCCCTCTATTCTATGAAATATCTTCTCTCCGTTAATTTTGTAATAACCTCTCACCAGTTTATGTCTCAATCATATCCCTCTCTTCGTCTTCTATTCACAAGGCTCTGTAAGTTGTATTCTTTCAATCTCTCTCCTCGTAGATGTTATGGTTTCCCTGTATAAGGCTTTGATCAGGCCACATATGAACTACTGAGCACAGATTTGGCTGCCTGGTTTTTCAGGGCAGATGTATTGAAAAAGGTCCATAAACCTCACACAGATTTAGTAAACCTTCTATGGACCTTTTTCAATACATCTGCCTGAAAAACCAGGCAGCCAAATCTGTGCTCAGTCCAAATCTGTCCATATGTGGCCTGATCAAAGCCTTATACAGGGAAACCATAACATCTTTGCTGCTGAATGTCACTGTCCTCCTCAATGTTGCCATGATCCATTGGGATAGTCTTACAATTTTTGCAATCTGATCCCTAAACTTCATATGTCTGTCCATCATCACTATCAAATCTCTCATTACTTCCATCTCCTTCAGAATTTCTCCATTAATTGTATACTCAGAACCTCATATATATGGTGTTAATGTACTATAGTTGATCAACCAACCTCTTGTGTATAAGCTCAACATTTAAAAAAGCAAAACAAAAAAAAACTTGCCTACCAGATTTGAAGCCCTTGCACTTTACAGCATTAAAATGATCCAATGATCTGTACACTTATATACACTGCTCAAAACAATTAGGGGATATTTTAGTTTCTGTCAGATAATTATAAATTTCTGCAAATAATTATAACTATTGGGTACTTGATACATGAATAAATATTTCTTACTTATGGATAGGGTGTAATTGATGAGATACTGTTTAAATAATCGATGAGATATTGTTTAAATAATTTTAACAAGAATAGGCAAACACGCTTTTGTTAATTTTTAATTGGGCATATGATCTCCATTAACAGCCAAAAAAACAGCGGTACATCTTGATTGCATGGACTGGATAAGATGATCCAACAGTTCTTGTGGGATATTTCCCCACTCTTCTGTGAGAGCAATTTTGAGCTCTTGAAGCAATCATGGTGGCACCATCCGAGCAGAAACGAGCCTACCTAAAGCATCTCAGGTATGTTCGATTGGATTACAATCCGGTGAAGAGGCAGGCCAGTCCATTCGTTCAATACCTTCTTCCTCAAACCACTCTTCTACCAAATTTGCACAGTGTGGATGAGCATTGTCATCCATAAAAATGAATTCTTGGCCAATTGCAGCAGCATATGGACGAATTATAGGTTCCAAAATCTCATCACGATACCTTTGGGCTGTTAAGGAACTGTTTCCAATAAAACAGAGGTCAATATTGCCACCTATACTTATTCCAGCCCATACCATCAAACTCCCACCTTGATGTTGGGGTCTTTCATGAACAAACTGTGGATTATTTCTTGTTCCACTTCACTCCATATCAAGATACGTTAGTCATCTGGTTGTAGACTGAACCTGGACTTGTCACTAAAAAGTACACAAGCCCAATCCTCATTTGTCTAATTGCAGTGTTCCTGTGCCCAGATTCTTCTGGCTCTTTTGTGATTTGCAGTAAGTGGAATGCAAACCATTGGTCTTCGAGTATAAACCTATGGCATGAAGACGATTTCGAACATTTCCTGTCTCGAGAAAGTGATTCCAAAGTCTTGAAATTATACTTTGAGATACATGACATGCTTGAGTGACAACGTGCTGCATTTATCTCCAGCTTCTAATCGACCAATGCCTCTCCAAGCCATGGATTCCAGGATATCATGTTGCTCTGCAATTTTTAACAAAATAATGGGTCGTAGATGACACAAGGTTACAATTGAAGTGATAATTATGCACTGTGGAAGTGAGTGCAACAAGCCACGCTTTTATACCCCACATGCTAATACTGCTAAGACACGTTTCGACAATAATGTTCTACACTGTTGTATATTAAAAATATTTTAAAATAAATGTGTTATATTTGTAAATTATTTTTATAACTTTATAATTTACAAGAAAACCAAAATATCCCCTAATTGTTTTGAGCAGTATAGTACATTCAGATCCTCCTATAAGGCCACAGCATCTCCTCTACTTCTCATAGCCCTCTCAACTTTGCATCATCACCAAAGAGCTGCGTTTCCAGTTAAGCCAGTCCCAATGTCATTAACAATAATGGTAAAAGTTAAACAATAATGGTCCCAAAACAGATCCCTATGGCTCTCCACTTTGATCTTCTGGGATACCATTCATCCATATACAACCTGCTGATACCTGTCTGATGGCTGTACAGATATTCAAGTTACTAGTCTATTATTTATCCCATCTGTTTCATTCACTGCCACATGACAAGCTAGTAGCAGTCTATCAAAGGCCCTTTGAAAAGTCTAAGTCACTGTATATTCATCTCCTTTATCAAGTGAGTTTCTCACCTTCTTGTAATATGTAACTGGATTGCTTAAACATGACCTCCCCCTAACAAACTCATGCTGACTATGCATTTTTGGAAATTATGGAGACAACTACCGTGTTTGAATAAAAACTTTAGTTTACTATTACTAAAATTTTACAATTCGACGTTTCGACCTTTATGTTAAGGTCATCTTCTGGAGCGTACAAATATACACAGGAAACAAGCTATACCACAATCATACTGGTTCGTTAAAGACACTGACTAACCGCTACCACAATTGTTGGCCTGACCTCTGGTGGAAAAAAAAAAAAAAAAAAAAAAAAAAAATTATACATCAGCGCTAAAGTCCTATTATTTGTGTTGTCTACTATATACATATATTAACATTATATTAACATCATTCCAGCCAGTTGGAGTGGAATGGTTTCTAATAATAGCAGATTGGCTAGAGTCCTGACTTGTGTTGACTATCATAAAGAATACTACTATTATCATCTAATATCACTAATACCTTAACAACAACCACTTTTATACACACACACACAGATCAACCTATGATTTGTAGCCTTAGTCTTATCTCCCCCCCATGGAAGTGAAATAATGTTTCCCACCTTCCACTCCCTTGGGACTTTCCTGTTACAAGACTTATGTTAAATAATTGTGCCATTAATTCCTTAGACTATTCCCTCAGGACACGTGGCTATTATACTGTCAAATCCTACAACCTAGAAAAAAGACTCAGAAGAAGACCAAGACTTAGGTGGATTGATTCAGTCAGAAGTGTCTTAGAAGAATGAAATTAAATGTGGCACTACTGGAGTTCTGACAAGTAATAGACTAATTTGAAGAAAATTTATTGATAGAAGATTGTTAATAATGTACACTTGATCATGAACTTCTGTCATAGTAGCCTGATCACCTTTTGAGGATACACGTCATGAAATTGATTATAATTCTGATCATTATCATTATTATCATCACCCAAGACCTCATGGAGTCAAAGACTTATCTTAGATGTCCTTTTATCAAACACAGAGCTCATCATACCATGCTTTAAACACACTCAAATTCTCTGCAGACACCACACTCTCAGGCAAGGCATTCCAGTCATTCACAACTTTGCATGAAAAAACCTGCCTCTCACACCCTTCTTATACAGCTTCCAGGGATGACCTCTGGTTCTCTCCTGATCTCCCATGATTTTCTGTAGAACCTCTCCATCATTGATCCTATAAAAACCCCTTAATAACTTGTAGATCTCTATCATATCTCCTGTCTGCCAGACTCTGCAAATTGCATCTTCTCAATCTTTCCTCATACTCAACAGTCCAGAGGTCAGAAACTACCTTAGTCAGTTGCCTCTGGACCCTTTCTAATATCTCTTTGTCCTTCTGAAAGCCAGGTGACTAAATCTGGGCACAATAGTCCATGTGTGGCCTAATCAAAGCCTTATACAATGGAACAAGAATCTCCCTACTTCTACAAGTCAGTGTCCTCTGCATCATTCCCAGAAGCCTTTGTGTCGTCTTCACAATTTTGGCTATGTGTCTCCTAAATTTCTGGTCCTTATCCACTATCACCCCCAGATCTCTTATTTCCTCCACCTCCGACAATATATTCTCACCAAGCATAAATTCTGCATTCCATTTTTGTTTTCCAAATTTTAAAACCTTACATTAATGAGTCTACAGTCAACCTCTAAAAGCTGCTTGACTTTAGTTCTTTTTAAAACATTCTTATATTTATTATATTTACGGCTATTTTGCCTGCTTCTGTTTAGGAGTGCCCCTGTTTAAATGTCATTGGCTTTTTACTCACGAATTCTTAGGGCATGGTAGATGTATATTTACCAATAAATATATGTGGCATAAAGGAAGAGAAATTTACACATACCTTTTTCTGGGTGTTGTGGCTTTTCTTCTTTCTGCGATCTCCAAACTACTGCATGGGGGGGGATAGGCAATGTGGGAGAATTAAAATAGAAATGGAAAAAAACGGATGGGCAGAGCGTTTTTTATATTTATATAGGGTGGGAAAGGGTGAAAGGGATTGAAAACAGCAACTGATTTTTAGAGGGGGAGGGGGGAAGGAAAATAATAATAATAGTAGTTTGTTAAGAGGAGTAACATGGGAGTTTTCCCAGAAATAATATCCATAATTCTTTTTTTTTTTTTCAATAAGATATTATTTTTTTATCCTTGTTAAAATTAAATGGTGGTTACTTCTAGTTTCAAATTTTCTGTATCCTTTTATCCTGAACAGCATGTGGATATTACTATGAACATAGTCAATAATTCAATATCAGCAATGATAGTAACAAACGCCTTAGGCACAAAATATTTTTTAGATGCTTGGTTTCTTTAAAGATGGATGTAGTGACTTTAGCTATCATAAAATCAGGGTTATGTTTTCAAGGGGAGGGGGTAAAGCATTTCTAGGTTGCATTTTTTCATGATCATGTCTGTTCTGCTTCTTATATTGGGGAGTTCTTTTGCTTGGTAGAACAGTGGGAAGGGGTGATGACAAGGGACCATCCCTGGAAATTAAGAAAGGAAACTGTGAGCAAGAGAGTGAGGAGTGGTTTCTTTGCATGGAGGGTGGTTGAACCATGAAATGCATTGCCTGATAGGGTGGTGAGAGCGAGAACGGTCAATGAGTTTAAGGAGCAGTATGATAGACTTTGTGTTTCCTAGGAGGGGCCTCCCATGATGAGTCTTCAGAGACTTTGTGGTTCTTAGGAAGGATCTCCCACGATTAGTCTTTTGACTCCATGGAGGCCTGAATAATAATAATAATAAAATTTTGTAACATTGAACTCATATCCCCAATCACTCAATTTATTCAAATGATGATGAAGAAGAGGAAATTATTATTTCTTGTAAAGTATAATCTTTAAGTGATATTCAAGAACTATCTAGTAGAAGCAATGTCTGAATGTATTCCAAAGATCAGAAGATTAAATAAGCTAGTTGTGAAATGGATAAATGAAGAGATTAAGCATGCAATACAGAGAAGAAAGGCATTATGAAGGCAATGTAAAAGGAGTAGTAGTAATCAGTTTCATGAGGAAAATAAAGAACAGGCAAGCAGGGTGACTCAGTTGGTAAGGGTAGCAAACGTTCAGTATGAGCAGCAGTTAGCTAATAAAGCCAAAAAAATCCCAGGAAGTTCTTTCGATATGTAGCCAGCAAAATAACATGACCAGCCTGACTGGCTGAGTCGTTAGCGTATCTGCTCTCCAGCCAAATGGCTGTGGGTTCGAATCCCACCGTGGGCATGGATATTTGTGATTATCTGTGGAAATAGTAGTGGTGGTGGTCGGTGGTAGATGGTATTGGTGTAGTTGCGGTCAGTTGGTGGAGACAGAGTTGTAGAGCAGGTGTCCTCCCTCGATGAGTCTTTGGACTCCCTGGAGGTGTCAAATCATAATAATAATAATGATGATGATTATGGTTGGATGGCATTGATTTTAGAAATTGGTATAAAGACAACTGCTACAGAGGATTTAATGAAAAGGATGCGGGAGATGGATACACAGTAGTATACTTGGACTTTGCAAAGGCTTTTGAATGGGTTACTGCATGATAATATGATATTCAAACTAGAGTGGATGGGGCTGGATATTAGACTGGTGCATTGGATTAGAGATTGGCTGTCTGATAGGCATCAACAAGTTGTCTATGGAAGGCAATATCCCAGAAGAGGAAAGTCACTGGGGGTGTACCTGAGAGGTCTGTTTTAGGGCCATTGCTGTTTAACCTGTGTGTTAATGATATGGTGGAAGATTTGAATGGGGATATTCAATTGTTTGCAGATGATGCAAAGCTAAGATGAATTATGAGGAGTAGAGCAGATGTTGTGGCTTTACAAGAAGACTCAAACACACTAAGTAAATCAGAGGAGTGGGGATGCCAATTGAATGTTGTGAAATGGAAGGTTTTAAGATTTGGAAAACAAAGATGAAATGTATAGTTTATTCTTGGTGGGGATATATTGTTGGAAGTGGAGGAAATAAGAGATCTTGGGATGATGGTGGCTCTGAAACAGAATTTGAAATTTAAAACACATTGCCAAAATTTTAAGGAAAACACAACAAATTCTGGGGCTGTTGCAGAGGACACTGACTTATTGGATATTATTGGGCCTTTGGTTTGTCCATTTTAGACCTTTTGTAGTGAGTTTTAAAAAACTTTCCTGTTTAGTTTGGTTTGTGTTTTGTGTGATCGTTCTCCCTGTATGGTAGATTAATGGGTTAGATTGAATGGCCATATTTGCAGAGAATTTTGTAGCCCCATCATATAGAATAGTTTTGATGTCAGAGACACGAGCTTCTCAGTGAAGAAATGTAAAGCTTCTCAGTGAAGCTTTACATTTCTTATGAACCATAGTAAATCGAACACTGTTTTTAAACACTTGTTTTGGATCATCTGTAATTTGTTAATTTGAATCTTCCATGTGATTCCAGGCAGGTGAGCCATTTATTAGGATTGGCCTGATCAGCATTTTGTGTAGATTAGTTTTAGTTCTGTGCTTGCTAGCTACATTAGTTGAATAACAAGAAAAGCTGTTCTGTTGCTTTATTTTTGAGCATGATTCATGAAGTAAAGTTCATTATCTAATTCTAGTGCTAAATATTTGGCTACTGGTTGCCATGGAGAAGGAGTGCTAAACATGACCACTTTGCCATTTAGCGATATTTGTCTTCTGTGAATGCTCTTGTCTGTGTTAATATCATCTCACCATTTTTTGAAACATTATTCTAATTTTCAGGTTGTATTTTGCAGTATTTTAGTTGCTCATTTTGGTTGTAGGGAGTTTATCATTATTGCAATATCATCTACATATAGGACTATTGTGGAAACAACTGCACATGAGATATCAGCCACATAGATGACGAAGAGCAGAGATGATACTAGTGAGCTCTGTGGGATAGCTGCTGTGATTTTAAATTCAAACAATCTGATTTCCTGCAGCTTTACTCAGAGTTTGCAGCCACTGAGGCAGAATTTGGTAAGATTAACCAGTCTTTGTGGGAAATTTAGCTTCCAGGAGTTTGAAAAGAAGCCCCATTGTACTATATAATGCTAAATGCTTGGGCAACATCCAGGAAGATCACCTCTTCATGCTGCTTCCTGATGTACCCTACCCCTATGTTTTCCACTATGCTGAGAACTTGTTCAGTGGAATGATTCTCCTGGAATCCAGATTGTTAATTGGGGATGAGATTTAATTCTTTAGTTGCTTCCTCCAGTCTTATTAGGATTACCCTCTCAACTATTTCTCCTAGACACAGGCTGTTTGACTAGGTGATAGTTTTGGAGGAATTGTGCTGCTTTTTTTCTGGTTTGGAGATTAGTATTTTGTCAGCTACTTTCCATCATGTTAAGAAGTAGTGATATCTTAATATTGCTTTTATAATAGCAACATTGTGCATTATGGCTTTATGCTGCATGCATTTATTTGATGATTTTGTTTGAAATCCCATCTGCGTCTGGTGCTTTCCTGTTATTAAGCTTGGTGAGTGTTTCATGTACCTCAGCAAGAAATGTCAATTGAATGGAGTTTTTGTGGTCTGTGCATTTTAGTGTACAATGTAGCCAGGTGCATATACTTTACTGATAAAGAGGAGATCTGCGTGGTTGTTGTTTGAACTATTATTATTATTAATATTATTAATATTATGTGACACCTCCAAGGAGTCCAAAGACTCATCAAGAGACTACCCTGCTTCTCTAGGCTGTCAGCAAAAGTTCAACTTTGTATGCATCTTGGTAAATTTCATGTTTACCATGGATTGGTAAGAGGGGAGTGTACAATCTGTGTATAAAGGTTTGGTCATTTTTCAGAGAATCTGGTTTTGGGTTTAAGGGCTGAAGTTTTTTCTCCCATTATTGATTTTAATCATTTTTTAAGTGCATACGAAACTGCCTTTTTGTAGCCCTCTTGAGTAGTTTTCGTGTTCTGTGAATAGTATTCTGTGCACCTGGCTCTGTTCTTTTCACTGATGAGATTTTTAATCTCACCTGGAAGTCAATCAGAGTTTGGGCATGGCACATGTCTGATGATTGTTAATGTAGTTTGTTATCTGCTTTTCCAAGCTTCTAATTGCATCTCTGATTTTTTTTCCCCTTTGAGTCACTGGTTGGAACTGACAAACTTGTTTGTAAAGTTCTATTTGGAGATTTGCCATGCAAACTTATTTAATGTTTCATTCCAAGTGGCTGCTAAGATTGCAGCTTTGTTGGATTTGGTTTAGTGCTTGCTGGAGTTTGTCTTTACTAGTGGTTTTGATGACACCACCTCTACTTCTTAGGTGTGTACTTGTTAGTTTGTTGTACCATTAGGAGATTATCAGCTTGCAGAGCAGTCATTAATTTTTGTTCAGTCATTAATTTTGGGAGCCTATCTGGGCTATTTGTGGCCCTCTTTGGTCTCTCTTTGGTTGTGAGCTCAGTTGGAGTAGAATAGGTTTGTGGTTAAAGCTGAGCTCACCAATCACACTTATTCAGTAGTGGTGCATGATATTTTGTAGGGCTGCTAAGTAAGGGACATCGAGAAGCCCTGCTGAATTGTGGTGCATGGTTCTAGAAGTCCTGGTAGAAGCAACATCATTGCAGGTTCTACAATTTTGTTTGTAGTTCTGTAGTTCCAGGCTGTGTGCTTAGCATTTGGGGTCTCCTACTGCTAGTCATACTTGATTTGTGTCTAGAATTTCACTTGAATCTATTTTCAGTAACTGTTTGTTTGGAGAGTTTTATATGAAGTATATTTTCATGGGGCCTGCATTTCCAGTTTGGATTTTGATCCCAATGATTTCTATGTTGGAAGTGGCACACAATTTACAATTTCATTGTATTCTATATTATGCTTGACAAAGATGGCCATGTTGCCCTCCTAGCATTGGGTGTGTCATTATGATATACAACATAGTTCCTTTTGGTTGTTGACTGGCTGGAGGTGGGTTTTTGTTTACAAATGTTACCTTAGTACTGTAACATGTCATAAGTTCTTGCAGTTTGTTTATTCTTATAGTTTGAACATCAGCAGCCAACAATTTTCTAGACTGTTGATGCTCCAGAAATGTAGTCTGTAGAGAGTTTAGCCTTATACATTTTTTAACCATCAATTAACAGTAAGGATTGTTTATGCATGTTTCACAAATTTGTTTGTAGTGTGCTGTGCTGAACTCATTTACCATTTCGCCCAAAGTGGCTGCTAAGATTTGCAGCTTTGCTAGATTCAGTTGCATTCTTGGATTTGTCTATTCTAATGGTTTTGATGACACTACCTCCACTTTTGATGCATGTAGTTTGTTGTACCATTGTGTGTGGGGGGGGTATCAATATTTACTGTGAATGTCCTTGTGGTGTCTCTTTGGTTTTTTTCCATTGGTTTTCGGTGGCCAAGTATTGCTTGCAGCCTCTGTAGTTGGCAGGATATGGTCTGCAGCAGTTGTCACATTTAGTTGGCTCTATTTTTGATTTTTTGCAGGAAGCCATTGTGTGGATTTCTATGCATTTGAATGCACTGGAACACAGCCATGCAGTGATATTGTGAGTGGCAAAATTTTTGATGACAGTGGCATTGTCCAACTGTTATTGACCATTGTCATGCCTGGCTTTTGTAAAATTTATTTTACAGATTTTGAGGACTTAGACCACTGCTATCGATTTATCCCTCACTTTCAGGATAAGTGGAGGAGCTGTTTCCTTATAGCAGTTTGTTTCTGTTTCAGTTAGGGTTGCAGTTTCACTAGATATTGGTTACTTATGTAATTTTTTCTTGATGACTAACTCACCCAATAAATTGCCGAGGAACCCCCTTTTTTTCCCCTCATCTGTTTCCTGGGTTAAATCTAAGTCATATTGTGGGTCTTGAAGTCTTGTCTGTTGCCAATGTCTGTGGTGGCTATTGGTCTCTGAAGCTCAACCTGTCATTGGTTGAACCATTTTGTTTGCAAGAATTCATAGAAACTTCATTCATCTGAGCTGTGCAAATGCTTGTTCAAACTCTAGGCTTTTCTACTAGAATCACCTGTTTGGAACTGGCAATGTAGTTATGGATTTTACCACCACTCCTTGAACTCATTGACCATTCATGCTCTCACCATTCTATTAGGCAATGCATTCCATGGTTTTCAATCACCCTCAATGAAGAAACTACACTTCATCCTCTTGCTCACAGCTTCCTTTCATAACTTAAAAGGATGGACTCTTGTCCTCTTTTATTTCATTCTTTATTACATTCAGTAATAGAATTACCTTATGTAATAAACAAGGAAAGAAAACAGAAATAGAGTAATTCTAGTAAGAAAAAAGGCAGTTACTGCAGAGATGTCTCAAATTCAAAGTCTTCGAAGATCACACTGAATCACAGTGAATCACATATTCACAATATTTCTATCAGGTAATCAGATCACTTTATTACAGATTCCAAGGTAACTGATAATTATTCTAGGGGGATATTATTATTATTATTTTATTATTATTCAGGCCTCCAAGGAGTCAAAAGACTCATCGAGGGAGGTCCTTCCTAAGACATAAAGTCTGTCAAGACTCATCGAGGGGAGGTCCCCCCCCTGAGAAACACAAAGTCTATCATACCACTCTTTAAACTCACTGACCATTCTCGCTCCCAACACTCCATCAGGCAATGCATTCCACGGCTCATCCACCCTCCACACAAAGAAACCACTCCTTACCCTCTTGCTCACAGTTTCCTTTCGTAACTTCCAGGGATGGCCTCTTGTCATCACTCCTTCCCGCTGATCAACCAAGCGAAAGAACTCCCCAGTGTCAACCCTGTAACCACCTCTCAACAGTTTAAAAGTCTCAATCATATCATCTCTCCTTCTTCTATCCACCAAACTCTGCAGTCCACATTCTCTCAGCCGATCCTCATAACTATCCCTGTACAGTCCTGAAACCATCTTTGTCATCCGTCTTTGTATCCTTTCCACAGTTAATTTATCCCCTTCAAATCCTGGGGACCAAATCTGAGAACAATAGTCCAAGTGTGGTCTGATCAGAGACTTATACAACGGAATGATAACCCTCTTATCTCTGCAGGTCAGTGTCCTTCTCATAATAGCAGCAATCCTTCGTGTTACCTTCACCACCTTTGCAATATGTCCCCTAAACTTCAGGTTTCTATCAATCATCAACCCCAGATCTCTTGTCTCCCCTACTTCCTCCAGTATAACTCCTCCCATAGAGTATGCAGCATCCCATCGATGTTTCCCAAACCTCAAGACCTTACATTTTGCTGCATTAAACTGACCCCCATTCATTTGCCCATCTATCTAGCTTATTTAAATCCTCTTGCAGGGCTACCACATCTGCACTATTACTAATAATCCTTCCCAGCTTCGCATCATTCGCAAACAACTGAATATCCCCCTGCAATCCACTGGCTATGTCATTGATATAAAGGTTAAACAATATAGGTCCTAGTACTGAGCCCTGTGGGACCCCCACTTGTAACCCTCTGCCTCCTGGAAACTGCTCCACCATACACAACTCTCTGATACCTATCAGACAGCCAATCCTGAATCCAGTTGACCAATCTGACATCCAGACGACCCATGTGCTGCAATTTAAATATCAGCTTATCATGTGGCACCCTGTCAAATGCCTTCGCCAAGTCTAAGAAAATTGCAGTATATGCCTTTCCCTCATCTAATGTTCTTGTAACTTTATTATAAAAGGCTAGCATATTGCTAAAACAAGAGCGTCCTTTCACAAATCCATGTTGATTCTCACAGATAACATTACCCTCATCTGCCCAATGCTGTACACGGTCCCTCACTACTTTCTCCAAGATCTTAACAACTACTGATGACACACAGACTGGCCTATAATTAGACACTTCCAGTCTGTTACCACCCTTATGCAATGGCACTATCTTACCTTCCTTCCATTCCCTGGGCACCTTTGCCAAAGCCAGACTTTCATTGAAAAGCCACGTTAAAGGTACTGTCAATTCCCTAGCACATTCTCTCAAAACTAGTGGTGAAATACCATCCAGTCCCACAGCTTTACATCCAGAGTACTCAGTATCTGAAACACACTCTCCTCCTGTACCTCCAGATCTCGTACCAGTCCTATCCCTCTAGCATTAAAACTGACTCCTCTAGGATGAAATACTCCAATAAAGTGTTCATTGAACAATTCCACTATGTCCTCTGCATCAGTCACTCTATTCCCATTTTTATCCCACAATATCATTCTTCCACAGTCATTTCTCCTCCTACTGGCCACATAGCTAAAAAATTCCCTAGGATTTTCTTTGGATCTTAGGGCCAATCTCCTCTCATATTCCAATTTCGCTTTCCTTACCACACTAGTCACTCTTCTGGCCTGTGTCTTATATTCCTCATGCATCTCTTCACCTGTCTCCTTATATCTCTTCCATAGCCTCTTTTTCACATGCAATTCCTGTTTAATATTGTTTGTCATCCACTTTACTCCAAATTGCATCCTCTTCTTCGCTCGTGGTATACAACTTACCATTGCTGATAACAAATATTCTTTCACAATTTCCCATGCACTGGTGATATCCCGGCCTTCCAATTCCTCCCTCCATGAAACTTCCCGAAGTTGACGTCTAAGACTATTATTATCACCTGCCTTATAATTCCACATAAGTTCCCATCTCTTTGATACTCCTACATGTCTATTCATTTTCCAAGTCAACACCATATGGTCACTCTCTCCAACTGGTGGGAGAGATGTCAACTCAGTTATTATCAACTCTTTTGATGCTATAACCAAATCCAAAATTTTTGAACCTCTTGTTCCCTCTGTTACATGTTGCCTAAGACATTTGGCCCTTAAGAATTCTAGAAATTCCATTCCCCTATTGCTACATGCATCTTCCTCTCTCCAATTTATACTACTGAAGTTAAAATCTCCCATAACAATCATTCTTCTTGCACTTGCCAAACTTAGCTGTCTAAACATCTCCTGGTCCCCATCCTCTGTGCTCCTGGGTCTGTAGCAACACCCCACTAAATATCCTGTCTTGCCTACCTCTACCTCGCACCATACGTTCTCAAAATCATTTGTCTCACTTCCTTCCAAATTCTCCACTCTTAGAGGACATAGGTCATCACTTATCATAAGCAGCACCCCAGCACCACGCTTCCCCCTCCTATCCTGACGAAAAATGCTATACCCAGCGACTTCTATTCCTGTTGTTATATCCACTTCTGTCAACCACGTCTCAGTGATTGCAATAATTTTTAGCCAGGCTGATGCTACCGCCACCAATTCCTCTCCCTTATTCCGGATACTCCTGGCATTAGTATACAGCATATAAATGCCATTGTTTCTATACCCAGCATTATCCCTTCTAGACTCCACTGGGCTCAGTGTTACCTGACATTGTCTCCCTTCTCCCAAGTATCCATTCCCACAAGAGGCCACCCCTGCTATCATCCTCCCTGGGACACACTGACTCGTTCAGAACAGCAATCTCTCCAGATGCCTACGTCCTTCCTCATTCAAATGTAAACGGTCTCTCGCATACAACTCCTCTCTTTCCTCAAATGCACTCCAAGCATCCACATATACCAGTCCTCTCTTGTCACACATTCTCGCTATTATGCCATTCAATATCACCGCTCTTCTGCTCAGCTCATCATTATCATACCTAGGCAACATGCACACTATTTTTCCTCTCTCTGTCTTCTTCCGTACAGTCTCAAGCAAAAATCTCATATCTCTTTCTGCCCGACTTACATTACCACTCAAGTCATTCGTTCCTACCATCACAATCATCTCATCCACCCTTTCACCTCTCTTAATTGCCATGGCCACCCTTTCTATTGTTCCTCCTGGCAAACACTCCTCACGCATCCTATCTTGAACACCACGGATCATTGAGTCGCCATACATTATACCTCTTACCATTCCCTTGCCCCTATTGTTTCCATTCTCTCCTCTTCTTTCATTCTCATACCTCTCTCTTCTACTGTTTCCATTCTCTCCTCTTCTAGCACCCCCTGTTTCATCCACTTTGGACTTCTGGCAGAGAATTAAAAAAGAAAAAAAATTCATGTTCAATATGGTTTTGGGACATTTATATTTCATGTAGTCATGCTCATTCTAGTCTGATGCTAGGTGGATTAATGGATTATAGTGGATGATGGTATTTGCATAATTTTGCAGGCTTTTTTGCATAGAAAAAGTTTGATCTTAGAGATACCAGCTTATCATGAAGCTGCACATTTCTTACAAATCGCAGGACATTGAATGATATTCATAAATGATATTAGAATGATATTCATCATTGATATTAGATTTTAGAGTAGTAACTGGCAAAGGAAAGATGGTGGCGGCTCTGTCATTGCAGGATTTTAACTTAGACTTCAGTCGTTTTGTGAAGTGCAAGGTGTGCTATGTGTACTCGTTTGATTACATTGATGAATTGTGGATATTTAGGGCAGATGGAAGGAGGGTATGTGCGAAGTGTGAGCTGAATGAAGATTTGATGAGTGCTAATATGTTGATGACAGAAAGTGTTAGTAGCAGGAATGCCATGAGGAAAATGAGTGTTTGTCTGAAAGAGAAGGATAGTGTGAAAGAACAGCGAAAAATTGTTAAAAAATCATTGAAAAAGAAAACGAGTGATTTGAAAACCATAATGGATGGTAAAAAGGATGAAATTGAAGTGAATGTTGCAGAAGGCAATGAAATTGAGGGAATGAATGAAACTGGAAATAGTGTGATGCAAGGTTCAAAAGCTGGAAAAATCGAAAGAATGAATGACAGCAAAAGTTTGATGTAAGGATCTAAAGTATGTAAACTCGAAAGGATTAATGAAAGTGTGAAGCAGGATTCGAGAGTTCGAAAATTAGAAAGATTGAATGACAGAGAGAATGTGATGCAAGATTCAAAAGTTGAGTTGATTTGGATGACGCAAGAGATGAAATGGATGCAAAATGAAGTTAAGAAAATTCGGGAAATATATGGGAGAGTGAAAATGATTAAACCAAATTACGTTTATATAAAAGAGGTAAAAAAGACTCGCAAGTGGCGTACTATGGTGACTCAAATATTAAAGGTGTGTTGGATGAGAGGATGCACAAGGTATGTTCTCATCTAAGCATCTCTTTCTACACATGCTTGTGATTATGGTTTTCATTATTGTTACTCTTCTCCTCGACTCCACATTATCATATCTGGGCAATATATTTGCTATTACCCCTCTCCACTTTTCTACTGCACGATGAATAATATTTACTTCAGATCTCTCGCCTTGCTACCACCTAGATCATTTGTATCAACCATTGCTATCATCTGACCCACATTCTCACTTTGCCTAATTATTATAGTCACAAACACTCTGTTGTTCCTCTAGGCAAACATTTCTGTAGCATTCTGCTCTGCACACCACGAATTGTTAATTGGTACACATCACACTTCTCCCAGATGTGTTCATTGCTTTTTCACCTGAATTTCTCACTCTTCTCAACTACTCTGCCTCTTTTTTCTCTCACTTACCTACTTTACACTCATCTCTCTCTCTATATATATATATATACTCTTGCACTCTCTAGATTCCAATTTCCCATCATTTCCTGTCTAGTTCTTCCATTCCCACTTTCTCATTCTCACAACTATCTTGCTTTTACTGTTGATTGCTTCAGATCATTCTCTCTCCTAGCAGCTTAGTGTTGCTGTTGAAAATTCATCTACACATTTCACACTATCTTACAAATCTACTAAATCCCCAGTTATACTTCCTAATGTTATATCCATCTTCAAATCACTCTTGCCTTCCTCTCCTTTTCTCACACTACTGATATCTCTCTCTGCCTGCACTCAGTCATTTCTGATAAACCACTACTGCTGCTGCTACTTTAGCCAGAGATACTGATATCAATATTATTATTATTATTATTACCCCAAGACCTCATGGAGTCAAAGACTCATCCGGGAGGTCCATTTATCACAAACACAGCTCATCATACCGTGTTTTAAACACATTCAAACTCTTTACAGACACCACACCACATTCTCAGGCAAGGTATTCCAATCATTCATAACTCTGCATGAAAGAAACCTGCCTCACACTCCCCTACTCACACCCTCTTTATACAGTTACCAGGGATGACCTCTGGTTTTCCCCTGATCTTCCACTATTCTCTGTAGAACTTCTCCACCATTGATCTTATAACAACCCCTTACCAACTTGTAGGTCTACATCATATCTCCCCTTTTTCTCCTCTCCAAATGACTCTGCAAATTACATCTTCTCAGTCTTTCCTCATACTCAACATTCCAGAGGTCAGAAACTACCTTAGTCAGTCGCCTTTGGACTCTTTCCAACATCTCTTCATCATTCTGAAAACCCGGTGACCAAATCTGGGCACAATAGTCCATGTGTGGCCTAATCAAAGCCTTATACAATGGAACAAGAATCTCCCTGTTTCTACACGTGAGTGCCCTCCGCATCATTTCCAGAAGCGTTTATGATGTCTTCACAATTTTGGCAATGTGTCCCCTAAATTTTGAATCCTTATCCACTATCACCCCCAGATCTCTTATTTCCTCTACCTCCAACAATATATTCTCACCAAGCATAAATTCTGCATCCCATCTTTGTTTTCCAAATTTTAAAACCTTACATTTTGCAACATTGAATTCACATCCCCATTTCCGTGCCCAATCACTCAATTTATTCCAGTCTTCTTGCAAGGATACAACATCTTCGCTACTCTTTATGGTTCTTCCCAACATCTACAGACAACTGAATATCTCCATCCAAATCTTCGCCCATATCATTAATATACAAGTTAAATAGTTATGGCCCTAAAACAGACCCCTGAGGCACTCCACTAGTGACTTTTCTTTTCCTGGATATTGCACCCCCATACACAACTTGTTGATACCTATCAGATAGCCAGTCTCCAATCAATTGCACTAATCTAATATCCAACCCCATCTGCTCTAGTTTGACTGTTAACTTATCATGAGGTGCTCTATCAAAAGCTTTTGCAAAATCCAAGTATATTACTGTGTATCCTTTTCCTCTGTCCAAGGAAGAAGTCACTTTATTGTAATAAGTAAGTAGATTACTAAAACATGACCTCCCTTTAACAAATCCATGCTGTCCATCAAAGATTATACCATTGTTGTCTACCCAACTCTGGATCCTAGTTCTCACAAGCTTCTTCAACAACTTAACCACAACACCTGACACACAGATAGGCCTATAGTTTGATGCTTGAGTTCGATCACCTCCTTTATGAAGTGGCACAATCTTGCCTTCCTTCCACTCCTTAGGAACTTGACCAAGTGCAAGACTCATATTAAAAAAATATGTCAAGGCAGGTGTCAACTCTCTGGCACTTTCCTTCAGAATATGCGGTGATATATTATCAAGTCTCACAGCCTTATTTACATCTAGTTTACTCAACTCCCCAAACACCTCTTGCTCACTTACAGTCAGTCTCTCCTCCCCATCAACAACTGCTCTCAATCTCTCCATGAAGTGACATTCACAAGATTGAAAGATCTTTATGAACTGCTCATTAAGTTAATATTCTGCTACAGCTGTCTTTATACCATTTTCTCCAATCAATGTCATCCTTCCATAATCATTCTTTCTTTTGCTGGCTACATATCGAAAGAACTCCTTAGGATTCTTTTTGGCTTTATTAGCTAACTGCTGTTCATACCTCTCTTTAGCTACTCTCACCAACCAAGTCACCCTCCTTGCCTGGTCTTTGTAGACCTCATGAAATTGGTTACTTCCACTTCTCTTATGCTGCCTCCACAATGCCCTTTTTCTCTGTATTGCATGGAATACATTTAGACATTGCATCTACTGAATAGTTTTTGAAAATCCCCCAAGCTGCATTAATCTCTTTTCCAGCTAACTCCTCATTCCATGCTACACCTGCAAGCTGTCTCCTGAGCTCTTCATAATCAACCCCCCCCCTTGTAGTTCAACATATGCCCTTTTCTCACAGGGGTCCTCGCACTGCTGACAACCACCCAGGTAATCACATCACGATCACTCTCACCAATTGGTGGATGATATGACACCTCATTTATGATTATATCCTCTGATGGGATGACCAAATCCAAGACCCTCAAGCCTTGTGTTCCCTCTATTACATACTGTCTGAGGGTAGTTATCCCTCAAAAACTTAAGAATCTCATTTTCTTTACTTACAGTTGCTATCTCATCATTCCAGTCTATATTGCCATAATTAAAATCACCCGTAATGATCACCCTTTTCTTATTTGCTTGGCTAATTTGACTATACATTTCACTATCACCATCATCCACATTACCTGGTCTATAACAACATCCCACCAAGTATTTGATTCCATTCACCTCTATCTCACACCATACTGCCTCAAAACCACTGGCGCTATTTCCGTCTTGTACTTTGTATGGATATAACTCTTTCTCTACCATCAATGGCACTCCACCTCCCTTATTACCCCTTCTATCCTCACGAAACAAATCATACCCTTCCATCTCTATTCCTGTCAGGATGTCATCCTTTTCCAACCATGTCTCACTTATTCCGACAATCTTTGGGTGAACAGATGCAATTAGTGCAACCATTTCATCTGCCTTGTTTCTTATATTTCTAGCATTGGTATACAAACACAACAGCTCATTTCTGGATCTACAGCTAGTTCCACTGATACCACTCACTCAATGTGATCTCTCCATTCTAGACTGGAGCAATTTCCCTTTCTGTTTCTTCATTTTAGAACCATTTTCAATTTCAACTGTTTCCTCTTGATCATCCTATTTCTTTCCTGCCTACACATGCTCTCACCTCCTCTTGGAGCATCCACCTTTCTCATGCTGTGTACCCCTGTCCACCCTGAGCCTCCCCGTTTCCCTGCTCCTCTTGCACACCCATTCTCTCATTTTCTATACTCATACCATTCAACTCCCCCATTCATATCCACTTCTTCAATCTCTCCTGTCTTACTCTCCTGCTCTTCCACATCACTCCCCTCTCGATCTGATTCATTCTCTCTATTCACTTCTCTACCTTCCAGCAGCAGTCTGTCCAAGCGACTCGCACCATAACCGCTCAAATGCAGTCCATCGCTCCCATACAGCTCACTTCTTCCCTCAAGCTCATTCCACACATCAACAAACTGTACTCCCATCTCCTCAGACATTTCAGCCAGCATATCATTCATAATCCTTGCTCTCCACCATGCAAACATACAACGTCACCATACAACGCCACTCACTCATCTTTCGTTAACTCTTTCATGCCATCATGATTTATTTTAATAGTTTTGACCTGAATTTTCTTAATTTCATTCCACATCCATTTCATTTCTTGCCTCATGCAATCCAATTTGACTTCCGAATCTTGCGACGCATTCTCTCTATCATTAAATCTTTCTAACTTTCTAACTCTCGACCCTTCTCACTTTCACTCTCATGCATCCTTCTTTGTTTCTGTACTTTCGGTCCAACATACGTCCAACTTTTGCTATCATTCTTCTCACTTTCACTCTCATTTATCTTTTTTTGTTTCCGTACTTTGGTCTAACATGCGTCCAACGTTCGCCATCATTTATTCTTTTTTCACTATCATTTCATTCTTTCAATTTTTTTCACTTTCGACTTCTGGGTCACACCATTTCTAGTTTCATTTGTTCTCTCAATTTCATTTCCTTCTGCCACTCTCGCCTCGCTTTCGTTTCTTTTAACATCCGTTACGGTTTTAAAATCGCTGTTTTTCTTTTTGACTGATTTTTTAACATTTTTTTCCTCCTCTTCCCCACCAACCTTCTCTTTCAAAACATGCACTCATGTTTTCCACAACATTCTCGTTACTAACACTTTCTGTGATCACTTTCATATTTGCATTTATCAGTTTCTCGTTTAGGTCACACTTCGCACACACCCTTCTTCCATCCACGCTAAACATCCACAAATCGTTTATGTAATCGAAGGAATACATATAACAGACCTCACAGTTAACGAAACGACTGAAATCTAAATTAAAATCGTGGAATGACAGTTACCGCCATTTTTTTTCTCTACAGGTTACTAGGTCTAATAATAAAATTTTCATAATTAAGTTTAGGCAAGAAAAATCCCCAATACTAATAATACTGGTAGAGCACAACGTTTACAGCCGCTCTTACTCAAACAATTTTGCATATATAATTAATTATTCCTAGAATAACTTATCTCAATCAGGAGCTCTTCTTAGATATGTCCACAGCATTAGCACAAGACGAAATGGCACAGCAAAATAGGAAAAATTCCCCTCGAATACTCTAATATCATTCGGGGGAAGGAGTAAGAAGAGAAGACCCAGCTTTTTCTGTTGTCTGCATTTTATGCAGGCATACACTATCCCATTTATTATTTGCTAAATATTTTTAGCATCTTATTTTAGTATGCTATTTTATTTTAATTTTTGTTTTAATATGCAGTATGCCACAAGCACAGCATACTAAAAAATCTTTTAAGACACTGAGCAGTACCTACTCCTTGAATGGTGCCAGTGTATCACTTAAATGAACTTCAATAAACCTACTCATGAAAGAAATTATGTTTATGTGATTCAATTTTTTTTTTAAATTAGTAAACTAATAGTACATTTGTATCGTGTGTGGACCAAGAAATTTTTTTCCACATTTTTATCAATTTCATATATATTTATTTTTTATTTATTTGTGCATAGTCTGGTAACCTTGCTCTAGAGACCAAACATGTAACTTTTTCAAGCCACTTCAGCCTCCTGTAAGCAGGGTAGTGGTCTCACACAGGGCAATGATATACATCTCCCAACTAAAATTCTTTCTATATATTCTTTCTACAACTGTCATTAAAACCCTTTCTGCCCTAGTGATTCCAATTGGAATCACTAACTGTCTTGGCTTTCGTAGCCCATATTACATGGTGAATGATTCCAATTGGTATTGTATGTCGTAGTTCCATTTCTTTAATATTATAATAGTATGTATTATATGTATAAATCTTACCAATATCGGTTTTTATGACTTAGTAGAATAATATGCATATATTGGATTATAGAGTATAAGCTCAGAAGTTGAATATTTGCTACCAGAATATAATGATTCCATATAGAATCATTCAGTCAGAATTCCTATCCTGAAATGTATTTTTCATCAAAATACTTGATACTCTTGCTTTTTTAGACCTAAAGACAAAATAAATAGAAAGAACATTTTTTTTCACTTGGAAAAAAAAATTCAGGTCAGAAAGGGTCTTAATGCCAAAATTTCTTTCCTCCTCTTTTTTTTTTTAAACGTCAATTTCAATTTCTGTAAGAATGTGTCTGATTTTTCTAGTATTTACACCATCAGTTGAAGAATAATAACAATCAATATCTATGCCTACACATAGGATAAATAAAAATAAGTCACACTATTCAAATTATTATTTTGAAATGTCTTCACTCCATTCTGCTTGAGAGAATCACGTGCATGGCTATAAACATGATTGCAAAGAGTTTATTTTTCACTTGGTTAGACTATAATAAATTTAGTTTAATCCTTTATCCAAGTGAGAGCAAACAAAGTTTGCGCCCGAAAATATCTTCAGGACTGAATGTGATGTTGTACTATCTTACCTGGGTAAGGTGGTACAACACCAGGCAACTCGTAGCAAAGGTGGAGCAGGCTACCAACACTTCTATCCCAGTATCTCCCATAATGCAAAACACATCTCCTTGTGGATATATATAATGTTATGCATTAAGGGATTGGCCACTACCCAGACTAGTTTCGACCTTTATTGAGGTCTCTTCAGTGGGAGCCAGATCCAGAGTTGGAGATACCAGGAGCTAGCACAACATCATATTCAGTTCTGAAGATATTTTCGGACGCAAACTTTGTTTGCTCTCACTTGGATAAGGGATTAAACTAAATTTATTATGATTGAAAAAAAATATTTAATAATTACTGTACTTCAGTTATTTTCTGAAGATGTTTAAAATTTATCTCTCTCTCTCTCTCCCTCTCTCTCTCTCTTTAAATCAAATCAATAGGTGCACCAACTAGGCCAGGTGGTCCACTAAAAGTATCAGATGTACATGCTAAAGGATGTAAGCTGAAGTGGGAAAAACCACAAGATGATGGTGGCAAACCTATTAGTCATTATGTTGTGGAAAAGATGGATACATCTACTGGTAACTGGGTTCCAGTTGGTCGAGCAGAGAAAGATAAACCAGAAATGGATGTGTCTGGTTTAACACCTGGTAAAGAATATCAGTTTAGAGTTAAGGCAGTAAATCCAGAAGGTGAATCTGAACCACTGACCACAGATAAACCTACTTTGGCCAAGAATCCTTATGGTAATGTATTCTTTTACATTCATATATTACTTATGTTTTAGCAAATGCATTAAATATTCTTTTTGATGATTATTCAGATTATTTACTGTATTTACTCAAATATAACTCACTTTCATGTATATCTTGTACCCCTGATTTTACTTTATGAAAAAATAAATGAAAAAGTTTCACGTATACATTGCACATGAAAAAATTTTTAAATTTTTAAGAAATAGATAGTGAATGCTGTTATGGCAGTTTCAAATATTTTAGAATTCAGTTGAAGAGAATCAATATTTGAACTCAACAATTATTGGCTTGCCTTTGTCATTGAGTGATGCAATATTTTGTTAATAACACATCAATCATATGCACATCTTCATAGCTGAGATCTCTCTATTGGCCTACCATCTTTCACTTCTCATCAGTCATTCGCTAATTTTTAGCGACAGTTAGCATTGTCGCTAAAGATTCAAATATATTGCATGATGAAGGTGATAGCCAATCAAGTAAATAATGCTGATAATTAAAATTTAAATGCATTCATTTTATAAATAATATGAACAATTATAATAAATTTAGTTTAATCCATTATCCCAGTGAGAGCAAACAAAGTTTGCACCTGAAAATATCTTCAGGACTGAATATAGTGTTGTACTATCTTACCTTACTATCTTCCCTTAATGCATAACAATATACATATCCACAAGGAGATGTGTTTTGCATTATGGGAGATACTGGGATAGGAGTGTTAGTAGCTTGCTCCACCTTTGTTACGAGTTGCCTGGTGTTGTACTATTATTATTATTATTTCCCAAGACCTCATGGAGTCAAAGACTCATCTGGGAGGTCCTTTTATCACGCACATACACACATCTCATCATACCGTGTCTTAAACACACTCAAACTCCTTGCAGACACCACAATCTTAGGCAAGGCATTCCAATCATTCACAACTTTGCACGAAAAAAACCTGCCTCTCACTCCCCTACTCACACCCTCTTTATACAGTTTCCAGGGATGACCTCTGGTTCTCCCCTGATCTCCCACTATTTTCTGTAGAACGTCTCCACCATTGATCTTATAACAACCCCTTACCAACTTGTAGGTCTCTATCATATCTCCCCTTTTTCTCCTCTCCAAATGACTCTGCAAATTACATCTTCTCAATCTTTCCTCATACTCAACATTCCAGAGGTCAGAAACTACCTTAGTCAGTCGCCTTTGGACCCTTTCCAACATCTCTTCATCCTTCTGAAAACCCGGTGACCAAATCTGGGCACAATAGCCCATGTGTGGCCTAATCAAAGCCTTATACAATGGAACAAGAATCTCCCTACTTCTACACGTCAGTGTCCTCCGCATCATTCCCAGAAGTGTTTCTGATGTCTTCACAATTTTGGCTATGTGTCCCCTAAATTTTAGATCCTTATCCACTATCACACCCAGATCTCTTATTTCCCCTACCTCCAACAATATATTCTCACCAAGCATAAATTCTGCATCCCATCTTTGTTTTCCAAATTATACAACTTACCAAGTATAATCCTAATTATACTACTTACCAAGGTAAGATAATACAACACTATATTCAGTCCTTTAATTTCTTTCACAAAATTAACTTTAATTTTGTGAAAGAAAGTATGAGTTATATTCGAGTAAATATGGTATTTAATGCAATGTAATTTTAAATATAGATTCTAACAGCATTCAAAACTGCTGATGGTGTAATAGTTTTGAATAAAACTTCACTGGATAGAAAAATTCATATACAACAATTACAGTATTTAGAGTATTTTTGTCTTACACATTATTCTTTATAAAATGCTCTAAGCAGATCTGATTTCTATATGACAGTTTTGTATTTAGGTAGTTTGAAACCATGATATAATTTGGTTACATAAACTCTCTAAATGAAATCTTATATTAACTTTGATTATTCTTTTATTTAAAAAATGGGATTTATTAAAAAATTGGATAACAGACTTCTGGGTTGGATCAGAGACTGGTTGTTGGATAGGTATCAGAAAGTTGTATATGGAGGTGCAATATCCTGAAAGAGAAAGGTCACTAGTGGTGTGCCACAGGTGTCAGTTTTGGGGCAGTTGATGTTCAATTTGTATGTTCATGATATTGGGATAGATTTAACTAGTGATATGATAGCTGCCTGCAGATGACAAAACTGGGGAGAGCAATGCAGAGTCAAGCAGATGTTATGGCCCTACAAGAGGATTCGAATAGACTGCATAAATGGGCAGGTGAGTGGAACTATCAGTTCAATGTTGCAAAGTATAAGGTTTTGAGATTTGGTATGCAACAATGGGATGCAAAATACACACTTGGTGGGAAAACTTTAAAGGAAGTGAAGGGGATAAAAAATCTAGGCATGATGTGGACAAGGACCTGAAATTCAGGGACCACATTGTACATGTTGTGAAGACATCACATCAGATAATGGCAATGATGCGGAGGACTCTAACATGCAGAAATAGAGAGGTTATGCCATTATATAAGGCCTTGACTAGTCCTCATATGGATTTGGTCACCAGGTTTTCACAGTGATGAGGATATGTTGGAAAGGGTCAAGAGAAGATGCACAAAGGTGGTCAGTGGTGTTTGAATTTTGGAGTATCAGGTCAGATTGAGTGAATGTAAGTTGCAGAGCCTCATGAATAGGAGGATGAGAGGTGATATGTTTAAGACACATAAGCTAGTCAGAGGTTGTTATCGGGTCGACATGGAACAAATTTTTCATAGAATGGACAAGGGGAGGTAGAACAAGAAGCCATTGCTGGAAACTGTATAAGGAAGGTGTGAGCAGAGGAGTGAGGAGTAGGTTCTTTGCATAGAGAGTGGTTGGTGAATGAAATGCATTGCCTGAGCATGTGTTGTGGGTGTAGACACATTGATTCAATTTAAAGCACAGTTGGATGAGCATTGTGTGCAATAGTGTGTACCTCCCATGATGAGTCTCTGACTCCATGGAGGTCAGATGCTAATAATAATAATAATTTTTTATGAGCATTATAAATCAAGCATAATGATTTTTTTTATTTAAAAATGAAAAAAAATTAGCTCTGTAGATACTTTCATAAATTTTTCAAGTAAAACATCATGTTGTAAAGCTCAACACACACAGACACACAAAAAAATAAAAGACCGAGTGTGAATTTATAAATTTTTATAGATATCTACTTAAGTAAATTGTTAAGATCAGGTAGCTATGTTAACACGTTCGCTGCCACGCTACTTCGGTATGGTCTTTTCCTCTACGTCGAGCAATTTCACTTCTTCAAGGTCAGTACGATAATCTCGTTACGGAGGTAAGCATCCTACGAGTATACTCGTAGTTGGCTTGTGCAAAGCATATACGTTCTATGAGAATACATAGTTTTGATGCTAGCCCCACGAGCCAAGCATTTTAACTTCTTCAAGGTCACTACAATAATCTCGTTCCCGGCGGTAAGCGTCATACGAGTATACTCGTAGCTGGCTTGTGAAGCAGGTTTACCCACTACGAGTATATTCGTAGTTGGCAGCGAACGTGTTAAGCTAGTCAACTGGCATAATGGGCAATGCTTTTGTAACTATAAAAGCAGCACAATTAGAATTGTCATTCTTCCTATTGGCCATAGCATAATTAGAAGAATGATGGTATGAGGGTGGTCTGAAAAGTTCTCTGCGTAACAATGAAAAAACGAATTTATAATTATTTTTATTTTTCAACATTTAAGACCTTTAAGACTAATGCATTTATTCCAGTGATGCTCCAGCACCATTATCCCTTCCCTGTAGTGGTTCTCAGTAAGGTCTGCAAAATACCCCTCTACAACTGTAATCAGCTCTTGATTCAAAGAAAAATGCTAACCAGTGAGGAAGAGTTTTAGTTTTGGGAAGAGATAGAAGTCAGATGGAGCCAAATCTGGGGAATAGGGTGGATGTTCCAACAATTCATAGCGCAGATCCCTTAATTTTCCCATTACCAAAACACCTTTGTGGGCAGATGCATTGCCCTGATGAAAGATGATTTTTTTCTTCTGCAAACTGGGTCTTTTCTCACGAATTTTTTTGTATAGTCTGGTTAAAAGATTGGAATAACATTCCCCGGTTAGACACAATGCCTTTAGCATCCCAAAATTCCAATACCATGACCTTTGGAACCGATTTTGTCTTTTTTTGGCACTGAACAACCGGCTTCTGTCCACTGTTTTGACTGCTGTTTGGATTCTGATGTGTAATGGTGAATCCAAGTCTCATCCATAGTAATAAATTGAAGCACAAGATCACTTTTATTCTTGTTAAAATGCTCCAAGCATTGTTCAGAGATTTTCATGCGAGTGCATTTTTGTCTGTGAGCAAGCATGGCACCCATCTTGCACAAAGCTTTTTCATTTGCAATTCTTCATGCAAAATATATATATCGTACATGTTCTTTTGAAATGCCTATAGTCTCAGCAATTTCACACACTTGGACTCACTGGTCATCCAATACCATATCGTGTACTTGAACAATGATTTCTGGTGTTACAATTTTTGGACATCTTTCACATGGATCATCTTCAAGGCTGGTATGGCCATGTTGAAACTCGGCAGCTCATTTCTTAATTGTCAAAAATGAACAAGAAGAGTGCCCATAAACTTTTATGAACTTCGAATGAATTTCTTTTGGTGTTAAACCTTCTTTTACAAAGCATTTTATAACCACATGATACTCAATTTTATCCATTTCAAGGGATACAGAGAACACTTTTGCTTCAGACAACTGTTTAAAACAAACTACCAGATAGAATGACTTGCAATTTCACATGGATGCTTATGACAGATGTACCAACCTAGAAAAAAAAAATCTTGCCAATAGTGTTGTCAGGGCCAAGAACTTTTCAGACTACCTTCGTACATTGTGCCCTTCAAATGGATGAGCACCAAATTCGATTCTCATCATGATGAGAAGAATCTTTATATGGAATTTTTCAATTGAAGGTGAGTTAGCTGATGTCATATGGAGGTAGCAAATGTTTTTCTCTCAGAAACTTGGGCTTATCATTCTGCATACCTACAAATAGGCCATGAGAACATGCACTTTTATAGACAATATATCCCAGTGGTGGTGGTAGTGGTGGTCAGTAGATGGTGCTGTGTGCTGATATCAGTAGTGTCGTGTAGTTGGAGGATTAAGTAAGGGAGATAGTTTTAATGGAGTAATATGCCCTTTCAGGATGATGCCTTAGACTCCTTTGAGGTATCATATAATAATAATAATAATAATAATGGCCAGCTAGGCTGGCCGAGTGGTTAGTGTATCCGCTCTCTAGCCAAAAGGCTGTGGGCTCGAATCCAGCCATGGGCATGGATGTTTGTGATTTTCTGTGGAAATACTAGTGGTTGTGGTGTTCGGCGGTAGATGGCTTTGGTGTAGTAGTTGTGGTCAGTTGGTGGTGACAGAGTTGTAGAGCAGGTACCCTCCCTCGATGAGTCTTTGGACTCCCTGGAGATGTCAAATAATAATAATAATAATAATAATAATGCATAGAATCATTTACTTAACAGCATTTCAGATAATTAATGCTACATATTCAAAAGATCATCATCATAACATTAAATATGGTTATGGCAAGAGACGAGGCAATAAAATGAATTGCAGATATGTATGGAAGAGTGAAGAAGGTGGTAACAAAAGACTCACAAGTTGCATTGTATGGTAATTCAATTATTAGAGGTGTGGTAAATGAGAAGATGCACACAGTTTGTTTTCCAGTATCTGAAATGAATAGAGTGATTGAGGCATAATAAGGACAAATGACTTGACTGGGAACACGGAGAAATGTAAGATTGGATATCAGCATGTTATTGAGAAGAATAAAAGATAATAGTGTGATAGAAAGGTAGTCAGTGTGTTGCCCAGGTATGACAGTTATGAGATGAGGTGGGGAGCAAGAATTATGAATGATATGTTAGCAGAAATGTGTGAAGAGAAAGGAGTGAAATGTGTGCTGAGAAAGGAGTTGATGCAAGGAATGAATTTGAAGGAAAAATTGAACTGTATAAGAGTGATGGACTGCATTTGAATGGTTTTTGGCTTGAGTCATTTGGAGAGACTGCTGCTGAAAGGGAGAGTAATGAGTGCAGAGAATGAATCTGAACAAGTAAGATGCTTAGATAATGTGTATGATTGGTATGATGTATTCATGAATACAGAAAGGGTAAAAAGGGAGATGGAGTGCTATTGATGTGAAAGGATGAGAGAGTAAGGAAGGAAAGATTGAAGTGCTTATGAATGAAGAAGTGAATAGCTTGAGTGCAGAGATTGAGAGAACATGTTTGCAAGACAAACAGGGAAATCTGGAGACTCAGTGTGGACAGGGAAACACAGTGTAAGAAAGGTTGATGCTTTAATAGGAAGGGAATGCATGTGTAGGCAAAACGGGAAGGGATTTAAATGACTTGGGATATAGGGCAAACAGTCGAATTTGAAGAAGATTCTGGGATTGGTAAGGAGAAAAGGAAATGGCTCGAGGAAAGTATGGAGAAGTTACATCAAATAAGTGGCATCAGTGAAACTTGTTATAGATCCAGGAATGAGCTGTCATGTTTCTATACAAATGCTAGAAGTATCAGAAACAAGGGAAATGAAATTGTTACATTAATTGAGTTCATTCACCCAAAAATTGTTGGAATAAGTGAGACGGTTTGCATGAGAATGGCATCATGGAATAGAGGTGGAAGGGTATGATGCATTAAGCATGGAATGTGGAGGAAAAAAATATTATGGAGGCAACATAAGAGGAGTGGTAATAATCAATTCCATGCAGAATACAAAGGAAGAGGCAAGGAAGATGACTCAGTTGGCAGAAGTAGCAGTATGAGCAGCAGTTAGTTACTGAAGCCGATAAAAATAATCCTAGGGAGTTCATTTGATATGTAGTGAGCAAAAAAAAATGTAATTATGGTAGGATGGCATTCATTGGAGAAAATTGTAGAAGAACAAATGCTGTGGAGGATAGACTGACTCTTCCTGCAGAGGAGGAGAGACTAACTGTGAGTGAGAAGAGATTCTGAAGCAATATAAGGGGAATTCAGCAACCTTGATATTAATGAGGTTGTGGGACTTGATGTATTGGCATATATTTAGAAGGAATATGCCAAAGAGTTGACATTTTCCATGACAAATTTGTTTAATATGAGTCTTATGTTTGGTCAGGTTCAAAAGGAGTGGAAGGAAAGTAAGATTGTACCACTTTATAACACCGGTGAAAGAATTCAAGCATCAAATTTTGGGCAAATCTGTGTGTTAGTTATAATTAAAGTTTTGGGAAGACTGGTGAGAATTAGAATCCAGAATTGGGTCGACACAATGATATTATCTTTGATGGGCAGCAAAGATTTGCTAAATGAAGATTATGTTTTAGTAATCTGCTTACTTATTACAATAACGTGCCTGCACTATTGAAAATGGTAGATGGATGTACAGTAGCACACTTAGACTTTCCAAAGGCTTTTGATAGATTACTGCAGGATAAGTTGATAGGCAAAGAGCAGATAAGGTTTTTGGATATTAGACTAGTGGATTGGATTGGAAATTGACTATCTGATAGGTATCAGCAAGATGTCTATTGGGGAGCAATATCCCAGAAGAGGAAAGTGCCTGAGGTGGGTTTGTTTAGAGCCATTGTTGTTTCATCTGTATCTTAATGATATTGGGAAAGATTTGGATGGAGATATTCAGTTTGAAGCTGGATGCAAAGTTGGGATGAACTGTGAGATGTAGAGCAGATGTTCTTGCCCCACAAGAAGACTTGAAGAGATTGAGGGGATTCCAGTTCAATGGTGTGAACATCATAGTCCAAAAACATATCCCTCTTGATGGGGATATGTTTTTGGAGCTATAGGACAAAAGAGATCTCTGCATGAATGTGGATAAGGATGCAAAATTTAGAGGACACATTGCCAAAATTGTGAGAACCACACAATGAATTCTGGAATGATGCAGAGGATGCTAACTTGTAGAAGTAAGAAAATTCTGATTCCATTGTATAAGGCTCTAATTAAGTCACATACAGACTACTGTGAACAGATTTAGTCACCTGATTTTTCAAAAGGATGAAGAGACATTGGGAGTTTCCAGTAGCAACTGACTGAAATAGTTTCTAATCTCTGGAATGTTGAATATGCAGAAAGGTTGAGATGACAAGCTAGTATGGGCTTCAACATTATAGGATTAATGTTGAAGAGGTTTTTCATAAAATGGTGGGAACTGGGATAGAACAAGAAGCCATCCCTAGAAGCTGTATGAGAAGGGTGTGAGAAGCAGGATTTTTGCTTGGAAAGTTATGAATGAATGGAATGCATTGCCTGAGAGTGAGGTGTCTGCAGAGAATTTGAATTTGTTTAAAGCACACTATGATGAGCTGTGTGCATATGACAAAAGGGACCTCCTAGATGAGGCTGTGACTCCTTTGGATCTTAAGATAATAATAATAATTTAAACATTATGGTCTGTTCCTGTCTTAATATAATATCCTCTTTTAAGGTTTACTCAGCCTTCTATTTACATTTGGTTTATATTAGAGTGAATTAAAGACTTAGGATGCAATATTAGAGGCTGTTCAAGTGTAAAAGGATAAAATGATGATTAGTCTGTTGCCATGGTATTACAGATTTGAGCTGAGAAGAAGGACTATGATAGCAAATGAATCAATGCATAGGTTATGCCTGAAGAATGATGTGGAATTTGCGGATGTGTGCAGTGCATTTTATGGACAAATGACTTATACAAGAAAGGTGGTTTGCATATGAATGAAAACATGCTTCTTTCATCATTTTCTTATTAACTACACCTCGTATAATCAAATCTCCAAACAATCCCTTCTGCTTATTTCCAGTTTGTTGCACTTTCATTCTTTCCAGATTCACTTTTTATTTCATTTTCCCACTGGCTGTATGACATGACAATCAATTCTCCAGTCACTCTAGCAGTCTAGCTCCTAATTTGTTCTGTGAATGATGCAACACAAATGGACTGTTTCACCTAATTTTTCTCATAATTCTCATGTCACTCAAAACCAATCTTGCAAAATCTTAGCAATTTTCAAATCTCTGTTCCTAACATTATCTGCTTATACAGATGATGTTATGCTAATAATGTTATAGAAAGAGATGAGCTGAATATTTCCAGTTTCTTTTCAGTGTCTCAGCCTTCAAAATACAACTTCTGAAAGTGAAAGTGTGAAAAAAAACTAATTCAACTTTTATTTTTTTGTGTTGTTGTTTGTTTTTAGTGCTTGTGCAACTTTTCTACTATCATCATTCATTAAAGTTATCTTATCATCATTCTTACTTTGTATTTACCATACAAAGCTTAGAATTTGCTTTTGGATGCTTGAATAATTTTTTCTCGTATCTGGAATTGTCCTCATTACCATGCTGTTCATCTTTCATGACTGTGGGCTTTGTGCTGCATGTGAACAAGCTAATTACCTTTCTGATTCTTTTAACTTCACAACATTTCCTTTTTCCTGTTTTGTTTTTTCTAGTCTGCTCAAAGATGCTACTCATCCATTTAGCATATTCCCACCTGATTTATCTTCCTGACTAAATCTGGCATTGACTGCTTCTCTCAAACACCTCTGGACCATTTCTCATGTTCTGCTAATATCATTCTTTCTCTTATCATCTTAGAACCTTCTTCAAATCCAGCTGTTTTCCCTTGATCCCGAGTCATCCCCTTCCCTTGTTTCTACACATACATTCTCATCCTCTTGGGACATCAAACTTTCTCATGCTGTGTTCCATTGTTCCATCTGAGCCTCCCATTTTCCCTCTCTGTCTTGCAATTTCATGTTACTGCACCAGTTATATCCTAAGTTTACCATTACCTTTGACTCTATAGTTTCCTACAGACATCTTCTTTATACCAAATTCCACAGGTTTTGCAACCTCCTATCACAGCTTGTGGGCAAAATGGCTGACATAGTTACGAAGAAATTCTCTGACGGTGTCATCAGATTCAACAATATCAATTCTAAGTCTATCGCACCATATGGTGGTTCAAGTAATTATCCCTTATTTGCATAAATTCCATTTCCTACTTACCATGCTTTCTTTCTTTTTTTGCCTGAGTGATGCAGATACCATCCCTCAGGTCATACCTGGTCAGAGGGACGAATTCCCGATGATTGGAGTAGAGCTCTAATAGCACCCACACATATATATATATATATATATATATGAGTGCTATTAGGGAAATAAAACTGAATGCATAGCATCATTGCTTACCAAATCTCAAAAGCTTACACTTTGCAACTGAACATTTCTCAACCCACGTCAACCCAAATCTGAATCCTGTTTCTCAACAGCCTCTCCAACACCTTAACCATAACATCTGACACACAGATAGGCCTATAATTTGAGGCTTGAGTTCACCTCCCTTATGAAGTGGCACAATCTTGCCTTCCTTCCACTCCTTTGGTACTCAACCTAGTGCAAGACTCATTAAAAAAATATTTCAAGGCAGATGCCAACTCCCTGGCACATTGCTTCCAAATAAGTGGTGATATATTATAAAGTCCAAACAGCCTTATTAACATTAACTTTGCTCAATTCCCCATATACCTCTTGCTCACTTACAGTCACTTATCTCCTCATCATCAGCCACTCTCAAACTCTCCATAATGTCACATTCACAATAATGAAAGACCTTTATAAACTACTCATTAAGTATCTCCACTGTATCTTCCACAGCAGTTGATATAATACCATTTTCTCCAATCTGTGTGTCATCCTCCCATAATCATTATTTTTTTTTTTGCTGGCTACACATTGAAAGAACTTCCTGGGATTTTTTTTTTGGCTTCATTTGCTAACTGCTGCCCATAATTCACTTTTGGTACTCTTACCAACCAAGTCGCTCTCCTTGCCTGTTCTTTGCAATGCTTATGGAATTGATTATTACCACTCGTCTTATGCTGACTCTGTAATTCCTTTTTCTTGAATATCCTATCTATTAACACTCCAAGATCTATAGCCATGTCTGTTTCTTCTAGCCTAATCCCACCAATATAATATGACATTGGATATCTAATCATGTCAAAGTGAATGACTTTATGTTTACTTACGTTGAACTGACACCATTTTAAATTATTTAAATTATACATATTTGGTTGTTTTATAATAGAAATACAATTTTATTAATACAGACCAGTTTACAATAAAACTTATATTAAAACCTACCAGTTTCGCCAGCAAACTGTCTGGCTTTTTCAAGGCATTTACAGAGACATGAAAACTAGTAAATGCAAATTGACACCATTTTCCCATGCCCACAATTTTAGCCTATTCAAATCATTCTGCAAGTTCTGCATATCAGCAGCATTCCTGATTACCCTACCTATCTTTGAATCATCAGCAAATTCTTATATGTCGCTTGTCAAATCCTTAACAATATCATTGATATACAGATTGAATAACAGTGGGCCAAGCACTGATCCTTGAGGTACACCACTTGTTATTATTATTTTTTTTTTATTAATCTTTGTACTGGTTATGGGCAGTACTACCTTTACATCACCTCCAGACATCTCGTCCGGACTTGATATAGGCCTAAGCCTTTACAAGTGTTTTACCCTATGCCTGTTCTAGTTATCACTGTAGTCATTCTCTGGTGGCAACGGCGTGTCACCAGTGTGCTCTGTAGGGACCTCAAGAAAAGAACTTTTATATCCTTCTGCGTAAGCCCAAGCTGTTTTAAGTCCTTATAACTATCTGTGCTCCATGGAAGGAGGGCAAGATTGTGCCACTTCATAAAGGAGGTGATCAAACTCAATCATTAACCCTTCTACCAGCCAAGGTGGATGAAATAGCAAGGCTATCCCAGACTTTTTCATGGATCAAAACTTCATCGGCATTCTATCTTTTATCAAGTATTTATCCTCCTCTGCTGTTAATCCTTAGTGGCGATTTGAGAGCCATTGGCAGATTAACTGTGCTCGAGCGAATTTTGTGTCGCTTGTCTTTACATGTACTCTGTTACTTCGAATTTTCTTCACTGTACTAGGATATTTGATCGTTTTTTTTTTTTTTTTTTTTTTTGCTGAACAATTTATTTATTGTGTCTCTTTCAAAATAGAAGTTTCACATCTTTCAAAATAAATAATCAATCCTGAAATGACCACAGATCAGCCTTTGCAATGAATATACTTTAGTAATAGTTAATTTCCTTCGCTTTGCTGACAATATAGATTATTTTCCTCGAATTTTCAAATTTTTGTTTACATTTAAAATATTTTGTTCAAATATTTATATTTTTAAATAACATTTAGTGAAAAAAAAATGACATTTTGCTTTCTTTCTTTGCAAAATACCTTTATATGGATTGTATAAAGGTATATGGATGATTATAAACTGCATTACTCAGTTTCTGATATTGTGCTTTATTAGTATCAAAAATTTATACCTAATGGTATTTTATCAGAGACTCTTCGCCTTCTTCTTTTGCTGAAAATTGCAACAGATGTTTTTTTTTTTTTTTGTAGGATGCACATTATTATAATATCCAGTACTTAACCACTGTAGATATGTTGAAAATATAATAGGAAGGATATCCTGTATGGAATGATTAAAAATTTATGCTCATTTTTAGAATTTTTACTGCAACCCCCCCCCCCCTCTCCTGTCCTGGAACTGAGTTGCATAACTACTTTAAATTTCTACAGCTTTGAAAGCTTTCAGACAGTATTCGAAATCTCTTATATCAGTTCACCGTTTTGACAAAAGAAATAAATCAATAATATTGTTGTATATCGAAGCTTCTAATTCTGTACTCTTTCTTTGAATCTGAATTCAGTGATCTGCTGAAACTATTCTAAGATTTAGAAATACTATGCTTTATTTTCAACATGTAAAACTGTATACCACACAAAGAAATTTCAATTGTGTTATTTCTGTTTCTTTTTTTTAAAAAAAAATCTAAACATCACTACTTCTATTTCTGCTGATTGCTATTCTGAAATAAGTCTTAGAAATGCTGGACAATAATCCATTTACCTAGAGGAAAAGCTAAAAGTCTTAGATCACTCTTTTGAGAAACATAAGACAGAACGTTTCCGAGAAGTCGCACTAAATTGCCTCAAGCAATAATGTCTTGTTTCGTTTTCTGTTGATCAGATACCCTAACACAGTAAAACTGACATTTCTTTTACAGGCTGATGAAGTATTTATGCCAAAAATGATTTCTTTATTTATAGTGATCAGTTTCACTTTTATTATCGAAAAATTCTAAATTATTTGATAATTATCTTGAAAAAAAGTTCCGGCTGTTGCTTGACATCTCACAAATGAATTGTATTTTGGTATACTTTCTAATATTCCTTTCTGCCCAGTAACAAGTTGTAGATTAACAGAGATTACTAACTCCCCTCCCCCCACACACACTGGGAACCAGATCAAAAGAACATGCCCAGAAGGCAGCACACTAAAGTACCTCATGCAATGACTGAATATTTTACAATTTCTTCTTCTGTTTTTCCATCTTTCTGATTGATTATCAGACATTCGAAGCATATTCTGATATTGCATTTGTAGGATGACAGTGTTTTTAAATATTAATTTACCCTATTAGCCAATGCCACATAACTTCCTGATTTATAATAATAGGGAAATAATATGTATATTTTCTGATTTATAATTTGCTAATTTATAATAATCACCACATAGTTTCAGTATCGAAAAATTAAAGTTATGTGGAACAATTACTAGAGAAAAATAACAAATTAAATTAAAACTGTACCTATATTTCATAACAGTTTTCGGATGTGTGATAATGCAACGGGGGGGGGGGGGGGGTTAAACTATCAGAGGTGAAATAAGTTCAATTCTATTGTGAAAGGTAATGAAATTTCGCATTTGATGTATTTGATATACATATTTTGAATGATAAAAAATAAGCAAACGTATCGCTTACTTTAAAAATTGGAGAATAAAATATCTGAATTATGCAGAAAATATAAATTTAAATCATAACTGTTAATTTCGTTTTGTAATGACCAATTATACAAGGAAACCAAGAAAGTGAAAGTACAAAGAACAGTAGATTACTATACAACATGAAGAAAAAATTTAGTAATATGATTAAAGAATTTCATGTTATTCTCTATAATGCAAAGTTGCTCAAGCGTGTCCTAAAGGAAATCTTGTTGAGAGGCTTATACGCTGTTTAAACATGATAACTAATATTTAAGGAATTGACAGCGTATACTAGAAATATAGATTAAATAAACTTTAATATATACCTTCCGATATTTCGGCGAACGTCACGTTGCCATCTTCTTGGGAACTTACTACACAGACACGTGCACACAAGTACTAATAACAGCAAATGAGACTGAAGCTAGGAAGCCAGCATTTCCTAAAGTCCTGATGGTGCCCCCTGGCGGGCTATATTGGTAGTTCTTGGCCTTTGGGCTGAAGTTCTTCTGATAACAGTTTCCCAAATTTGGCTGTACTGGTAAAATCGGATTACATCTGATTTTACCAGTACAGCCACTCTGGGCTTGCAGACCACGCTCTGGATACTCGCCACAGAATAAGATGGAAGAAAGCCACAGTAATACACCGCAGCAAGTTCAAGTATGAAAGACTATTCATGGAATCAGCCTCGGCCCTTAGGAACATGCCAAACCTCAACAAATTTGGATGCATGAAACTGCCCCAAATTTGGGAAACTGTTATCAGAAGAACTTCAGCCCAAAGGCCAAGAACTACCAATATAGCCCACCAGGGGCACCATCAGGACTTTAGGAAACGCTAGCTTCCTAGCTTCAGTCTCATTTGCTGTTATTAGTACTTGTGTGCACGTGTCTGTGTAGTAAGTTCCCAAGAAGATGGCAACGTGACGTTCGCCGAAATATCGGAAGGTATATATTAAAGTTTATTTAATCTATATTTCTAGTATACGCTGTCAATTCCTTAAATATTAGTTATCATAAAGGAAATCTGTAAGGTATTATTCGATTTCGATGGTTTTGTACAAAAATAAAAATAATATAATTCGGAACGTTGGCTGCCGGTTTTGTTTTCTTTTTTTAAAAGAATATTTCAAATAATTATCGTGAATTAATTTCTTCGAGAACAAAGAAAAATGTTTTGTCTATAAGCGATTAGAAAAAAATTAGCGCAAAAAAATTAAAAATTAAATTGGTTCTCCAAGGTAAGGCAATATTTAAGTGAAGAAATTATACAAGATCTTTATTTTGTCCAGACATTAAAATTGCATTGTACAATAAAAAGAGAAAACAAAAATATAAATAATTTCTCTATTTTTAGTCTATCCTATATAACTAAAATCCAGTTACCCAGCATTGAACATGGAAGTGCATTTCTTGTTATATGGTAACTGAGAGGCAGCTAGGAATGTGAGATAATCCAATTAACAGTTCTCTTCAGCGTGAGGGTTTATCACACCTTCTAATGGACATGACAGTCAAATTACACTTCTTTAGGTTCTTTCAACAGGTGGGCTGAAACATATCCAGATTTAGCTGGACGTCTGTAGACGTCCTGGCCGTTTGGGAGGTTAAACTATAGGCCTATCTGTGTTTCAGGTGTTGAGGTTAAGTTGTTGGAGAAGCTTGTGAGAACTAGGATCCAGAGTTGGGTTGACAACAATGGTATCATCTTTGATGGACAGTATGGATTTGCTAAAGGGAGGTCTGTTTTAGTAATCTACTTACTTATTACAATAAAGTGACTGCTTCTTTGGACAGAGGAGAAGGATGCATAGCGATATATTTGGATTTCGCAAAGGCTTTTGATAAAGTACCTCATGATAAATTGATAGTCAAACTGGAGCGGATGGGGTTGGATATTAGATTGGTGCATTGGATTGGAGATTGGTTGTCTGATAGGTATCAACAAGTTAATACCTATCAGATAATGATGTCATTGTCAAGGAAAAGGAAAGTCACTAGCGGAGTGCCTCAAGGATCTGTTTTAGGGCCATTACTGTTTAACTTCTATGTTAATGATATAGGTGAAGATTTGGATGGAGATATTCAGTTGTTTGCAGATGATGCAAAGTTGGAACGAACCATGAAGAGTAGTGAGGATGTTGTGACCTTGCAGGAAGACTTGAATAAATTGAGTGATTGGGCACGGAAATGGGGATGTGAGTTCAATGTTGCAAAATGTAAGGTTTTAAAATTTGGAAAACAAAGATGGTATGCAGAATTTATGCTTGGTGAGGATACATTGTTGGAGATGGAGGAAATAAGAGATCTGGGAGTGATAGTGGATAAGAATCTGAAATTTAGGGGACACATTGCCAAAATTGTAAAGACAACACAAAGGCTTCTGGGAATGATGTGGAGGACACTGACATGTAGAAGTAGAGAGATTCTTGTTCTGTTGTATAAGGCTTTGATTAGGCCACACATGGACTATTGTGCCCAGATTTGGTCACCTGGTTTTCAGCAGGATGAACAGATGTTGGAGGGGGGTCTAGAGGCAACTGACTAAGGTAGTTTCTAACCTCTGGAGTGTCGAGTATGAGGAAAAATTGAGAAGATGCAATTTGCAGAGTCTGGTCAACAGGAGGAAGAGGGGAGATATGATAGTGACCTACAAGTTGGTAAGGGGTTGTTATAGGATCAATGCTGGAGAAGTTCTATAGAAAATAGTGGGAGATCGGGGAAGAACCAGAGGTCATTCATGGAAACTGTATAAAGAAGGTGTGAGTTGGGGAGTGAGAGACGGGTTTTTTTCGTGCAGAGTTGTAAATAATTGGAATGCGTTGCCTGAGAGTGTGGTGTCTGCAGGGAGTTTGAATGTGTTCAAAGCACGGTATGATGAGCTGTGTGTGTGTGTGATAAAAGGACCACCCAGATGATTTTTGACTCCACGAGGTCTTGGATAATAATAATAATAATAATAATAATATGCCATGTAAAGAGATGGTGGTGCTGGTAAACCTCGGAGTTGCCCTATGCTCCTTCCATATCTTACTAACTAGATCTTGGTTATTTTTATAATAGTTTACTTTATTATTATGGCTATAGGCTAGTGGGTGCCCTGTACCAACCACCTGGGCAGCAACTACCCAAATGGCACCATCTCTTTTAATCACTAAGTCTGGCTTACGCAAGTCCGAGGAGGTCCTATAATGTGGTTCCACCGTGGTCTCCAAACCTTTGTTTTTAAAGCGGTTGTTCAGAATCAAGACCACAGCATCATGCCTCTGCAATTGGATCCCATGGGTGTGGAAGCAACACTGGGCTATATGGGACAATGTCTCACTATAGTGGCAGCCAGCCCTACAGTTTGAGTTGTCACTATCCCATCGAGCTGTGCAGGCTCGAGTGGGCAGGGCATTGATCCTCGTCCTGATAAGATCAATATACTGAAACCCAGGCAGGAGTCCTGTGCCATCCCTTACCCAATCATGCTTTGGAGGCACCAGATTTGACTCTTTTAAAGGAGCACCATCTACAGAACAGGGCAGCAGAGATGCCCATCTCTTGTGTTCTGTGGGTGCTGACTCAATTAAGGTACCTTGATAATGGGACCAGCCTTTATCCCACCTGAAGTCTTCTTGTATTAATGGGCTATAGAAAGCCTTTATGCAGATAGGGGAAGAAGATAGTTCTAACTTCGCGATTCTGGACAGCCGCAGGCGTGGAATCAGCCATCTAAGTGATGGAACCCCTATTCCACCATCCTTCACTCTTGCATGGAAATATACAGCTGAATGGGTAGCCCTGTCCATTCAGACAGTACTGAGATATATGTCCTACCAAGCACCAACTTGTGGTAAAAGTGAGGTAGGAGATAGTGGGAAAGGAGAAACAGTCTTTGCTGGGTCTTGAGAGGAGCTTTCCTCAAAGAAGTGATCCCAGCTTCTAGGATAGAATAGACAGAAGACCTTCCGTTTTGGGTGAACATGATACCGAGGTATCTCCACTCTTTCAGGATGGTCAAAGCATGCAACGGCCTCCCGTGCAGGGAAAACTCTATAGTCTCGACCTTAAGCTTCTTGTCATGACCAGAGGGGACAAGTGCTAAAGAGCAAGACTTCTCTACATTAATAGAAAGGCCTTGAATATAGAAAAGTCAACTGCCTTGTCAAGGAGTTCCTGCAAGCCTATCTTAGTAGAGGCTATGAGAATAAGATCGTCCGCAAAGGCCATAGCATTAAAGGAAGAAGTGCCTAGAGATTAGCCTATGTGGCAAGGAAGAGAGTGAAGAAACTTATCTATGATGCAGTTAAAGAAAAGGGGAGATACAGGATCACCCTGGTGAACACCCCGCACTGCAGGAATAGAAGTTGCACAGGACCCTGTAGTGATGATAGTGATGGAGCTACCCAAGTATATCTCCATAAAATAGGAAAGAAAGGGTTTTGGATATCCAGCAATAGACAACTCTCAAAGGAGAGCAGGAAGAGAGAATCTATCAAAGGCCTTTTGTAGGTTCAGCGACGCTATATATAGAGAGGCTTAAGGCTGCGTCGGGAATCAAAGAGAAGAGAAGAAAGAAGATATATATTCTCGGCACAGCCATCCGAAGGGACAAAAGCTCTCTGCCTATAATCATGCTGTATATGTTGCTGAAGTCGTTTAACTAAGATTTTATGATAGTGTCTAAGTATCACAGGGGAGATGGTAATAAGTCTAAAGTCTGATGCACATCTTGAAGTTTCTTTCTTCGGAATGAAGATAGTTCTTGAAGCATGTAGACATGGTAGTATTGCTTTACTGGAAAGGAGAATGTCCAATAAGTCTTGAAGAATCTTTAACGGCAACTTCAAAGCCTAGATGCAGGAAAGCCATCAGTTCTGGAGGCGAAATTGGATGGAAGAGCTGTTTATACTCCTGGATGGAGACAGGCTGGTATATTTGAAGGGTAGGAATGGACCTCAATATCGCAGGTGGTCATCATAATCAGGGAAGTGTGGAGGTGGAGCAGAAAAGACTGTACCCCAGAATTTAACAAAATCATCATGCAAATCTGCTAGAGGTGGAGAGGAAGCACCGTCAAGGATGGTTTTGGCACATTGTCCTCTACTCTTTTTATAGAGGGCCTGCATAGCTGCATAAGCCATCTTCCTCTGCTTCCTATTTGACAAAGCCATTGTAGAATGAGATGTAGGCTGATGTTGACGAGGCATCAAGTGTTTGGAGAATTCAGCATGGAGGTAGTCATTTAACTAATTTGTGATATGTATTCCCAGAAGATGAGTCTGGATGAGAGATTTAAGAATTTGATGGTTATATTCTGGAAGAGGAGGATCATCTAGAGATGATGTCAGTCTGAGAATCAAAGCCTCTTCTTCAACAGCAGGATAGTGGCTGGAAGATGGAGAGGCAAGGACAGGAGATACGGAGATATTACCTGTTCCTACTTGTGGCAGATGGGCTGCCAATTCTTGAACTAAGGCTTTGTAACTGGCTTTCTGTCTATGACACTTGATGGCATCCAAGGATCTTAATGGGAACACCTTTAATAAAGCCTCATTGATTTTCTTTATCCCTCGAGCCGTCAATTTGATCTCATGAGCAGCAAGGATCTTGCAGACCCGTATACCACTTTTTGATATCTATCAGTCAGCTAGCCTCTTATCCATGCTAATATTGCATAACCCAAACCCATTTTCTCCAGTTTATGCAACATACTACTATGCTGTATTCTGTGTGAAAAGCCTTAGCAAAATCCCGCAGTAGCATGGTATATCCATTGTCTAGTTCAATGGTAACTTTGTTATGGAATGTGAGGAAGTTGTTAAAACATGATCTTAGTAAACCTTTTGTGGTTCATTGCAAAGTAGAGATTCTCTGTCAACCCATTTCTGAATGCGAGCCCTAACCAACTTTTACGAACTCTTCACCACCACTCCTGAGATACTAATTGGTCGATAATTGGATACATCGGTGTTTGCCACCCTTGTGCAATGGAATTACCATACATTCCTACGGAATCTTCCCTGTTCTGAGACTCATATTAAACAGCCTGGTCAAAGGAATGGCCAGTTCAGCTGAACGCTCTTTTAGCGCACGTGCTGATATTCCATCAGTTCCTATTGCCAAATTCTTATTCAGTTTGTGCAACAGCTCTAATACCTTGGCCTCACACTCCTGCGTTTCTTCATCTAGTGAAGAGGTAACAGTGAGCTCAATGTTGCATTCACCAGCTTGATAGCTCTTAGCAGAATGACCACTCATTAACTGAACAATCTCTTCTGCATCTTATATTTCGCTGATTTTCAAATCAGCATCATCTGAGTAAAACACAGCTTGTATATGTGACAGCGAGTAAGTGAACAAAGCAATTGCAATAGACAAAAGATTTAAAGTCCTATTTTGACACCCTTTAATGTTGTAAAAAAAAAAACTACAGATATGTGGGAGTTGCTCTTAGGATAACAGTCTCCCATTTTTTGCAAATTAATGCACCCATATTTGTTCAAGTTAGGAGAATTCTTTTAAGACATGGCTGACTCAAAAAATAATCTTTCAGATTTGTAACGACTTCTACATAGCACATTCGTTTTCTTCCATCTAATTCTGTGTGAAGGGGTGTCCAAAGTGTGGTCAGCCAGTCCTGACTTGCCATAATAATAGTAGCGAATGTATTTTTTTATGTTTTCCAGGGGATGTTGACCAATTTTCCTGTTTGCCCATAATAGGCTGAGTTACATGGAACTTCATACACTCCAGGATGTACTAGAGGGTGAAGTTTATCCTTAGGTGAGTGGAGCAGAGTTACTAGTTTAACATGAGGTTTGAATGTGGTGCGAAGGCCATGTTTCATCAGTACTTTGGCTATCTTTTCTGATGTACATCTGACATAGGGAATCAAAATGGTAATGTTGTGTTCCTGTGTATTAGGGCAGGGAGGAGTAATGGAGCTATGTAGTATTTTATCTGTTTTATAAAGATTGTAGCCGTTGGCCAAGAATGCATGGTGCAGATATTTAACTTCTGTGGACAGTGCTGTATCGTATCGTTAGAACAAATCGCTCTGGCTCTTTGTATAAGTGTTTTTAAAATGCTATACTGTTGGACTGGATGGTGATGTGATTGTTTATGTAGGTATCTTCCTATGTGTGTTGGCTTTCTGTAAATGGAAAAAGACAGTGATCCATCTGAAATGCAGCTGACTAATGCATCAAGAAATGGTAAATAGTTACCATTTCTTGACACATTACCAAAATCAATAGATGTGATTTTGGAATGTTGCCATTTGGCCCCATGGACAAATGCATCCAAAGTGTCTTGTCCATGGGGCCAAATGGCAAACACATCATCAATATAGTGTAACCTAGTGTTCCATGTAAAAGTTTGTTAAAGGGGATACTGCCATGGGGGTTCCCCCTTTATCAAACTTTTACATGAAACACTTTGAAAACAAAGTACTTATCACCGCTACATACAGTTCCTTAGTATGGTTACTTTATGTTGATGATGTGTTTGCCATTTGACCCCATGAACAAGACACTTTGAATGCATTTGTTACCTACCCAAACAGCCAACACCCCCAAAATCCACTTCACAGTAGAAAAAGAATCTAGAATGATTGTTCAACTAAAGAGCAGCCTTTTTATTAAAAGTGGCTCGAACCTTCCCTATCCATCTAGTATTAAAATTTACTCCATCAGTTACTCTATTCCCATTTTTATCCCACAATGTCATTCTTCCACAATCATTTCTCCTCCTACTGGCCACATAGTTAAAAAATTCCCTAGGATTTACTTTGGATCTTAGGATCAATCTCTTCTCACATTCCAGTTTCACCTTCCTTACCATACTAGTCACTCTCCTGGCCTGTGTCTTATATTCTTCATGCATCTGCTCTTCACCTGCCTGCATATATCTCTTCCATAGCCTCTTTTTCACATGCAGTTTCTGTTTAATATTGTTTGTCATCCACTTTACACCAAATTGTGTCCTCTTCTTCACTTGTGGAATACAGCTTACTATTGCTGCTAACAAATATTCCTTCACAATTTCCCAAGCACTAATGATATTCCGGCCTTCGAATTCTTCCCTCCATATGAACTTCCCCAAGTCGATGTCTAAGACTATTATAATCACCTGTCTTATAATTCCACATACATTCCCGTCTCTTTGATACTCCTGCATGTCTATTCATCTTCCAAGTCAAAACCACATGGTTACTCTCTCCAACTGGTGGTAGAGATGTCATCTCAGTTATTATCAACTCTTCTGATGCTATGACCAAATCCAAAACTCTTGAACCTCTTGTTCCCTCTATTACATGTTGCCTAAGACATTTGTTCTTCAAGAATTCTAGAAATTCCATTCCCTTATTGCTACATGCATCTTTCTCTCCCTAATTTATACTGCTGTAGTTAAAATCTCCCATAACAATCATTATTCTTGCGCCTTCCAAGCTCAACTGTCTTAACTCTCTTGGTTCCCACCCTCTGTGCTCTTTGGTTTGTAGCAACACCCTACTAAATATCCTGTCTTGCCTACCTGTACCTCACACAATATGCTTTCAAAATCATTAGTGCCACTGCCTTCCAAAGCCTCCACTCTTAGAGGACATAAGTCATAAGCAGATAAGTGACTCTCATAGAATAGAATGTGATTGGAATGGATTCCCATTGGATGTTGTGTGTGTGCAAGTACCGTGAATGACTTTAAGAACAGGTATGACAGCTGGTGCAAATAGTATGGCCTCCCAATGAGTTCCCCGGAAGTCTCTCTCAATATTTTATTTATTTAGCGTATGGCTCACACCTAAAAAGTTATATCACATTAATCCTTAATATATATGAACAGAATAATAGACATGTGTACAATAATAAGACATAATACAGTCATAAAGGTGACACTCAAGAATAGGCTACAACTGTAGTCTAGGTTGATTATCCAGTCAACTGCACTTGGTGTAGCATGGATGAAGTCTGACAGGTTTCCATTGTATGCACGTTGGGGACATTCTGCTAAAATATGATTAATGGTGTTACACCAGGATTCTTTTCACTTCTCCTTCATGTTGGAACTTGTCTCTGCAAATTTTTTTGCTGTTAAGTTTTAGCCTGTTTATTTCTAGGAGTGGGATGTCTTCAAGGATTGGAAGATTTTGGATTTCCATGATTTTGCTGTATTCATGTAAAAGAAAGTTGGATCTGCAGATGTGTGGAGGTGGGATGTTGCTTAGCACTGGGAGCCAGTAGATTGGAGTTCATTTCACTGTTTCAGAAATAAGGCCCATAGTGGTGTTAAGCTGAGCATCAACCAAATACACATGGGTGCTGTTCAGCCATACAGGTGAGCAGTATTCAGCTTCAAAGTAAACGAAACCAAGAGCAGTGCAACAAAGCATTGTTGCTGAGGCACCCCAAGTTGTTCCACATGGTTTTTGCAGTATATTGTTTCATGTTTTTAGCTTGGATGCTGTGTTAATGAGATGTAGTTTAAAAGATAGAGTTCTATCCAAAGTGACACCCAGATATTTTGGGAATGTGTTTTAACTTAAGAGTTTGTGATTGAAGTAGACCATGAGCTCTTCGTTAGGCTGGTTATTATTCAGGTGGAAGCATGAAACTTCTGTTTTGCTAGGATTTGGGCATAATCTCCATTTGCTGAAGTATTCATCTAGGACTGCAAGGTCATTTGTTAGTGTATCTTCCATTATAGTAAAATTGGTGTGTCTAGTGGCTTGAGCAATGTCATCAGTATGGCTAAACTTCTTGGAGGCTGTATTAGCAAATCTGTGATGTATAAGTTAAAAAGGAGGGTAGCCAGAACAGACACGTGTGGTAATCCATTATTCTATGTTGTTTGTTTACTTTTGTTCTCGTCCATACACACTTGGAACAGGCAGTTGCTTAGTATGTTATCAATTAGTTTTGCTATTGTTTTACATGGGACTTCACGGAGCAACTTGCAGATTGCACCATGCCTCCAGACTGTATCATAAACTGCGGTAAGATCTACAAAAGCTACCGCTGTTTTCAGGCATTGTTGATAGCCTGCCTCTATATGTGTGGTGAGTGACAGAACCTGATCACAGCAGCTTCATTTATCTTGACTCTGGCCTGTTCCACTGGTTCTTGTTCTATTATCTTAGGGGCAATTCTATTGAGAATGAGCCTTTCTAGGAGCTTATAACAGGCACTAAGTAGGATGATTGGTCAGTAATTTTATGGTTTGTTGTTGGTTTTTCTTCTTATTTTCAATAATAAGAAGAATAATACACGTAATATTTTAGTCAACTGGAAATGACCAGTGAAAAAGACTTGTCACCTTATTCTGGATGCTTCTTGCTTTAACATATGAGCAGTGAATTGCAATTATTCTTTTGGAACAGCAACTATCTTTTCGTCATTTAATGAGTATTTGTCCGATTCAGATTTCAGACCTGAGAAGCTACGTTCAGGATATTCTGATTATTTCCATTCTCGCATTAATTCATTGTAATAAGGAAGATGCACCCAAATTCATCTTCATCATCCACTCCTCCCAGTGGCCCTAGTTTCTTTGTTTCTTCATCCTTTTACTAAAGAACACTCTTCCAAATACCTAACTTTAATAAGTTTATTTATATTCAATCTGTCAATTATACATGACATTTTTGTCCTGATTTACTTCTTAAATCTACAAACTGCACTCCATTGTTCCTACACAATCTGTACATTAATTAAATCATTTGGAATCACATTCCTTCTTTTTGAGTTGCAATCTTACTCTTGAACTCTTTTTCCAGTAATTATTTCTTCTCTACCTCCATACTTGTTCCTTTTTTAAACAGTTTATGTCTCACAAAATTGATTAACTTTTTTTGTTCTCTTTGTTTCTTTTAATACTGTAGCATAATTGTCATTTGAACCTGAAAAGGGAAATCATTTGGAATTTTGGTTATGAAGGTCATCTTGGCAAAAAAAAAAAAGAAAATGCTTATTTTTTTCTGTCAAAAATATTTAATTTTTTAAAAATCCAATATTAAGGAATATTTATATGTAAAATTTACTTTTTTTCCCTTTTTCTTTTTATTCATATGTAGAGGAGCCTGGACCACCAGGAATTCCAGAAATAGTAGATTGGGATGAAAATAAAGTTGATCTTAAGTGGGATCCCCCAAAAAAGGATGGTGGTGCTCCTATTTCTGGTTATGTTATAGAAAAGAAAGAACGATTTGGCACTAGTTGGGAACCGTGCTTAGAGACAAAATCTCCCAAAACTGAGGCTACAGTTCCAGATTTGGTACCTGGTCAGCAATATCAGTTTCGTGTGAGGGCTGTTAATAAAGCAGGACCTGGAGAACCTAGTGATTCAACTAAGTCGCATGTTGCAAAGCCTAGATATTGTAAGTATTTCCAAAAATTTTATTGCATGTCTTAATAATGCTGTGTGCATGTTACTTGTCTTTTTACAGCAAGCTCTTTACTGTAGATTTAATTTAATTATTCTTTCTACTTAATTTGCTGTTACTATAATCTCCGTGTTGAAATACTATAGAAATTACCTTTTTGCAATAACTTTGATCAGATGCAGCATATCATCAACAATATCAAATTCCAGGACCCTCAGTGGATGTACATGGTGCTATGATTATATTACAAGATAAGATTACCTTATTACTTCTTATCAAAATCTGATTTTGTTCAGGTGGTGTCTCAGAATAAGTGAATATTTAATGACACTTGAGACATAGTAACAATTATTAGAAACATGTATTCACAAGAATAAAGAATAATAAATAAACAAAATAAATAATTAAAGGATAAACAAGCATGTGTACCGAAATGATTATGTAATGTTAAATGCAATTTTATAGGATTCTGATTCAAATGGATTGGTAATGACATTACACAAAGGTAATTGTGGGTACAAAGGGATGTTGCCATGCATATACCTGAATGCCAGAAGTATCAGGAATAAGGGAGAGGCCTTTTTGTCGTTGGTCAGCTTGACTTGTCCAAAAATTATAGGCATCAGTGAGATCTGGCTGACAAAAAATTTTCTATTTACAGGGATAGAAAGTAATGGGTATTGTATTTTCAGGGAGGATAGAGGGAAGAGAACAGGAACTGGGTTTTGCTGTTGATAGCAGTTGATAACAAAGTCGTCTGTTGATAACAAAATTAGAAGTTAAATAGGATTTTAGGTCTGGCGAAGATCATTCATTTGAGGATGTCTGATGTGACCAATAGGTGAAATATATTGTTGGTTGCTGATATAGATCATATCTATAGCAGCAACATCAGATGCTGCTATAGACTGCTATAGGAAGATGCTGCATCAAGAGATTTTTATTATTATTATTATTATTATTTGACACCTCCAGGGAGTCCAAAGACTCATTGAGGGAGAGTATGGCAACAGCATCGAACGATTGGTCCCCACAATGAGTGAAAACTGAGCAATTATTATGGGAGACTTCAACTATAGGGACATAGATTGAAGGAGGAAAGGGAACATGACAGAATATAAGTGGAATTTATACAATTGCTAAGGGATAATTATTTTAAAAAAATTTTATACCGGGGACAAGGATTTGATAGTGCTAGATCTGGTAATAGCATAAGAAGGTATATTATATATACAGGGTGTTCGGGATAAATTTGACAGTTTCGTAAGGAAAAAGAAAATCTTCTTTGTATCTATTAAATTTAATGAATTGACAAAAAAACATTACAGGCAGAGTTAATTACAATACTATCAACAAGATTTACTCAAAATAACCACCATTAGCATCGATCACAGCTTCAATTCTGCTTCGGAACCTCGAACAAGCTGATGCTACAGTCTCCCTGGGAAGGGCCGCAAAAACTGTTTTAATTTTATCCATTAACTGGGCTTTTGTATTACTGGAAGTGCGATTGGTGTCTTTTTCAACTGTGCCCCATACAAAATAATCCATGGGGTTAAGGTCTGGGGAGTTTGGAGGCCAAACATTTGGACTGGTGAAGTCGTAGAAATTTTCAGACAACCATTTTTGACTTTTCCCAGAGGTGTGGCAAGGGGCCGAATCCTACTGCCATACATACGGCCTACCATTGGCTACCCTTGTTATCCAGGGCTTGACTACAGTTAGCAACTCCACGAACAAAGCCCGAATTCCAATGCCAGGGTTCTTCAACACCTGTTCCTGCAGATTTGCGAGGAATTCTGCTGTACGAACGCAATCAGATCGTCTGCTAGGGATCTTTCTTCTTGCTACATCCTCGTAGTCACCATTGCAAGTCTCTAGTTCATGCCTGATTGTTTTTACTGTATTCAGGGAGCATTGGGCAGCAGTCGTAATATCCTTATTTTGATGGCGGGCACGAATCATCATGATACAAGTTATTCTCTTCCATGATTCAGGTGGGTTCCAGCTATCCATCCTTTCTGACATCTTGTATATGAATGAAGAAGGGTCCAAACTTTTAAATGAAGAGAAGTGTGTGTTAATACATGTAACTTACGGAAAAATATAATTAATTATAAATATGTCAAATTTATCCCGAACACCCTGTATTATATTATTATTTGACGCCTCCATGGAGTCCAAAGACTCATCGAGGGAGGGCACCTGCTCTACAGCTGTCTCCATAGCTCAATCCACCAAATGACCACAACTACACCAACACCATCTAGTATTTCTAAAGACAATCACAAAGACAATCATGCCCATGGGGGGATTTGAACCTGCAGACTTTTGGCTGGAGAGCAGATAATCTAACCACTCGGCCAGTGGTTAGATTATTGGCCAATATCTGGCAATCATCATCATCATACGTATCAAGGATTTAGGCCTAGTATGGCCTGTTCCGGCCTTAGAAGTCATCGTTGAATCATTTAAGAGGACGTCCTGGTTTTCTTTTTCCTAATGGCTTGTACTTTAAGGCTTGTTTTGGTAATCTTTCTGTTTTCATTCTTTGAACGTGTTCCATCCATCTATGTTTATATTTTTTAATTTTTTCAATTACTGGTTCTTGGTTTAATTCTTTCATAATATCTTCGTTTCTTTTGTGATCAAATAGGGTATACTTTGCAGTTTTTCTCATAAACTTCATTTCTGCTGTTGTTAATCTTTGTTTGTCTTTTTGTTTTATTGTCCAGATTTCGCTTCCATACATTAAGACCGGTAGGGCTAATGTATTGTATACTTTTAGCCTGGTTTGTTTTTGAACTAGGTTTGGTTTAAATATAGAGTTAATTACTCCTGTTATTTTTAAATATTTTGCAATTTTTATGTTTATATCTTTTTCATTTTCATAAGTGATCGTACATCCTAGGCAGTTAAATGAATTCACCTGTTCTAAGATCTTGTTATCTAATACTATTTTAGTTCTTGCTGGATCTTGTCCTTTAAAGGCCATAGTTTTTGATTTTTCCATTGATATGCAGTGAATTGATTGTGAATGCATTGATATTTAGTGAATGCAGAAGATGTCAAAGTCTTGCAAGATGACTTAGATAGATTGGAGTTCTGGACAAAGGAGAATGGATGTCAATTTAATGTGACAAAATGTAAGGTTATGCATTTTGGAGTGAAAAGATTAGCAGCAGTATACCACATTGGTGGAACTGTACTCCAAGAGATTGATGAGGCCAGGGACTTGGGAGTGTTGGTGGATAGGGAGTTGAAGTTTAGGGGGCACATTGCGAAAGTAGCTAAATCAGCTCATCAACTCACTTGGTTGTTGAAAAATACCTTGACGAGCAGAGAAAAACAAGTTATTGTACCTCTGTACCGAGCCCTGATAAGACCTCATCTCGACTACTGTGCCCAGATTTGGTCACCTCGGTTCCTTCTTGATGGGGAGGAGGTGGAGAGGATCCAGAGGCGAGTGACTAAGATGATAGCAGGTCTATGGAATGAACCATATGAGAACAGGTTGAAGATCTGTGGGTTGCAGAAACTAGTTGATAGGCGGAAAAGGGGAGATATGATTGAGACATTCAAATTGCTAAAAGGATTCTATAGGATTAATTCAGAGGATATTTTTGAGATCAGGACTGGTGGTGGGAGAACTAGGGGACACCCATGGAAGCTGGGCAAGAGCGTGGTTAGCAGGGGTGTTAGAGCTGGGTTCTTTACTTTTAGAGCGGTAAATGAGTGGAATAAGCTGCCAGAGTCTGTTGTGGGTGCTATGACAGTGAGCGAGTTCAAGGCAAGGTATGATAGATACTGTGAGAATGTTGAACAGCTGTGTGAACATGATGTTTAGGGCCTCCCTCGATGAGTCTAAGGACTCCTGGAGTAGCCCGTGGTAATAATAATAATAATAATAATAATAATAATAATATCATACCATAATCTTTGGATATCTCATTTAGATTTAAAATAGCTTTCTGTAAGTTATCTTCAGAATTTGTAATTATTATTTGGTTGTCTGCAAAGAGGAGAGTGTTTAAGTTAACTGTAGGTGAAAGTTTAATTCCTTGATGTAAATTTTTACTCATTTTATTATTATTTCATTTAAGTAGATATAAAAAGAGTTGCTGAGAGGGGACATCCCTGTTGGACCCCTTGGTTTATCTCTCTTGTATATGATAGCTCATGATTTAATCTTATTTGTATTTGATTATTTTCATGTATACTTGTGACAGCTTTTAGGATATTATTTGGTATTTGTCTTTCTTATAATATGTTAAATAATGTTTCTTTTAACTTTGTCAAATGCTTTTTCAAAGTCAATAAATGCAATATGTGTTTCTAAATTATATTCTCTTCTTTTCTCTATTATTAATTTTAGGCAGAAGGCTGGGTCTATACATGATCATCCTTTTCTAAATCCATTTTGTACCTCTAGAATAAAGTGTTTGGAATATTTCATTAGTTTGTTATTTAAGATTCTGCTGTATATTTTGTAACATGAATTTAGTATACTGATACCTCTGTAGTTTTTAGGGTCATCTCTGTTATCTTTCTTAAAGATAGGAATCACAGTTGCTTTTTTCCATTCTATTGGGGGATACCAGTTGAGTAAATTTTATTTAAAAATAAGAGTCTTCCTGTGAATCTTGTTCCTGCATATTTATATAGTTCTGAACCTAGCTTATCTTCTCCAGGTGATTTTCCGTTTCTTGTTTCTTTCAGGCTGATTTCTAATTCTTCTTCAGTTATTTCCTTTTCAAGTATTTCTAAAGACAATCACAAAGACAATCATGCCCATGGGGGGATTTGAACCTGCAGCCTTTTGGCTGGAGAGCAGATAATCTAACCACTCAGCCAGTGGTTAGATTATTGGCCAATATCTGGCAATATATATCCATAACCTAGGTAGACACTTTGGCTCCTACCGGCGAGAGTGACCATGTAATCTTGTTCTGGAAAGTTGCTGAATTGTGAAATTCTCTGTCAAGAAAGGGTTTATGCTGAACTATAAAGCTGCTAAGACAGGATATTTAGTGGGGATGTTGCTACAGACCCAGGAGCAAAGAAGGTGGGGACCAGGAGATGTTTAGACAGTTGAGTTTGGCAAGTGGCATTGCATAAGGGCAGTAGCAGACTGGAAGTGTCTAATTATAGGCCAGTTTGCTTGTCATTAGTAGTTTTTAAGATCTAGGAGAAAGTAGTGAGAGACTGTATATAGCATTGGGCAGATGAGTGTGGTGTTATCCGTGAGAGTCAACATGTATTTGTGAAGGGACGCTCTTGTTTTAGCAATATGCTAGCCTTTTATAATAAAGTTACAAGTGCATTAGATGAGGGAAAGGCATATACTGCCATTTTCTTAGACTTAGCGAAAGCATTTGACAGGGTGCCACATGATAAGCTGATATTTAAGTTGCAGCACATGGGTCTGGATGTCAGATTTGTCAACTGGGTTCAGGATTGGCTATCTGATAGTATCAGAGAGTTGTGTATGGTGGGACAGTTTCAAGGAGGCAGAGGGTTACAAGTGGGGGTCCCACAAGGCTCAGTACTGGGACCTATATTGTTTAACATTTATATCAATGACATTGTCAGTGGATTGCAAGGGGATATTCAGTTGTTTGCGAAGGGATGCGAAGCTGGGAAGGACTATTATTAATAGTGCAGATGTGGTAGCCCTGTAAGAAGATTTCAATAAGCTAGATAGATGGGCAAACGAATGGGGTTGTCGGTTTAATGCAGCAAAATGTAAGGTCCTGAGGGTTGGGAAACATTGATGGGACACTGCATACTCTATGGGAGGAGTTATACTGGAGGAAGTAGGCGAGACAAGAGATCTGTTGCTGATGATTGATAGAAACCTGAAATTTAGGGGACATATTGCAAAAGTGGTGAAAGTAACAGAGGATTGCTGCAATAACGAGAAGTACACTGACCTGCAGAGATAAAAGGATTATCATTCCATTGTATAAGTTTCTGATCAGACCACACTTACTCCATTGTTCTTGGATTTGGTCCCCTGGATTATTGAAGGGGATAAATTAACTGTGGAAAGGGTACAAAGGTGGATAACAAAGATGGTTTCAGGACTGTACAATGATAATTATGAGGATCGGCTGAAGGAATATGGACTGCAGAGTTTGGTGGATAGAAGAAGGAGAGGTGATATGATTGAGACTTTTAAACTGTTGAGAGGTGGTTACAGGGTCAACACTGGGGAGTTCTTTCACTTGGTTGAACAGTAGGAAGGAGTGATGACAAGAGGCCTTTCGTAACATCCCTGGAAGTTACGAAAGGAAACTGTTTGCAAGAGGGTGAGGAGTGGTTTCTTTGCATGGAGGATGGTTGAACCATGGAATGCATTGCCTGATGGAGTGGTGAGAGCGAGAACAGTGAATGAATTTAAGGAGTGGTATGATAGACTTTGTGTTTCTCAGGGGGGGGGGACCTCCCCTCAATGAGTCTTGATAGACTTTGTGTTTCTTAGGAAGGACCTCCCATGATGAATCTTTTGACTTCATGGAGGCCTGAATAATGATAATGATAATAAAAATTATGATAGACTGAGGAGGCATCTTGGAGCAGTGCTATGGCTTGAGAATCTACAAGAAAAAAATGTCAATAATGCAAGGGAATTGGTCAGAGGTATTTTAGAGATGCAATAGCAGTCTGCATACCCAAGTCAAGAGGAGAAGCCAAATGGTAAAGGAGTATTGATACTAAGTAACAGCTGCAAAAAAAATAAAATAAAATAAAATAAAAAATAAATAAATAAACCACTGTGGAAAGAATATAAAGAAAAAGATGATCAGTATAGTCATGAGTAGTACATAATGCGAGCAACACATTAGACTAGTATGGTAAGAAAGAGCAAATAAGATTGTCAGAGAAAATTAGATAAGCAAGCCAAAGTAAATTGAAACGTTTTTTTTTTTTTTTTTGTTGTTGTTGTTGTTATGATGTTTTTATTTTTAAATTTCATTACATGAAATTTTGCAGAATTATTTAAGCAGGTTATTATACCTCTTTATAGAAACTTGGTAATACCCCCATCTTGATTATTGTGTGCAGATCTAATCACCTGCATTTCTTGGAGTTAAGGAATAGGTGGAGAGGATTCAGAGGCGAGTGACTAAATATGGTTGCAGGTCTATGGAATGAATCTTATGAAGATAGGTTGAAGATTTATGGGATACAGAAATTGGTTGATAGGCAGAAAAGGGGTGAAATGATTGAAACACAAATTACTGAAGGATTTTTACAAGATTAATTATTATTATTAAAATCAGACCTCATGAGATCAGAAATTCATTATATGAGGTATGCACTACCACACAAAGCTCATCCAACCTTGCCTTAAACTGATTCAATGTATCTACATTCACAACACACTCAGACAATGCATTCCATTCACCAACCACTGTAAAGAACCTGTTCCTCACTCCTCTGCTCACAAATTCCTTATACAGCTTCCCTATCCCATTCTATGAAACATTTCTTCCATTTTAAACTGATAACAACCCCTGACTAACTTATATGTCTCAGTGATATCCCACCACCACCACCACCTTCTGTTCAAGAGGCTTTGTTATTTACATTCCTTCAACCTGTCTTCATACTCCACATTCCAAAGACCAATTACCACTTTTATGAATATTCTCTGGATCCTTTCTAGCATATCCTCATCACCATGAAAACCTGCTGACCAAATTCATGCATAATAATCCATATGATGTCTGATCAAGGCTTAATGCAATGGATTGTAACCTCTTTATTTTTGCATGTCAGGGTCCCAGCATCAACATGAGCAATGTAAACCCTGAATTTCAGGTCCTTGTCCAACAACACTCCCAAATGTGTCATCTACTATACCTCCTTTAAAGTTTCCCAACCACTTTCATTCTTTACATTCCATTATTGCTAACCAAATTTCAAAACTTTACACTTTGCAACATTGAACTGTTCCACTTACCTGCCCATTCATACAATCTGTTGAAGTCCTCCTGTAAGGCCATAACATCTGCTTGAGTCTGCATTTTTCTCTCCAATTTTACATCATCTGCAAACAGCTGCATATCACAAGTTAAACTCATTCCAATATCATTAATATACAAATCGAACAACAATGGTCCCAAAACGTCTCCCTGCCCCACCCCATTAGTTACTTTCCCCTTTTGACATACTGCATCTCCATGTATTTCTGATACCTATTTGACAGACAGTCACCAATCCCATTCAGAAGTCTGTTATCCACTCCCATTCATTTCAATTTATTTAGTAAGTAGTCATGTGACAGTCTATCAAAAGTTTTTTCCAATATCTAAGTATATCACCGTATATGTGATTCCTTGTCCAAGACATTTGTCACTTTGTTATAGTACATAAGTAAGGTAGTAAAACATGATCTCCATTTACTGCAGTTATCAACATTTCTGTATCCTAATTCTCACCAATCTCTGTAGTACCTGAACCACAACTCCAGATATATAGATTGGTCTATAATTTGCAGCCACAGACTTATCACTACCTTTATACAGTGGAGCAATTTTACTTTCTTTCTACTCTCTTCGAACCTGTGCTATTGTAAGACACTTATTAAATAGGCATGTTAATGCTTCTGTTATTGATATAATACAGAGAAAAAATTTTCAGAACAGTTCTGGTGGGGGGAGAACTAAGAACCATCCTTCAAAAATTGAGAAAGAGTGTAATTAGCAGCCAAATTTTTTGCTTGTATAGTTGTAAATGATTGAAATAGGAGGCCAAAGTCTGTTGTGAGTGCCATGACTGTGAATGAGTTCAAAGCAAAGTATGATAGATATTGTGCAAATTTTGAATGTTGAATGTTACTTTACATCATCAAGAAAATATGCATATGTACAGGATACAAGCTACATTGACACTACACTATACAAACGTAAGACGAATCTAAATGTTTGTTAATCATTCACCTTAGCCTGAACTCTGGTGGGAAAAAAAAAAAAAAAAAAAAAAAAAAAAACATAACTACTTTAAATAATTTTTAAATCCCTCTCATATTAAAATTTGCTTCTGTTTGGGTTTGTTCTGGATGCTATACAGGTTGAAGATGGGTCCTCTATGACCACCGAGTGTATTCCCATAAGCTCTCTGTCAACATTTGTTATGAAACTTCCATAGTTTCTACTTTCAGCTTTGAAATAATGCTGGATTATAAGTAGTGTTCTATCTATTTTTTACAAAATGCCCCTAATGTATGGTATGTCTATGACATTCCTGTAGTCTTTTTTGCTTTTAATGCCCTAGCCTGACCTCCCACCTGAGGTCAGACTATGGTAAATGATTAACAAACATTTAGATTCATCTTACTTTTGTATAAGCACGAGGACAGCATGGCTTTGTGAAGGGTAGATCATGCCTCAGTAACTTGCTCAAGTTTTATAACAAGGTAACGGCAGAACTGGATAAGGGAAATGGGTTTACAGTGATACTGCTGGACCTGGCAAAAACGTTTGACAGGATACCACATGGAATTCTAATCTGTAAACTATAACATATGGGAATGGATATAGGGTTGGTGAGATGGATAGGTGGGTGATTGATAGAGAGATATCAAAGAGTAGTTTATTCAGGAGTAGAGTCCAAAAGATGGCCTGTGACTAGTGGTGTGCGCGCAGGGTTCTGTTCTTGGACCACTGCTGTTTAATCTGTTCATTAACGATATAGGGAAGGATATAAGTGGAACAGTTCATTTGTTCGCTGATGATGCAAAGTTGGGTAGGGCGATAGTGAATGCAGAAGATGTCAAAGTCTTGTAGGATGACTTAGATCGATTGGTTCTGGGCTAAGGAGAATGGATGTAAGTTTATGCATTTTGGGGTGAAAAGATTAGCAGCAGTATACCAAATTGGTGGAACTGTACTCCAAGAGACTGATGAGGCCAGGGACTTGGGAGTGTTGGTGGATAGAGAGATGAAGTTTAGGGGACACATTGCAAAAGTAGCTAAATCAGCTCATCAACTCACTTGGTTGTTGAAAAATGCCTTGATGAGCAGAGACAAGCAAGTTATTGTACCTCTGTACTGAGCCCTGATAAGACCTCATCTCGACTACTGTGCCCAGATTTGGTCACCTCGGTTCCTTCTTGATGGGGAGGAGGTGGAGAGGATCCAGAGGCAAGTGACGAAGATGATATCAGGTCTATGGAATGAACCATATGAGAACAGGTTGAAGATTTGTGGGTTGCAGAAACTAGTTGATAGGCGGAAAAGGGGAGATATGATTGAGACATTCAAATTGCTAAAATGATTTTATAGGATTAATTCAGAGGATATTTTTGAGATCGGGACTGGTGGTGGGAGAACTAGGGGACACCTATAGAAGCTGGGCAAGAATGTGGTTAGCAGGGGTGTTAGAGCTGGGTTCTTTACTTTTAGAGTGGTAAATGAGTGGAATAAGCTGCCAGAGTCTGTTGTGGGTGCCTATGACAGTGAGTGAGTTCAAGGCAAGGTATGATAGATACTGTGAGAATGTCGTATAGTTGTGTGGACATGATGTTTAGGGCCTCCCTCGATGAGTCTAAGGATTCCCTGGAGTAGCCCGAAATAATAATAATAATAATAATGTAGTATCATGTAGCTTGTATATTATACATATGTATGCTTTCCTGATGATGACCTCAATACAGAGGTCAAAATGTTGAATGTTACTTTCTTAATGATAAGTAAAGTAATTTTTCTAACACGTGTGTTGTGTTTCCATAAATTCTTCACTATAAATGTTGACCACCATGTAAAATTAAAGAATTGGAATAATCCATGGAAATTTGACCCACAAGCAATGCAGCCACTGTGGTAAGATGAAAATATGTGTTTCTATGTTAATTAATTGGATAGTCTTTCTAAAATGATGTAAAGACAGCAACTTGATACCTAGTTGCATTAAGCTAAAAAGTTTACTTCAGCCAAAGTGCTTTGTATTATGCCCATATGGAAAAAGCCTTTTTTGAGAGAACAAATCTATGAGGCTCGCAAAAATTTAGTAGTTATCCAAGCCAGCATTTTACAACAAAAATTAGAGCTATCGAACCACATAAATCCCAATATTTGGTATGTTCTAGAGAGGATTACAGATGATTTGGCAAAGCACAATTTACTTAAGAATAAACAGAAATTAATAGGAAAGTTTCAAGCACTAAAACAACAAGAAAGCAACAGACAATCTGGATGGCATAACTAGAGGAATAGCCAATTACAAACCAATGATACAAGAAATAGCCAGTCGCCTAGAAGTGAAGTTAGGAGCAACCCACCACCATTGGACCATGGCCAAGTTATCAACAAATCCAGCTATAACCTGGATGAAGGAGAACTCTCGCTTCTGAAAAAAAGACCTGAACCATTACACCAAGGTTAGTTACCAAACTAGATTTTATTTATCACATTGAAAGAGGTCTAAAATTCCTCCCCTCCAATATAACTGACAAAATATGAATGGCAACATCATACATATTAAACTCCAATAAACAACTAAGTTGCAACCCAACGACAGCAGAAAAATTTGCCCTTAAATCTTTAAAAAATAACTGAGATATCATTATTACAAAAGCAGATAAAGGCACTGCTACCATTGTTCTTGATTGGACAGCTTACCTGGAAAAAGTGAACCAGTTGTGGTATCCGACCACAACATGCACCAAATGGTGTTCTATAATTCTATAAACCACATCAAAAGAATTCAACAGAATTAATCAAATCAGTAATCATGCAGCCAGAGGAAACAACCAAAAACCTAATACCACATTACCTCCAGGCTCCCAGAATTTATGGTGCCAAAAACACACAAAACAAACACACCACTATGACCTCTAGTTAAGCAATCAACAGCCTTAATTATCACTTAGCCAAGAAACTAGCAGCCACAATCAAGGAGTTGATAGGTCATTTCCCCTTCCTAGATAAAAAATACACACTTCATAATCAAAAGTAGAAACATCACACTCAATGATGAAGATTTATTAGTCAGCTTTGACATAACTGCCTTTTTCACTAATGTCCCGATCAATGATACTATTCTTCTCTTACAGAACATATTTCTCCCCATTATCATGGCTCTCTTTGCCCATGTACTCCCCTCCTGGCATTTTGCGTGGCAAAATAATTTTTACCTACAAAAAGAAGGTATGGTCATGGGCTTATAAATTTTATATTGAAGACTTTGAGCAATGAACTCTAGATTCGGGGCCAGCTTAAAGCTCAAAGTCTGGTGCAGATATGTTGATGATACTTTCCCAATTGGCCCCATGGTTGTGAAACATTAAATACATTCCTAAGTCACCTGAAGAAACATTACAAATGTATCCAGTTCACCATTGAGATCAGAAACAACAACTCTGTTCCTTTTCTAGACACACTTGTCACACATCTTCCCTCAGGCTGCCTCTCCCGCACAGTCTACTGCAAACCTATACACAGAGACCAATACATAAATTTTAATACCACGATCCAACACAAAAACTAGGAGTCATCAGCACCCTCAAACACAGAGCCCTAAAAATTTGCTCCAATGAACAAGCTCTGAACCTAGAATTTGAAATTAATAACCAAGTGTTTGTAAAAAATGGCTACAATAAAAAAACAGTTCACAAAATCCTGTATGCCATTAAAAATGCCATTAAAAATGCCATTAAAAGCAAAAAAATTATAAGAATGCACTAGCTATACCATACATTAGGACCATTTCAGATAAAATAGATAGAACACTACTTAAATACAAGATCAAGACAATCTTCAAACTCCTGGCAAAATTAAGAAACTTTCTTAGCTCTTCTAAAGATCCTTTTACATACCTTGTCCACCCATTGGTTTACAAAATTCAATGTACCTGTAACCTATCTTGCATAGGGGAAACAGGACATACCATCCCAATTAGAAAAGATGAACACAAACACCACATTAAATACCTCCACTATGGCAGGCCTGTCAGATCTCGCACTCCAAACATGTCACAGAACTGACTGAAAGGCACCAAGTCCTATACTGCACCAAAACCCGGTTTGAAAGAAAATTCGAAGGAGCCTGTGAAATGCTGAAACATCATCCAAATCTGAATAAGAATGATGAATTAATTATTCCAAGAATTATTTTAATTATTAACTAATTATTTTAAGCTTCCATAGTGCGATTGGAAGTACAGTATGTTGCACCCATTGATTGGAAAAGGCATAGGTTCGATTCTCGTCATGATGGGAGGAATCTTTATATGGATTTTTTCAATTGTAGGTGAGTTAGCTGATCTCGTGTGGAGGCAGCAGGGTGTTTTTCCCGAGAAATTTGGGTTTTTCCTCCCAATGTTAATATTACTCATTCATCAAACTCCTACCTGATTTGCCCTTCTGACCTTGGATATACCGCTGATATTGATTCCACCAGCCATCCTCTAACTATCCTCTCATGAATGGGAAGGGTGAACACAGTGCATCTTCTGATCCTGTAACCAGAACCACACTCTAATATCCCAATATAGACAAATCATACAGACAAATACACATACATGGATGATATACCCTTTGAAAATGGTCACTAATTATCTCATCTATTTCATCTTGCTCTGTCACCCCTCTGCCATCAGAACTCCTTCCATAGTCATTCTTCTTCTCACTTGCCACATAACAAATGAACTCTCTGTGCTTTCCTTTTGCCTGCTTCATTAATTTCTTCTCATAATCTGATTTTGCCTTTTTTAACATGCTGGTCACCCTTTTTTTCCTTGGCGCTTGGTAGTCACCTTTCTCCTTATATACCTTCCACAACATCTTTTTATGCAGCTCTTGCTTAATAATATTACTCATTCATCAAACTCTTACCTGATTTACTCTTCTGACCTTGGATATACCGTCTGATATTGATTCAACCAGACATCCTCTGACTATCCTCTCATGCTTGGGAAGGGTGAACACAGTGCATCTCTGATCCTGTAACCAGAACCATCACTTTCATACCCCAATTCTCTTCTATCACATGCTACTTGTATTAATTATCTCTCAGTAGGCATATAAATTCCCATTCCTTCCTACCATGTGATCTTTCCTCCTTCCAGTTTATGTCTCTGAAGTTGAAGTTCCTCATAATAATTACTTGTCCAGCACTCATACTAATCTACTGATGCTTGTCTCCAATATAATCCCTGGCACCACCTCGTCTATAGAAGCAACCAGTTTTATATTTTGTCCTGTTGGCCTCAATCTCAGACCAGATTGCACCATCTGTACAACTGGCTCCTACTCTTGTTGGCTGTAATTCATCTAATATCATCAGCAGTACCCTATCCTCCATTCTATCTACTCTTCTTCATGAAAATACTAATTCCATCACATGCTATCCCTGTAGCTATATCATCTGCTGTTAGCCAATGCCAAAAACCCCTCCCTTTTATTCCTGATATATCTATCACCTTAGGCTGCCAATCACCTTCTTCCTTATACTGTGCTTCTCAACTCTCAGGTCATAGGTGTTAGTCAAAACAATAAATTCTTTTACATTGTTTTTCTGCATTCTGAACAGCATTTCTAATATTATTTAGTTTCACACCAGCAAAACAAGATTTTTCTGGATTTTACGAAGTACTCTTCTTATTCTAGAATCACTATAAGACTTTATTCTTATATCTTTATCCTCTTTGTTTCATTTATTCATATGATCTTCTTTATTATCTCATACCTCTCACTTTTTTCTTTTCTCAGTTTGACTAATCTCTTGGCATTCCTGCAGCCTTTCATTCTTCACAGTTTGTGCTGTGAAGGAATAGATGCAACATATTATTTTCTTATTCAGGTCTTCTATGTTGTCCTGACTTTCCATCACTACACACTTTCAATATTATCACTGATATTAACATTTTCTGGTCTTCTATCAATATTGTGTACTCTAATATAATATAATTTGTTTTTAATCTTTTTTTTTTTGTTTCTCTCTCTCTCTCTCTCTGCACCCATTTTTAAAACACCGGCTATACACTTTCTCACCAATTTCGATCTCTTTCCACAAATCTTTTAACTTTTGCAATGACTAACATCATCATTTAGTTAAGGGACATCTAGAGGAAGAAAAAAAAAATCATATACTTAAGCTAAGGAGGGTTAATCAGGTAGGAATTAGATGAATGAGTAATATCATTAAGCATGAGCTGAAGAAAAAGAAAATGCTGTGGAGGATATATAAGAAGAAAGCTCACCAGGAAACTCGTAAACCGTACAGGGGTCAGACAAGAGAGGTATGGTAAGGAAGGCAAAGTCAGATTACAAGAGGATATTAGCCAAGCAGGCCAAAAGAAATCCCAAAGCATTCTTTTTGCATGTGGCAAGTAAGAGGAGAAATGACTATGGAAGAATAACCTTAATGAGTGCTGATGGTCATGAGGTGGCAGATGCAAATAACACAGTTGAGATACTGAGTGATCACTTTGCAAGGATCATACAAATGAGGTTAATGCTGCGATATATGTGATAGAGACTTATGTAGGAACAGAGGTGAATGAACAGGAGGTTCTTAGGATATTGCAGAATATCAATGTAAATGTAGTTGTGGGATTAGATGGGATATCTGCTTGCATTTCACAGGAATGTGCAAGGAACTGGCAATGTCTCTGACCAGGATTTTTAATTTAAGTCAGCTCTGGTAGAGTTCCAAGAGCATGAAAAGAGTAAAAAAATAATTCCCTTGCATATGGGAGATTGTAAGACTGCAGCTACAAATTATAGACCAATTGGTATCTCCAGAGTGGTGGTAAAAATACTGGAACAGTTGGTCAAAAAGAGAATTCAGGAATGGGTGGATAGGAATGTGATACTATATGGGGGCAACATGGCTTTGTAAAGGGCTGTTCATGCTTTAGTAATTTACTAATTTTTATAATTGAGTGACAGCTCAGTTGGATAAAGGAAATGGCTACATGATGATTCTGCTGCATTTTGCAAAGGCATTTGACAAAATACCACATGGAACTTTGTTATGCAAATGACAACAAATGGAGATGGATAAGACACTCATTATGAGGATGAGAGGGTGGTGGATGGACAGATATCAGAAAGTTTTATATGGAGGGGAAGAATCAAGACTAGTGGTGTGCCACAAGGTTCAGTGCTAGGACCACTACTATTTATTTTGTACATAAGTGATATAGAAAATAACCTGAAAGGAAATATTTAGTTCTTTGCTGATGATGAAAATTTAGGCAGATTAAGAGTGAATCAAGGTCATGTGGAGAGCTTGCAGGATAATTTGAACAGGCTGTCATTTTGGGAAAATGGATGTCAGTTTAATGTGTAGAAACGTAATTATGCATTTTGGGATAAATACATTACATGCTGTGTACCACATTAATGAAATTGTACTTAGGAAATAGAAGAAGATGGGGATTGAAGGGTAGTGGTAGACAGGGAGTTAAAGTTTAGAGCAATTGTTAAAGTGCTCATAAGATTACTTGGGTATTGAAAAACACACTAGCAAGTTAAAATAAGGAAGTTATTTATTAATGAAGGGGATACAAATCCTTTGATGTTTATCTGCCAGTAAGCGAAACTCTAAGAACTAGGACTAAGATCTATGAGTTTCATACCGAAAAACTATCGGCAAATCCAAGTGTAAGTAACCACTTGGTAGTACAACACCAAGGCAACTCGTATCAAAGGTGGAGCAAGCTCCTTCACTATCCCTGATATATTCTCACAATGTAAAAGCATAGCCCCTAGGAGATGTAATACTGTAATTACATTATGAGAAGAGGTCACTACCCAGACCGGTTTCAACCTTTTTTGAGGTCTCATCAGTGAGTAGGTAGACCTGGAGGATAACAAGGTTTAAGTGAAAAGAACTTACATACCTTCACTATATGAATACCATAAAGGTGTGCCTGTATATTTTTGGCATTCTTATAGTGAAGGTATGTAAGTGCCACAGTCATTTTAACACTAATGGCTACATAGCCAAGATTGCAGGATTACTATCAAATTTTTCAACATATCACATATTAGAGACAGACCTAACATGGAAAAACCACAAGGACACTAATAACTTATTACAGAACATGACTAGTTGGTCCACAGATTTGCAACAGAATCTGAAGTCACTACACCCATTGATGCCACGATTGTATAGAGCCCCGAAAGATCACAAAAGTGGAGTTCTGCTATGCCTGATCATTGATGGAAGAAATGCTCCCACATGTTTATTGCCCAAACACCTCCAGCCTCCTAAAAGGACATATCAGAAAATCAGACACTTACATTAAGAATTCAAAGCACTTTATTGAAAAATTGAAAAACATCTCAAACTTAAAGACAGACATTCTCGCTAGCTTGGATGTCGTATTTTTATTTACCAACATCCCAGTAGAAGAAGTTATCAGTATTCTATACAATCTCTTGCCTGAAGATACAGCTCATCTTTTTCATCATTGCCTTAAATCTAATTATTTTAAATGGAATGAAACAATATATGAGGAACTGAATGGCTTAACTGTGAGCCGTTCGCTTTCGCTGCCCTGTGCAGATCTGTTCGTGGAAAAGCTAGAAACAGACATCTTCTCAAAATTAGACCCAAAACCTTTAGTGCGGTGAAGGTATGTAGACGATGTCTTCATAATTTGGAGGGACACAAAAACAGCTCTTTTGGACTTTTTAACCAAAATTAATTCTTTTCATCAAAAAATACACTTCACTTTGGAACTGGGAAAAAATAATCAACTACCATTTTTGGATACCCTAATCAAGAAACTAGCAGATGGACATATCAAACTAACAGTCTACCACAAACGAACACACACTGGATGCTACCTTCATTTCAAATCAACTCACCATATTTCCCAGAAGCTCAGCATAATACATATGCTCAAATACAGTGCCACGAACATCATCTCAGAAGAAAAAGAACTCTGTGATGAAATTACTCATATATCAGAGACATTAATAAAAATGGCTATCCAAAGAATTTAATTAACAAGATTCTTCATAGAAACCCCCCCCCCCACAACAACAACAACAATAACAACAACCTAACATCACTCAATACAGTTCATCCATAGTTATTCCTTATACAAGTACAGTGTCTGAAAAGATCACAAAACTTTTTAAACCTTTCAACATCAGAGTTGCGTTCAAACCAGTCAAGACTATCCACCACGTTTTAAGATTGGCAAAAGACATTAATGCTTTTTTCAAACATGCTGGAGTGTACAACATCCCATGTGCTTTTTGTCTAAACTATATTTGACAGACGTCGAGAAGCCTCGAAATCCGAAAAAAAGAACATATAGAAGATGTTAATAACAATAGAACAGACAACTCAGGTCTAGCCCATCATTTCACGATTACTAATCATACCATTGATTGGGATAGCAGCTCCATGCTTTTCCTAGAAGAAGATTAGAAATTTCAAGGAAGCCATTGTAGTCCTCCGCTCTGGAGAAAATCTTAACAGAAACCAGGGAATGATAATAGCTGACATATGGAAAACCTTAATAAGATCACTCAGTCTGCCAGAAAATTAAATTTTGCTCAAACCTACAGAAGTTGCTCTCATAACAGTCACTAACACAACATGCTCCATGCGTGTAATGTTATGCGTTCTGTTTTAATGTTTAATTTATATGATAGCGTTACTCCATTTTCTCTGTACTAGCCACTTTGAGTTTTTTCTCTTACCGTTATAAGCCCTTAAGAAGCCGGACTGCCCTGTCGGCAAAACCTGTTGGTATTAGATGTTTATAAATCATGGTCAATTAAAGAAGTTGTTATTTATATGGCCTTGATATGTACACATCTGGATTACTGTGCTCAGTTCCGGTCTCCTGGGATTCATGGGGCAGGGGGGGGGAGGATGTGTTGAACAGGATTCAGAGAAAAGCAGCCAGATGGTGAGATCTGTACATTGTTCCCTATGAGAATAGGTTGAGGGTGTGTGGACTGCAAATGTTGGTTGGTAGACAAAAAAGATGGGATGTGATGGAAACATTAAAGTTGAAGGATTTTATAGGATTGATGCAGAATTCTGCCACTAGAGGTGGCAGAATTTTACTCAACTTCCAGGGATGACCCTGGAAATTGAATAAAAGTGTGATTAATTAGGGTTTGAGGACTAGAATTTCCACTAGGAGAATTGTGAATGAATGGAATGGGTTACCAAAGTCAGTTTTTAATGCTTTGTGTGTTAATGGTTTACAAGGAGAGGTATGATAGATTATTTGGGTCTCCTGTGATGAATCTTCAGACTCCATGGAGGTGCCTGTACAATAATATCAAAGAGGGAACAGTAGTATGAGTGCTTTATTTGGAAAAGATGTATTTGAATTCTTCTTTAGATGCAAGGAATATTTGTTATTATTATTATTATTATTATTATTATTATTATTATTATTATTATTATTATTATTACTTCATTCACACATTTGATACACAGTCAAAACAAGATATCATTCAAACATTCATTTGACTGGTAATACAGAGAATTCAGATTCTGCCCAAGAATATAAGAATAGTCTGTCAGGTAGTGTTGTGAAATATGGCCTGTTCCAAGTAATTGTTGTGATGAGTATTGTTACCATTATTTCAGTAACCTCCATGGAGTCAATACACTGATCATAGGATAATAAATTTAGTTTAATCCTTTATCCAAGTGTGAGCAAACAAAGTTTGTGCCTGAAAGTATCTTCAGGACTGGGTTAAGGTGGTACAACACCAGGGCACTCCTTGCAAAGGTGGAGCAAGCTACCAACACTCCTATCTCAGTATCTTCCATAATGCAAAACACATTTCCTTGCGGATATGTTTAATGTTATGCATTAAGGGAAGGGCCACAACCCAGACTAGTTTCGACCTTTATTGAGGTCTCTTCAGTGGGAGCCAGGTCCAAGTGGAGATACCAAGCAGAAGCATTAGCAGGTCATCTCTACCTATATGAGTTGCCATATGGTGTGCCACCCTTTTTTAATAAATTACTCTGGATTTAGAGAAAGATGTCGAAGTTTATTTTTCAATTGGTTAGAGTATAATAAATTTAGTTTAATCCTTTATCCAAGTGTGAGCAAACAAAGTTTGCACCTGAACGTATCTTCAGGACTGGGGGCAGGTAGTACAACACCAGGGCACTCCTTGTATCTGAAGAGACCTCAATAAAGGTCGAGACTAGTCTGGGTTGTGGCCCTTCCCTTAATGCATAACATTAAACATATCCGCAAGGAGATGTGTTTTGCATTCTGGGAGATACTGAGATAGGAGAGTTGGTAGCTTGCTCAACCTTTGCAAGGAGTGCCCTGGTGTTGTACCACCTTACCCCAGTCCTGAAGATACTTTCAAGCACAAACTTTGTTTGCTCACACTTGGATAAAGGATTAAACTAAATTTATTATACTCTAACCAAGTGAAAAATAAACTTTCAACTGATCATAGGAGAACCACTCAACCAGTAACATGTCTATCATAATGAAGTTATTTACCCTCCCTACATTCATGATGCACTCCACACACCAACAAATCATGTAAAATATCTTCTCCATACACCCTTCTTCACCACATTTCTATACAACTTCTGGGGATGGCCTCTTGTTCTTCCCATAGTGGGTAGTAGATGACATTAGCATAGATAATGATGCATTGTGGTTCATTGTAGTTGGTGGATTAAGTGGAGGAGACAGAGAGCTGTAGAATAGATGCCTTCCCTCGATGGGTGTTTAGACCAATTGGAGGTGTCGCATAATAATAATAATTTTTGTAACATTTTATTATCTCAGGTAAATTACATACGTGCATATAACACTAATAATAATAATAATTTATATATATATATATATATATATATATATATATATATATATATGTGGCGATTAGTTTTTACTCGGTTGTTATACATTTCAAAAAATAGATTTAATGACTCCAAGACCGAGATAACATATAAAGATTTTAATGATAAATACTACTAGTTTCGGCATATAGCAGCCTTCTTCAGGTATTTATAAAGGAAAGGAATACTAATAAACATTGAATTATTTAAATAAACAAACTGGAAATTACAGGTACAAATTGCCTCACATAATCGATACATAAAAACGTTGTATTTTTCAAGTTGTTCCAACTGGCGTGCCATTGTTTGTTGCAATTGTGCGTGCAAGTTCACGTGAACGCCAATATTGAATAACTGCAGCATGGCTATCTGGGATGTTATAACTTAAATTATTATTTAAGTGGACCGGGTTCAGTAGGATTTCCCGTGATTCTACGATTTTTCTTTCAAACTCATCTTCACAGCGAAAAATATTTTCTGATCTATTACAGCATACAGAGTGGCTTTGTTGGTCATCATTAGGATTATTTGAAAAAAGAACATGACTGGATAACGCAGTTGCATGAGATCTTTTGTATGAGATGTCTCTCTTATGCTCTTCTATGCGTTGTTCAATAGATTTGTTAGTTTGACCAAAGTATGGGATATTGCAATCACACCACAATTTATATACTCCAGGGTACTATGATATATTCATTATTTGGAATCACGGGCACACAGCTCTCACAGATTTTCTTCGTCATCTAAACATCCAACATCCTAATATAAAATTTACTGCTGATATAGAAAATAATAACTCTTTACCTTTTTTGGATGTTATGCTTACACGATACTCTGAAAGATTAAAAATCTCTATGTACAGAAAACCTACGCATACCAATAGATATCTGCATAATCTTTCTCATCATTTTCCACCACAAAAACTTGGAATTATATCTACCTTAGGACACAGAGCACGTTCTCTCTTAAATGAACAAGATGAACTACAAAAAGAAATGAATCACCTCACTCTTATTTTTAAACAAAATGGATACTCTGAAAAAACAATTAAGAAACTTCTTCTGAACCCTCCTAAGCAGTGCACAACAGAGACTATTAATTTTAAAGGTAGCATCTCTATTCCATACATTAGCACAGTCTCTAAGAAAATAGCTAAAGTCTTTAAAAAATATAATATCAGGACCTTCTTCACCACACTTCCAAAAATCCGCTCTCTAATCAGCCATCCAAAACCTACTCATCACAACCTTAAGTACCCTGGAGTATATAAATTGTGGTGTGATTGCAATATCCCATACTTTGGTCAAACTAACAAATCTATTGAACAACGCATAGAAGAGCATAAGAGAGACATCTCATACAAAAGATCTCATGCAACTGCGTTATCCAGTCATGTTCTTTTTTCAAATAATCCTAATGATGACCAACAAAGCCACTCTGTATGCTGGAATAGATCAGAAAATATTTTTCGCTGTGAAGATGAGTTTGAAAGAAAAATCGTAGAATCACGGGAAATCCTACTGAACCCGGTCCACTTAAATAATAATTTAAGTTATAACATCCCAGATAGCCATGCTGCAGTTATTCAATATTGGCGTTCACGTGAACTTGCACGCACAATTGCAACAAACAATGGCACGCCAGTTGGAACAACTTGAAAAATACAACGTTTTTATGTATCGATTATGTGAGGCAATTTGTACCTGTAATTTCCAGTTTGTTTATTTAAATAATTCAATGTTTATTAGTATTCCTTTCCTTTATAAATACCTGAAGAAGGCTGCTATATGCCGAAACTAGTAGTATTTATCATTAAAATCTTTATATGTTATCTCGGTCTTGGAGTCATTAAATCTATTTTTTGAAATATATATATATATATATATATATATATAATACATTTATAATACATGAATGCAATTGTGCATAACAGATACTTGCACATATTTTTTTTTTAATAATAATAACTTTATTATTATTATTCACATATAATAAGATGACAACTTCCATGGACAGGGGAGAACGATACATAGTATAATGCTTTGAATTTGCAAAGGCTTTTGCTAGATAACTGCGTGATAAGTTGATAGTCAAACTAGAGTGGATGGGGTTGGATATTAGATTGGTGCATTGGATTGGAGACTGGCTATCTGATAGGTATCAACAAGTTGTGTATGGGGGGAGCGATATCCAGAAAAGGGAAAGTCACTAGCAGTGTGCCTCAGGGGTCTGTTTTAGGGCCATTACTGTTTAACTTGTATATTAATGATATTGGCGAAGATTTGGATAGAGATATTCAGTTGTTTGCAGATGATGCAAAGTTGGGATGAACCATGAAGAGTAGAGATGTTGAGGCCTTACAAGAAGACTTGAATAAATTGAGTGATTGGGCACGGGAACGGGGATGCGAGTTCAATGTTGCAAAATGTAAGGTTTTAAAATTTGGAAAACAAAGATAGGATGCAGAATTTATGCTTGATGAGGATATATTGTCGGAGGTAGAGGAAATAAGAGATCTGGGGATGATAGTGGATAAGGATCTGAAATTTAGGGGACACATTGCTAAAATTTTGAAGACAACACAAAGGCTTCTGGGAATGATGTAGAGGACACTGACTTGTAGAAGTAGGGAGATTCTTGTTTCATTGTATAAGGCTTTGTTTAGGCCACACATGGACTATTATGCTCAGATTTGGTCACCTGATTTTCAGCAGGACGAAGAGATGTTGGAGGGGGGTCCAGAGGCAACTGACTAAGGTAGTTTCTAACCTCTGGAATATCGAGTATATGAGGAAAGATTGAGAAGATGCAACTTGCAGAGTCTGGGGGGGGGGGTGGAGGAGACCTACGGGTTGGTAGGGGGTTGTTGTGGTATCAGTGTTGGAGGGGTTCTGCAGAGGATGGTGGAAGATTGGGCGATCCCTGGAGGCTGTATGGGAGGATGTGAGTAGGGGAGTGAGAGGCAGGTTTTTTCCATGCAGAGTTGTGAATGATTGGAATGCCTTGCCTGGGAGTGTGGTGTCTGCAGAGAATTTGAGTGTGTTTAAAGTGGCCTAGAGGAAATGAGATGTCGTGAGAGTGGGGGGTAAGTAATAGAGCATTGAGTAATGAAACTGGGAGAGTCATGCTGAATACCATAGAAAATGAGTCCATGAGTGACATTTGTGTGGACTTGAATGAAGTTAAGAGTGGTAAGATATATGGTGATTCTATGATTAAGGGTATGGAGAGTGGTATGCATGAGGATTGCTTGGCTGGTGGGACAATAGAAAGAGTGGCTTTAGCAATAAAGAGAGGGCATGAAGCAGACAAGATGATAGTTATGGTGGGTACAAATGACCTGAGTGATGGTATAAATCGGGTAGGAAAAGATTTAAGAACATTGTTAGATATTGTGAAGAGGAAAAGTGTCAATGGGAGGATATTGTGTGTGCTGCCTCGTTTTGACAATTATGAGTTAAGTAGACGAGCAATGATAATGAATGATATGATTGCAAGAATGTGCAAATAAAGAGATCTGGAATTTGTTGATGTTTGGAGTGTGTTTGAAGGAAAAAGACAGTTGTATGCTAGAGATTGACTTCATCTGAACATGGAAGGACATAAGCGATTGAAGAAGTTACTGTTTTCTGAACAAGTTGAAGAAATTGGGCAGGGAAACTAATATTGAAAAGGTTGAGTGTAAGAGAGAGAAACTTTAGTACTGATTGTATATTTATTGATCCTTATACGCAGAATACATAGCAGAAGAGAGGGAATAAAAATCGGCATGGGACTACTGAAATTAGAGACTTATATATCAGTTCTAAAGCCGGTACAAGATCTAGAGGGAAACTGCAATTTTTGTATATCAATACAAGAAGCATTTGAAAGAAGAGAGAAGAATTTTTGGCATTAGTCAGTGCAATCTCACCAAACGTTCTAGGCATTAGTGAAACTTGGCTGACAGTAGAAGATGCGGTCACTGGAATTGAATGTGATGGGTACAGTATTTTCAGGGAAGATAGAGAAGATAGAACAGGGGAAGGAGTATGTTGATGATAGCTGATGTGTTGCAGCCAAAGAAAGTAGTATATCAAGATGATAGACATGTGAATGAGAGTTCATTTGAGCCATTTGTTCATTTGAGTCTGGTGCGAAATAGTGACCAATGCAACCGAATATACAGTTGGATGCTGCTATAGGCCAGGAAGTACAGGGTTAGATACTGAATTCATGCATCAGCAAATTAGTGCAATGAGTGCAGGTTTAGTGATTATCATGGGGGATTTTAATTATGGTGATATCAATTGGAAGGAGGAAATATCATGTAGCAAAAAGGAAATGGAGTTCATACATCTTCTATGAGATAATTACTTGAAACAGCACATGACTGAAGGGACATGTGGTGTGAGAGTGTTGGACCTGGTTATTGGTTCAGAAGTTATATGCATAAGTAAGGTGTCCTTGTTACCTCCAATTGGTGAAAGCGATCATGTGGTATTGACTTGGGAGATTGCAAAATCTGGATTTTTCTGTTAAGAAGGGGTATATACGGAACTACAGGTTAGGCAATTATAACAAGCTTCGGAGTGAGCTTGCAGTCATCCCATGGCAGAACATATTGCAGGGGAAAGATATTAGCAGTGCATGGAATAAAATCAGTGGGTATCTGAGGAAAGCAATATCAGATTGTGCCCCTATGGTCAGGCAAGGCAGGCGTTAGATGGATGAGCAGTAGTATCAAGCTTGATCTGCAAAAAAAGAAAATATTATGGAGAATTTACAAGGAGAAAGGTGATCAGTACACTCATGAGCAGTACAAGGCTCAAGCTAGGAAGGTTACCAGCATAGTAAGAAAAGCTAAATCAGATTATGAGAAGACCTTAGCCAAAGAGATCAGGGGTAATCCCAAAGAGTGCTTCTGCTATGTGGCAAGTAAAAGGAAGAATGACTTTGGAAGGATAACTTTAGTGGGTGCTGATGGTATTGAGGTGACAAAATCAGATGTAATAGTCGAGTTACTGAGTGATCTCTTTTCAAAAGTCTATCACCCAAGTGAGGATATCTCTGTACCTGTAGCAATAACTAATGTGAGAATTGAAGCCAAGAAATCAGAGGTATTTAATATATTGCAAAATTTAAATGCAAACACTGCTGTATGCTTAGATGGAATATCAGCTTGGGTGTTGCGTGAATGTGCAAAAGAATTGTCAACCCTCTCTTACTTGGATATTTAAGTTCAAACTCTGGTATGGTCCCTAAAAAGTGGAAGTTAGGCAAAGCGGTTCCTTTGCATAAGGGTGGCTCTAAAACTGAGGTAGTTAATTACAGACCAATCACCATCTCAGGAGTAGTGGTAAAAGTATTGGAAAAGTTGGTTAAAGACAAAATTCAAGAATGGGTGGATCAGGATATGATACTCTATAGAGGCCAACATGGTTTTGTTAAAGGTAGATCCTGCCTTAACAATCATTAACTTTTCATAATAGAATAACATCTGAGTTGGAGAAAGGAACTGGCTACACATTGGTACTTCTGGATTTTGCTAAGGCTTTTGACAGGATACCCCCATGGAACACTGTTACGCAAATTGGAGCAGATGGAATGGATACTAAATTGGTGATATGGATAGGAGAATGGCTCAGGTAGAGATACCAGAAGGTGGTGTATGGAGGAGCTGAGTCCAGGATGAGGCAGGTAACCAGTTGTGTTGCTCTGTGCTTGGGCCATTGTTGTTTAATTTGTGTATAAATGATATAGGAAATGGCTTAAAGGGAGATATTCAGTTGTTTGCTGATGATGCAAAGTTGGGTAGCGCAATAAAAAATCAAGCTGATGTTGAAAGTTTGCAGGATGATTTAAATAAGCTGGTAGAATGGGCAAAAGCTAATGGATGTCAGTTTAATGTGGAAAAGTGTAAAGTTATGCATTTTGGGATTTAAAGATTACCAGCTGTGTACTACATTGATGGAACAGTACTCCAAAAGATTCATGAGGCTAAGGACTTAGGGGTGTTGGTAGATAGGGATATGAAGTTCAGAGGACACATTGCTAAGGTGTCCAAAATTGCACACAGGATTACTTGGTTGTTGAGGAACACACTAACATCCAGAGATAAAGAGGTTATTATTTCCCTTTATAAAGTGTTGATACTTCCACATTTGGATTACTGTGCTCAGGTCTGGTCACTTGGATTCCTTGGAGATGAGGAGGCTGTGGAGAGGGTTCAGAGAAGAGTGACCAAGTTGGTAAGTGATGTAAAAAATGCTTCCTACATTGATAGATTGAGAGCTTGTGGATTGCAGAGGTTGGTTGATAGGCGAAGAAGAGGGGATATGATAGAAACATTTAAATTACTGAAAGGTTTTTATAGGATTGATGCAGGGGAAATGTTTCAACTGCGTGATAGTGATGGAAGAACAAGAGGTCATCCCTGTAAATTAAAGAAGAGTGTGGTTAACAAGGGTATCAGAACAAGGTTTTTAGCCTGGAGGGTGGTGAATGAGTTGTTTGCTCATTCACCACCTTTGTCTGTAAATGAATTTAAGAAGAGATATGACAAATATTGTTTTGCTAGTTTGGGTCTCCCACGATAAGTCTACTGACTCCATGGAGATACCCATAATAATAAATATAATAATAATAATTTTATGAAGCTTCATAAAAATCTTCATCTTATGAAGCTTTTATGAATAATAATAATAACTATTTTTATAATTCCTGCTGTATTAATTTGCTAGAATAAATCAACTAAAAGAGATATAAAGATTCTCATTTGAGTGTTTTTTTTTTATCCTCATGTTTTTAATCTTGCAAAATAGACAAGACAAACTGATATAAGAAACAAATGCAGCAGACTTGTGAGTGGATTGAACTGCTGAATGTAATAAAAGTCATTTTAAACCAATGCCATTTTACTTATATTAGAAATGCTTTAATTTATTATTATTCCATTTCCTATTCATCTTAACTGTGCTTAAATTTTTTTTCTTTTTTATATAGTGGCACCAAAAATTATAAGGGACAATTTACAACCTGTTGTAGTGCGTTGTGGTCAGACAGCGAAACTGGATGTTGAAGTTATTGGAGAGCCTCCACCTGCAACCAAGTGGTCATTTGGAGGTAAACCACTGGAACAAAGTGAAACCATTAAAATAGAAAATGAGGATTACCACACTCATCTTAGAATCAGCAATGCTTCTCGTAAACAAAGTGGAAAATATAAAATCATTGCTTCTAACAGCTCAGGGAAGGATGAAGAAAATATTGAAGTTACTGTTCTTGGTAAGAAGCACTTATGAGTAATGTAAATTATTATTATATTCAAATTAGATGAGTTTAATTTCTTTATTTTTTGTCATATCTTCATTATATATCATATATGGTAGGTACTTGGCAACTTAGAAAACACTATTAAATTCAACATTTTCCAGACTAATTCAAGCAATTGCATAAATATTTCATCATATATATATATATATATATATATATATATATATATATATATATATATACCCTATAATATAAAATTATAAGCCTTTTTTTGTAACGTTTTTGTGTCATGTTTTTTGTCAAGTTATCTTCCCTATTATATAAAATAAGCCTTTTTTTGTCACGTTTTTTTTTCAAGTTATTTGAAACGTTTTGAAACTCAGGGACTACCTTGAGTGTCGAGTCTTCAAAATTCGAGTCATCAGAATTCAAGGAGAACCGGCCTGCCAGTCCGGAACTCAGGGGGGGGGGGTCTATGCAATATTCATAACTTTAACACAGTTTTCAATGACCTAAAAAAAATGACAATGCTAACAAATACATTTATAAAGAACATTTCCTTCAATATCCATGAGACAGCCCTAGCAAACAATTAATACAGTATTTAACTGATAAGAAAAAATTCCTCAACCAAAGTTCTTATTTCATTTGTATTAACAGTTCTTTTGTAGATCAGAATTTCATACTGCCTTTCCGATCAGCACAAATGATATCATATACTGATTAAATATCAAGGCATTTGTAAAAAAAAATCATACATCAGATCCTCTTTCAGACTTTTCATGCCAAGCAAGAACATCTCTGCCTTTAGTGTGAATATAAGAAATCAAAAAGTAGGGAAAAGAAGCTAAGACCAGGAGAAAATGCTGAACTCTTAGTACATATAAAAGAACAAATTACTGTATCTATATGGAACATTCAAAAATTATGATAAAACTGCACCTCTTTTACCTTATCCTTTCTTGCATGGATATAGCATATATTCCCCCCCCCCTTCCCGCTGCAAAAATTGTTCACAAACTAAAGAACTCCCACATCAATCAGTAGACATATTGTGTCTACTTAATCAGTAGACACAGTATGGGTCACTGCACATTCCACTATGTCTCTAGAGACAGGAATTATATCCAGAAAATATCCCCTTGTTTTGGATATATGATTATATCCAAAAAAAGGTTTATTACTTTGAGTGGGTTGATGACTGGGTTATTAATTTGAGATTTTGCCAATAAAAAATTTAACAAATGCAGTCAAAAACACAGAAAAGAAAAGTAAAAGGGATGGTAATTTTAGCAGGTAAAAACAGTTTAACTAGTGATAAGTTCAGCATGAAAGAGAATATGAAAGAACTTCTGGAAGAAAAGAGAGTTAAGAGAGAGAGAAAAAGTGAAAATGATTAGTATAATCCAAGATAGTTTTATTATTATTATGCTATCTTCTGCAAGCAATAGTACTTTTTGTCTGTTAATTACATAAGTAGTCTGGCTAATTTGACTATGTCTATGCAGAACGAAAAACCTGAGTTTCTCAGGGCTAAAGTCCTGCTACTTGAGTGGAAAATTCTGCTATCATGATGAGAAAGTAACGAGTTTTTCTCAATATTGTTCCTTCATTCTTACAACTATGTTATGGAGGTGTTTAACTTAACATGGAAAATACACATATGGTTTGGTTTTTTTTTCTTAACATACTTCTAGAAATTGCTCAAAGACATTCCTTTTCATGCTGATATAAAGATAATTTTTTGCATAAATTTCACATCTGTTCATTAATCACCAACTTGCCTTGAAATCCATCTTTTCTGTTGTTTTGAAGTGTGAGTTGTCTTAATTGGCACATTTCACTTCAAAACGAAACACACTTTACCTACTGCTTCTGTTTATTGATATGTCAAAAGATAATGGGTATCATGTGGAAAAATGTAAAGTTATGCATTTTGGGAAAAATAGATTACCGGTCATGTATCATATTGATTGCACTATACTCCAGGAAATAAATGCAGCTAGAGATTTAGGGGTGGCAGTAGACAGAGTTATAGTTTAGAATATAAATTTCTAATGTCACTAAGGTGGCCCATAAGATTACTTGGCTGTTGAAGAACACATTAACATGTAGAGATAAGGAAGTTGTTATTCCTCTTTATAAGGCCTTGATACACCCACTTCTGGATTACTGGGCTCACATGTAATTTCTATCTTAGCGCCCCTGTAATGATCTGAGCGTGTGCAGTTCTTTTACGATCATAAAAATTTAAATTATTTGAAATTTCTTAAATAAATTTTAACAGAACAGCCACACGTTGGTTCGCTAAATCTAATGAACCAGGGTTGTTGACTAGGTAGGATAATCATTAAAAACCCAAATATTCAAAAATTTCTCAAAAGTTAAAGCAAATTTTGATAAAGCCACTTCACTTTAAACATTGAATATAATGATACAGGGATTATAGCCTTCTCACCAACCCGAATCGCTAACAAAATTAAAATGAATTTTAATTAAAGTTAATATTTATTTGAACTGAAGTTTAAAAAATTCTTACATTTTGCAAGTTACTAAATTCTTAGTAACTCGTAAACATTTTTTAATAATTTTTATAAGTGGAACTATCTTTTAGGAAAATAAAAGAAACTCAAGATAGATTAGAAAATAAGAAAAGAATTCAGAAATAATTGGAACATTTAATATAAGTATTCAAAAAATAACATCTTTACAGAATAACAGAAAATAAATTAAATTATATAAATATACTTGAAATTTTTTAAATTAAAATTTTAGGGTTTTTGATTTCACATTCACAAAATTAGAAATAATGGTCTTAACATCTAATTCCGCATATATATAATTTTCAATAGCTATTAACGCCAAACTAACAAACCTTTTTTATGACATACCTGTTCTTAAATAGGTTTTGATCAATTTCTACTTGGAAAAGGAATGTTCACCGCTCGCTACACTAACTGGTAAGGTTAATAGTATTCTTAAAGCAATTGAAAAGTTAGGAAAAGATAAATTATTGGACACAATAAAATTAAGAATAACGAAAGGGTTTGGAATATTTAAATTATCCTTCCGAAAAATATCCCGGAAAGCACATAACTCATCATATAATTCTGTTGTATTTACATCTTTATTGTTGCCATCCTTCAAGAGAATCTCTAAATCGTCACAATTTTTTCGTGCTTCTTCGTTATTAATTTGTAGTGATCTGTACAACAAAATTGAAATTATCATATGTTTTTAGTTGTTCAAAACTTCTATTAACGAACACATTGCAACGTCTAGAAGTGTATAAAACACATTCACTCTAAATTTATCTTCTGGCAATTGTGGCATTTCGTCATGATGCTCGTCAAATTGTCATGTCTTCTTTCATCATCAAACTTCCGTACCAGTTTAAAATTCTTGTTCTCCATCCACCTCTTCACTCAGTTCTTTTGCCGTTTTTAGAACTTCTTTAAAATTTGTATCTGATCGATACTTTTGTAAGAATATTTTTAAGTTTTCGATAGATTCTAAAGCAAGTGTAATGTTCATATTTTTGTCTTGAAGCATTTTACTCACAGAGTTTATTCTGTTAAGTAAATCATGCCAAGTTATAAGAGAGAAAATAAATTTGTAGACCTTTATTTTAGCACATAATTTGTGCTTCATGCTGAGTTTCTTTATTAAAATTTTCATTATTTAAAATTTCAAAAAGTGCATTTTACTCACAGGGTTTATTCTGTTAAGTAAATCATGCCAAGTTATAAGAGAGAAAATAAATTTGTAGACCTTTATTTTAGCACATAATGTTTGTGCTTCATGCTGAGTTTCTTTATTAAAATTTTCATTATTTAAAATTTCAAAAAGTGCATCGTAAATTTCTCTTAACTGATATCGTAGAGAGTGGATTGCATTAATTTTAATTTCCCATCGCTTTTCTGAGGGCTGTTTCAATGTTAATTTTTTTACAAACTTTAAAAGGATTGCCCAACGTGTTTGTAAGAGAATGAAAAAAAATGTTATATTTCTTGAATAATTGCAAACAAACTAATTGTATCTGCATTCACTTTGGCTGCATTGTTAATGATTAAATTTAGCTCATGGTACGTAAAAAGTTCGAGGATTTTTGTTCAAAAGCAAATTTTGGACCCCATATTTTTCCCTTTCATATTTGCCCCATTGTCATACCCTTGACCTCACATGTCTTCAATGGGAATGTTCCATTTTTCCAGTTGTTCCATTATTGTTGCACATAAACCACATCCTGTGGAATCTGATATCTGCAAAACCTAAAAAGTTTTCCCTGATCTTGACAATTCCATTATCACAGGAAACAACGCGAATAATAATGGTCATTTGTTCTGTTTTACTTGCATCAGGTGTACAGTCTAAATTTATGGAATAATATTTAGATTTTCGAATTGATAATAAAAATGTATCCCTGATTGCGTTACTTAAAGTTTCCAATATTTCATTTTGACTGTCTTTACTCAAATAGTGTACTTTATTGTTTCGTTGTAGGGCCCTTTCAACACGATTTTCCATAACGGGATCAAACTTTGCAAAAAGTTTGACTAATTTTAAAAAATTGCCGTTATTCTTTTCATATAATTTATCAGATGATCTGCAAAAAGCTAAATTTTGGCTACCAAGGAATTTTATAATTTCAATCAAGCGTTCTAAAACACTTGTCCAATGTTTCTTTTCCATTATATACATGCTTTGAGTCTGGCAATCAGTAGTAGTTTTGTTTTTTAAATTTTTATCAAGTTCCTTCCATTTTAAGAAATTTTTCATCTGAGTTAAACTAATCTCATATCTATGCAAAGTTGTACTTACATTTCTCCAATTGTTATAATCTTCTACAAGACTACTTGATTCAGTAGGTGTGAAAAGTTTACAACAAAAGCAAAAAACAGAATTTAAAGTTTCGGAATAAATGAGCAATGTTCTTGGCGCGAGCTCCCCGTTTTCCATTTTTCTATTATAATACGTGTCGCCAAATTTACGACCATATGTATCTCTGGGATATATTTTATTTTTCTTTTGAACAGACTCCATTTCAATTAAAACAACTGATAATTTTTCATCAATATTTCCCCATTCACCTGGATCTTCTAAATTTACAGAAACTAACAATGTGTTAGTTTCGTGGTCAACTACAACTAAATCTTCTAACTGTTTTTCATTTAAATCATGCATCTTGTTATCTTGTTCACTAGTTGCAATAGCACTTTCATGCAAACTAGATGATGTGCATGGTTCTTCAACTCTGATTTCTGATGTATCAAGTTGGTTACAATCTGCATCAGAATATTTTAATATTTTAACAAATTTATTAAGAGCCTCAGTTTGTTTCTTAATATCTGCTTTTTTCGCAACATGACACCTATGATTTTGTGCACCGGATAACTTTTTTTAAATTTTCGATTCCATTTCTATTTTATATCCACAAGAAATTATTACACAACACGGCACAGAGATGAAATAATAGTCCGTGCTGCATTAGTGTGAGTAGCCTACTGAGATGCGTACCATATGATTGGTTAACTAGCAACAAATGTTTTATATGAAAATTCATTTCTGCACATAAAAACCGTTCACTGTTTCACTTTAGATAGACTGAAGTAGATACAACATTCTTCAGGCAAGCATTTAGCCTGCTCTCGCTGCAAAATTGTAAACAGCCGGCTCATAAAAGAGGTGGCAATATAGAATTTTTTTAAATTTTTATTTGGTGTATCCGGCCTTATTTATTTTAATATTGGTCATTCTAAGAATTTTTTGTTTCTATGATAAAAATTTTGTTTCTTAAAAATGAACTTTGAACATTGTAAACAGTGCACCCCCTTTGTAGCGGCGCCTGCATGCTCTGCATGCCTGCTTCCACCGGCCCTGGGCACAAGCACTTCCTTATTACTACGTTAGAGCACTTCTTATCATAGGCACTATGATGTGCAGTCTTTGCAACATTTGCAGTATGCGCTCTAAACTTCAGTAGAAGTTTAGAGGGCATGTAAAACTTGATGTAGCTTAGAAATACCAAAGCGCTTTACGTCGATTTTTACAGAGGTCAAGTCTCATGAGATAGTTACAAAAATAACTTTTTGTAACTATCTCATGAGTTACAAAAATATTTTATGTTAAATATTAATGTAAATAATCCTATGGGAATTGATTATATTTACTGTTTTAACTGAAGTTTCTAGAACGTCAAAAACAAAGGCAATGCTTTGCCATTGGGACTTTGTATAATAGCTATGTACAAGAGCACAAGAAAGTTGTTTACAATTAAGTGTGTGAGAAAGTTGTTCGCGAGCTCTGCGCATGAACACCTTCAAAGTTAGCATCAAAGAGATCTGCTAGTTTTAGAGAAGTTTCTGCTGCCCGACAAGACAAGGAAAAAAGAGTACACCAAGGAGAAGAAAGAACGGGCTGGCCTTAACAAAAAACTCAAGGAGAACTGCCAATTTCTTTGGGGTTTACAACCCTTGGTGCAAGGTTCCAAGAAGGCAAAAATAAAGTGGGACTGAGCCGAACATTGAGAGGAGAGGTGAGGTCCAGTTGCCAACAGAAGAGCTGAGGTCCAATTGCCGAGAGAGCAGAGGTGAGGTCCAGTTACCGAAGAAAGGAGAGGGGAGGCGCAGTTATCAAGAAGGGAGGCAAGCCACAGTTACTGAGAGAGCAGGGGCAAAGCACTGTTACCAAAGATAGCCAGAGGCAGTCGATGGAGAACCAGAAACAGTCTGACCCAGAGGACAAGATTTTACGGCGAACCCACAGCAGAGGAAAAATTGGGAGAACAGGTGATGCCAAGTGCCGGTCGGATGTCCTAGTGCTGCGGGAAGTCAACCAAAGCCAAAAGCCACAGAGCGATCTTCAAGCCTGTATGCTGAAACTTCTTTCCTGAACTTTTGAGTACTGGGAAGATTGCAATCCAAGAGCCGCCAATATTCCGACAAAGTGCCCCCTGAAACAAGACTTTCTGGACAGAAACCTAAGGCATGAGATGAAAGAAAAACCATTGAGACTTTGATGCAGGACTTTTGGAAGGTGCCGTGACAAAAGCCTCTGTAAGTGTATTACATCCTTTAATGTGCATTCTTTTTGTAATCTAGGAGATATGTCATAGATGGACTGATAAGAAATAGTAATAGGAAATATCTATAAGAGAGTCCTCTGATTTGTTGTTAACCGGAATATAAACTGTAAGATAACTTGTCATAGCTAGCTAATCTTTTTATGAGTAAATTAGTCTCGGCAATTTAATTTTTTTTAGCAGAGAAGTAACAGAATAATTACATTGTATAGTCATTTAATATTGAAAAGGGAAAGTTTGTTTCTTTATACCAAAAGTATACAAGGATAGGTAGAAAGAGAGAGTAACCTCCCTATCGCTTATTTAATGTAATTTTTGTTTTATTGTAAATAAATTGTTTTAATTATATGTTAATAGAGTGCCACCTGATTGTTTATTTTACAATGCACTATTCCTAAATAAAAGTGAACTTAAGAGTGGGAAACCAAGTAAGATAGCCGAAGCGTATAGTTAAGTTTAAATAGACCACAACTGTTTGTGTAAAGTTTTACTGGAGGAATTTGTGTTAGAGAAAGAGAGAGAGAGAGATAAATCAACCAGCCGTATTATCGAGTTTTATGCCAATTAAAAGATACTTGTGGTGCAGTCTTATCAAATAAAAATAAGAAAGGAATATATATAAAATTAATAATAATGGTGGCTTATAAATAGCAAGTAATAGTATACAGTTTACAGGCATATTGCCCACAGCACTTTCACATATAGTACACAGTCTTATATTTCTGTATTCCAAAATGCAAAACCTTGCACTTAATGATATTAAAACTGCAACCCTATTCCTTTATCCAAGTAAAAAGTCTGTTCAAATCTTCCTGAAGGGAATTAACATCAGCAGTGCTACTTAGTAACCCTTCAACACTTTCATTCTTCCCAGCTTTGCATCATCAGCAAATAACTGAAGATCTATTCCCATCCTCTGCAACTTGTACATGAAATTTGCTTATTTCTGCACATTCTCTAGTTTTGCTGCCCTTCCCAACTGAGTCACCTTCCTGGCATGCTGCTTATACTCTTCATGCCATTGATTGCTACCATTATTCATCTTTAATAAATTTAGTTTAATCCTTGATCCAAGTGTGAGCAAACAAAGTTGTGCCTGAAAGTATCTTCAGGACTGGGGTAAGGTGGTACAACACCGGACAACGCATTGCAAAGGTGGAGCAAGCTAACATCATTCCTATCTCAGTATCTCCCATAATGCAAAACACATCTCCTTGCAGTTATGTATAATGTTATGCATTAAGGGAAGGGCCACTACCCAGACTAGTTTCAACCATTATTGAGGTCTCTTCAGTGGGAGCCAGGCCCAAGTGGAGATACCAGGCAGAAGCATTAGCAAGTTAATCTCTACCTATAGGAGTTCTGCCTGGTATCTCCACTTGAGCCTGGCTCCCACTGAAGAGACCTCAATAAAGGTCGAAACTAGTCTGGGTAGTGGCCCTTCCCTTAATGCATAACATTATACATATCTGCAAGGAGATGTGTTTTGCATTATGGGAGATACTGAGATACGAGTGATGTTAGCTTGCTCCGCCTTTGCAACTAGTTGCCCGGTGTTGTACCACCCTACCCCAGTCCTGAAGCTACTTTCAGGCGCAAACTTTGTTTGCTCACACTTGGATAAAGGATTAAACTAAATTTATTATAGTCTAACCAAGTGAAAAATAAACTTTTAACATTATTCATCTTGTGCTACCTCCACAGTATCCCCTTCTTCCAAATTTCATATTTAATCCCTTTATTCATCCATTTGACATCCAATTTATTCAGTATTTTGATCTTTGTAATACATTTACACATCAGTGTAAATGTATTACAAAGATATGTTGTTATATATCTTTTGTTTAACATTTATCTCCCTCCTGCTTAACACCTCATTTCATGCTGTAGCCCCAAGCTGTTCATAATCACAAGCCTTGTAATTCCACATATATCCTTTCCTCATATGGCTAGCCATAACCCATTCGATCACTTCATGATTGCTTTCACCCACATCCGTCCAGTTGGTGAGAGTGATTACTTCATGATGCTCTCTTTTACGTTCGTCCTGACATAGTGTCTCTCAAGAACTCAAGAAATTAATTTTCCTTATTCTAAAATGCTATCTCTGCATTCCAGTCCATGCTGCCATAATTAAAACCATCCATAATAATTACCCTGCCCTTGTGCACTAACCAAAATTGCTTATACATTTTTCTTCATCATCACCATCCACATTCCCTGGTTTAGAGAAGCTTCCTACCCATTATATCTTCTGTCAAATTCCACTTCATACCATGCTGACTCAAAATTATTGCAATTATTTATATCTCAGCTCTGTGTGGACACAATTCACCTGCTATCATTAACCACAACCTCTCCTCCCTTCTTATCCTTTCTGTCCTCATGAAAAAAAACATCATTACCCTGCCATTTCTATTCCTATCAGAATATGATTCTTATCCAACCTTGTGTCACTTATTATTATTATGTGACACCCTCCAAGGAATCCTAAGACTCGTTAAGGGAGGGCACCTACTCTACAACTATCATCTGCACCCATTTAATCCACCAACTACAGCAAACTGCAACTACCACCATCATCTACACCAATGCCATCTACTGCCCACCACCATACTAGTATTTTTTGTCTGTAAATTGCATGTGTTCTCAAGGTCCCTTAGTCTATATGTGGGATAAAATAGTTTCCACAAGAAAAATACCTACTATCCCCCCCCCCCCTTATGAGATTGGCTATCTCACCTTCATTTGAAATAATGTCCACAAGGTTAGCATAGTGGCATTGCGTTTCGCAACCATATGCCTGGGGAAGGAGTGTACTTGGTTTGATTCCCGTCAAAGACGTGAGGAGCTCAAGGATCTTCCTCAGCCATAGCCAAGTTAGCCGGTCTTGGGCGTGGACAGTAGGGTTTTTTCTGCCAGTTTATCTGGTGTTTTTCATCCCGCAAGCAGGCAAACCGGTCCGAGGACAGACACGGATTACAGTCAGGAATACTGACACAGGCATAGGTCTGATTCATCAACCTATGCCAGTCTGGAGTCCGGATAAAATTTGGGGGAACTAGATGGTACCGTGAACTCCCGTAAAAAGGGGGAATGCTGTATCATCACACAGAATTTATTTATTTTAAATAACACACAAAGATTCCTCTTGTCATTATGAGAATCAAACTTAGGCCTTTTCCAAACAACGGGTACAATGTAGCGTGATTCTTCCAGTTGTGCTATGGAGACAATAAAAAATTACATGGTGAGGATGGGATTCAAACCCACGAAATTAAATCCCAATGGATTAGCAGTCTGTCACCTTAACCACTCAGCCGCCTCGTCAACACTCTAACAATTTTTTCTTAACAATTTAACAATACTAACAATTGTTAGTATAACTTGTTATTCTAACAATTTTTGGGCGAATAAACTCCAGCTAGAAAACCATTTCATCACCTTGATTTTTGATGCTCATGGTATATAGCCGACCATTCCCAAATGCTTTTATCATGACTTATCCTATGTATCATTTCAGACTCAGCTACATTCTGTACATTTCAGTCCATCTAATTCCCATACTGACCATCATAATAGACATATTCACTACTACTTCCAACATCTACTCTCCTTGTATACTGTATCTCTTCCTGTGTGTTATAATCTTTTAGTTTTTTTTTTTTTTGTTGTTGTTTTATACCATTATTTGTGTAAATAAATGTGTGGACACCTTCCTCAAGGTGTCATGTAATAATAATGATAATAATATATTTATAATATTTTTAGATATTCAAAGCTGAATGAATGATATAAAAAAAGTTAAGTATTTGAATTGTGAATACGAGTAATTATGTCCCCCCCCACACACAAACTTATAGCCATGCTGAAAATTATTTCCAATCTCTCCAGCCAATGGCAAATGAATTAAAATATTTAATAATTTTAAATTTAAACTTAGTAGATGCTTTACAAAAAGATATGAATAAGAGTAAATGACACATAGTGAGCATGTGTGCTCATTCATCCACGTCAACTGCAACAGTGGAAGATGAATTTCAATCTTGTTGTGAGACAACCAGCCCACTTATCGGAGTCCTGAAGTGATTTGAAAAGTTCCATTCTTGGTCTTTACAGTAGGGTTTCTGGAACATGTAAAAAATAAATTTAAAAAAAAATACATAAAAAAAAAAAGAAAAGTACAGCTTTATTTTAAGGTCATCTTATCCATAAGAATAGTATTTTTGTAACATATTATTTTATTTTATTTATTTGTGAATTTATTTATTTATTTTTGGCATATAGATAAACCATCGAGACCAGAAGGTCCACTAGAAGTTACTGATGTGCATGCTGAAGGATGTAAGTTACAGTGGAACAAACCAAAAGATGATGGAGGTTTGCCACTTAATGGTTATGTAGTAGAACGAATGGATACTGCTACAGGCCGATGGATACCAGTTGGAAGAGTAGATAAAGATAAAACTGAAATGCCAGTTACTGGATTAGACCCAGGTAAACGATATCAGTTTAGAGTAAAAGCAGTCAATGATGAGGGAGAATCAGATCCTTTAGAGACTGAAAGAGCTACACTTGCAAAGAATCCTTATGGTAAGTTTAAATAAATAAATATAAATTTTGAATTCTTTAGTTAAATGTTATCCTATTCTTTAATCAGAATTTCATAATAGCTATTTAATGCCTGCCTTAGCTGTAGCTTTTAGAACACTTGCTAAAATATATTTAATTAGTCTAAATTTACATAATTTGCAATTGTCACATTAGAGTAGCAAATTTATGTTTTCTCTACATTTTTTCTCTACATTTCTCTACAGAAAAATAGTGTGGTTTTATTTTGCAATAAATCACTGGTATCAAGAAAATATTAATATGCATCATGACCAGCATTTGACAAATTATGCAGAGTCCTACTTACTATGAAAATCAATCAGGGGGGGGGGGAGCATGGGCGACGCATTGGATATGATAGTTATGGTGAGGCTGGCCTTTCTGATCGTGCTCTTCGGCACCTTGCATGGGATTGACTGGAGGGGCACTAGTTGTCTGCGTCACACCAAGGCATGGTGTGGGCGCGGGTTTGGGGAGGCTTGTGGGATCATTGTCGGCCACCCCGGTCTGGACAGTAGTGAAGGTCTGGGGATCCCATATATGTGGAGGGCATGTGTTCGACCCATGGAGCCTTCCTCTCTGGGAACAGCTGTGGGCGGGACTGTGGTGAGTCCGGGATCCTGGGTCAAGGGTAGTGGTTGTGGTGCTGAAAATGGGGCATCGTTGTTGCTGAGGGAGGGCTGTCTATAAGAAAAAATGTTTATTGAAATGAAAATGTTTATTGAAAATGAAAAAATGATTGGTAGCAGAGCTTCAGTGTAGTGGTGAAAATAGTTGTATAGTAGGTGTCCTCCCACGATGCGTCTTCGGACTCCTTGGAGGTGTCACGAATAATAATAATAATAATAATAATAATAAAAAAAAATGTACTCATCAAATACCCATCCCTATTTTTCAATGATATGTCTCAATCAGTTAATAGGAGTTTCATAAACTGATTATTGGTTCTCTGTTGTTGTTGTTGTTTGGTATCTCTGTACGAAGGAAATGTGTGAGAACCATTCCAGGAAGGAGAAGTGGGTAAATCATATGAATACAAAGAACAGTGAAAACAACAGATAAGTTTTTTTTTTGCATCACATTATGTTAATATTATTTTTAGAATTGTCATTTATATTATGCATATTATTCATAATTATGCATATTCTTCTGCGTTTTCTTAAAGTTAAAAAAAAGATTTCGTTTAGGAAATTATTTTTTATTAAATAAAAAAAAATGTTTTATTTTGTCCAGTCTGCAACTATTTGCTAGCTGGCAAAATTTCTTCACCACAGGTGAGTGGGCAAGCATATATCTTGAGCACCGAACATGACCATCTCCACATGCTCTCAAAATGTCATTCAACCGAGAGGTTTTTGAGAAATTGATACCTGAAAAACTACTTATTTTCTATAAATTAGGATTTCTGAACATAAAATTCATCTGGTAGTGCCTTTTTCTCTCCTCCCCTTAAGTTTTCCAAATCAAATTTAGTTGGAATTTTCAAAAAAAAACAAAAAAAAACTTACAAATATGAGCACTGAATAAGTGCTCACCAAGATTCCTTTGCAATTCATGAAAAATTCATGATATGGTTTTCATTTTATATGCTCACAACCCTCTTCAAACTTTCTTTGATATCAGGTTCTGATCATGTAGTCAAGAGATACTCTGCTAGTTAATCCTAGCAAAGTAATCTGAAATATAATTTTAAATTTCTTGCAGAAGTCCTCATAACACCTAGGTTATGAGGACTTCTCATAATCTAGGTGTTATGAGAAGTCCTCTGGTCATAACACCTAGGTTATAATTCGTGGTCATTCTCACCAACTGTAGGTTGATTAGATCTTCCATTAATAGTAGCATCTGTCATGTGATGATCAAATCCAAGTGTGCTCTCAGTTATTATTATTATTATTATTATTATTATTATTATTATTATTATTCTAAGACCTCATGGAGTCGCATTCTAATCTAGAAAGTCCCTTTTGTCATATACACACACACACAGCTCATTCTACTGTGCTTTAAACACATTCAAATTCTCTGCAGACACATTCCAATCATTCAGAACTCTCCAAGCAGAAAAACTGTTTCTCACACCATTGCTCACACCCTGCTTATACAGCTTCCAGGGATGATCTTGTAGTTTCCCACTCTCCCACCATTTTATGAAAATCCTCTTCAACATTAATCCTATAACCTTTCTCAACTATGATATCATCCCTCTTCCTCCTATCAATAAGAATCTTCAAATTGCATGGTCTCAACCTTTCTTCACATGTAACTGGATTGCTTCTGGACCTTCTCCAATATCTCTTCACCCTTTTGAAATTCAGTGACCAAATCTGCAGATACAAATCTGCAAATTTACAGCAGTCCATATGTATCCTAACCAGAGCCTTATACAATAGAACCAGAATCTCCTTTCAAGTCAGTCATCGGCATCATTGCCAGAATTCACTGTGTTGCACTCACAATTTTCGCAATGTGTCCTCTAAACTTTATATTCTTATTCAACATCACCCCAAAATTTTAAGTGCAACACAATAAATTCTGGTAAAGGATGAAGATAATGGATTAGGCCACATATGGACTACTGTGAACAAATTTGATCACCTGGATTACAAAAGGATGAAGAGATGTTGGAGATGGATCAGAGGTGATTGACCAGAATAGTTTCTGATTTCTGGAATGTTCAACGTTCAGAAAGGTTGAGACAATGCAATTTGAAGAGTTGGATAGGAAGAAGAGGGGTGATAATAGAGACGTACAAGTAGGGAAAGGGTTAATTTAGGATTAATGTTGAGCGTGGAGCTTGCAGAGAATATGAATGTGTTTAAGGCATGGTATGATGAGATGTTTATGATAAAGGGACATCCCAGATGAGTCATCCTCTGCAGCAGTTGTTCTTATACTATTTTCTGCAATCAATGTCATACTTCCATAATCATTCCTTTTTTTGCTGGTGACATATTGAAATAACTCCCTAAGATTCTTTTTGGCTTCATTAGCTTACTGCTGCTCATACTTCACTTTTGTTACCCTTACCAAACAGGTCACCTTCCTTGCATGTTCTTTGTAATCCTCATGGAATTGCTTGTTACTACTTCTCTTATGATGCCTTTTTTCTCTGTATCGCATGCTTAATCTCTTCATTCATCCATTTCACACCTACCTTATTTAACCTTTTGACCCTTAGAATACATTTAAACATTGCTTATACTACGCAGTTCTTGCATATCCCCCAAGCTGCATTAATCTCTTTTCCAGCTAACTCCTCATTCCAAACCACTCCTACTAACTGTCTCCTGAGTTCCTCATAATCATCAGTTCCACAGCCTTGTAGTTCCACATATACCCTTTCCTAACAGAGGTTCTCATAAAGCTGACAACTACCCATGTAGTCACTCTCACCACCTGCAGCGTGATTTGACACCTGATTTTTAATTACATCCTCTGATGAGATGATCAAATGCAAGATCCTCAATTCTCATGTGCCCTCTATTACATACTGCCTGAAGTAGCTGTCCCTCAAAAATTCAAGAAACTCATTTTCTTTACTCCCAGCTGCTATCTCATAATCCTAGTCTATATTGCCATAATTAAATTGCCCATAACGATCACCCTTTTCTTATCTGCTTGGCTAATTTGATTATACATTTCATGGTCACTACCATCCACATTACCACATCTATAACAACATTCAACTAAGTATTTCATTCTGTTCACCTCTATCTCACACCATACTGTCTCAAAACCACACTAGCACTATTTCTCTCTTGCATCTCTACTTTGTATGGGCATAACTCTTTTTATATCATTAATAGCACTCCACCTCCCTTTTTACCTTCTCATACTACCCTTTCGCTCTATTTCTGTCAGGATTTCATCCTCATCCAACCATGCCTCACTTATTTCAGCAATTCTTGAAATAAGTGAAAAGACTTGATTAATGCAACCATTTCATTTGCATTATTTCTTGCACTTCTAGCAGTATTTATATACAAACATAGTAGATTATTCCTGAATCTATATCGAGTTCCACTGATACCACTTATTAGATGTGACTTCTCCATACTTATCTTGAGCCATTTATTTTTCATCTTATTCATCTGAGAGCCTTCTTGAAATATATATATATATATATATATATAAACATATAAACGTATATATATAATTTTCTGCAAAAAAAAATTAAACAAAAAAAAAAATGTATAAGTATATTTATATATATTTGCATGTTTTCCCTAATGTAATAAATTGCATGTTTACACTGAATAATGTTGAAAGTTTATTTTTCACTTGGTCAGACTATAATAAATTTAGTTTAATCCTTTATCCAAGTGTGTGCAAACAAAGTTTGCACCTGAAAGTATCTTCAGCACTGGGGTAACCACTTTACCCAGGAGACTGGGGTAAAGTGGTTACCCCAGTGCTGAAGATACTTTCAGGTGCAAACTTTGTTTGCACACACTTGGATAAAGGATTAAACTAAATTTATTATAGTCTGACCAAGTGAAAAATAAACTTTCAACATCTTTCTCTAAATCCAGAGTAATTTAATAAAAAGGTGGCACACCGTTTGGCAGCTCCTATTGGAGGAGATGATCTTGCTAATGCTTCTGCCTTGGCATCTCCACTTGGGCCTGGCTCCCACTGAAGAGACCTCAATAAAGGTCGAAACTAGTCTGAGTAGTGGCCCTTCCCTTAATGCATAACATTATACATATCTGCAAGGAGATGTGTTTTGCATTATGGGAGATGCTGAGATAGGAGTGTTGGTATCTTGCTCCACCTTTGCAAGGAGTCGCCCGGTGTTGTACCACTTTACCCCAGTCCTGAAGATACTTTCAGGTGCAAACTTGTTTGCATACACTTGGATAAAGGATTAAACTAAATTTATTACACTGAATAAGTTGTTTATTTTATTATATTGCATAAAATAATTTATATTATTGATTAATTTATTTTGTTATTTATTTTTTCAGATGAACCTGGTCCTCCGGGAACCCCTGAAATAAAAGATTATGACAAAGATTTTGTACATCTAAAATGGGATCCTCCAATTCGGGATGGAGGTGCTCCAGTCACTGGTTATATTATTGAAAAAAAGGATAAATATAGTCCTGAATGGGTACCAGCAAAAGAAATTCATGGTAACATTCCTGAAGGTAAAGTTACTGGATTAAATGAAGGTGACAAATATGAATTCAGGGTCAGAGCAGTAAACAAAGCTGGACCTAGTGAGCCTAGTGAAGCTACATCACCACATTTAGCAAAACCTAAATTCCGTATGTATTTCTTTATTCTTTATATTAAATATTTCAGAATGTAATAATAATAATAATAATAATAATAAATATTATTATTATTATTATAACAAACTGCCACAGAGTATAAGTAAATAGGGCCACTTGAAGGTCTCCTTAGTACCAGGACATTGAAAATCTGCTGTTGTAATTTGTAATATTAATTGTGTTTTGGTATAATTTTGTTTATTTTTATATAACAGCAGAACTGTATGATGTTGGAGTTTTGTGTATTTGATATAGACTTTAAAGTTTATTAATTTTTTAAGCTTGGTGGATGACAACAAAATGGCTCTACAATGAGTTCTGTAGTCTATGCAGCTTGAAAATTAAACATAATTAACAGGCTACATTTTTTTTTTCTTTTTCTTTTTTTTTCAGATGAGTGAATCATGTATATGTGCTGGAATGCAAATAATATGTTTGTGGAAAAACAAAAAAGGAGATGAAAGAAGGTACACATTTATGTCAAAAATGTGATATTCTGTTGGACCATGAATAATCACTAAAAGTGAAACTGACAGATCACATGAAAATGAAAGTAAGTGCAATTGTGGGAGCAAAAGACTGCATGAATCATGGAATGAAAGCAAGTGCAACTATGGAAGTGAAAGAAAGTGCAACTATGGAAGTGAAAGAAAGTGATATGACACTGTGGAAGTGAAGGAATGACTAATTGGCATGTAATGTGATTGCTAGGATGCAAGACTTGAAAAACGAATTGATGAGAACGAAATGGGCAACTCATTCATGTGCAGTGACATTAGAAATTTGGTGGATAAGAATGAAAGAGTTCAAAAGGGCATAACGTATGGCTATTCTATACTTAGAGTTGTGGTAAATGAGAGAGTTCATCTTATGGACTCTCTCTCATTTACCACACCTCAGTTAGCAGGATAATAGTCTATGGGAAGTAGACAAGCAAGATTAGTGGTGGTTCTTGGAATATATGAAATTTGGTTGGATATAAAGAGAATATAAGAATATATATTGGTAGGTTTTTGAGAAGATTAAAACATAAGACTGTAATAAGAAAGTAGTCAGTGTGTTGCCAAGGTATGATAGTGATGATTTGAGACAGAGAGCAAGAACCATGAATAGTATGTTGGCAGAGTTATGTGAGGAGAAGGGAGTGGAATTTATAAATGTGTGCAATATTCTTGAGAGAAGGGCCAATTTGTAAAAAAAAGTGAGGATTGCATTTAAACTGATTCTGTGTGACTTATGGAGAGGCTGTTGGCTGAAGGAAATGCAGTTCATGATGTGAGCAACAGATCAGAGAAAGTAAGAGGTGAACAGGAAAATCAGGAGAGAGGAATTAGTGAGAATGAATTGTTGTGTATCTTAAAATCCCAGGAGCATCAGAAAAAAAGTGATCAAATACTTTGCTGATGGAATTTATTCACCCAAAAATTGTTGGAATAAATGAAACAGGGCTGGATAGGTATCATATCTTGATGTGAATAGAAATGAAAGGGTATGATGCTTTTCATTAGGATAGAAATTACGAGAAATGAGGGGGAGGACTTCTGATGATAGCAGAGGAATTATGTCTCTGCAAAGTGGAGATGCAAGTAAGAAATAGCAGCAATAGTTTTGAGTTGGTATGGTATGAGGTGAAGATTGACAAGAAGAGATATTTAGCAGCATTTTGCTATAGGACAGGGATCGTGGAGGGTGGTGATGAGGAAATATATAAGAAGTTTGGTTAGTGAACAAGAAAGAAATAATTATAGGTAATTTTAATTACAGTGATATAGATTGAAATGAAGAGATGGCTTTTGGATATAAACAAAAAGGAATTTATCAAGTTCTTTACAGGCAGCTATCCTAGGTAATATGTAAGACAGTTTATGAAGGATTGAGAGTCTTAGATCTAACCATTTCTTCAGAAGATGAGATTGTGAGTGATGTGTCCCATTTCTCCCAGTTAATGAGTGGCCATGAGGTGATTCACATTGGTAAAGGCCTGCCATATGAAGGCTTGTATTAGGAAAGAATATATGTTGAACTTACAAAGATGGTGATCATAAAAAGCTTAGACAATAGCTTGGAGCTAAAGCTGGGAATAAGAAGTTAAGCAGAAAAGAGAGCAATGCTGCTTATTGGAAGGAGAGAACCAAGAAGGGTATAAATGCTGCTTGATGGATTTGTTATTAATTATCTCTGTGTCAGTGCCCTAGCACTGAAATAGAGATATTTAACAACATTGTGTGAATGTACTCTGAATGTCCAAGAAAATCACTGAATATGAATCTCTCTTATCTGACACATTTGTCACCTTATCATAAAATGTAAGCAGATTGCTAAAATCCTGCCCTTCACAAATCCATGCTGACCATTATAGAGAATCTTATGTCCATCAACCCAGTCTTGTATTCTATTTCTAATCAATTTTTCCAAAACTTTGATCACAATTCACAGGCTGTGAGTTCAAACCCACAGGCTGTGGGCATGGATGTTTGTGATTGTCTGTGGAAGTGGTGGTGGTGGTGGGCATTAGATGATATGGTTTGCTGTAATTGGTGGAGACAGAGTTGTAGAGTAGGTTCTCTCCCTCGATGAGTCTTTGGACTCCTTGGAAGTGTCATGAAGTAATAATAATAATAATAACTGCAGATATACACACTGGTCTATAATTGGAGAGGTATTATTCTGACTTCTTTCAACTCCTTAGGAACCTTCCGCACTGCAAGACTGTCCTTAAATAGCCAAGTGAGGACCATGGCTAACTCTCCTGCACATTCCTTAAAAATATGTGGTGATATGTCATCCATTCGGACAGCCTTATTAATATCTGATCCATGCAACACTTAATAAACCTTTGTTTCTTTCACTTTTAATTATCCTAATCCTTGCCTTCCTTTTACATGTTGCACAGCATCACTCACACCAGTGTGACATACACTGATGAAATCTTCATTAAATAATTTCACTATATCATTTGCTGTGGTTACTCTCCTATGATAACTATCCCCCAGTGTCAACTTGCTGAATTATGTTTCCTCTTGCTTGTCACATTAAAAAAAAAAAAAAAAATTCTTGGATTAAATTTGACTTGACTGGCCAGTTTCTTCTCATATTTAATTTAATGTTGTTGTTTTAACCATGCTTGTCATTTTTCTAGCCTGTAGTTTATATTCTTCATGCACCTGTTCACTACAAAGATGTATATTTTAATACTGCTTGCTTGGTTTCACTGTTTATTGACCTCACCCCTATTCTATCTATTTGCTTAACTCTTGCCATGCAGTTACTTGTGTTAGATACTGCATTATAATTTTCCATGCACTGCCAGCATCTTTCTGCACAATTCATCAACCCAATGTAGTGGATTGATGAATATCTTCCCATGCAGATATCTTGTTGATGTAGATATATGCCAAAAATTGGCAGATGTCTACATGCAAAATGAAACTGCAGTCTTATAAGGAAATGTATTAGATTCTGAAGGGATTTATATTAGATTCTTAAGGAATATAGCATATCATCATTAGCAATAGACAACTATTGTCTATGTGGCATTTCTACTGGATATTTTGGCCATATTTAAAAATAAAATAAAATAAATAAAATACCACAAACCAAAATATAGATATCAAAATAAGATGAAATCTTTTTAACAGTAGTATTCTATGGCATGGTACAAAAAATAAACAGTACTAAACTTCGACATCCCCTTCAGTACATGCACTATGATATATACTGTTTGACTGCATGCACACTAATAGAGGAGTATCATGGGCATATGCTGCAGCAATGTTACAGTCTCCAAAATGCAATAATCAATGCTGAACAGCAGTAAAACTTTGGATACCGAGGTGGTCAGTATAGAGAACCCTTAAGGAGCTGGGTGCCTTTTTCACATCATTCAGGTGGGTCAGTGTTCAATAGCAATGGATTATGCTGCACAGTGCATGCATGCTGATCAATGTCTATGAGGATCCGTCTTTCCTCCATAATGTGTGGTTCTTGGATGAACCACATGTTCTCGCATTTCCATCTAAGCAGTCATGTAAACAGACAAATCTACAGGTTTATTGGTTTCTTAAGATCTGTATTTGTCCAAGAGAAACCTCTTTACAGTGAGAAGGTCACCACATGCCATGGCACAATTGGGCCATACTTCATTGAAGAGGGTCATGTAATCTTGACCTTGAATTGCAAGTGTTACATTGAAAATGTGTTGGTTCCATTCACCCAGGATTTGCACAGGAGTATTGTGCCAAAATCATTCCATTTCATGCACAGGCATTCCAACTAGACATAGCAACCTGTCACACATCACATCACATGGTTCTAGACCCTATTTATCTGAACACTTCTCTGTGAGACTCATTTTGAGGTTTACAGAATTCCCATACCTCCTTTACGTTCTCTTGATCTTGCATCACTTGATGCCTTCGTTCGAGGTTATGTTGAAGGAATGGGTATTCCTCAATGACCCTTCTTAACCTTGATGAACTACGAGATAAAATTGTAAGATAAATCCAGCAGATATCCCAACCCTTGTTCTCCAAGATGACAGAGAAACTTTGCATGCTGCAAAACTTGTCTTGAAAGATAAGGTGCCCATTTCGAGGATGTATTCTACTTCATTAATGCTTCGACCAATATTCCACTGATAGTTGTGGTTGTACATAGCATCATGTATAAACATATTTCTTTGTTAATAAACAAAGAAGGGAAAATTCTACAAACAAATAGAGGGGACAGCCATGGGTTCACCACTCTCCCCACCCTTGGCCAATTTCTTTATGGAGACCTTTGAAGAAAAAGCCTTAGCCTCTGCCCCACAAAAACCAACCATATGGCTCCGCTACATTGATGATATGTTCGCTATTTGGCCACATGGCTCTGAAACACTCCTATCCTTCCTTACACACTTAAACAACCAATACCCCAGAATCAAGTTCACCCTGGAAAAAGGGGAAAACAACAGCCTCCCTTTCCTAGACACCCGCCAGCCTGATGGAACCTTGGTTTTCTCAGTTTATAGAAAACCCACCCATACAGATACATTCACCAACAATCCCCCCCCCCCCCCTCACAACAATATGGAGTGGTGAAAACACTATACAACAGGGCTAAACTAATCTGTTCTAACGACATGGCCCTAAACACTGAACTAAATCACATCCTCAACACTTTCTCAGCCAATGGCTACCCCCCCCCTAAAAAAATCCAAAAAATATTAAAACCTACAAACCACAGCCCCCCCCCCCTCCACAACAAAGATTATTCTAAATCCATCACCATTCCCTACATCCGAGCCACCTCAGAAAAAATTACCAAAATTTTAAAAAAACATGACCTGACCTCCTGTTACAGGCCTTACAGAAAATTGGCATCCCTTACAGAAAATTGGCATCCACCAAAGAACAACCACTTCCCCTAGACCTACCTGGTGTATACCAGGTCCCTTGCAGTTGTAAACTGTCGTACTTTGGCCAAACAGGCAGGACAGTGAATATCAGAATTTCTGAACACAAGGACTACATCCGGTTTCACAAGTACAGCCATTCTGGTCTTGCAGACCACGCCACAGAATACGGTGGAAGAAAGCTACAGTAATACGCCATAGCAAATACAAATTCGAAAGACTATTTATGGAATCAGCCTCAGCCCTAAGAAACTCCCCAAACCTCAACAAATTTGGTTGTATGCGACTGCTCCAAATTTGGGATGCATACATCAGCAGACCTTCAGCCCAATGGCCAAGAATACCTACTTAGCCCGCTAGAGGGCACCATCAGGACTTCTAGGAGAACGATAACTTCATATCTTCATTCTCAGTTACTGTGTTGTAGTGCCTGCATGCATGTGCCTTTTTTTGTAAGTTCCTTTTGAAAATGGCAACGTATTGGTTCCAATGTTGTTCAATTTGTATATTAATATATTGGGATGGATTTAACTGGTGATAAACAAATGTTTGCAGATGATGCAAAATTGGGTGGAGCAATGCAGAGTCAAGCAGATGTTATGGATTTACACGAGGAGGTGTTGAATAGATTGTATGAGAGGGCAGTTAAGTGGAACCATCAGATGAATGTTGCAAAGTGCAATGTTCTAAAATTTGGTAAGCAATGATGGGATGCAAAATATATGTATGCTTAGTAAGAAAACTTTGAAGGAGTTAGATATAGATCAGTTACTGGTCATGGGCAAGGATCTAAAGTTCAGGGACCACAATGCACAAGTTGTGAAGTTCTAACATCAGATAATTGCAATGATGCAAAGAACCTTGACTTACAGAAGTTAATGACTTAAAGCAGTTATGGTTTCATTTATTCTCGTACGCAGGCTTATACGTTGGTTATGCATTTCTAAATCACTTAGGGAATTGACCCCTGTGGCACACCACTGGTGACTTTCCTCTTTTGAAATACTGAATCATGTCATATACAACTTTCTGATCTATCTGGCACCCAAATTAAACTTCATTTTTTGTTTCAAATCAGTATACAACAACTCTCTTGTGTGACAACATTGATGGCCACATGCAATATAAAAGAACAACTGAAGTTTTCCTTCTTTTTTTTTTTTTTTTGCAATATGGTTACTTTATCTAGGACTATTAGTGTTTTGTTAATGAGAACTATTTTTTATTTATAACAGATATGCACTTCACTAGCTAGTGCTTAATCCATAGTTAAAAAAAATTATACTTTTATTGTTAAAAAATTAATATAATATATATGGAAGTATATAATTATTATAAAATATATAACATATTATTATTATTATTATCATCCAAGACCCCATGGAGTCAAAGACACATGTAGGAGGTCCTGTTATCATATACACACAGCTCATCATACCGTGCTTTAAACACATTCAAATTCTCTGCAGACACCATACTCTCAGGCAAGGCAAGACAATCAACTCTGCTTGAAAAAAAACCTGCTTATCAATCCCATACCCATTTTAGAAATGATGGACTTTACAACCATGTTATAAATAACTATTTTAATTTCCCAACATTTTTGACCTTCATATTAAGGTCATCATCTGGAGTATATACAAATATACATATATTTTTAGAAAAGTATTGCTGATACTTTAAATTTGTCTTTTAAGAGCTAAAAGTGCTTGAAAGACGGATTTACAATAAAACTATAACTATTCCTTATATTAAACGGACATCAGATAAAATAAACAGAATACTACAGATGTACAACCTCAAAGCCACCATTAAACCTCCTGCAAAATTAAAAAGTTTACTCAACTCATCCAAACACCCACTCTCTCCCCAGGCCCATCCTAGAGTATACCATATTTATTGCACCTGTAATCTACCATATATAGGGAAAACAGGAAACACAATTCCTATCAGACAAAAGGAACATAAACGACACATTAAATATAATAACTATGGTGAAGCTGGCCTTTCTGATTATGCCCTGAACACTTTACATAGAATTGACTGGAAAAGCACCAGTTATTTACATCACACCAAAACATGGTATGAATGCAAATTTAAGGAAGTCTGTGAGATACTTATCAACCACCCCAATCTCAATAATAATGATGGTCTAAAAATCCCAAGCATGTGGAAGGCACATATTCGGCCCATGGAACCTTCCTCTCTAAGAGTGGCTATAAACAGGACTGTAGATAATCCAGGATCCTAAATCAAAAATAACAATTGTAATGTTAAAAAATAGGATATCATTGTTACTGTAAGAAAACTATCTATAAGAAAGAATGTCTCTCTCATTTAGCTTTGATGTAGTTTCTAAATGATTAATTAATTTGTAATTTTATCTGTATTTTTTTTTTTTTTTCACTAGAGGTCATGCCAATAGAATAACCGGTGATCAAATCATTGTTTCTTTAGCTTACTGTGTGAAATGTAACTCAATTTGTCCTTGTATATTTGTATATACTCCAGATGATGACCTTAATATGAAGGTCGAAAGGTTGGGAAAAAATTAGAATAGTAATTTATAACATGGTTATAAAGTTCATAGTTTCTAAAATGAATGCTGATCACCGTGCAACACTGAAAGAAAGGACAATAATAATCCCCTACTCACTCTCTCTTCATACAGTTTCCAGGGACGATCTCTGGTTCTGCCCTGACCTCCCACTGTAGAACCTCTCCAACATTGATCCTATAACCAACCTCTTAGTAACTTGTAGGTCTCTATCATATCTCCCCTCTTCCTCCTATCCACCAGACTCTGCAAATTGCATTTTCTCAATCTTTTCCCATATTCGACATTCTAGAGGTTAAAAACTGCCTTAGTCGGTCATTCTGGACCTTTCCAACATCTCTTCGTCCTTCTGAAAAGCAGGGGACCAAATCTGGGCACAGTAGTCCATGTGTGGCCTAATCAAAGCCTTATACAATGGAACAAGAATCTCCCTACTTCTATAAGTCACTGTCCTCCACATCATCCCTAGTATTCTTTGTATTGTCTTCTCAATTTTGGCAGTGTGTCTCGTAAATTTCAGTTCCTTATCCACTATCACCCCAGGATCTCTTATTTCCTCCACCTCCAAAAATATATCATCACCAAGCATAAATTCTGCATCCCATCTTTGTTTCCCAAATTTTAAAACCTTACATTTTGCAACATTGAACTCACATCCCCATTCCCATGTCCAATCACTCAATTTATTCAAGTCGTCTTGTAAGGCCAGAACATCTTCTCTACTCTTCATGGTCCAACTTTGCATCATCTGCAAACAACTGAATATCTCCATCCAAACTTCACCAATATCATTAATATACAAGTTAACATGTTCACTGCCAACTACGAGTATACTCGTAGTTGGTAAACCAGCTACACAAGCCAGCTACGAGTATACTCATATGATGCTTACTGCCGGCAACGAGATTACCGTACTGACCTTGAAGAAGTGAAAATGCTTGGCTTGTGGGGCTAGCATCAAAACTGTGTATTCTCATAGATGGTATATGCTCTGCACAAGCCAACTACGAGTATACTCGTATGACGCTGACTGCCAGCAACGAGAGTACCGTACTGACCTTGAAGAAGTAAAATTACTTGGCGTACGGGAACAGACTATGCCAAAGTAGCGTGGCAGTGAACGTGTTAAACAGAAATGGCCCTAAAACAGTCCCCTGAGGCACACCACTAGTGACTTTCCTTTTCCTGGATATCGCTCCTCCATACACAACTTGTTACCTTTCAGATAGCCAGTATGAAATCCAACACACTAATCTAATATCCAACCCCATCTGCTCTAGTTTGACTATCAACTTATCATGCTGTAATCTATCAAAAGTCTTTGTGAAATCCAAGTATACTAATGTGTATCCTTCTCCTCTCTCCAAGGAAGCAGTCACCTTATTGTGACTACTAAAACATGACCTCCCCTTAGCAAATCCATGCTATCCATCAAAGATAATACCATTGTTTTCAACCCAAGTCTGGATCCTAGTTCTCACAAGCTTCTCCAACAACTCAACCACAACACCTGATACACACAGACAGGCTTGTAGTTTGATGCTTGAGTTCTATCACCTCCGTTATGAAGTGGCACAATCTTGCCCTCCTTCCACTCCTTAGGAACTTGACCCAGTGCAAGGCTCATGTTAAGAAAATATATCAAGGCAGATGTCAACTCCCTGGCACATTCCTTCAGAATACGGGGTGAAATATTATGAAGTCCTACAGCCTTATTAACATCAAGTTTGCTCAACTCCCCATACACCTATTGCTCATTTACAGTCAGTCTCTCCTTCCCATCATCAACTGCTCTCAGTCTCTCTCTCCATGAAGTCAAATTCGCAGGATTGAAAGACCTTTATGAACTGCTCATTAATTATCTCCACCACATCTTCTGCAATAGCTGTCTTTATACCATTTTCTTCAATTAATGTCATCCCTCCATAATAATTCTTTCTTTTGCTGGCTGCATGTATATACATATGTATAATATAGAAATATATATATATATATATATATATGACTACTACTATTAACTCGGGGTTGGGATATGTTCATTTTTAATATTAATTGACTTAAAACCCGAGAATTATAACAGAATGAGATTTATTTGAAAACGCAACATGTTTCGTCGAGATTGACTTCATCAGGCATTAAGAACATAGATGTCTCAATGTTATTTTCAGTGTCTTTTAATATCTTTCTATGTTCTTAACGCCTGATGAAGTCAATCTCGACGAAACATGTTGCGTTTTCAAATAAATCTCATTTTGTTATAATTCTCGGGTTTTAAGTCAGTGGATATTAAAAATGAATATATATATAACATTTTTATTATTGGTATCTGATATGACATATCAGGGAAAATTTTGTTTATTAGAATATTAAGTGATGTTAAAAATATTGATCAGTATTTAAATAGTAATTTTCAACTGAGATTCTTGGATTATTGGATTCTTTCGTAATGTATGTCTAATTTTGTTTATAGTCAAACCAAGAATTGATAGGACAAACCTAAAAAACATTACAGTAAAGGCCGGCCAAAGTGTTAATTTTGATGTAGACATCATTGGAGAGCCACCTCCAGCAGTAATTTGGAAATTTGGACTTACACCTATTGATACAGGGGATATATATAAAATTGACAATATTGACTACAACACCAAGTTTTTGTTATTAAGGGCCACTCGTAAAGACAGTGGCATGTACACCATTACTGCTACAAACAATTCAGGAAGTGATGAAGCCAATGTTGAAATCACTGTGCTAGGTAATTATTAAATCACGATATTAGAATTTTTTTAAAAATATTTTTTATTTGTTTGATAAAAGCATATGAACAACTTTAAATTTAATTGACCTAAATAACTATTTTATCTAAATTGTGTTTTCACATATCTTTTCCTCCTCCTCCTTATTATTATACCTCTATGATCTCAAAAGATTCGTGGCAGGAGATTGCCACTGACACACAGAGGCTCATCAAACCATATGTCAAAGTCCTTCTTTGTGCAATCACTACACTCTCAGACAATGCATTTGATCAGGATCTCCACTTGTTCTACTTCTCTCTCTCTCTCTCTCTCTCTCTCTCCCTCCCTCCATTATCTGAAAAATTTCTTCAAATTAAAGATGTCAAAAATTATATTTTTGGTTTAATCCTTTATCCAAGTGCAAGCAAACAAAGTTTGTGCTTGAAGTAACTTCATGACTGGACTGCTCATATGTAGACTTTACATCAGGATTAGAGAAAGTTGTTGGAAGATTTTTTTCATTTGGTTATGCTATAAATTAAAGATACTAAGAAATAATATCTTGACTTCACATCACTTGCCTTAGTATCCCATAATACAAAGTACATATCCTTATGGACATGTATAATGCTATGTGTTATGAGAAGGGATCACTACCCAGACTGTTTGGGCCTTTATTGAGGTCTCATCAGAGGGAGCCAGACCCAGAAGTGATACCTAGGTTGAAGTAATGCAGAAGTTATATTAACATATACAAGTTGCCAAATCATTTCATGCTTCCTGCTAGCATATCAGCTGGGCTCACAACAATCATTTGAACTTGTTATGCATATTTAATCTTTATGCCTCTGTCATGTAATATCTGAGTAGAGACCAAGCAGTTGATTTCCTTCCAATGCTTATCAGTATTTATTCTCTTTGGTTCCTAATGCTGTCTCTTCATTCCAGTCTATATTAGCATAATTAAAATCACCTATAATATTCATCCATTTCTTATTAGCAAATCCATTTGCCTATATATTTCCTTCTTACTACTTTCCATATTACAGTTTATAGCAACATCCTACTGGATGTTTGTGATTGTCTGTGAAAGCACTAGTGGTGGTAGTCGGCAGTAGATGACGTTGGTGTTAGATGATGAAGATTGGTGGAGTAGTGAGATGAAGAGTTGTAGAGTTGATGCTCTTCCTCGATGAGTCTTTGGACTCCATGGAGGTGTGATATAATAATAATAATAGTTGCAAGTTGCTTCCTGAGTTTGTCACAATCACCTACACTATAGCTCCACATATAATCCTTTCTTAGAGAAGTCCTGATATGACCGCCTGCCACTCAAGTGATCACTTAATCGTCACTTTCACAACTGGATGAAGATTTGATGCTTCATTTATAATAATATCTTTTGATGAGATAATCATATCAAAGACCCTCAATCCTTGTTTACTCTCTATTACATACTGCCTAAGATAGTTGTCCCTCAAAAAACTCAAGAAATTCATTCTCTTTGGTTCCTGATGCTGTCTCTTCATTCCAATCTATATTAGCATAATTGAAATCACCTATAATATTCATCTTTTTCTTATTAGCAAACCCATTTGCTTACACATTGCTATCTTCCATATTACAGTTTATAGCAACATCCTACTAAACATTTCATATTTGATAACATTTCAGATTTCATAACTAAACATTTCATATTATACTGCTTCAAAACTACTATCACTACTTGCTCCTTGTATCTCTACCTTAGATGTGCACAACTCCTGTGCCATCATCATCATCAGCAGCACTCCTCACTTTCTACCCTGTCTGTCTTCACAAAAACTACACGTCTCCATTGGAAGATGGTGGGAAAAAACTGGTTTGGGGATTATTTTGCTATTGATGATATTGATAAATGATTTGAAAAATATATCTTTCGTTAAGTAATTTAATTCAGTTGTGCTTCAACAATATATTCTTTTTTTTTTTTTTTTTTTTAGTTTACATTTTGGTTAACACATTAAATAAAAATAATTTAAGAGTAATTTGAATATAGTTATATAGTTCTACCTGAATTTTAGTGACTTTATTAATTAATAAGAATGGTGTGCCAACTTTGCCATTGTATTATTGTGCACAAGGTCAGGCATTAAAAACCTAGTATGAAATCTTTTATCCATATTATTATTTTTAACAGAACAGACCTACATGGAATCAGTTTTCTCATTGCATCAGATCTCACTCAGCCAACTACATATCTATAATTAGAACCTTAAACTTGTTTGCATTCTCTGTATTCATGCTCTTGGCAATGTATTGTAATCGACCACAACTCTCCATGTAAAAATCTACTCCTCAATACCTTGTTCTCAAGACTCTTCCAACTTCCAGGGATGTCCTGGAAGTTATATATATATATATATATATATATATATATATATATATACAGGGTGTTCGGGATAAATTTGACAGTTTCGTAAGGAAAAAGAAAATCTTCTTTGTATCTATTAAATTTAATGAATTGACAAAAAAACATTACAGGCAGAGTTAATTACAATACTATCAACAAGATTTACTCAAAATAACCACCATTAGCATCGATCACAGCTTCAATTCTGCTTCGGAACCTCGAACAAGCTGATGCTACAGTCTCCCTGGGAAGGGCCGCAAAAACTTTTTTAATTTTATCCATTAACTGGGCTTTTGTATTACTGGAAGTGCGATTGGTGTCTTTTTCAACTGCGCCCCATACAAAATAATCCATGGGGTTAAGGTCTGGGGAGTTTGGAGGCCAAACATTTGGACTGGTGAAGTCGTAGAAATTTTCAGACAACCATTTTTGACTTTTCCCAGAGGTGTGGCAAGGGGCCGAATCCTGCTGCCATACATACGGCCTACCATTGGCTACCCTTGTTATCCAGGGCTTGACTACAGTTAGCAACTCCACGAACAAAGCCCGAATTCCAATGCCAGGGTTCTTCAACACCTGTTCCTGCAGATTTGCGAGGAATTCTGCTGTACGAACGCAATCAGATCGTCTGCTAGGGATCTTTCTTCTTGCTACATCCTCGTAGTCACCATTGCAAGTCTCTAGTTCATGCCTGATTGTTTTTACTGTATTCAGGGAGCATTGGGCAGCAGTCGTAATATCCTTATTTTGATGGCGGGCACGAATCATCATGATACAAGTTATTCTCTTCCATGATTCAGGTGGGTTCCAGCTATCCATCCTTTCTGACATCTTGTATATGAATGAAGAAGGGTCCAAACTTTTAAATGAAGAGAAGTGTGTGTTAATACATGTAACTTACGGAAAAATATAATTAATTATAAATATGTCAAATTTATCCCGAACACCCTGTATATATATGAGTTTTCCTCTCTCTCTCTCTGCAGGTAGTGTATAAACGCTCTGTATTATCTCATAAAACCCCATTACATCTTAAAATTGTCAATCATAACACTTCTTTATGCCTATCCAGTAAAATCGATTTGCATTTCTTCAACTTCTTCCCATATCTAACATTACAGAATATCCATATGGATATCTGATTAAGATTTGTACATTAGTATGCATCTAAATTTCTGTGCTTATCTGCAGTATTTATTCTCCTTATCATGGCAACAATGAACTGTGTAGTCTTTCAAACTCACACAATATACGATTTCAGGTCACATCCATCAGTTCTGCCAATATACATTCCTATACATTCCACTTATTTTTTTGAACCTCAAGTTAACTCTGCTGATTATTACAATAAGTAAAGTTTCAGTACTTGTTTTATGCCATATCTTTAATTACCAATCATTTATTGCTGCTGCTATTAATATAGGTAAACCATCAAGGCCTAATGGTCCCCTTGAAATTTCTGATGTTCATAAAGAAGGTTGTACTCTGAAGTGGAAACCACCTGATGATGATGGAGGAACTCCAATTGAATGCTATGAAATAGAAAAGATGGATGAAGAGACAGGAAAATGGGTACCTGCTGGGAAATCTACAGAGCCTAAATTTCATGTTAATAACTTGACACCTGGTAAAAAATATAAGTTCCGTGTAAGAGCTGTGAATAAGGAAGGTGATTCTGCTGAATTAGAAAGTGATAAAGGAATAGTTGCCAAAAATCCATATGGTATGACTTGAAAAAATTTTCCTGCAATAATATTGTATTTGTATATATAATTTTGAATTACAAAATGATTTTTTCTAAAGAGTTCCTCTCCATAAGTATGGAGGGGTGCTTGAGGGTGGGGACAATGTTTTTTAATACAGAATAATGGAAACACTTCTTATATCCTATTTAAAGTTGCTAATTCTTTAATTATGCATATTTTTAACAATGTCTTGTTTCATTTGTACAAAAACAAAAAATATTGAAAAGTGACATGAAATTAAATTTGCATGTTGTACAAGTCTCCTGTGCAACCAGCTCATTTTCAAGTTTATCTGTGGCAGGTTTCTAGTAATTAACAACACCTACTGAGTCTTCTTCTTCTTTTCAGCCATTTTCTGTCCACTGCTGGATGAAGGCCTCCTCCAAATCTTTCCATCTTTCTCTGTTCTTGGCAATGGTTGACCAATTTTTCCCAACAAAATTTAGCAGTTCATCACTCCACCTCCTTTTAGGATGTCCTCTGCCTCGTTTCCCAGCTATTTATAATTAAACATTCACATGTTCTCCTCAGTAGAAAATTATATTTACTTTACAAATATTTCATCTTAAGTATCATGATACATGATATCTGTACAAGTAGTTGCATGTTTCTTAAGTTGTATAATTTCAGCTCAAAACTGTTGGGCTGAAATGATAAATAATTAAATTAATTATTATAGAACAATATATTTAACACAACTGACTATAACAATTTCCCAAACTTTTGGGATGGTAAGCCAGTTGTTATGATTATGGTGGTCTATGAAGTAGAGCTTCAGTACTTTCTCGGAATAGACTTCCATATCTGTACATAGATCTGTGTAAAAGCTTTGTGTTCTCCCACTGGATCCTATGCCTTGCATTTTCAATGCAAGGCATAGGATCCAGTGGGCCATTTGCTCTGCCAGACCTGATTTGTGCAGTTTGATGAGCAAGATGTGGTCTTGATGTTCAGAATTACATTTATTGACTGAAATTCCTGTTTGCCTGTATCATGACAGATTGTATAAACATGAGACTTGGTACACTACAGATACTAATGTATGATTATCTTTACATACTTTTATTTTATCATTTATTTTATTTATTTATTATTATTTTTATTTTTTATTACTTTTATTTTATTGCATTCCCCCCAGTGGTGCAATTGGTTAACGTACAGTACTTATAAGACAGTATTTGTGAGTTATCCTGAGGTTTGAGTTCGAGCATCACCTGGGGAAGTCGTTTTTTGTGTGATGGATGCAAACTTGATGCTACTTGGCATGCAAGGTAAGATGCCACGGGAATGTTTGCCTGGAGAGACAGTGTAAATCGGGTGACGAGAGATCTGAGATTCATGCTTGAGGTTGTACAGAAGAAAACTCAGAGAGGGAAGATTGTGTGTGTGTGTGTGTGTGTGTGTGTGTGTGTGTGTGTGTGTGTGTTGCCCAGGTATGATAATGAGAAGAATATTAATAATGAATAGCATGATAGCCAGAATGTGTCAGAAGAGAGGCTTGGATTACATGGATGCTTGGAGGGCATTTCAGGACAGAAAGTAACTGTATGAAAGAGATCATTTGTATTTGAATGAGGAAGAATTTAGGCATCCAGTGAGATTGCTATTCTCTGAACGAGTTGGTGCATTGATACAGAGAAACTAGAAGTACCAGGGTGGATGGTAGCAGGGGTGCGTATTGTGGGAATAGGTGCTTTGAGAAGGGAGAGTACATCAGGTAACGCTGAGTCCAGTGGAGTTGGGAAGGGATAAAGATAGATATAGAAACAGTGACCTTTTTATGCTTTACACTAATGCCAGGAGTATCTGGAATAAAGGAGAAGAATTGGTGGTGCTGATAGCATCAGCCTATCAGAAGATTATTGGGATTTCTGAGACGTGGTTGACGGAAGATGATATAATAACAGAATAGGAGTAGAAGGATACAGGATTTTTCGAAAGGATAAGAAGGGAAAATGCGGTGGTGGAGTAGTGCTTATGATAAGTGATGACTTATGTCCTCTAAGAATGGGGGGCTTTGGAAGGCAGTGACACTAATGGTTTTGAAAGCATATGGTGTGAGAGAGGGTGGGCAGATATTTAGTAGGGTGTTGCTACAAGCCAGAGCACAGAGGGTGAGGAGTGGGAGCACTTGCCAAGCTCAACTGTTTAGGCTTGGCAAGTGCTAGAAGAATGATTGTTATGGGAGATTTTAACTACAACAGTATAAGTTGGGAAGAGGAAATTGCACATAGTAATAAGGGAATGGAATTTCTAGAATTCTTGAGGGAGAAATGTCTTAGGCAACATGTAATAGAGATAACAAGAGGTTCAAGAGTTTTGGATTTGGTCATAGCATCAGAAGAGCTGATAATAACTGAGATGACATCTCTCCCCCCAGTTGGAGAGAGTAAAGCATGGTTTTGACTTGGAAGATGAATAGACATGCAGGAGTATCAAAGAAAAGGAAACGTATGTGGAATTATAAGACGAGTTATAATAGTCTTAGATATCAACTTGGGGAAGTTCCATGGAGAGTGAAATTGGAAGGCTAGGATATTATTAGTGCTTTGGAAGTTGAAGAGGAATATTTGTTAGCAGCAATAGTAAGCTGTATTTCACGAGTGAAGAAGAGGACACAATTTGGTGTAAAGTGGATGACAAACAATATCAGACAGGAACTGTAGATGAAAAAGAGGTTATGGAAAAGATATAAGGAGAGGGGGTGGAATGTAGATGCATGAGGAATATAAGACTCAGGCCAGGAGAATGACTAGTATGGTAAGGGAGGCAAAACTGGAATATGAGAAGAGATTAGCACTAAGATCTAAAGAAAATCCTAGGGAATTTTTTAGGTATGTCGCCAGTAGGATGAGAAATGATTGTGGAAGAATGACATTGTGGGAAAAAAATAGGAATAGAGTGAATGATGAAGAGAACATAGTGGAGTTTTCAATGAACATTTTATTAGGGTATTTCATCCTGGAGAAGTAAGTTTTAATACTAGAAGAATAGGGCAGGTTTAGAAATGCAAGAGGAGAGTGTGTTGCAAATACTGAGTACTCTGGATGTCAATAAAGCTGTGAGACTGGATGGAATTTTACCACGGATTTTGAGAGAATGTGCCAATGAACTGACAGATCCCTTAACATGGAAATTCAATGAAAGTCTGACCATAGAAAAGGTACCCATGGAGTGGAAGGAGGCTAAGATAGTGTCATTGCATAAGGGTGGTAGCAGACTGGAAGTGACAAATTATAGACCAGTTTGTGTTTCATCAGTAGTTGTTAAGATCTTGGAGAAATTAGTAAGGGACCATATACAGCATTAGACAGATGAGGGTAATGTTATTTGTGAGAGTCAACATGGATATGTTAAGGGGGCACTCTTGCTTTACTAATATGATTGCTTTTTATAATAATGTGACAAGGGCAGTTGATGAGGGAAAGGCATATGCTGCCATTTTTTTGGATTTTGCAAAAGCATTTGACAGGGTGTCACATGATAAGCTCATACTTAAGTTGCAGCACATGTGTTTGGATGTCGGGTTAGTCAACTGGATTCAGGATAAGCTATCTGATAGGTATCAGAAAGTTGTGTATGCTGAGACAATATCAAGGAGGCAGAAGGTTGCAATTGGTGTCCCACATGGCTTAGTACTGGGACCTGTATTGTATAACCTTCATATCAGTGACATTGTCAGTGGTTTGCAGGAGGATATTCAGTTTTTTGCAGATGATGGGAAGCTAGGAAGCGTTATTAATAATAGTGCTGATGTGGCAGCCCTGCAAGTGGATCTGAATAAACTGAGAAGATGGGCAAATAAATTGGGATGTCAGTTTAATGCAGCAAAATGTAAAGTCTTGAAGTTTGGGATACATTGATGGGAGGCTGCATACTCGATTGGAGGAGCTGTATTGGAGGAAGTAGGGGAGATAAGAGATCTGGGACTGATGATTGATAGAAAACTGAAATTCATGTAACATATTGCAAAGGTAGTGAAGATAACCCAGAGGATTGCTGCAATACTGAGAATGATGCTGATCTGCAGAGATAGGAGTTATTATTCCATTGTATAAGACCCTGATCAGACCACACTTGGACTATTGTTCTCAAATTTGGTCCCCAGGATTTGAAAGGGATAAATTAACTGTGGAATGGAACCATGGAAGGCAATGCATTCCACCGTTCTAGTTGAACGTGGAATGCATTGCCTGATAGATTGGCGAGAGCACGAATGGTCAATGAGTTCAATGAGTGGTATAATAGACTTCGTGTTTTCTAGGAAGGACCTTCCACAATGAGTCTTTTGACTCTATGCAGGCCTTAATCATCATCATAATAATAATTTATTCTGTTTCATATTGGAATTTTTTTCCTGTATTGTTATTTTCCCTCCAACTATTCTGTGATCACTTCCAATGTTTATTTGGAAGCTGACAAAGCATTTTTAAATATTGCTGCATGAGATCATAAAATATAATCTATTTCACTTTTTTATTTGTCCATTTGGATTAATGTCAATTTTCAGTTTGGTAATTTCTTGTAAAATATGTCCATAGCATTCATATCCATAACATTCACATATGGTTTTCCATCATGATGATATTATGTGCTCTATCTAAAGTATGGTCTGACCATACTTTAATTGACCATAGTCATGATTAAAACCACAAGGCTGGTGATTATGAGAAACTCAGGAGACAGCATGCAGCTGAAGCATGGTATGAGGAATAGGAATACATAGAAAGGAGATCAATGTTGCTTGGGTGCTATTTAAGAACTATCTAGTAGAAGCAATCTCAAAATATATTATAAAGGTCAGAAGGTTGAATAAGGTAGGTGTGAAATGGATGAATGAAAAGATTAATCATGCAATAAGAGAAAAAAAGCGTTATGGAGGCAACATAAGAGAAGAGATGGTAATCAAATTAATGAGGAATACAAAGAACAGGTGAGGAGCATGTCTCAGTTGGTAAGGGGAGCAAAAGTTCAGTATGAGCAGTAATTAGCTAATAGGAAAAAAAAAAAAACCTAGGGGTTCTTTCAATATGTAGATGCTGCAGAGGATAAATGAGCAGTTCATTAAGGTCTTTCATACACAAAAATATAACACAAAGAAGAGTTTGGGAGCAGTGAATGACGAGAAGGAGAGACATAATGTGAGAGAGGTAATGAGGTATATGGGAAATTAAGCAAACTTAATGTTAAAGAAGCCATGTAATTTGATGATATATTCCTTCATATTTTGAAGAAACGTGCACGGAGTTGACATCTGCCTTGTCATATTTGTATAATATGAGTCTTATATTTGGTCAAGTTCCAAGGTAGTGGAAGGGAGGCAAGATTGTACCACTTCATAAATGAGGAGAGGATAGAATTCAACTGCTTTGAATCAACTGATGCATAGTATTCTCAGTTTATTTATCATGTTATTGCTCACTACATCTCTGTATATTGGCGTTTCACTGTGAATTATGAACCGTCTGTAACTGTTATTTTATTTTATTGTTGTGAATAATGGCAAATAAAATTTAAAGTAAGAGTGCTATTGCCTGCAGTGAAAAGAAGAAGATGCATAAACCTCTTAATATTATATGCTATAATTAAAATCATTAAATTTAGTAACAGTGGTGTATTAAACACTGAGATTTGCCACAGGTTAAACTTAGCTTGCACTACTGTTTTGTAGTTACTTGTGAACACTCCAATATTGTCATATCTAACATTCCATGCTTCTAAGGCACTTCTGATCAAATCAATCCACCTAGACCTCGGTCCTCTTCTTCTGGGTCTTTCTCCTGCCAAGATGGCAGGAAAGAGACCCAGAGAGGGGGAAGAAAAAAAAAGACAGTGACTGACTGTCTTTGTATGACTGGGATATATCTCTGTGTCTATATATATATATATATATATATATATATATATATATATATATGTGTGTGTGTGTGTGTGTGTGTGTGTGTGATAATTGGCTTTTACTCGGTTGTTGTGATACATTTTAAAAACATAGATTTAATGACTAAAAACCAAGATAACTTATAAAGATTTTAATAAGCATAATACGACTAGTTTCGGCTTATAACAGCCTTCCTCAGGTATTCTTAAAGGACAAGAATAGTAATAAACATTGAAGTATCAAAACAAACTGGAAATTACAGGTAAAAATTGCCACACATAATTGATACATAAAAAACGTATTTTTTCAAGTTGTTCTAACAGGCGTGCCATTGTTTATTGCAAGTGTGCGTACAGGCTCACGTGAATGCCAATATTGAATAACTGCAGCATGGCTATCTGGGATGTTACAACTCAAATTGTTGTTTAAGTGGACAGGGTTCAGCAGGATTTCCCTTGATTCTACAATTTTCCTCTCAAACTCATCATCACAGCGAAAGATATTTTCTGATCTATCCCAGCAAACGAAGTGGCTTTGTTGATTATCATTAGGATTATTTGAAAAAAGAACAGGACTGGATAATTCAGTTGCATGAGATCTTTTGTAAGAGATGTCTCGCTTATGCTCTTCTATACGTTGTTCCATAGATTTGTTAGTTTGTCCAAAATAAGGGATATTGCAATCGCACCATAATTTATATACACCTGGATATTTTAGGTTGTGATGAGTAGGTTTTGGATGGCTGATTAGAGAACGGATTTTAGGAAGTGTGGTGAAGAACGTCTTGATATTATATTTTTTAAGGACTTTAGCTAATTTTTTAGAGACTGTGCTAATGTATGGAATGGAGATGCTATCTTTAAAATTAATAGTTTCTGTTGTGCACTGCCTAGGAGGAGTATCCAGAAGAAATTTCTTAATCATTTTTTCAGAGTATCCATTTTGTTAAAGTTAAGAGTGAGGTGATTTATTTCTTTTTGTAGTTCATCTGGTTCATTCAAGAGAGAGCGTGCTCTGTGTCCTAAGGTAGATATAGTTCCAAGTTTTTGTGGTGGAAAATGATGAGAAAGATTATGCAGATATCTATTAGTATGAGTAGGTTTTCTGTACATAGAGATTTTTAATCTTTCAGAGCATCGTGTGAGCATGACATCCAGGAAAGCTAAGGAGTTATTATTTTCTAGATCAGTAAATTTTATATTAGGATGTTGGATGTTCAGATGATGAAGAAAATCTGTGAGAGATGTGTGCCCATGATTCCAAATAATGAATATATCATCAACATATTGTTTCCAAACTTTTGGTTTAAATGAGAAGGAAGATATGGCTTTTGTTTCAAAATCTTCAAGGAAGATGTTAGCTAGGATTGGAGACAAAGGATTGCCCATTGCCAGGCCTTGTTTTTGTTGGTAAACAGAGTCCTGATATCTGAAGTAACCAGAATGAATGCAATGTTTTAATAAAGTAAACATTTTTTTGGATAATTTGTCCTTTAGTAATGTAAGTACCTCGTCCGTAGGAACGTTAGTAAATAAAGATATAATGTCAAAACTTGCTAGAATGTCATTTTCATTGATGGGAATATCTTTTATATGCAAAACAAAATCTGTGGTGTTTTTGATGAAAGATGAAGATTTATTGGAGAAACACTTGAAGTACTTTGCTAGATATTTTGAAAGTTTATACATAGGTGAGTCGATTCCTTCTACAATTGGGCGAAGAGGGATGTTTTCTTTATGTATTTTGGGAACTCCATAGATGCGTGATAAGAGGATGTAGAGAGCGTAGAGGCGAACATTATGAGGAAGTTCACTCGCAGTCTTTAACAAGTTGTTTGTATGGGTTTGTAATTCTCTTGTAGTTTATTGGAATCATTAATATATATATATATATATATGACTGAGCTCTGCTGCCAATAAATCGTTAGAGCAAAGACTCTAGGCTTTAATCCCCCCAACCAGCCAGGACATATATATATGTCCGGATAAATCTGGATATGATTCTGTAACACCTATTGAATAACATGGATAAGAAGTGCAAGTTGGTCTCACTATTTCATCCACCTCAGCCGGTAGAGAGGTTAATGGTTAGAGATTTTAGGTAACCACATTGTTGAAATGAGAAAAGATGAGTAAGCTTATGCATGAGCCTATAGCACATTAGTGCTATGTGTGGACAAGAGGAAAAGAAGAGAGAAGGAAGAATCTTTTCACACTTTGCTTCAACAATTGAGGGTTGTAATCTTTGGGGAAGGCAGAATGGGTGAGACTGTTTGAAGGGACAGAAGTAAATGGAATGAGAGGAGACAATGAAGTTAGTTCTGTAAGTTTCAAGATTGATTGTTAAAGGGTGTTCATTAGCAACAGCTCTTAATTTACTTATTTTGGAGGGAGTGGAGGAATAATAGTGACTAATTCAGCAGAGCACTGTCCATGGGAGTATCTGTAGTAAAGGTATACAGCAGAAACTGAATATCTGTGAGTGAGAGAGAGAGAGATTAAACTAGGTATACGAGAGCGGAATCATTAATTAGCTGGACTGCCTTCTTCAGGATAGCATCATGCAATCTTAGAGAGGATTTTGGTATTCCAAACATGGAAGCAATATTCCACCTCAAACATGGAAGCAATATTCCACCTCAAACATGGAAGCAATATTCCATGGCTGGGCTGATTTGGGCTTTGTATAGTGTTAGCAACTGTAAAGGTTTGAAGTAGTGTCTTGTGCAAAAAAAGTACACCACGTTTTTTGGCAGCTGCAGAAGCTATAGTTGAAATGTGGTTGTGCCAGGAAAGATCACCGGTGCAGGTCAGTCTAAGTAGAGAAATCTGATCATGTTTGGATATCTCAGTATTACTGAAGGTAAGGGATGCATGTTCTTTCTTCTGAGAGATCAGACAGCACTGAGTTTTGGTGGCATTAAAGCTTACAAGGATGTATTGCCAGACTGGGATATAGCTAGGAGATCTGAGTTTAGGTCCATGGTAAATCTTCGAGGAGTCTAATAGCTGAGCACTACAAGATTTGTCGAATAAAAAGGAGGAATGGAGTGTACTGTCATTGGCAAACCTATGGATAGGATTGGAAGTCTGAGAGAGTAGGTCATTTAGATACTTGAGAAAGAGAGTGGCTGAAAGATCAGAACCTTTGCATACTCTTGCATTGGTGGGTATATCTAAGAAGAGTAAGCCCTCCAAGTGACACATAGTGAATAACCAGTGAGAAAGTTGGTCATCCAGTTGCAGAGTGAGGAAGGAAGATCATAGGATGGCAGTTTGTTAAGTAGGCTCCTGTGCCAAACCTGATCATATGCCTTTGAAATGTTGACAGCAGCCACAGGTGTTTCTCTAAATTTCTCCATGGCTTTAGTGTAGAGGTGGGTGGTGAAAGCAAGAAGATCAGTTGTAGTCGCGAATGGTGGAATCCATACTGCTGGTCACTGATTAGTTGGTTCAAGATTTGGTTGTTATGACTTTCTCCATAATTTTAGACAGAACAGAAATGAGAGCAATTGGATGGTAATTCGTTGGTTGACTTTTATCATCTTTCTTTGGAATGGTCTGTATGCAGACCATTGTAATGCAGTTGTTGTAATGCAGGTGCCATTTGAATAGGATAGATTGAGGAGGTGATACAGGATAGGTTTGGGGGCACAATTTTTTAACACAGTAGGCGGGATACCATCAGGATCAAATGCCTTGTTTGTGTTCAGATTATTGAGGATTCTTCAGATTTGTTTTGTCGGAAGACTATGGGTGACATGAAAGAAGCGATTCTTGGTAGTGTGGAGGGAACTTTGTCATCACTGCAGGAATTTGAAGAGCATTATGATGCTAGTAAGTTAGTCTTGTCTTGGGTGAGGTGACTAAAGCACCATCTTGATGTGAGAGTGGTGGAAAACTGGGTGGGCAGAAGTTGCATCCAGTGGTCCTGGCATGGAACCAGAAGGAGCTACTGCTATTTTTGCAGGAGACAAGTTTGTGTCATTTCGCCCTTTTCAAGTCTTACTTGGCTTGGACTTGGTGATTCTTTTGCGATTGTTGTGAGCTGCAGTTTTGGTGTTGAGCCAATTGTGATAAGCAGAGATTTTTTTCTTTTACAGCATTGGCACACATTTTTGAGAATTAAGCCTTGGATGGTGGCTGAGAATTTGGAGTGGAATGGAGGATGACAGCCTTCATTCCTGCAAGGATGATTTCTGTTATTTAGTCTGAGCAAGTGTTTGGATCAGAAGAACTGAAGCAGTAGTCATGGAAGTACTCCCAGATCGCACCCTTGTACTGGCAAAGGACACGAGACTGTGAACTGGTAGGTGACGGTTGTTCTGTGGCAAAAGAGACTTTTATGAGGTTGTGGTACAAGTTTTCAAGAGAAGAACTGACAACCACAGTATACCTGAAGGAGAAGGTTGTTAGGAAGAGGTCAAGTGTGTTGGAAAATTGGAGAGCATTGTCTGGTATTCTGGTAGGAAGATTGATTATCTGAGATAAGTTATTGCTGATGGTAAACACCTCAGCATTCCTGCCTGCTTGGTCAGTAAAACTGGAGAAGGGGAAGCCATTGTGAGTGGTGAACATAGAAGGATAACCTCACTATTGTGGTATTTTGACTGTGGAAAGTCAAGCTTTAGAGAGAAGTTGAAGAGGTTAGAGTGGTTGACAGAGTTTGGAAAGCAGTATAGGGAGCATATGAAATGGGCAGGTTGATTTGTTAAAGAAAATTTGAGCTAAAGCAGATCAAACAGCGGATATTCAAAGATGGGCAGTCTCTGGCATGGTATGACAGTTCTGGTGAATTCACAAGTGCCACCCTTATGGCAGATAGAGCTGTGTAATGTGCAGTTTGGGCATTGAAGTGTACAGTGGCTGTTGAGGTTGTCATTTGGGGTTCTGAAAGGAACAATAGTTCTTGGTTAGATTACTGTAGGTGATGGTGATATTATTTATATTGCTGTTTAGGTCACAGATGTTGGTGAAGTGGATGTGGAAACTTTTTTTATTTTTTGATAATAATGTTGGTGGATTGTATGTTGGATTTCTGTTGTCTTTTCTGATTTTTTCTGGTTGGATTCTCAATGTTTTTTATGTTTTTTGAACTATTTTCTGTGGGATAATTTTTGAGATCAGTAGTAGAAACTTATTTCTTTTAGTTGTGTTACACAACTGAAAGTGTGGTGAGGAACAGATAAAAAGGAAGTGGGGCATGCAGTGAGAGATGACAAGAGACTTGTAAACATACCACCAACACAGAGGAGGTCACTCTCCTGTCTTTGTTGTTGTTGTGGTTATAGCCTTTTGGCTATTTAGGGGAAGCTCTATATATGCCATCATCTAGGGAAATGACTATGAGCAAGGTGATTCCCCGTTGCCTTCCTTGCTGTACAATATCCTATGACTGTATCCTGTGTATTCATGGGGTCGGTTTGACTGCTTGCAGGATGAAAAACCCCAGATAAACTGGTGGGAAAAACCCTGCTGTCCATGCCCAAGACCAGCTAACTTGGCTATGGCTGAGGAAGATCCTTAAGTTCCTCACGTTGTCAACTGTAATCTAACCTAGGACAATCCTTCCCCGGGCATATTGTTGCGAAATGCATAGCCACTAGGCTAACTGTGTGGATCAGATAAAAAGGAAGTGGGGCATGCAGTAAGAGGTGACAAAAAACCTGTAAATACCACCAACACAGAGGTAGTCAGTCTCCTGTCTATATGTGGACTCAAAAGTTCCATCTGCAGTCATAATATTCGGTCTCCCTCCAGTCATAATCTGGCAAAATATGTGGTTGCAGGATTTGTTGCTAGCTGACTCCAAAGCCTCCAGGTTCGTTACTACCTGGTTCAATCTTGTGTACTAACCAGTGGTTCCTTTCACCAACTACCCTCTGCGCAAATAACCCTCTCCTCACTCTTTTGCTCATACCCTCCTTATACTGTTTCCAGCAATGGCCTCTTGTTCCAACCCCCCCCCCTCTTTCATTCTGTGAAAAATCTCTTCCATGGTAACCTGATAACAACTCCTAACTGACTTATATGTCTTGATCATACCCCTCCCTCTTCCTCCTATTGACGAGGCTTTACAACTTACATTCTTTCAATCTATCCTCATACTCCTATCTCATATCCTCATACTTGCATTGCTCTCCCCAACTTTGTATCATCTGTAAAAAGCTGCATATCACCAATTAAACCCATCCCAGTATCATTAAGATACAAATTGAACAACAATGGTCCCAAGACTGACCCCTGCAGTACAGCACTAGTAACCTTCCATTTTTGGGATACTGCACTCCCATATACAAATTTCTGATATCTATCTATCTGACAGCCAGTCACTGATCCAACTCAGAAGTCTGTTATGCAATCATATCTGTTTCAATTTATTTAACAGCTTGTCATGTGGAAGTCTATTAAAAGCTTTTGCAAAATCCAATTACACCACTGTATATGCATTGCTTCTGTCCAAGATATTTGCCATGTAGTTATAGTACATTAGTAAGTTAGTAAAATGATCTCCTTTTAACAAACCCATGCTGATAACCACAGAGTTAATATACATTTCAAAAGACTCACTTTCATTCTAAATTTCATTTCAGATGAACCTGGCAAACCAGGAAGACCTGATATTACCAACTGGGATAGTGATCATGCTGATTTAAAGTGGACTCCCCCAGAAAAGGATGGAGGTTCTCCCATTACTGGCTATATTATTGAAAAAAGAAAAAAAGGCACTCATAAGTGGCATAAAGCTAAAGAGGTACCAGGAAATCAGTCATCAGCTACTGTTCCAGATTTGGAAGAAAGAGAAGAGTATGAATTTAGAATAAAAGCTGTTAATAAAGCTGGTCCTGGGGAGCCAAGTGACCCATCTAAGACAATTATAGCTAAACCTAGATTCTGTAAGTAAAAATCAGAAAGGAAATTCTTTGATGTAATTTTTAATATATATTAATATACATGATGGACATGATGGAGTGTCTTTCAATAGTTATGAGTTGTCAGACCTACATTGTCATAGGTACTAGCAAAAGTTGAACAAAAAAATAGAGACGATAAACAATTAATTACACATATTAGATGTTATCAGAACTTCACAGTTGGTACATATAAATAAGTAACGAGAATAAAAACATTAAATTTATTACTGTATACCTGTTGGAACAATTCTAGTTGCTGCTTTCACATTCTGTAGCATTGCATGTATTGTATCTTAGATCCACAGCAGTTATATATTTAATGAATGCAGACCAAACTTGATGTAGGATTAAAGCTTGATTTTTGTTACACTGTGTGGTGTTGCCAAACAAACTTGATGGCCTGTGGTACTTGTATGGGATTCCAAGCATGAATTATGCTTTTTTTTCTTTTTACTTCTATGTACAGACATGTGGATCTCCCCCAACCTAACATAGCAAATACTACAAGATAACAAATTTCATACATGTCTGATTTTTTTGTTGGTTGATGTTGAGATTTTGGCTGATGATTTTATGCAATGGTAAAAGAGCCACTTTAATGTTTTACTCATGGAATGATTTTTTTTGCTATTTTGTCTGTAACATTCTTTATAAGGTAGCATGATTGCATTCTTAAAATCTCATTTTAGTAAAGCCGTTGTTAGAGGTGTATTAAGAATTCTGTTGATTGTCATGGGTTCATTATCATTGAGGATGAAGTTATGCTTCATGTAGTGCAGTTGTTCATTCCTGTTAATTGATGTATTGGATACATCTTGTAATATTTGAATCATGTTTATCTTTTGTAATGGATGATGGTGAGAAAAGGGCAACCTTTTTTTCTTCTTCATTTATTTCTACAAACATAGCAAGGAATGGTAATTTTTTGTGATCTTCCAGTTCACAAAAAATGCACAAATGTGCTACTTGGGTTCATTACCCCTCAATGGTCATGAACCTAAGATGATTAACAAATTTCTTAGTACATCTCTTAAACAAGATTTTAAGAATGAGGGCGTAAGGTAATACATGCCACCTTACATCAAGAATGTTACAGACAAATTGGCAAACTTTCTCCATGAGTACAACATTAAAGTGGCTTTTTCCCCGTTTCATAAAATCTCCAGATTCTTACATCCATCTAAACCTCCACATCATCCCATGAAAAAATCAGACATCTATAAGATTCATTCTCTTGTGACATTTGCTATGCTAGGTCGGGGGAGATCCATGTGTCTGAACATCTAAGAGAAGTAAAAAAAAAAAGCATAAATCATCTTTCACAGGCCATCAAGTAGTTTGGAAACAAATGAAAATGCCTTATATTGATCACAATTGTTTGCAAAGGAGCCTTGCAAATGTGGATTCCCACACAGTCTAACAAAAATCCAGGCTTAATTCTACACTAAGTTTGGTCCACTTTCATTGAAAATGTAACTGCCACGGATCTAGGATACAACATGTGATGCTACAGAATGTGATAGCAGACAAACAAGTACTGTTCCAACAGGTATACAGTAATAAATTTAACATTTTTATTCTGGTGGCTTATTTATATGTACTAGTTGTAAAGTTCTAATAATATTTAATATTGTAATTAATTGTTTATAGTCTCTTTTTTTTGTACAGCTTTTGCTAATACCTATGATGATATAAGTCTGATGAGTTACGAAACTTGTAGGGTTATATTTGTTTAGTTTTATTTTGTCTAAAAATAACATGTGGTTGCAGTCCTGGAAGCTGTCTGCAGAATTGCTGAACTGCAGAAACTTACATATTCATAATGTAATGTGTTGATTAAATGGCAGATTCATGCACACATGTCTGAGGCTTAACGGAGGCAAACAGCACTGAGAAAGGATTAAAAATACTATTTAATTCTTCCAGTAGTTGATGTCAGTCCAAGAGACAACTTCAGGGGATAGAATATGAGACTTGTATTACACAAAAGCAACACAAAACTAAGTGAAACATGTGAATAAAAGACCAGATTCCAAACTACATAGGATGCCTCTGTGGGCACATGTTGATGACCATCTCAAAGTATTAGTGTCCCCTATATTTTGCAAAGTTTTATGCAGTCATATTTATGTAGGTTAGGTGCTCATTTTTGTGTGCAGCTGCAGATTTTAAAAACCTATTTTCTCTTCTCAGTCTGCTGTGATTGAGCATGGTACCTTTTTCCAGTTGATTATATGAGCCATATTCAAAGCATAGTCTGTAATGATCAACTGACTGTCATGATTGAAGATGTATATTTTATGATTTTTTTCTATGTGGATGGTGACGTATCTTCCTGTTTGTCGATAGCAGGCCAAATTGCAGGACCAGGGAACTTTGTATACATACCAGCAAGTGTGAGAGGAGAGAGTTGGTGCATAGTGGAGAACAGACAAAGGTAGCTAGTTTTGAGTGGGGCTTGAAAGCTGTGCAAAACTTGGTGTTTCTATAATATTTTGGGCTGTTTTTTCTGATGTGCCTTAGACACAGGGAATAGTGACAGCATTATTAAAATTCTCCAGAAGAGAAGATTGTGGACTAGGAGGAGGAGTGAATTTTTTTTTTTTTTTTTTAATTCTGTGGAAACTGTTCCCATTTGATAGGAAGGTATGGTGTATAGCGGTGTTTCTCACCCTTTCTAAGCCTAAGGACCAGTAAAATGCCTAAAACAATTCTATGGACCACTAAGTTATGTAATTTTTTTAAAATCATGTGGGAATTATCAACATTTGGGAAAAACTGTGCCATTTATAACATAATAAATCTAAAAGCATGTTTTGAATATATATAGCAACATAATTAACTTGTAAGTAAATGATTAAAAGTGTATCATCATTAAACAAAGTTTTAATTTTTATTAAACAAATAAATAATATGATATAATTATGTTACTATTTACTTTTAATGAGATGTATGAGCTTCTCGGCCTTGCAGAGTTGCTGGCTATCTGGCCAACTTCAGTCGAAGATCGGCACGCACACACAAAAACGATTTCTATATTTTGTTTTGATTTGAAGGAGTGATGAAAATTGTTTCTCGCAAAGATAGGTTGTAGAAAACTGCATGAAGATTTTTGACTTCTTCAAATAATTCGGGAAATTCACTTCTCACTGAAGCCGAGATCTAGAATCGAGCCAAATCACGATCACGGAATTGCATTTTAAGCCCACTGTCACTTGAAAGCTCAATTAGCTGCTCTCTTTTTTCGATAACGAAAGGTCGTGATCATGACTGCAAGCCTGAAATGGATTGTGAAATCACAGAAATTTCTTATAAAAAGTTATTCGGAAAATGTTTCCAAATTCTGTTTCAGAGTTTTTAGGTGGACACAAACCCTTTCCCGCTGGTTAAATTCTAAACTAATAAGTTTCGGGGCCCTATACAAAATAGCCAATTGTATTTACCTTTTGATTACTATCCGGGGAAGCTCCAAACCTCCCCGTCCCTTTCATCACGCCTTTGTAATCAGGGTACTCTTGATATTGACTTTATATACACACATTCAAAACTGTAAACAATTGTTGAATAATAACACAATAATGTAGGTATAATTACCGTAAAGGCAGAAAAGTCACAAATACAAAATAACTAATTGTATTTACCTTTGAATGCGATCCACTGGTCAAGTGTCCAGCAAGTCAGCAAATCTTTCCTTTCATTCAGCGTATTAATATTATTGCATTGCAACTGACCTCTTTATTACAGACCTCTTTCTGTTCAGAAACTACACACAAACTGTCATTACAAACTCATTTTGTATTATCACTGTCATCTGAGCTATTTTTTCATTTAAAGAAGGTACCAATGTACTTATCCATAATTTAAATACTGTACTTACTTGAATAACTCGCCCTCGCATATAACTCGCATCCCTGATTTTACTTTTCAAAAAAAGAAATTAAAATGTTTCGCATATACCTCGCAAATGAAAAAAACTGAAACACGTTCAGAGCGGGATGATAGTAACTTGCTCCCACGGTAAACAACATGCCCTCCCAAATAGCCACTATATTGCAGAGGCAAGAAAAACAAGTACTTTTATTATGTCAGTGAATAAGTACCAGCAGTCTGTGTAATATATTTCTCAACAAATAGTGCAATTAGAGATAACAGGGATAAAAACGACACTAATTAATGCATCGCATGTCCCCTCATACAGAAACTATGCTGTATAGACTCAAGCAAAACCATAAGTTGCACTGGCAAACACAGTATCTAACTAAAAACTATTATTATTAATTAGATGTGTGTGAGTTCGCTCACCACAAAGCAGCAACCGAACGTGTTAAAATTCATAAACATGTTAAAACTAAGAAATATATATATATATATAGTGAATGTTGTTATGGCAGTTTCACATATTATTGGAATTCGGTTGAAGAGAGTTAGCATTTCAAACTCAATTGTCAGCTTGCTTTTATCTTTCGTTGTGCGATTTCTAAAAAATATATAAATGCTGGGATTAACTCACAACACACTTTGTTCAAGTATTACTTAGCACTTCCGAAGATATATTGAGCCTTGGTTGAAGGAGGAAAACTTTCAACAATAAAAATCAATAATCAACAAGCAATTGGTTGAAATGTGGTCATGTGGATAACACGTTCACTTCAAATCTGACAAAACAGCAAGGGTAGGTGGAAGCAATAAAACCATACTGTTGTTCACTTCAGCCCTTTTATTACTCTTCATTCTGCCACTATTTTTTTTTTTAAGTATCCATTTTATTTTAATAATTTTTACTTACTTATTCAATTTTAATTTGATTTGTTTGGATAATTAAAATATATAGATTTATTTGGTTAATTTAAGCCTGCCTGTGGACCACCTGTCCCATTGTCGTGGACCACAGGTTGAGAAACACTGTTGTATAGGATTGAGTTATTTAATGTTAACATTAAAAGGTTAGTATTTTAATGATATATATTGTTAACAGGAAAGTGTAGGGAAAGTTTGTATATGTATATGCCTTTGTGAGTGAGTTTCCTGTGTACACTGAAAAGGACAGATTACTCTTAGGTAGGCATGTTACCAAGGTATCTAGGAAGGCTAGACTGTTATTAGTTTCCTTCTGTATTGTAAATTGGATTCTAGGGTGAAGACTGTTGAAGCAGCAGAGGAAAGAGTTGAATTTATTGGCCAGAACAAATAGTGAACATGTCATAGCCATATAGAAGGTTTGAGAGAGGCTGAGTCAAGACATGTTTTTCAAAATTTTCCATTAAAAAATTAGCAGGGAGAAGGGAAACCCTTACATATACCTTATATCTGTTTGTAAACTTTGTTCTTCCATGAGAAATAGCTGGAATAGATCACAATAGAAGGTTTGAGAGGGAGTTGATTTTTCAAAACTTGATACATATATTTAATGTCACCTCTCAGAACATTATAATCTTTTCTTTCCTTCATGGTTAGCATTCGTTATTAAAAATTATGGAAACAACTACTGTGTTATAGTAAAATTTCAGTTTAATATAAACCAAAATAATCACTTGATGTTTCAATCTTAACATTAAGGTCTGGAGTATACACATATATGCAAAGAAACAAGCTACATAACAATCCACATGATATGCTAAAGTTACATTAATTTGGTAAACCATTAAAGCCACTGTCCTGACCTCTGGCGAAAAAAAAAAAAAAAGCAACCTTACTACATCAAATTTAGAATCATCCTGTTGTTATTATTATCTGTTTGGTTACAAATGATTAAAAGATATATTAAGCTAGAGAGCAAGTGTTCTCACATAATTATTCATATAAGTACACATATATAGAACAGAACAGAACAGTGTGGATGGTGGCCAATAAGAGCTGAAATAATTTCTTAAAGTTCTAAAGTAAGGGTTTGCTGGAAAACATGAAGAACTTGAGGAGGCTGAATGTGTGCCATCCAAACAACATGAACTTATACATTTTACTATTGAAATTGAAAATCAGAACTCACGTTTCTTTCATGGATACACTGAACACACATCTTCCCTCAGGCAGTCTATTCTTCATTGTTTGCTGCAAGCCTACACATACCGGTCAATATATACATGCTAACTCTAATCACTACCCTTCACAAAAACTTGGGATCATTAACTCCCTCAAAAACATAGCTATAACAATTTGTTCTAATGAACAAGCTTGTAGCAGGGATTTTTTCCTCCCGTAAACTTGGGTTTTTCATTCCACGTACAGACAATTTGGCCTTCAGAACATATACAATTTACAGACAAAAACTACTGTTGTTAGTGATGATGGGCAATATATGGCATTGATGGTTGTAGTGCCATAGTAAAATTAAGTAGTAGTGTAGTGGGCGAGATATATTTATCAAAGTAGAGTCAGTGAGTCCTTGCAATGAGTCCTTGGAGGTGTCATGTAATAACAATAATAATAATTAAACAACAGTTACAAATTATTAGCAATACATTTATAAATAATAGCTATAGCAAAAATACTATTAATAAAGTTCTTCATAAAACAAAAAATGAATATAATGTAGATTACAGTAAAACCATAGCTATCCCATATATTGAAGGGTTATCAGATAAAATAAATTGAATTCTACATGATTATAATCTTAATGCTACTTTTAAAAGTACCTATAACATTAAAAATCATATTCAACTCCTTTAAGGATCCTCACTCCTGGGCCCACTCGGGAGTATACTGTATCCATTGCACCTATAATATAATTAATATAATTATAATAATAATTAAACAACAATTACAAAATATTAGCACTACATTTATAAATAATGGCTATAGCAAGAATACTATCAATAAAGCTCTTCATAAAACAAAAAATGAGTATAACATAGATTACAATAAAACCATAGCTATCCTATATACTGAAGGGTTATCAGATAAAATAAATAGAATTCTACACCATTATAATCTTAATGCTACTTTTAAAAGCACCTATAAAATTAAAAATCATATTCAACTCCTTTAAGGATTCTCACCCCTCAGCCAACTCGGGAGTATACTGTATCCATTGCACCTGTAACTTATTTTATATTGGTGAAACTGGACATGGAGAAAGAGTACTCTAATAATCCTTAACTACTGAAAACTAATTAATTGGTGGGTCTCCCTCTGGTAGCAGTTGATGACCATTTCCATTATTTTTAGGAGTATTGGGGTGAGAGGAAGAGGACACTAGTCCAATGGCTGACTTTCATTTTTATTTTTAGAAACAGGCTGAACAAAAGCTTCCTTCCCTGACTTATGGAATGTTTTTCTGATGTCCTTTTAGTGAATAATTAAAGCACAATTCATGGTATATGGTAAGTTGAAGAGATATATATACCTTTGTCATATAGAGTTGGAAGAAAAGACTGATGGCAAGAGGTACATTATTTTAAGTAATGCCATCAGAATGGCAGAAAGTGTTCCCAAGTGTGAACAAGAGACCAGAAAGTTTGCCATTTGAGAAGGAGACTAGGTGTTTTTTTTTTTTGTTTGTTTTTTTTTTATCATTGCAAAGTCTACTTTGGAATTGATTTGTTTTAATTTTTTACTTTTTACCTTTGCCATGCCATGGGTTGCGGGTATGCTAAGTAGTGGGAAGATGGAGCTTTTTGACTTGAACCATCGAATATATGCCAAATTTTATTTTTGTGTTGGAATGGCATGGTACATCAATTAATAACTGGGGCTTAGAGGTTTTAGTTGAATGGAGAATAATGGGCCTCATGCCAGAAAAAATAATTTCAATAGTTTGATCAGAACAAGTGTTTGGATCTGGAGAGCAGAAACAATAATTAGATCATAGGAAAGAGGCAAGAAATCCCAAACGTTATGGAAGATGACAGCATTGTAGTGCAATATAAGGCTGAGATTGGCTGGGAGAAGAATAATTTGTAGAAAAAGAAACACAGACAAAAACTGTGATCAAAGTTTTCAAAAGGGGAGCCAACTTCTGTAGTATATTTGTAGGAAGAGCTAGTGAAGAAGGGTTGAGAAGAGATCCAGTGAGGAGGGAAAATGATTCAGATTATCCAGTATTTTTGTAAGTTGGCAAACCATTTATGTTAGATGGTTACAGACAGTAAACAATTCCACTTCTCTTCACTGAGTCTGTGAAATTAGAGAAAGGGAGCAAGTGTGGTGAATTATAGAGACATTGAAATATTATCTCACTTGGGATAACTAGCTGTATTTGATCTTCATAGATATATATAATCAAATCAAATATAGTCATCAGAATTAGGAGAACATTAAGCAAAGGAAAGCAAGATAATATTCACCCAGAGCATATCATATAAAATGGATTGATTCCAGAACCAATGCTGGGATATAAGACTTGACAAAAGCACATGTTTACCCTCCCTATGGAAGGCAGCCAGCATCTTGTAATGTGCAAAGTTTTGGTGAACTGTAGTTATAATAGAGGATGCCAGTTGAGGTTCAGTCAATAACTGGTCAAGTTCGGTGCCTGTATATGGTGGTACGTTGTCATCGATGTTAGTATCAAGACCCAGGATGTTTATAAAATAGATCTTGGAAGCATTTGTTTTTACATGCAATTTGTTTTGCTCTGGTGGATTTTTTTGGCATATAATTGGGCCCTTTTTTTTTTTCAATGCATTATTTTTTTATATTTTTATTCGGTTTATGAGGGAGATTTTATTTAAATGCATTGACACTTTGATTTGTTATGCTAACTTTAATGGCATATTGGGAAAATATATCGATTCGGGGACATGTAACAGTGCGAGAAATTGCAATTTGCTGAAATGATAAAAATTACATAGACATTTTGGGGACAGGAGGTGATGCCTCTATATAAGGCATTGGTCAGACAATCAGAGTGCAATATGGACTATTGTGCTCAGATTTGGTCACCTAGTTTTCATTGTGATGTGAAAACTGAGAGAGGGTCCAAAAACAAATAACCAAAGTGATATCAAGACTCTGGAGTGTTGGTTATGAAAAGCATTTGATGGAATGTGGATTTCAGAGGTTAGTGGATAGGAGAAATAGAGGAGATATGATTGAGAGCTTCAAATTATTTAATAGATTCTATCAGATTAATACAGAAGGAATTATAAAAAGAGTGGATGTTAAGGGAAGAATAAGAGACCATACCTGGAAGTTGTATAAAGAAGTGGTGAAGAAGGGAGAAAAGAGTAGATTTTTTATATGGAGAGTTGGTAGTGAGTGGAATGCATTGCCGGAGTGTTCATAATGTACTGCAAGGTGCATTGTGAATGCAGATAGCTTAAATAACTTGAAAGCTCATTATGATAGACATGTTGCTGTTTGAGTGGGCCTAGCACAATGAGTGGGTTGACTTCATGAAAGTTACAAAAAAAAAATAATAATAATATAAATTCAGGAACTCTCAAATCCTAGATCCTCTCCATCACTTGTATACTTTCAAGTAATTATCTCTTAGTATTTGTACAAATTTTCATTTCCATACTGAACTGCACCCTTTTCTCTTCTAGGCAGTCTTCTTAGTTGAAGTTCTTGGTAATAATGACTCAGCCTGCAATTATTGTGCTAATCTCACTTGATTGGGCATTTACATCCTTCTGTTGATCCACTTGGGATATGAATACAATCAACTGTGCTCAGTGTTTTTGTCCTGTTTGCCACTATCTCATACTTCCTCAAAATCTTGTTGCTCAGCCTTTCATTTCTTGTGGCTTAAGTTCTGCTTTTGTTGCTTACGTTTCTGCAGCTCTCATATTCCCCCACCCATCCAAAGATAAATAAATGGTAAATTCTGTATCTATAATAAATTTAGTTTAATCCTTTATCCAAGTGTGAGCAAACAAAGTTTGCACCTGAAAGTATCTTCAGGACTGGGGTAAGGTAGTACAACACCAAGTAACTTGTTGCAAAGGTGGACCAAGCTAACATCACTCCTATCTCAGTATCTCCCATAATGCAAAACACATCTCCTTGCGGATATGTATAATGTTATGCATTAAGGAAAGGTGGCACACCTTTTGGCAACTCCTATAGGTAGAGATGACCTTGCTAATGCTTCTGCCAGGTATCTCCACTTGGGCCTGGCTCCCACTGAAGAGACCTCAATAAAGGTCAAAACTAGTCTGGGTAGTGGCCCTTCCCTTAATGCATAACATTATACATATCCGCAAGGAGATGTGTTTTGCATTATGGGAGATATTGAGATAGGAGTGATGCTAGCTTGGTCCACCTTTGCAACAAGTTGCCTGGTGTTGTACTACCTTACTCCAGTCCTGAAGATACTTTCAGGTGCAAACTTTAATAAATTTATTTAGTTTAATTCTTTATCCAAGTGTGAGCAAACAAAGTTTGTGCCTGAAAATATCTTCAGGACTGGGTTAAGGTAGTACAACACCGGGCAACTCATAGCAAAGGTGGACCAAGCTAACATCACTCCTATCTCAGTATCTCCCATAATGCAAAACACATCTCCTTGCAGATATGTATAATGTTATGCATTAAGGGAAGGGCCACTACCCAGACTAGTTTCTACCTTTATTGAGGTCTCCTCAGTGGGAGCCAGGCCCAGAAGTGGAGATACCAGGCAGAAGCAATGGCGAGGTCATCTTTACCTATAGGAGTTGCCAAAACGGGTGCCACCTTTTTATTAAATTACTCTGGATTTAGAGAAAGATGTTGAAAGTTTATTTTTCACTTGGTTGATGTTAGCTTGGTCCACCTTTGCTACGAGTTGTCCAATGTTGTACTACTTTACCTTAGTCCTGAAGATATTTAAAGGCGCAAACTTTGTTTGCTCACACTTGGATGAAGGATTAAACTAAATTTATTATAGTCAAACCAAGTGAAAAATAAACTTTCAGAAACTTTCAACAAGATGCAAACTTTGTTTGCTCACACTTGGATAAAGGATTAAACTAAATTTATTATGAATATTGATATTCATAATCATAAATTGAAGAATGGTAAAATGCTACAGAGAATATTGTTGAGACATTCAATAAGCAGTTCATAAAGGTATTTCATCCTTGTGAATGTCACATCAGGTGAAGTGTGGGAGAGTGGAAGGGAAGGACTAGAGATTAAGTGAACAAGAGGTACTTCCAAGACCCCCACAGAGAATATTGTTGAGACATTCAATAAGCAGTTCATAAAGGTATTTCATCCTTGTGAATGTCACATCAGGTGAAGTGTGGGAGAGTGGAAGGGAAGGACTAGAGATTAAGTGAACAAGAGGTACTTCCAAGACCCCCAGTGGATGCCTGAAACTGTGAACTGGATATTTTTTCCTATAAATACATACTTATGATAAAGTTTACTACATAAATTAGGCACAGTAAGAGATTAACAACAATAATGAATAATTAAATAGAACAATAACAATATACTGTAATAAAATTTATGTGAATGGAATCTTAACCACCTTAGCATACACTTTTTTTCTTTCCTTATGAGGTTGAGAACTTTCACATTTTCATTTAAAGGAAGCTCTTTACTGTTTCTCTTTGGCATACTGTGGCAGTTAATCTGATAACTGAGATGGCTACTAAGTGACTAATGGATGGGTAGCATTTACAGTACAGAATGGATACACTGGAAAAAAGGATGATTCAAGTCCTGGGAAAGACAGCACAAGATTTCATCAGCCTACTCCGAGCGACATACAATTTGAAACTTATGAATTGTTTATTTCTGGAATTTTCCATCTAATATTTTTACTGCAAGTAACTGAAACCATGGAAAGAAAACCCATGTATGTGGGAAATTGATTAAACTTGATGTTATATTTATATAATAAGGTTGTGACACTTGATGATATATCACATGTTTTGAGAGAATGTGCCAGGGAGTTGACATCTGCCTTGACATGTTTGTTTAATATGTGTCTTACACTGCACCTAATTCCAAGGGAGTAGAAGGAAGGCAAGATTATACACTTCATAAGGAAGGTGACAGAACTCAAGCTTCAAATTACAGGCCAATGTGTGTGTGTGTCAGGTCTAGTGGTTCAAGTGTTGGAGAGGGTAGTGAGAATGAGGATCCCAAATCAGGTTGAGATAATCCCTTGGATGGACCACATGGATTTTTGAATGGAATGTCATATTTTAGTGACATTATGAATAGAGTAAGATGACAGGTGCATTGGATAAGGCAGAATGGATGCATGTATATACAGTGGCATTCTTAGAATTGACAAAGGCTTTTGATAGATTGCCACATGATAAGTTCATAGTTAAACTAGAACGGATGGAGTTGGACATTAGAATAATGCATTGGACTGGAGATTGGCTATCTAATATTTATCAACAAGTTGAGTATAGGAAGCAATATTCCTGAAGAGAAAAGTCACAAGTGGTGTGATTCAAAAGTCTGTTTTAGGTCCATTACTTTTTAATATGTTAATGATACTGAGGAAGATTCAAATGTGAATATTCAATTGTTTGAAAATAATGCAAAGTTGGGAAGAAGTAAAGAAGATGATGTGGTTTTACAAGAGGACTTGAATATGCTGAGTGAATGGTCAGAGGAATGGATTTGCCAATTTAATATTCAATGTGTAAGGTTTTAAAATTCAGAACAAAGGTAGATGAGATATAGAGTATGCACTTGGTGGGGATATACTGAAGGCATTTGAAGAAATAAGAGACATGGGAGTGATGGTGGATAGGGGTTTAAATTTTCTGAGGGCCCATAACTAATATTCTCATGATTGATTCAAATGGGAATATTCAGTTATTATTATTATTATTATTATTATTCAGGCCTCCATGGAGTCAAAAGACTCATCGCGGGAGGTCCTTCCTAAGAAACACAAAGTCTATCATACCTCCTTGAACTCATTGACCATTCTCGCTCTCACCACTCCATCAGGCAATGCATTCCATGGTTCAACCACACTCCATGCAAAGAAACCACTCCTCACCCTCTTTCTCACAGTTTCCTTTCGTAACTTCCAGGGATGGCCCCTTGTCATGACTCCCTCCCCCCCTGCTGTTCAACCAAGCGAAAGAACTCCCCAGTGTCAACCCTGTAACCACCTCTCAACAGTTTAAGTCTCAATCATATCATCTCTCCTTCTTCTATCCACCAAACTCTGCAGTCCACATTCCTTCAGCCGATCCTCATAACTATCATTGTACAGTCCTGAAACCATCTTTGTTATCTGCCTTTGTACCCTTTCCACAGTTAATTTATCCCCTTCAAATCCTGGGGACCAAATCTGAGAACAATAGTTCAAGTGTAGTCTGATCAGGGTCTTATACAACGGAATGATAACGGTTTTATCTCTGCAGGTCAGTGTCCTTCTCATTATTGCAGCAATCCTCTGTGTTACATTCACTATTTTTGCAATATGTCCCCTAAATTTCAGGTTTCTATCAATCATCAGCACCAGATCTCTTGTCTCCCCCTACTTCCTCCAGTATAGCTCCTCCAATAGAGTATGCAGTGTCCCATCGATATGTCCCAGACCTCAAGACCTTACATTTTGCTGCATTAAACTGATACCCCCATTCGATTGCCTATCTGTCTCGCTTATTCAAATCCTCTTGCAGGACTACCATATCTGCACTATTACTAATAACCCTTCCCAGCTTCACATCATCCACAAACAACTGAATATCCCCCTGCAATCCACTGATAATGTCATTGATATAAAGGTTAAACAATATAGGTAGGTCCCAATACTGAGCCCTGTGGGACCCCACTTGTAACTCTCTGCTTCCTTGAAACTGCCCCACCATACACAACTCTCTGATACCTATCGGACAGCCAATCCTGAATCCAATTGACCAACCTGACATCCAAATCCATGTGCTGCAACTTAAATATCAGCTTATCATGTGGCACTCTGTCGAATGCCTTCGCTAAGTATAAGAAAATGGCAGTACATGCCTTTCCCTCATCTAATGCTCTTGTAACTTTATCATAAAAGGCTAGCATATTCTAAAACAAGAGTGCCTCTTCACAAATCCATGTTGACTCTCACAGATAACATTACCCTCATCTGCCCAATGCTGTATACATCCTTCACTACTTTCTCCAAGATCTTAAAAACTACTGAAGACACACAAACTGGCCGATAATTAGACACTTCCAGTCTGCTACCACCCTCATGCAATGGCACTATCTTACCTTCCTTCCATTCCATGGGCACCTTTCCTGCAGCCAGACTTTCATTGAAAAGCCCGGTCAAAGGCACTGTCAGTTCCCTAGTACATTCTCTGAAAACTCGTGGTGAAAGTTGTTTGCAAATAACAAAGTTGGGAAAAACTATGAAAAGTAGAGAAGATGTTGTGGCTTTACAAGAGGACTTGAATATTATTATTATTATTATTATTATTACATGACACCTCCAGGGAGTCTGAAGACTCATCGAGGGAGGGCACCTACTCCACAACTCTCCATCTCTACCACTCAAATCCGCCAACTACAACTACACCAATGGCATCTACTGCCCACCGCCACCAACACTAGTATTTTCACAGACAATCACACACATTCATGCCCCCGGCAGGATACGAACCAGCAGCCTTTTGGCTGGAGAATGGATATGCTAACCGCTCAACCACCCAGGCTATGCTGAGTGAATGGTCATGGGATTAGATTTGCTAATTCAGTGTTTAATGTGTAAGGTTTTAAAATTCAGAAAAGGTAGATGGGATATAGGGTATGTACTTGGTTGGGATATATTGAAGGCATTTGAAGAAATAAGAGATATGGGAGTGATGGTGGATAAGGGTTTAAATTTTTTGAGAGTCCATAGCTAATATTATCATGACAGAACAAGGAATTATGGCAGTGATACAGAGGACACAGACTCATAGAAATAAGGAAGTTCCATTGGTATAAGGTCTTGTTTAGCCCACATATGGATTACTATGCACAGATTTGGTTACCTAGTTTTCAAAAGAATGAAGTTCTATTGGAAAGGGCTCAGAGGTGGTGATTGAGGAAGATTTTTTCTGATCTCTGGAATGTTAAGCATGAAGAATGGTGAGAAGATGCAGTTCACAGGATCTAGTCGTTGGAGGAGGAGGACAATTCATGTGATAAGTTGGTGAGGGATTGTTATATCTTTGAAGAGGTTTTTCATAGAATGATGGTAAATTATGGGGGATAACAAGATATTATCCCTGGAATCTGAGGAGGGTGTGAGCAGTGGAGTGCAAATTAAAACAATAAACAAAATTAAATTATAAAAGGATCACACCTTATTCAAACCCCATATCAGATGAGTAACTTTGATCTGATCCTATGGACAAGCTCAGTCATATAGCATATCCTTGAGTGTATGACATTCCGGATGACATTGACTTAGTCTTATCAGACAGTTTCTTTTTCTTGCAAAAAAAAAAAAAATCTGGAAAAAATATTCCATTAAATAACATGCATTTATTAAAATAGGCTTTACTAATATACTGATATTAATACTAAAACCATTTATTGATCCTAAACTGCAAATGCTAACTAAAGGTAAGCATTTTGAAATATTCTTAGTATTTTTGATTAAATTTGACACTATATTGCTATATAACAATGTAGAGGTATATAGTGCATATTACTGTATAGCAGTAAATGTTTTAATTAACTTGTTTTATTTATTTATTTTTAATAGTGGCACCTTATATTGACAGAACCAACTTGAATAATATTGTCATTAAATCTGGTCAGATTGTGAAATTTGATGTAGATGTTAAGGGTGAACCACCACCAAAAATTGAATGGTTATTCAAAGAAAAGCCATTGACTCCATCTGAAAAAATTAAAATTGATACAGAGGATTACCATACATTATTCATTTTGACAAAAACTCAAAGAAGCGATACAGGCAATTATACTATAACTGCTGTTAATGATTCTGGAAAAGATGAAGTTACTGTAGAGGTAACAGTTCTTGGTAAGTATATTTTAAATTAAATTTGTTGTACTCATTGCAGGAATTATCATAATTATCACAAGAGTCATCATGAGAGGTCATAGATTCTAAATGTGAATCACTATCAAAATTTTTATTCATTTTGTTCCCTAAAAATGAATAATCTTATATACTAGTTTATGCCTGTAGGGATAAATTTTTATGCCTTATTGCAGCTGGTTTTATTTACTGCAGTGAGGATTATCCTAAGCAGTCATATGGATGTTAATGATAGTCTGTTAAGTTTCAACTAACCACTGCCAAATTTGTTATTCATTTCATTCACTGAAATTGAATAGTGTTATACTAGGTTTGTGAACTCAACTACCATTTGAGAATTTAAAAAAAAAAAACAGGGTTCTCCTGCTGACATTTCTTCATTGAAGTCACTTATACTTTCAAGTAGTCATTAGCTGATGTGATTGTTATTAATTTTTGTTTGTAGACTCTATACAATTTGAGCATTGCTGTCAGAATTCATATATTATTATTATTAACACCAGATCTTCATTGAGTCAAAAGTGTCTTCATGGGAGTCAAACAATGTTACATGCAAAGCCCATCAAACCATGCTTTGAACTCATTCAATGTATCTGCATTCGTCATAATTTCGGGTATTGCATTTCACTTGCCAGCCACTCTCCATGCAAAGAACTTCCTCCTTATGCTCCTACTCACATCCTTATACAACTTCCATGTATGTCACCTTGTTCTTCCCCCTCCTTCTCCTATTCTATGAAAAATTTCTTCCACATTAACCCGGTAACAACACTTTACCAACTTAAATGTCTCAATCATATCCTTTGGTATTCATCGTATTCACAACGTTTTGCAAACTGAATCCCCTCAATCAATCCCATATCCCAGAGACTGATTATGACCTTACTCAGTCTTCTCTGGATCATTTCCAATATATTCTTATCACCATCAAAACCAGGGGACCAAATCTGTGCACAATATTCCATACGAAGTCTGATCAAGGTCTTATACAAAAGAACCAAAACCTCTTTATTTCTACAAGTTAAGGTCCTGAACATCATTACTTATAATCTGATGTGATGTCTTCACAACTTGTGCATTGTAACCTCTAACTTCAGATCCTTGTCTGCCACCAATCCAAGGTCTCTTATTTCCTAAACTTCCTCCTAAATTATCTTGTCTAGTGTATAATTTGCATCTCATTATTTCTCACCAAATTTTAGAACCTTACACTTTCCAATATTGAATTGACAGTTCCATACTGTTTCCCAATCATACAATTTATTCAAGTCCTCCTATAAGTATACAACATCTGCTTGATTCGACAGACCAGGGCCTCCGACCTAATGTCCAATCCTCACCTTCTCGTGGTGCACCCTATTAGGTATCCACCTGGATACTGAACGAAAGAGGATGGGCTGGCAATTTGGGATTTAAATGACCAAATTGTATTCTTATTGGCTTAAACCCAAATATGAAATGATGGCACAACATGACAGAATTTCATGCTGGCTAGGGTGTCGCCTGGTTAAATAAGGTCCCCGTTGTTTTTGCCAGGGAACTAGGGCGAACAGCGAAAAGTCAGCTACTGGAACAAATCTTAAAACACTCCCCCAACTCATCACCAGAGTTCAAGACTGGTACTATCAACATAAGAAGCTTCAATGCAAAGAAATAGAGCTAGATGAGGAATTGAATAAATATCAGATCGAAATAATAGGGGTGACTGAAACAAAAAAGACAAAATCTGGTGAGATTTTTCTGAGCAATAAATACAAAATGTTATATTCAGGCAATGACAATCAAGGAAAAGAAGGTGTAGCTATAGTATTGAACACAAAATACAAAGATAATCTTATTGAATGGCAAGCAATATCAAGTAGAGTGATGTGGGCAAATATCAGAATGGGGAATTGGACAATGAGACTTATTTGTGTCTAAAGCTCTACTAAGGTAGAAGTGGAGGAATTTTTTGAGACTTTAAAAAAAGCAACTGACACAGTGAAAAAGGAAAAGTTTGTCTTTGGTGAGGATGTAAATAGCAGAGTAGGTTTGTGATTGTGAGATAAAAAATGATTGTGAGACACAAAAATATTTTGTGTCTCACAATCTCAAAATTTGGAGAAAAGAGCAAAGCTAAAAATAATGGGAAATACCTGTTGGATTTCTGCTCAGGAGATGGACTGGTTATTATTAACACAATGTTCCAACATAAAAATGTGCACAAATTCACATGGACAGAAGAGGCAAGGAATAAGAAAAGTCTCATTGACTATGTTATTGTTGATAGTGATATTTTCCCACTGGTGCAGATGACTAGAGTGTACAGAGGATTTGAAATTGGAAGTGATCACCATTTAGTCTTGAGCAGGATAAAATTTAATTTCATACTGAAAAGAAGAACATGTAAGAAAGTTTTAAAGCAAATAAAAGTTGAGCAGCTGTCAGATGTGAACTGTACATTAAAATACACAGACAATTATGAGAAGGACACTGACCTGCAGAGATAAAAGGGTTATCATTCCGTTGTATAAGTCTCTGATTGGACCACACTTAGACTATTGTTCTCAGATTTGGTCCCCAGGATTTGAAGGGGATAAATTAACTGTGGAAAGGATACAAAGATGGATGACAAAGATGGTTTCAGGACTGTACAAGAGCATAGTTATGAGGATCGGCTGAGGGAATGTGGACTGCAGAGTTTGGTGGATAGAAGAAGGAGAGGTGATATGATTGAGACTTTTAAACTGTTGAGAGGTGGTTACAGGGTTGACACTGGGGAGTTCTTTCGCCTGGTTGAACAGCGGGAAGGAGTGATTACAAGAGGCCATCCCTGGAAGTTACGAAAGGAAACTGTGAGCAAGAGGATGAGGAGTGATTTCTTTGCGTGGAGGGTGGTTGAACCGTGGAATGCATTGCCTGATGGAGTGGTGAGAGCGAGAATGGTCAATGAGTTTAAGGAGTGGTATGATAGACTTTGTGTTTCTTAAGGGGGGCCTCCACTTGATGAATCTTGACAGACTTTATGTTCTTAGGAAGGACCTCCCACCATGAGTCTTTTGACTCCATGGAGGCCTGAATAATAATAATAATTATTCAAGAAAAAATGAAAAAGTTTGGGAACAGGAACCAAACCTTGGAGAATCAGTGGCAAATCCTAAAGAAAACACTGATTGATTCAAATAAGTCAGTTTGTGCTCTTATAGAATATAGTAAATGAGAAAGCTAAACGCTGTGTAAAACTAGCTAAACAAAATTCATGGGAAGACTTTGGTAAGAACATAGAAAATAAATATCAGGAAGGTGGCAAAATATTCTGGAGGCTGTTGGAAAAGCTCAGAAATGTAAGAAAGAGTGCTGTAAAAGGAATTACAGATGAAAACTGGTGAAAAAAGATATCCTTGATGTATGTAGTCATTACTTTGAAAAATTGCTAAATGAAACAAGCAGTGGCAGCACAATGATAAAAAAAAAAACACTCGACACTCATGTAATCAAGAATACATATCCATACTTGAAGTAGTAAAAGCCATCAAAGGCCTGAAATGTGGAAAGGCAGCAGGAATAGATGATATTCGACCACAAATGCTCAAGTATGGAGGTATAAAAGTCTTACAGTGGTTGCACTGCATAGTTCAGAAGTCCTGGACAGAGGGATGAATTCCAGATGATTGGAGTACAGCTCTCATAGTACCCATATACAAAAAAAGGGAAGTAAACCTGAATGTAAGAATTATAGAGGTATTTCCCTACTGAGTGTTCCTGGTAAGATTTATGCAAGTATACTTGAGAAACAGTTGAGAAGAATTGTGGAATGGAAGATTGGTGAAGAACAAGCTGAATTCAGGCCATATAGAGGCTGTCAGGATCAGATTTTCACTTTACAACAAATAGTTGAGAAATCATGGGAATATAACAAAGATCTGTATTTATGTATTGTAGATCTGGAAAAGGCACATGACAAGGTGCCAAGAGAAAAGCTATTCAACCAGTACAGTCGTAAGGTGTCAATTTACAATAGTATTATATCCAGCAATACTTAGTCTTTATTTGGGTTGTAAGTCAGCAGTAAGAATGGAAGGAAGTACAGGAAGATGGTTTAATGTTAAAAGGATGTACATTATCCCCCTCTGTTATTCATTATCTATATGGATTATATTATGAAAGAAAGTGGTATTAATTCTGATATCAGAATTGGAGATGTTAATCTCAGCTCTTTGCTTTATGTGGATAATGCTATGCTTCTAAATAAATCAGCTACAAGTCTGCAAGATTCAATGACTAAATTGAATAACTGTTGAAATTGGTATGAAAGTCAGCAATAACAAGACGAAGTCAATGAAGGTAGAAGCATTGAAATATCAACTGCCTTGTGAATGGAGAACCTATAGAACAAATAAAACATTTCAGGCACGATTTTTAGTGACGATGGTAAATTAAATATGGAGATAGACAACAGAATCAATAAAACTGGTATGATAGGAAGTCAACTGAATAAATTTATATGGAATAAGAAAGAAATCAGTCAAAACACTAAATAGCTGTTTACAAGACAGTGTTCAAACCAATTTTAATTTATGGATCTGAGAGCTGGGTCAGAAGTAAAACACTTGACCAAAGACTAGAGACCACAGATATGAGAGTCCTGAGAAAGATTAGAGGTGTGAACAGATGGCATCAATGGCAATATCATATTAAAAATGAGGATATTAGGAAAGAACTTAACATTGTTAGCAGAGCGAATCTCAGGTGGTATGGTCACTTAAACAGAATGGGAGAAGAAAGATTAGCAAAACAAGTGTTATCTGCCAGGTTGGCAGGAAAAAGACCCAGAAGAAGATCAAGATGTAGGTGGATTGATACTGTAAAAAGTGCCTTAAGAGATAGAAATATAAGATCTGATAATGTTGGAGTCTTGACAGGTAACAGATTGATTTGGATAGAAATTGTAGATAGGAAGTTAGTAATTATGTAAATTTTTCATGTATTACTATCGTATCCTGTACACCTATTTAGGGTACATATCAAGATTTTGATAATGATGATGATGATGATGGTGGTTCCCAAAATGGACTCCCGTGGCACACCACTAGTGACTGACTTTCCTCTTTTGACATGGTGCCCTTCCACACACAACCTGCTAATAACTATCTGATAGTCAGTCAACTAACAAACTAATCCAGTCCAGTCCCATCTGTTTTACTTTAGTAATTAACCTGTAGTGTGGTAATCTATCAAAAGTCTTTGCAAAATCTAAGTATGCCACTGATATGCATTGCCCTTATCCAATACATTTGTTACCTTGTTATAGTACATAAGCAAGTTGGTAAAACATGAGCTCCCTTTAACAAACCGATGCTAACAAGCACAAAGAAAACCACTATTTCAATCCCCCTGTTTGTAATTTGTTTCCTCAGCCTTATCACCAGTTTTGTGAAGTAGTGATATTATATTAAATAAATAAAAAAGAAAGAAAGCTGTGTTTAGAATGTCCTTAATGTTTTTAGGAATTGAAGGTGTTCAACATTTGGTGGTTGTGTGGCCAAAGTGGTTATTCAGTTTATTATTATAGTCATACCCCAGAGTTATGTAACCTTCAGTTCCAGAGGGGGGTGCTGTAACTCAAAAATGTCCATAAGTTGAAGCACTCTGTTGAAGTTTGAAGGTGGTACAGATATGACAAAATAATAGGCCTATCTGTGTGTCAGGTGTTGTGGTTAAGTTGTTGGAGAAGCTTGTGAGAACTAGGATCCAGAGTTGGGTTGACAACAATGGTATAATCTTTGATGGACAGCATGGATTTGTAAAAGGGAGGTCATGTTAGTAATCTACTTACTTATTACAATAAAGTGACTGCTTCCTTGGACAGAGGTTAAGGATACACAGTAATATACTTGGATTTCGCAAAAGCTTTTGATAGAGTACCTCATGATAAGTTGACAGTCAAACTAGAGCAGGATATTAGATTAGTGCATTGGATTGGAGACTGGATATCTGATAGGTATCAACAAGTTGTGTATGGGGGTGCAATATCCAGGAAAAGGAAAGTCACTAGTGGAGTGCCTCAGGGGTCTGTTTTAGGGCCATTACTATTTAACTTGTATATTAATGATATTGGCAAAGATTTGGATGGAGATATTCAGTTGTTTGCAGATGATGCCAAGTTGGGACGAACCATAAAGAGTAGTGAAGATGTTGTGGCCTTGCAAGAAGACTTGAATAAATTGAGTGATTGGGCAAGCAAATGGGAATGTGAGTTCAATGTTACAAAATGTAAGGTTTTAAAATTTGGAAAACAAAGATGGTATGCAGAATTTATGCTTGGTGAGAATATATTGTTGGAAGTAGAGGAAATAAGATATCTGGGGGTGATAGTGGATATGGATCTAAAATTTAGGGGACACATCGCCAAAATTGTGAAGTCAACACAAAGACTTCTGGGAATGATGCGGAGGACACTGAAGTGTAGAAGTAGGGAGATTCTTGCTCCGTTGTATAAGGCTTTGATTAGGCCACACGTGGACTATTGTGCCCAGATTTGGTCACCTGATTTTCAGAAGGATGAAGAGATGTTGGAAAGGGTCCAAAGGCGACTGACTAAGGTAGTTTCTGACCTCTGGAATGTCGAGTATGAGGAAAGATTGAAAAGATGTAATTTGCAGAGTCTAGTGGAGAGAAGGAAGAGGGGAGATATGATAGAGACCTACAAGTTGGTAAGGGGTTGTTATAGGATCAATGGTGGAGAAGTTCTACAGAGAATAGTGGGAGATCAGGGGAGAACCAGAGGTCATCCCTGGAAACCGTATAAAGAGAGCGTGAGTAGGGGAGTGAGAGGCAGTTTTTTTTCGTGCAGAGTTGTGAGTGATTGGAATCCTTGCCTGAGAGTGTGGTGTCTGCAAGGAGTTTGAATGTGTTTAAGACACGGTATGATGAGATGTGTGTGAGATAAAAGGACCTCCTAGATGAGTCTTTGACTCCATGAGGTCTTGTTTAATAATAATAATCTTTGAAGAGAGAGACTAATAATAAGCTCTAAAAATTAAGCCTGAAATTAAATTATGGTACTCTAGCCTGCATAGTGTTCACACACAAGAAGTTGTTCTTGCTCAACTCTGCATAGGTCATAGTCATCTATGCAACTATTCCTAGTGAGGAATGATAACGTACCTATGTGTAATTTTTTTTTGACTCTGGATTATCCATCACTCATATTTTAATTATGGGCACCTCCATGGAGTCCAAAGACTCATCATGGGAGACCCAATCTATTCACACAATCTACTTGAACCAATTAACAGATAAAACACTCACAACTGACTCTGGCAACCCATTCCACTCATTCACAACTCTCGAAGCAAAAAATCTAAATCTCACACCCCTACTAACCACACCTTTATTCAACTTCCAGGGATGACCCCTTGTTCTGGTCCCTCGAGCAAGTGCTGAAAAATATTTCCTCTGCAATCCTATAAAACCCTTTAAGTAACTTAAATATTTCTATCATATTCCCTCTTTTTCTCCTGTTAACTAACTTCTGCAATCCACACACCCTCAACCTATCTGCATACGAAACATTCTACAGGCCACTTACCATCTTGGTCACTTGCCTCTGAATCCTCTCCACTGCTTCCTCATCCCAAGAAACCCAGTGGACCAGACTTGAGCACAGTAATCCAGATGTGGGCATATCAAGAGGAATAACTTCCTTATCTCTACATGTTAAATGTGTTCTTCAATAGTAATCTTATGGACTACCTTAGCAATATGTCCTCTAAACTTGAATCTATCACCATCTCTAAATCTCTAGCTTCATCTACTCTCTGGAGTACAGTGTATCATATTGATGGCACTGTACTCCAGAAAGTACAGTATATTGATGGTACTGTACTTTCTGAAGTACAGTGCCATCAATATGATACACGGCTGTAATCTATTTTTCCCAAATGCATAACTTTACATTTCTCCACATTAAACCAATACCCATTATCTTTTGCCCATACCTACAGCCTATTTAAAATAGGCTGTCAGTATGGATTTAAGATTATGGCAACTGCTTCTTTATATTAATATCTTCATGTATAATTGTTAAATTAAATGCAATAATCCTCAAGAGAAAATATCAGCCTTTCTAATATAGAAGCCTTACGAAAAAAAAAAAAGCTGAGTATCATAATTTATTAAAAATATTAAAAAAATATGTCACAGATGTCAACTCCCTGGCACATTCCTTCAGAATATGTGGTGATATAAAGTGCCACAGCCTTATTAACATCAAGCTTGCTCAACTCCCCATACACCTCTTGCTCACTTACAGCCGGTCTTTCCTCCTCATCATCTACTGGTCTCAAACTCTCCATGATATCACATTCACAAGAATGAAAGACCTTTATTAACTGCTCATTAAGTATCTCCACTATATCTTCTGTTATTCTCATACCATTTTCTCCAATTGATGTCATCCTTCCATAATCATTCTTTTTTTTTGTTGGCTTCATATCAAAAGAACTCTCTAGGATTCTTTTTGGCTTCATTAGCTAACTGCTGTTTATAGTTCACTTTTGCTACCCTTACCATCAAAGTCACCCTCCTTGCCTGTTCTTTGTAATCCTCATGGAACTGATTATTACCACTTCTTTTATGCTGCCTCCATAATTCCTTTTTCCTCTGTATCACATGCTTAATCTCTTCATTCACCTACCTTATTTAATCTTCTGACTCTTGGAAGTATTTAGATATTGCTTCTACTAGATAGTTCTTGAATATCACCCAAGCATCATTGATCTCCTTTCTTATGGATCGTTGGCAGCCATCCATGTAATCACTTCATGTTCACTCTAACCAATTGGAGGGTGATTGGACACCTCATTTATAATTACATCCTCTGATGATATGATCAAATCCAAGACACTCAGTCCTCAGTTGCCCTCTGTTACATACTGTCTGAGGTAGTTGTCCCTCAAAAACTCAAGAAATTCATTTTCTTTAATTCCAGTTGCTATCTCATCATCCCAGTCTGTACTGTCATAATTAAAATCACCCATAATGATCACCCTCTTCTTATTTGCATGTCTAATTTGATTATACATTTCATTGCATTAGTGGAAATAGTGGTTCAATGCAAAGAATTTTGCACTGAACCACTATTTCCCTCTTGCATCTCTACTTTGTATGGTCATAACTCTAGACATGCATATTTGCATTTATGATGGACATGTTTAAAAAAAAACGTGTGAGGAGAGGGAAAAAGATTTGTTTGTGAAATATAAATAACTAAACAATAATAAACAGCAGCTGTGTGCATTTTGTAGCTCATTAATCATCCTGCCATGGGCATGGATGTTTGTGATTGTCTGTGGAAATATTAGTGGTCGGTGATAGATAGAGTTGGTGTAGTTGCGGTCACTTGGTGAGTTGTGAGTAGTGGAGATAGAGTTGTAGAGTAGATGCCCTCCCTCAATGAGTCTTTGGATTCCTTGGAGGTGATAAATAATAATAATAATAATAATAATAAATGACATGGTCAGTTCTACCTGAAAGTAGCATAATCAATAATATACTCACTTATTCTTTTGCTCAAGGATTACATTACTGCACAGCTCAAAATGTTTACTACTTGGGTATTCAATGAATCCAAACTGAAATATTCCCATTTGATTCTTTTCATTAACAGTGATATTCATATTCACTTGACATGAAATGTTTTCATTTGCTTGCTATGTTTTAATTGAATGATAATGCAGAGAGAGAGAGAGAGGGGGGGGGGCAGAGCATTAGGTTGTCACCTTTTCTCTCCTATTCTGTTTAAGTGACTGTGCCACCTTAGATTAGCTCTTCTCATGCATTCTTTAATGCTAACAAGTTATTTTCTAATATCTTCATTTTTAATGTGTTTCTGCCAACAATGAAACCAAATGTTCGATGTTTAATTTTTTCTTAGAATTATTTAAGTGCTTTATTTCTAACCCAACTCGCACATCTAATTGAAATCAGTTGAAACATTGTGTTATCTCATTATCACTTTAACTTAAGATGCCAAATTTAATTTAATTTGCCATCTTCACTTAAAGTTGTACTTAATTTATCTTTTTTAAAGCAGCAATATATCATGACATCACAAAAACTTTTCAAGCTACAACCATCAAAATAATTCTGAATCCTTCCTGGAACTGTATATCTGTTTATTCATTCAAATTCATTCATAATAAAGCTCACAACTGGTTCCCAGATTTTCTAGATTTGTTGATTTGGAAATATCATTACATATTAGCAATTTATCCCACAAAAATTTAAGATATTCATTTTTACAATGGCAAGAGACAGAAGAACTTTTAAAAAATTAAGAGCAGTAACTTGATCAGTCACTTAAAAATAAATTATACAAAACTCTTTTGCACTGAACCACAAACAGCTAAAAGCTACATAAAAAAAAAAAAAAAAAAAAAAAAAAAAAAACATTCATATGGTGTATGTTTTTGAAAAACCACATGACAAAATTCTCGTTACAGAATTTATTATTATGTGACACCTCCAGGGATTCCAAAGACTCATCGAGGGAGAGTGTGCCAACAGCATCGAATGATTGATCCCCTTCAACTACTAACTGTGCTCAAACGTGTTTACTTTTTGCTGAGCCATTAGTAGCAAAGGCTCTACCAATCGACCAACCTTTGCTGGCAAAGGTTGGTCGATGTTACTAAACGTGTTTATTATTGGTCTGTTGGATTGGATTAATTGACTGCCCTTGTTTTGAAAATCAGCATGGTCATTATTTTTGTCACTTCAAGCTGTCTCCTAAGTTTGTCATAATCACCAGTCTTGTACTTCCACATATATCCTTTCCTCATGGAAGTCTTCATATGGCTGGCCACAATCCAGATGATCACTTTCACCCACTGAAGGAAAGTCTAAAATTCCACTCACAATTACATCCTCTTATTATATGATCAGATCTAAAACTCTTGATCTTCCCTTGCCCTCCTTTTATATACTGCCTAAAATAGTTGTCTCTCAAGAACTGAAGAAATTCATTTTCCTTATTTCCGAAGGCTATCTCTTCATTCCAATCTATACTCCCATAATTAACATGTTCGCTGCCAACTACGAGTATACTCGTAGTGGGTAGACCTGCTTCACAAGCCAGCTACGAGTATACTCGTATGACGCTTACCGCCGGGAACGAGATTATTGTAGTGACCTTGAAGAAGTGAAAATGCTTGGCTTGTGGGGCTAGCATCAAAACTGTGTAACCTCATAGACCGTATATGCTCTGTACAAGCCAACTACAAGTATACTCGTAGGATGCTTACCTCCGGTAACGAGATTATCGTACTGACCTTGAAGAAGTGAAATTGCTCGGCGGAGGGGAACAGACCATGCCGAAGTAGCGTGGCAGCGAACGTGTTAAAATCACTCATAATAATAATCACACTTATGATATGACATATTATAAGTATTAAAATTATTTCAATGATATTGGAAGTGAATCAAGAGATTTATCTTTAAAAATTATTCTTTTTTCATTTAATTTAAGATGTTTTTTATTTTTTTCATTTTTATTTTATTTTATTTTTCTTTATTGTAAGCTTCATATTCTAATACAAAATTTTTACAATCATATATGTAAGCAAAGAGTAACAGCTCATCCAGGTTATGATATGCATAAAATTACAAAAAGTTATGTAATGTAATCATTATATACACATATATACATTCATATAATATACATATTATATATTATTATAATATAATAACATAATAAAATCAAAGGAAACATGCTAATATGTACAGAGAAAGTTGCATAACATTAATTAGAAACAAAGTAGTTAAACAGCATTTAAAATTTTTTTTACATTTTACACCCAAAACAGGATCTTTTTAATGCCAATATTCAAAAACCAATCATTTATACTGTTATTTTTAACAGAGCTTCCTCAAAGAGAGTTGACACCTACCTTACTATCTACTTACTTATTACAATAAAGTGACTGCTCCTTGGACAGAGGAGAAGTATACACTGTAATATACTTGGATTTTGCAAAAGCTTTTGATAGAGTACCTCATGATAAGTTGACAGTCAAACTAGAGCAGATGGGGTTGGATATTAGATTAGTGCATTGGATTGGAGACTGGCTATCTGATAGGTATCAACAAGTTGTGTATGGGGGTGCGATATCCAGGAACATCACTAGTTAGGAGCCTCAGGGGTCTGTTTTAGGGCCATTACTATTTAACTTGTATATTAATGATATTGGCGAAGATTTGGATGGAGATATTCAGTTGTTTGCAGATGATGCAAAGTTGGGACGAACCATAAAGAGTAGTGAAGATGTTGTGGCCTTGCAAGAAGACTTGAATAATTCGAGTGATTGGGCATGGAAAATGAGTTCAATGAGTTCAATGTTGCAAAATGTAAGGTTTTAAAATTTGGAAAACAAAGATGGGATGCAGATTTTATGCTTGGCGAGAATATATTGTTGGAGGTAGAGGAAATAAGAGATCTGGGGGTGATAGTGGATAAGGATCTAAAATTTAGGGAACACATCACCAAAATTGTGAAGACAACAGAAAGGCTTCTGGGAATGATGCGGAGGACACTGATGTGTAGAAGTAGGGAGATTCTTGTTCCGTTGTTTAAGGCTTTGATTTGGCCACACATGGACTATTGTGCCCAGATTTGGTCACTGGGTTTTCAGAAGGATGAAGGGATGTTGGAAAGGATCCAAAGGTGACTGACTAAGGTAGTTTCTGACCTCTAGAATGTTGGGTATGAGGAAAGATTGAGAAGATGTAATTTGCAGAGTCTAGTGGAGAGAAGGAAGAGGGGAGTTATGATAGAGACGTACAAGTTGGTAAGGGATTGTTATAAGATCAATGGTGGAGAAGTTCTACAGAGAATAATTGGAGATCAGGGGAAGAACCAGAGGTCATCCCTGGAAACTGTATAAAGAGGGTGTGAGTAGGGGAGTGAGAGGCAGGTTTTTTTCGTGCAGAGTTGTGAATGATTAGAATGCCTTGCCTGAGAGTGTGGTGTCTGCAAGGAGTTTGAGTGTGTTTAAGGCATGGTATGATGAGATCTGTGTGTGATAAAAGGACCTCCCAGATGAGTCTTTGACTCCATGAGGTCTTGGGGTAATAATAATAATAATAATAATAATAATAATAATAATTTCTGTGTGGTAATAAATATTCTTTCATTTGAGTTTTGTATTTGTTGTTTGGGTTAGTTTCATTTCTTATTGTTAAAGGTAGTCTGTGGAATATTTTTTGCACTAAATAAGTATAATGTTTGTGTTGCTTCTTTATTTGCTTTAGGAACTATATATTTTAGGCCCTTACGTCTACTAAGGAAAGCATCTTGTTTGATTTTATGTATTCGTCATCATTTTTTATGAATAGCAGTACCCTATAGGCATATAAATATCTATGGGATAGTATTTTTAATATGGTGTATTTATTATACATTGAAGTATCCTTGTATTTGTTTCTAATTAAGATTTGAAATACTTTATTCTGAGTCATAACTAAAGGTTTCAATCTAGTGTAATAGATTTCTTCCCAATATATTTTTAGCAAGGATGTAGAAGTGAAAGTTACAGAAAAAGTTGCAAAAAACAGAAATGAAATGAAAGCAAGAGAAACTGAGGGAGTAAAGGAAAGCAAGGATGTAGAAACGAAAGTTATGGAAAAAGTTACAAAAAATGAAAATGAAACAAAAGGCTAGAGAAACTGAAGAAGTTAAAGAATGGAAAGATGGACAAGTGAAAGTTAGTGATAAGGGAGTGAAGGAAAGTATGAATGATGAATAGGAAGTAAAGTTTGCTGAATGAGAGGTTTCGAGATAGAGAGTGAAATTGTTGGAATGCAAGATTAACTGAAACAGTTATGAAAAATGAAATGAAGAATATGTTGAGTGATGTTAGACATCTAGTGAAACTAATTAAAGTGTGCAAGAGATCAGAATGAAAGAAAAAAGAGTAAAAGGAGTGATGAATGATTCCATGATATCACTATATGGAGACTCCATAATCAGAGGGCTAGTTACTGACAGAGTGTGTAAGGTCTGCTAATCAGGTGGGAGAATGAGTATGGCAATTAAGGCGTTGGATATGAGGAAGAAAGGAGCAAGAGAGTTAGTTGTGATTGTAGGGACAATGATCTGACTGGACATAAGAAGGATGTGAGAATGAATATCAGGAGACTATTGTGAAGAGTGAAAGATAACAGTGTAGTAGGAAAGGTTGTCAGCGTGTAACCTAGGTATGATGATGATGAGTTGCAATGTAGAGTCAAAATCTTGAATGGTATACTAGCAGAACTGTGTGAGGAGAAGGGAGTGGAATTTGTGGATCTATGGCATGTGTTTGAGGGAAGAATGAAATTATACAAGCATGATGGCTTGCATTTAAATGGCTTTGGGGTGAGTGTGCTGGAGAAAGTGTTGCTGGATGGGAAGAGTGGTGGTGTGAGAGAGGAAGAGAGAACAGGAATGAAAGAGGAACAGGGAAATGGGTGGGGGGATCATGAGCGAACAGGGAGACATGGCATAGAGAGAGCGAATGTTGAAAGTGGCAGTGAATGGGTGTATGAAGATGGAGTATATTGCAATGTGGGTGGAGAAGTTGAGACTGAGCAGGTCAATGTGGTAAGCGGTGATAAAGGTAATTTGGCAGGTGTAGTGGGGAAATCACAACCAACATATGGCTTGGATAGGACTGGCTGTAGACCAAAAAATGAACTGCTGTGTTTGTTTACAGATTCTAGAAGTATCAGAAATAAAGAGGATGAAATGGTTTCAGTGATTGAGTTTTATTTGCCCCGAAATCACTGAAATAAGTGAAACATGAAGTTGAAGGTTGGAGGAAGATGATATTGTAACAGGAATAGAAATGGAAGGGTACAGTATTTTTCGCGAGGATAGAAAGGGCAGGGAGGGGTAGTGCTGCTGATGATAACAGGGGAATTAAGTCCACATAAGGTAGACATGAAAACTGAAAATAGTGGCAATGGTTATGAGGCAGTGTGGTGGACTGTGGCAGTTGAGAAGAAGAAGAAGACATATTTAGTTGGATGTTATAGGCCTGGAAATGTGGAGTGTTGTTATAAAGAAATGCATAAACAAGGATTAATGAACAAAGGAAGAGTAATTATTGTGGGTCATTTTAATTATGGAGTTATAGATAGAAATGAAGAGATAGCATTTGGAAATAAGGAAAATGAATTTCTTGAGTTCTTGACAGATAACTATCTCAGGCAGCAAATAAAGGAGGCCACACCAGGATTGAGAGTTCTAAATCAGATCATTTCATCAGAGGATGTGATTGTGAGAGGGATATCACACTCTCCTCCAGTTGGTGAAAGTCATCATGAAGTAATTTATGGCTAGTTATATGGAGACTTTTGTGAGGAAAGAATATATGTGGACTTATAAGGCTGGTGATTATGACAAGCTTAAGAGAGAGCTTGGAGCTATAACATGGAATGAGAAGTTGAGCATTAAGGAAATAAATGCTGCATTGGAACTCACAAAAAAATACATAACAGCATCAATGTAAGAATGTATCCCGAAGGCCAAAAGGCTGAATAATAGATATAAAATGGATGAATGTGGAGCTCATGAAATCTGGAAAAAGAAAGTACTTTGGAGGAAGTATAAGATTAATAATGGTAATAATTAGTCACATGAAGGATATAAAGAACAAAGCAGGAGAATGACTCAGTTAGTAAAGAAAACAAAAATATCAGCAGAAATTGACAAATCAGGCAAAGAAAAACCCTAGAGTTTTTTTAGATATGTGGCAAGTAGAAGGAAGAATGATCATCGTAAGATGAAGTTAAGGGATGAAAGTGGTGGAGTGGTAACTGCTGCAGAGGACATTGTTGAGGTATTCAGTGATCAATTTATTTGTTTCAACCCGATCAGGGTGGAATCATGTGGAACCTAAGTGTAGAGAATATAGGAGAGGATGGCTTAATTGTGAATGAGCAGCTGGTATTTGAGGAAATAAATAAACTTGCTGTCAATAAGGCAATAGGATTTCATGATATATTGCCACACATCTTAAAGGAATGTTCCAGGGAACTGGCAGTAGCATGCATGCCTATTTATTGGGAGTCTTGCAAGAACACAGGTTCCAAGGGAGTGGAAGGAGAGTAAAATTGATCACTGCATAAAGGTGGTGATAAGGCTGTGGGTTCAAATTATAAGCCAATATGTATATCTGGAGTTGTGGTGAAGGTCCAGGAGAGATTGCTGAGAAGTAGGATACAGAAATGGGTTGATAATAGCAGTATTCTCTGTGGTTATCAGCATGGGTTTGTTATGGGAAATCATGTTTGACTAACTTACTTATGTACTATAACAAGGTGACAAATACCTTGGAGATGAATATATAGTGGTGTACTTAGTTTTGCAAAAGCTTTTGATAGACTGCCACATGATAAGCACTTAAATAAATTGAAACAGATGGGATTGGATAACAGATTTCTGTGTTGGATAAGTGACTGGCTGTTGGTGGATAGGTATCGGAAAGTTGTATATGGAGGTGTAGTATCCCGAAAGAGCAAGTTACCAGTGGTATGCTGCAGGGATCAGTTTTGGGACCATTGTTGTTCATTTTGTACATTAATGATATTGGGTTGGGTTTAACTAGGATATCCAGCTGTTTGCAGATGATGCAAAACTGGGAGAGAGCAATGCACAGTGAAACAGATGTTAATGCTTTACAAAAGGACTTGAATAGATTGCATGAATGATTGCAGTTGAATGTTGCCAAGTGTAAGGTTTTGACATTTGATAAGCAACAATGGGATGCAAAGTATACACTTGGTAGGGAAACTTTAACGGAAGTAGAGGGGATGAGAGATCTAGCAGTGATTGTGGTCAAGGACCTGAAATTCAGGGACCACATTGCACAAGATGTGAAGTCATCAATCGAATATTGGTAATGATGTGGAGAACCCTGACATGCAGAAATAGATAGGTTATTATTCCATTGTATGAGTGCTGTAGAGCAGGTGCCCTCCTTCGATGAGTCTTTTGACTCCCTGGAGGTGTCAAATAATAATAATAATAAGGCCTTGATCAGGCGTCATATGGATTATTGTGCACAGATTTGGTCGCTGGGTTTTCATGTTGACGAGGATATGTTAGAAAGGGTCTAGAGAAGATTCACAAAGGTAGTCAGTGGTCTTTGGAATGTGGAGTATGAGGACAGATTGAGAGAATATAAGTTGCAGAGCCTCATGAATAGGAGGAAGGGGGGGAATATAATTGAGACATATAAGCTGGTCAGGGGTTGTTATTGGATAGACATGAAAGAGATTTTTCATAGAATGGGAGAGGGGAGTAGAACAAGAGGCCATTGCTGGAAACTGTATAAGGAGGGTGTGAACAAAGGAGTGAGGAGCAGGTTCTTTGCATGGAGGGTGGTTGGTGAGTGGAATCCATTGCTTGAGTGTGTTGTGGATGTGGACACATTGAAGCAGCTTAAGATGTGATTGGATGAGCATCATATGCAATAGTGTGTACCTCCCATGATGAGTCTTCAACTCCATGGAGGTCAAATGTTAATAATAATAATAATATTTAAATTTAAGAATCCACTGGCCTAGTTGGCTGAGTGGTTAGCTTATCCACTCTCTAGCCAAAAAGCTGTGGGTTCGAATCCCACTGTGGGCATGGATTTGTGATTGTCTGTGAAAATACCAGTGGTGGTGGGTGGTGGATGGCATTTGTGTAGATGATGATGGTAATTGAGGTTCGTTATAGTTAGTGGAGATGCAAAGTTGTCGAGTGGGTGCCCTCCCTCGATGAGTCTTTGGACTCCTAGGAGGTGTCATATAATAATAATAATAATAATCTATTTAAGTAGTAAAGTCAGTTTAACATAATCCTTACTTTATTTATGACATCATTAGTATGTTGTTTCCAGCTTAAATTACTATCAGATTTTAATCCCAAGTAAGTTATTACATTGACTATTTCTGTTTCCTCACAGTTGCAATTTGAATTTGTTTTGCAATTCCAATTATGAAAATTTAATTATGCAGTGAAGTTAATTTTGCCTGTTGCATTTCACAAATTAATATTTACGTATTTAGTTTTTGACACATTCAGACTGAGTTTATTTGACTGGAACCAATTTGTATTTGTTTCTAGTTTCTTTTAAAAGATCAGCATTCACTATGGTTTACATTTGTTTGGCTGTGTGCATAGAGAAAATTAGTAGTGTATCATCTACAAAAGTATTTATTTTACTGTTTTGTTTAAGATTGCAGAAGTTCTTGATATTAATATTAAATAAATTTGGTCCTAAGACAGATCCTTGTGGTACACCACAGTCTACTGTTTTGAAGCTGCCATTGCTGTTTATTTTTACAGTTTGTGATCTGGCATTTAAAGTAATTTTTGAACCAATTTAAGGCAGTGCCTCTTATTCTTATGACTTCTAATTTTTTTTTTCCCTTAAAATTTCATATGATATAGTGTCAAAAGATTTGTGTATATCTAAAACTACTGCTAATGTTAGTGTGAAGTTCAGTAAAGCTTGTTCTTTTCTAAACTTTTGCCTGAACCCAAATTGATTCTTTGAAAAGAAGTTGTTTTCATCCAAAAATTTCACGAGTCTAATTTTTACCAATTTCTCTAATATTTTCGAAAAGACTGCTAGAAGGAAGATTGGCCTGTAATTTTTCAAATTATTTTTGTTTTCCTTTTTGTAAATTGGTGCAACTATGGCCTTCTTAAAATCTGATGGAAATGTGCCTGTCATCAGTGATAAGTTTAAAATGTACATTAGCTGTTCCATAATGTACATTTGGCAATTTTTCACAATGCTAGTGTTAATACTATCGTATCCTGAAGATTTGTTTGTTTTTGGGCTAGCCATAACACTTTGATTTCGTTTTCACAAGTGGGGAAAAGATATACTATTACTATTACCACCCCAAGATCTCATGGAGTCGAAGACTCATCTGCGAGGTCCTTTTATCACACACACAGCTCATCATACCGTGTTTTCAGGCAAGGCATTCCAATCATTCACAACTCTGCACGAAAAAAACCAGCCTCTCACTCCCCTACTCACACTCTCTTTATGCAGTTTTCAGGGATGACCTCTGGTTCTCCCATGATCTCCCACTATTCTCTGTAAAACTTCTCCAGCATTGATCCTATAACAATCCCTTACCAATTCTATCATAGGTCAACCCTATCTCATATCTCCCCTCTTCCTCCTGTACACCAGACTCTGCAAATTACATCTTCTCAATCTTTCCTCATACTCGACATTCCAGAGGTCAGAAACTACCTTAGTCAGTCTCCTTTGGACCCTTTCCAACATCCTTCTGTAAACCCAGTGACCAAATCTGGGCATAATAATCCATGTGTGGCCTAATCAAAGCCCTATACAATGGAACAAGAATCTCCCTACTTCTACATGTCAGTGTCCTCCGCATCATTCCCAGAAGCCTTTGTGTTGTCTTCATAATTTTGGTGATGTGTCCCCTAAATTTTAGATCCTTATCCACTATCACTGCCAGATCTCTTATTTCCTCTACCTCCAACAATATATTCTCATCAAGAATATATGGAGTTATGAATTCTCCTGGAAGGGCAATTCTGAGGGGTGGTTTTAACATTTTTCAGAATGCTTTCACTAACTGGTAAAGTGATTATTGAATTCTTCAGCTAATCCTCTGTCTCCATTTTCTCTATTCCTATCGATATCTTTAAGAATGGGGGAGGGCTTGTTTGTGTATATATTTACCAATTAATTTATTCACAAACTTTCACTGTTTTCTGGGTCTTTCCTTGGCATTTTAGGAATTCATTTCTGTAGTATTCGATTTTACTTTCTTTTAATTTATGGTGTATTAGATTTCTCTAGTACTCGAAACTGTGTTCATAATATTGATTGTGTGGGTAGTTTTTAAAATTTTTATACACTTTATATCTAATTTTTATATAGTGTCTGATTTCCTGTGTAATCTAGGGCTCTGTTTCTTTCATTTTGTCTATTATTTAAACTTTAATTAAGTCTTGTATTTTATTGTTTAATATCACAATAAATTTATGATACGAGGTATCAATATTTGTTTCTGTCATTATCTCTTTCCAAGAGACAATGCTCAAGTTACGCTTCAATACTCTGGTGTCAGTTTTTGTGTAGCTGATGTTTTCGGTTGTACTATCTCTGTTCTGTACTTGCAAATGCACTTTGATACCAGTTGGGAAGTGATCTGCAAGAGGTTAGCGCAGAACTGCTGCTTGGATTTTGCTTCCACTTAAAGTTCTGAATACATGATCTAGGCACATTCTACCACCGAATTCTCTCATGGGGACATTAATATATTATTTGAGTCCATGCGTGGCAAGTAAATTTAGATAATCTTGAGAGTAGCTGCTATTCCTCAGCAAGTCAATATTCATATCTCCAGTTATCACAGCATTGTCACTTCTGATCTCATCTAGACTACACTTGAGTTCTTGTATAAAGTTGGACTTGTGTAGCAATGCAATCTATAACAGGGGATATGAATATTCACTTGCTGAGGAATAATGACTCCTCTCATGAAGAGTTCGCCCTGTTTAACCAGAGATATTTGTAGTGTACTTCTTTGCATTTCTTGGCAATAAACAGAAGATGTTTTAGGTTTCCAGTCAAGTGCTCATTTAGATATATTTTGCTATCCTTAAAATTGTCACACATATCAGTTGTACTTAGTCTATATTTGATATTTTTATTTACCATCTAGCCATTTGTCTCTGATCGCTTTACTTTTAAATTTTATAATGATAGGCATTGCTCTGTTTTTCTTCCCACTAGGAACATGATGCATAGCATCAATATCATCTTCGTTATAGTTGATCTTGATTTTATGTCAATTTTCTATGCTATTTCATGCATATTTTTGCATAGCTCATGAGTAACAGCAACAATTTTCGGGTTTGAGCTAATTGCCTGTTGATTCAGGTCATCCACTGTTTCATGAATTTATGAATTTTCTTTTCATGAATTCATGAATTTTCTCTTCAACATGTCTATATTTATTAGTCAAGACTATGATGTTCATTTTCAATGTAAAGAATAAATAAATAAAATTGCTACTTGTTAAAATTTTAGGTAAGCCAAGTAAGCCCACTGGACCCTTAGAAGTTTCTGATGTTCATGCTGAAGGATGTAAATTAAAATGGAATAAACCAGAGGATGACGGTGGATTACCAATCCAGAATTATGTTATTGAAAAGATGGATACTGAAACTGGACGCTGGATACCTGTAACAACTACTAGAGAACCAGAAGCAGAAATTACGGGTCTTGTTCCAGGAAAAGAATATAAATTTAGAGTAAAAGCTGTAAATCCAGAAGGTGATTCAGAACCATTAGAAACAGAGTTAGCAACAGTAGCCAAAAATCCTTTTGGTAAGTCTAAGAAGTTAATATTACTTTAAACTCCATTACCTGATATGACTTGGTATCCATACATATTGTTTCCCCCTCTCCCCTATTCATTTAGTATAAATGTCATGCATTATAGTGACCTCCTCATCATCGACAAAGTCATGACAAAGCTTGACAAAGAACTCAAAAATTTCATGACTTATTTTTAACAGTATTAACAACACCAAATGATTTTATCAAAAGATGTTTTATTAACTGCTTATATTTCGCTGAATTTCAAATCAACATCATCAGAGCACAACACAGCTTGTATACGTGACAATGAGTACGTGAAACAATACAATTGCAATGGACAAAATATCTAAAGTCCTATTTTGGTGCCCTCTGATGTTGTAAACAAAAAAAAAAAAAAAAAAAAAAAAAAACAGCTATGTGGGAGTTACTCTTAGAATAACAGTCTCCTGAATTTTTGTTAAATTAATACAACCATATTTGTTTAGGTTAGGAGAATTCTTCAAAGCCATGGCTGACTCAAAAAACAATCTTTCAGATCTGTAAAGACTTCTAAATAGAACATTCATTTTCTTCCATTTAATCCTGTGTGAAGGGGTGTCCAAAGTGTGGTCTGCCAGTCCTGACTTGCCATAATAATAGTAGTGAATGTATATTTTGTGTTCTTCCAGGCAGATGTTAACCGATCATCCTGTTTGCCCATAGTAGGCCATATCACAGTCACAGGGAACTTCATACACCCCAGAATGTGCTAGAGGGTGAAGTTTATCCTTAGGCAAGCAGATCAGAGTTGCTAGTTTAACATAGGTTTGAATGTGGTGCGAAGGCCATGTTTCATCAGTTTCATCTTTTCTGATGTACCTCTGATTTTTATTATATCCAAATTATTTTAATTTTTTAACATAATCTCCTTTAAGACTAATACATTTATTCCAACGATGTTCCAGTGCCATTATCCCATCCCTGTAGTGGTTCTCAGTAAGATCTGCAAAATACTCCTCTACAGCTCAATCACCTCTTGATTTGAAGACACTGACAAGCAGGGAAGAGATAGAAGTCAGACGGAGCCAAATCAGGAGAATATGGTGGATGTTCCAACAATTCATAGTGCATATCCCTTAATTTTCCCATTGCCAAAGGACTTTTGTGGGCAGGTGCATTGTCCTAATGAAAGATGATTTTTTTTATTGTTTTACCCTTTTCAAGATAATTAATAAACAAAATGCCTTTAGCATCCCAAAACACCAATGCCATGACCTTTCCTGCTGATGGAACCGACTTTGTCTTTGGCGCTGAACAGTCGTCTTCTGTCCACTGTTTTGACTGCTGTTTAGATTCTGGTGTGTAATGGTGAATCCAAGTCTTACCTTTGCAAAGTGATCCCTCAGCAATTCAACTATTTCTTTTACCTCTCGAAACTTCCTATCATCATCGTCACTGTTTAAAGTCATCCATGAAAATTTCTGAACCGTGCTTGGAGCGTTTTAACAAGAATAAAGCTGATTTTGTGCATTAATTTATAACTATGGGTAAGAAGTTATAAATTAATGCACAAAATCAGCTTTATTCTTGTTAAAACGCTCCAAGCACGGTTCAGAAATTTTCATGGATGACTTTAAACAGTGACGATGATGATAGGAAGTTTCAAGAGGTAAAAGAAATAGTTGAATTGCTGAGGGATCACTTTGCAAAGGTGTATCATCCTGGCAGAGATTTTGCAATTGCTGATGTGACAGAGATGCATATCAAAATTGAGGTAGAGGAACAGGAGATGTTCAGCTTATTGAAAAACATTGATGTGAACACAGCAATGGGATTAGACAACATGTCGGTCCGTATACTACGTGGATGTTTAAGAAAAATAGCATTGTCTCTGATGTTGTTGTTGTCGAGTCCATTGAAGAGCTTCTAGATATGACCATGGATCTGTAGAACTGCTTTGGCAATCTGTTGAACTTTAATGGAGTAGAGCTTTACTGTAGGGTTATTGTCAATTTTCTATAGAGCAGCGGCAATTGCTGGACAAGAGTAGATATGGGCAGGTGTTAGTTCAACTCCTGGACAGTTTTTGCATGTTTCATAGCTCCTACTACCGTCTGACTGAATTTTCATGCCTTTAAAATGTTCCGCCCTTAGTCTGGTGATGACTGTGGTTATTTCTCTATTTTCATTAATTCCACTGATTTCATTCTTTTTCTTGATAGTTTGTTTTACCAATCTTATTTGGGTGACAGCTTTAGCATCGGAGGGTAAAACAAGTGGGTGTAATTTTTGAGGTAAGTATCTTGCTTCTTTGGCTAGTCTGTCTGCTCTTTCATTGCCTTCAGTATTTATGAGCTGGTATCCATAGCAGTGTGCAGTTCTTATTTTTTAAATTTAAGGTAGTTAGTAGTTCACGAATTTCTGTGTGAGTTTTTAATTAAGTAACAGTGGAATTAGATAAAGGAAATATGACTACACCATGATACAGCTAGAGTTTGCAAAGGTATTTGACAGAGTACCACATCGAAAACTATTACTAAAGTTGGAGTAAATAGGAATGAATATGAATGTAGTAGTATGGATAAGGGGATGGCTGACAGACACCAAAGAGTGGTATATGGTGGATTGGAATCTATGAGTATAAGGGAAACTAGTGGACTTCAGGTTTTCTGTATTAGGGCCACTATTCTTTAATTTGTATATCAATGATATAGAGAAAATTTTAAGAGAGATGTTCAGTTGTTTGCTGATGACGCAAAACTGGGAAGGCAATAGTTGATGAAGGTGTTGTTGATATCCTGCCAGATTACTTAAATAAATTGGCATTATGAGTGAAAGATAGTGATTGTAAATTTAATGTTGCAGAATGTAAAATATATTTTGGGTTGATATACTGTTGCATACTGTTTATCATATTGATGGTACTGGATTGCAGGAAATTGATGAGGCTAGAGACTTGGGAATAATGGTGGACATAAAGTTTATGTTCAGTGGGCAATATTCAGAAGTGGTCTCTGTCAAGAATATGGCTATTTTCCCTCCAATTGGTGACAGGTGACAGTGACCATGCTGGACTTTCTTGGGAAGTATCTAATTATATTGATGTTCTGATTAAAACAGGTTACATGCTGAACTACAAAGCTGGAAATTATGATCAGCTTAGAAGAATACTATCTTTGGTCCCATGGTTTCAGTTGTGGAATGGGAAAAATGTCAGCAATCAATGCATGGGAATCTTTGAAAAAGTGCTGAAATGAGGCAGTACAGTATCTGAATGTATCCCTAGTATTTGAAGAATAAATAGGTTGGGATTGAAATGGATGTGCCACCTTATTAAGCAAGAGATCGACAAGAAGAAGATGACGTGGAAAGAATATCACGAGAATAACAGTGAGAGCAGTTATGAAATATATAAAGCTCAGGCCAGAAAATTAACGAGTATTGTGAGGAAACTAATGGGAGTATGAAAATAAATTGGCCTTGCAAGCTAAAGGCAATCCAAAAGAATTTTATTGTTATGCTGCAAGCAAAAGAAAGAATGAATGTGGAAGAATAACTTTACTGAATGCAGATGGTACTTGAGTGTTGGAACCTAATGAGATTGTTCAGCTAATGAGTGCTCATTTTGCTAAGATATATCAACCAGGTGTATGTAACATGGCACACAGTGCTACTGCTACATTGGATGAAAAGTTAGAGGCTCATGAAAATGAGGTTGAAGAGCTGTTGCATAACCTGGATAAGATTTTGTCTATAGGGACAAATGGAACATCAGCCCACATTTGCTAAAGGAATGTTCAGCCAAATTGGCTATGCCTTTCACATGTTTGTATAACATGAGTCTTAGCTCAGGAATGATACCACAGGAATGGAAGGAATGTATGATAGTTCAATTGTACAAGGGTGGTGCAATACTGATGTGTCTAACTATTGACCTATCAGTATTGACCTATCAGTGTGGTAGTGAAGATTTTAGAGAAGTTGGTAAGAACTTGCATACAGAAATGGGTAGACAGACATGCTATACTCTGCAAAGAACAGCATGGGTTTACTAAAGGAAGATCATGTTTTAGCAATTTGTTCATATTTTATAACAACGTTACAGCCAAGTTGGATAAAGGGAATGGATACGCTATGATAATGTTGGATTTTTCTGAGGGCATTTGATAAGATACCACATGAAAGGCTGTTGCATAGTGTTGTGGAGATACTTAATGAGCAATTCATAAAGATCTTTCAATCTTGTGAATGTGACTTCATGGAGAGATTAAGAGCAGTTGATGATGGGGAGGAGAGACTGACTGTAAGTGAGCAAGAGGTGTTTGGGGAGTTGAGTAAACTAGATGTAAATAAGGCTGTGGGACTTGATAATATATCACCACGTATTCTGAAGGAGTGTGCCAGAGAGTTGACACCTGCCTTGACATATTTTTTTAATACGAGTCTTGCACTTGGTCAAGTTCCTAAAGAGTGGAAGGAGGGCAAGATTGTGCCACTTCATAAAGGAGGTGATCGAACTCAAGCATCAAACTATAGACCTATCCGTGTGTCAGGTGTTGTGGTTAAGTTGTTGGAGAAGCTTGTGAGAACTAGGATCTAGAGTTGGGTTGACAACAATGGTATAATCTTTGATGGACAGCATGGATTTGCTAAAGGGAGGTCATGTTTTAGTAATCTACTTACTTATTACAATAAAGTGACTGCTTCCTTGGACAGAGGAGAAGGATACACAGTAATATACTTGGATTTCGCAAAAGCTTTTGATAGAGTACCTCATGATAAGTTGACAGTCAAACTAGAGCAGATGGGGTTGGATATTAGATTAGTGCATTGGATTGGAGACTGGCTATCTGATAGGTATCAACAAGTTGTGTATGGGGGTGCAATATCCAGGAAAAGGAAAGTCACTAGTGGAGTGCCTCAGGGGTCTGTTTTAGGGCCATTACTATTTAACTTATATATTAATGATATTGGTGAAGATTTGGATGGAGATATTCAGTTGTTTGCAGATGATGCAAAGTTGGGACGAACCATAAAGAGTAATGAAGATGTTGTGGCCTTGCAAGAAGACTTGAATAAATTGAGTGATTGGGCAAGCAAATGGGAATGTGAGTTCAATGTTGCAAAATGTAAGCTTTTAAAATTTGGAAAACAAAGATGGGATGCAGAATTTATGCTTGGTGAGAATATATTGTTGGAAGTAGAGGAAATAAGAGATCTGGGGGTGATAGTGGATAAGGATCTAAAATTTAGGGGACACATCGCCAAAATTGTGAAGGCAACACAAAGACTTCTGGGAATGATGCGCAGGACACTGACATGTAGAAGTAGGGAGATACTTGTTCCAATGTATAAGGCTTTGATTAGGCCACACTTGGACTATTGTGCCCAGATTTGGTCACCGGGTTTTCAGAAGGATGAAGAGATGTTGGAAAGGGTCCAAAGGCGACTGACTAAGGTAGTTTCTGACCTCTGGAATGTTGAGTATGAGGAAAGATTGAAAAGATGTAATTTGCAGAGTCTCATGGAGAGAAGGAAGAGGGGAGATATGATAGAGACCTACAAGTTGGTAAGGGGTTGTTATAGGATCAATGGTGGAGAAGTTCTACAGAGAATAGTGGGAGATCAGGGGAGAACTAGAGGTCATCCCTGGAAACTGTATAAGGAGGGTGTGAGTAAGGGAGTGAGAGGCAGGGTTTTTTCGTGCAGAGTTGTGAGTGATTGGAATGCCTTGCCTGAGAGCGTGGTGTCTGCAAGTAGTTTGAATGTGTTTAAGACACGGTATGATGAGATGTGTGTGTAAGATAAAAATTGACCTCCTAGATGAGTCTTTGACTCCATGAGGTCTTGTTTAATAATAATAATAATAATTAATAATAATAATAAACTGGAGAATGTGGGATTGGAAAATAAACTCGACTTGGATCAGGGGATGGTTGACAGATAGATATCAAAATGTGGTATACAGTGGGTGCGAATCTGCCAGATTTAAGGTATGATAGTTCCATTGTACAAGGATGGTACAGATACTGATGTGTCTAACTACCGATCTATAAGATTTTAGAGAAGTTGGTAAGAACTCGCATACATAAATGGGTAGACATACATGCTATACTCTGCAAGGAGCAGCATGGGTTTAACTAAAAGAAGGTCATGTTTTAGCAATTTGCTCATATTTTATAACAATGTTACATCCAAGTTAGATAAAGGGAATGGATACCCTATAATAATGTTGGATTTTTCTAAGGCATTTACCACACGAAGGGTTGTTACATAAACTGGAGAATATGATGTACCTCAATGTTCAGTCCTTGGGCCAATATTTTTAAGTCTGTACATTAATGACATCAGGCAGGATCTAACAACAGATGTGCAATTGTTTGCCAATGTAAAGATAGGCAGAGCAATCAGGGATGCTACTGATATTCAGCATATACAAAATGATTTCAATAGGCTGGAAATTTGGCTGTCAGTTTAATGTTAGTAAGTGTAAAGTTATGCACTTTGGCATGATTAGAATTCCATCAGCATATTATATTAGTGGGGTTATGTTACAAGAAACTGAAGAAGTGAGAGATCTTGGCATATTGTTGGATAGGAATTTGAAGTTCAAAGGTCACATAGCAAAATTTGCATATACAACTCAGAGGATAATTGCGATATTGAAGCGAACCTTGACACGTAAGGATAAGGAAGTCATTTTGCTTCTTTATAAGGCTTTGATAAGACCACACCTGGATTACTGTGAACAGATTTGATCTCCTGGGTTCCAAGGGGGATAAAGAGGCTGTGGAAAGGATTAAAAGAAGAGTTACAAAGATTATATTCAGATTATGGGATTTAGATTATGAGGACAGATTGTGAGTGTGTGGATTGCAGGCTCTGGTTCACAGGAGAAATATGGGTGATATGATAGAGGTATATAAACTTTTGAATGGGATGTTATAGGATATCAGTTGATGAAATTTTTCGTTATATGGAAGGTGGGGAGAGAACACGGGAGACATCCAAGGAAGTTAAGTTTGTTCACAGTCAAGAAAGGGATAAGAGCTAGATTTTTCTCCCAGAGAGCAGTGAATGAGTGGAATAATTTGCCCTTAACGGTATTGAGTGCATCTAGTGTGAATGAATTTAAGGAAAGGTATGATAGCTGGGTTGGGTGATTTATAACTTCCCTTGATGAGTCCTTGACTCCCCGAAGGTTTCAGATAATAATAATAATAATAATATTAAAAAAGTTGTTAAAACAGGTCAAAGGATTACTTGGATGTTGAAAAACACATTTATCAAGTAAAGATAGGGAAGTTATCATCCCTCTTTATAGGGTTGAGGAGCATCATGACTACTGTGAACAGATTTGGTCACCTGCATTTCTTGTGAACAAGGAGGTTCCACAGAAGAATCAGAGATGAGTGACTAAACTGATGACAGTTGTGTGAAATTCTCCCTATAAGGATAGGGGGAAAGTGTGTGGGTTACAAAGTTAACTAATAGGCAGAAAAGATGGTGCATGATACACTTTAAAGATATTAAAAGGATTTCTTAAAATTGATGTAAAGGAAATTTTTCAATATATGACAAACAGTTAGAGAACAAGGGATCATCCGTGGAAATATGTAAGAATATAGTTAGTAAACATGTGCAGTGTAGACTATATTTTTAGCATGAAGAGTGGTGAAAGGGTGAAATAGATTGCCAGAATTATTTGTTAGTTCCCTGACAGTGAATGAGTTTAAAGAGAGGTATGATAATACATGATAATGTTGTGTGTATAATAGTTTGGGTCTCCCACAGTGAGTCTCTGGACTCCTTGGAGATACCGTATAATAATAATAATACAATGGAACCTCGGTTGTTGAACGCCTCTGTTCTCGAACAATTCAGTTCCCGAACATATTTTCCGAACAAAAAGCACCCCAGTTTCCGAACAGAATTTCAGTTCCCAAACAGGCAAAAGGCAACCACGTGCTGAGCTGTAAGGCGGGAAAGCGTCAGTTACGCGGCAGTCTTCGTTCAGTGCAGACACCTGCTCGAATTTGCAGTGCGTTTTCTTGATTTTCTTTGCATTTTGTTGTTGGTTTTTTTTCATAAATTATTATTAATTAAGCCATCATGAGGCCACAAAAGAATAGCGATAGCAGCAAAACGAAAAGAAAAGTTGTTAGAACCACGATAGAGATGAAAAAAGAAATCATATCCAAACATGAAAATGGATTCGTGTCTCGGATCTTGCTATGCAGTTCGGTATGGCAAAACCAGCGATCTGTACAATACTCAAAAATAAAGAGGCGATAAATTTTCGTCTATATTTTATCTATTTATTATGTTTATTTTTTTTATGTAAGATTTTATGCATTTCCATTATGTTTGTATACGATCTTATGCATGAAGTACTGTTGTAAAGGTTTAAATAAACGATCATCTCAGGTTCGGAAATGGATTAATCCGTTTCACATTAATTCTTATGGGAAATGGTTTCAGTTTCCGAACAGCCTTCGGGAACGAATTAAGTTCGACAACTGAGGTTCCACTGTAATAGTAATTGTTAATTTATTTTTAATGGCTTTAATGAGAACACAGACTGATAAGAAAATAATAATTATTTATTAACTTATTACTGATATTTCGCTAGTATTATATCAGCATCTTCAGAGTACAAAAACAGTTTGTTGCAGTATGTGAAACAACACAGCAATCTGATATAACAACGGGACTAGTTTAAACAGTTGTACCAGACAACACAAAGACTAAAGTCCTAATTAGGTGCATCTATTTTGGAAAAAAAAAAAATGAGAGAGAGAGAAAGCAGGTATTAATTAGGTCTTAAGATGATTGTCTTCCAAATTTTTAGTAAATTTATACAGCCATACTTGTTGCGGTTTGGAGTATGTTTCAAGACTTCTGCTGATTCCAGAAGCAATCTCTCTCTCTCTGACTTCTGTGTAGTACTTTTGTTTTTTTTCCAATTGATCCTGTCTGCAGAGGTATCTAAGGCATGGTCTGCTAGACCTGACTTGCCATAAACACAACCACAGTACCAGATGTATTTTTTATGTTCAGTGAGACAGATGTCCACAGTTCTTCCTGTCTGTCCATAGTAAGCTCGATCACATGAACACGGCACTTCATAGACTCCTGAATATGATAAAAAAGAGATTCTGTCCTTGGGTGAACAGATGAGAGTTGCCAATTTGACACAAGGTTTAAATATGGTGTGCAACTGATGTTTATTAAGCACTCTTGATATCTTTTCAGATGTACCTCGAATGTATGGGATGGTGACAGTTAGTCTTCTGGGGAGCATTTAGTATTTTTTCTGCTCTATGGAGATTATAGCCATTGGCTAAGGTGGTGTGATGCAAGTGAGCGAGTTCAGGAGTGAGAGCATTGTCATTGGAAAAAATCACTCTAGCTCTGTGAGTTAGTGTTTTTAGGATACCATACTGTTGAGATGGGTGATGGTGTGATTGTTTGTGGAAATATCTCCTATTTGTGGGTTTTCTATAAACCAAAAGGATAGGGAACCATCTGGAGGATGTGTGATTAGCGTATCCAGGAAGGGCAGACAGTCATTAGCTTCCGGTTCCATTGTAAAGTGGATTTTTGGGTGTTGGCTGTTTAAATGTGCTAAGAATGTATCCAATGTGTCTGGACCATGTGGCCAAATAGCAAATTCATAGCAAGCAAATACTGTGCATTTAAATAGTTCAAATATATCAGGTGAAAAGTGTGACTGTGATAAATCAAGGGTTTCACTTAATGGTACATTTGTAAATAGTGAGGCAATATCAACCTCACCATTATGTCTGAACTTTTTAAGTTTGATTTGCTAAAATACTTTTTAGGTGGACAGAATTTTTAACAAGGGAGGAGAATTGATTGTGAGAGTGGCTAGTAGTTTAGCTAAATGTTTAGCAAGTTTGTATGTGGGACTGTTTATACTATCCACAGCAGGTCGCAGGGGTGTACCTTGTTTTTGAATTTTAGATCCTCCATATATTCTAGGTGTTTTAACATGGAAGGGCTTGAGTTTGTTAACTGTTTCTTTAGGCCAGGAAGTGACTTTTTTTCAATGATTTGTCCACTTTATTCTTTTGTGAGTTGGTGAGATCCCAGTCTATAATTTGGTATGTTGACTGATCTTGTAGAACTGTGTAGCTCTTTTAAAGCAATGATTTCCTTATGTGGGATGTTGTTAATAATAATAGTAATAATACACCTCTAGAAGGATGGTGTGAACAGAGTTGTGAGTAAGTGGTGTTTTGCGTGGAGAGTGTGGGATGATTAAAATGCATTACATGACTGTGTGATAAATGTAGAGATGGAGATGCTCTGCTTTTAATGTTTCACATTGGGATATCTCACAGAAATGGATGACAGTTTAGTATTTTTAATTGTGAGGTTATGCATTTTGGATTGATGAATTTCTGATTGTGCATTATATTCACAAGAGTAACTACAAGCAACTGATGGGACCAGTCTTAAAAAAGGATTGATAATGGATGGTCAATTGAAATTTAAAAGACATAATTGTGATAAAGACACAGAATAAAGTTTATGCAGATATTGTTTAGCTTTTATATGACCACATGTTCAAGAAATTTCACTTTGATTTACACTGAGTTAGCTTTGTATTCAGACCCCTCCTCTGATTTACATATTCACTGTGATAACAAAGTACCTTGTGATAGCACTGTTCATGTGTGGCTACTATAAATGGGCACACCTGTCCTCTGTATTTAATTTGTGTTTCTTTCTTTTAAGGTTACACGGTGATCAGCATTCATATTTATAAATTTAGGGACATAAAAACACTTGAACAGATTATTTTATTAATTACTAATAAAATAAAACTTGACGTTTCGACCCCTGTATCGAGGTCATCATTGGAAGGATACAAGTGTATAAAGAACCCAGCTACATGCTCTAGCCCTGTATACCGGTAAACTAAATCTACGTAGTTAATTAATCCTTTTCCCTAGCCTGACCTCTAGTGATAAAATAAATAAATAAATAAATAAATAAAAATAAAAAATAATAATAATAATAAAAAAAATAAAAATAAAAAAAAAAATAAATAAATAAATAAATACAACTACAATAAACTGCTAAAGTCCTCATGTATTAATATTCTGGATTTATACAGTTCTGACTGTTATAATATGATTTCTTTCAGTTGCTGTTGAATGTTACAAACATTTCACCAGGTTGTCTTCTTGTAGTGGGATTTTTCTGTGGCTAGTTTAGATTGTTATACAGGTTGTAGATGGGTCCTCCACATTCTTGAAATGGTTTGCAAGTAATGGGGAAACATGGCAATGCAAGCCAGTTGACCATGGGCAGATAGTTGCGGCCAGAGGACAGGTGCCATTATTTTGGAAACAGCCACATTTGTTGGTTGCCTCCATATTGCTATATCAAGGGTATACCAGGACTGAGTTAACCATGAACAGACATCCAGCTGAAGGGCTCACATTGATCAGCCATGTGTGGCTGATCCTAGAGGTGAGTATCGAGTGTCATGACTGGTATCTCATCAATGACGTGCAAGTCACATAGCTCACCCACAGAACAACAGTGCTGCAGTACAACCTATTTCCGCATGCACCGTGCAACATACCTTGCTTCATCTGGGGTTCAATACCCAGACATCAAACATGGGTATCTATTATGATGGCCCAGCATCGCAAACAATGCTTCACATAGGCCAAAAAACGTCGGTAATGAAGGTCATCTGGAGTAATGAGTCCCATTTCCTGCTGTACCATGCTGATTGCCAGGTTTGCATTTTGGCTTAAACAGCATGAAGTCCTATCCCTCAGTTGCATAGTTGGGATTCAACAAGCCAGTGTTATGGTTTGGTTAACTTTTTTCTGGTATGCTCTAGATCCATAGGTTATCATCCCACAAACACTCAATGGTGAATGCTACAGGATCTGTTAGCCGATCATCTCCATTCATGTTTGCAGGAGGTTTACCATGACCACACTGCAATGTTTCAACAGGACAGTTCACCTTGTCATCAGGTTCATATAACTACTGAATAGTTGGAAGAGCAAGACAAGTTATTTGCCACATTGCCTTGGCCCTCAAACTCCTCTGATTGTAACCCAATTGAACAAACGTGTGGGTTATGCTTGAATGGGGGTGTGAGAACTCCTGTCCTCCTCCACGCAACAAGCATGAACTGAAAGAGTTGCTGCAGCAGATATGGATAAAGTTTTGCATGGAGGACATTCCACACCTTGTGGAATCTATTCCTAGGCATCTGTGAGCTGTGATTGCACATGGATTATTAGGTATGTGCTCCTAATGCAAAGCTAATTCAATGTAGTCTCTGCATTTTATTTCACTGTATATTAAAAATGATATCAGAATTATGGAATGCTAATGATGACATTAGACTGAATGAATACTGGTTATAACAAGTACTAAGCACATAGAAAATTGATTATATAAATATCATATGGTAGTAGTAGGTAGTAAAAAAAAAAAACATAAGAGAGAGATTTTTACTTATTAGCAGGAAAGCGGAGGGAGTAAACAAATAAAGATCATCTGTAGAAGTTGAATAAAAGTGTTTGTAGCATGAATGTGAGTTTTTGTTTAGAGAAGTCGTACTAAAGTGATTCCTTGGGCTCCTTTCATGGAGTTTGCTTGAACAACAATAGTAAGCAGAATTGAGGTAATCAAACAGGAGTTACTGAGCATATTGAAAAATATCAATCTGAATACAGCAGTAGGACCAGATGGCATGTCAGCCCATGTGCTATGTGTATGTGGAAGAGAATTGACAGTACTCTTGAAATTGTTCAATCTGTGTCTCAGTTCATGTGAGGTTCCAAAGGAGTGGAAAGAGGGTAAGACAGTTCCATTACATAAAAGCAACATAAAAATATTACTATAAGACAGAAGTAGCAAATTACCAACCATTTAATATATCATGAGTGGTAGTTAGAGTATTTGAAAATGTGGTTAAATGTAAAATCTTGCAATGGATGGAGGGGAATAAAATACTCTTATGTATGTGGAATGGCATTGTAAAAGGTAGGTCCTGTCATCATAATTTACTAATGTTTTATAATGGAATGGCAGAAGAATTGATAAAGGCAATGGCTATGCCATGATACTGCTTCAGTTTGCAAGAACTGACAGAATGCTGCATAGAAAACTATTACAAAAATTGAAGCAAGTAGGAAACGATATACAACTACTAGCATGGATAGGGGGATGGCTGGTGGATAATAGACACCAGAGTGTAGTATATGGTGGAGTCGAATCGAGGAGAATGAGGGTAACTAGCAGAGTGCCTGAAGGTTCTGTACTAGGGTCACTACTCTTTAATTTGTATAATAATGATACAGAGAATGATTTAGGAGGGGGGGATATTCAGTCATGTGCTGATGATGCAAAACTGGGGAGAGCAATAACTGATAAAGATGATGTAGATATCCTGCAGGATGATTTAAGTAAATTGGTATTGTGGACAACAGATATGATTATCAGTTTAATGTTGCAAAATGTAAGGTTATCCACTTTAGGTTGAAAATATCACACTGTGTATCACATTGATGGCACTGGATTGCAGGATATTAATGAGGCTAGGAACTTGGGGATAATGTTGGATAGGTAGTTGAAGTTCAGGGGGCATATTGAAAAATTTGGCAAAATAGCTCAGAGGATTACTCGGATGTTGAAAAACATACTAACTACTAAAGACAGAGAGGCTATTGTCCCTTTTTATAAGGCTATATAAGATATGATTCACCTCATTTTGACCACTTTCACCTCATTTTGACCATACACAAATATGGTCACCTTTGTTTCTTGGAGATCAGGAGATAGTGGAGAAGATTCAGAGACGGGTGACCAAGCTGATGACAGGTCTTTGGAAATCTGCCTATGAGGATAGGTTGAAAGTTTGTAGGTTGCAAAGTTTAGTTAATAGATGGAGAAGAGTGGACATATTCAAAGCTTATAAGTTAATAAAGGGATTCTAAGGAAACAAAGGACATTTTTCAAATATATGACAAATAAAGAATCAGAGGTCATCTGCGAAAGTTGTGTAAGAGTACGGCTAGTAAGAGTGTGAGAACTAGATATTTTGCATGGAATGATTGGATGAGTGGAATAATTGCCAGAATTAGGTGTGAGTACCCTGACAGTGAATGAGATTAAGAAGAGGTATAATAGGTATTGTGTGTATAAAGGTTATTGTGGTCCTCCTGCAAGGAGTTTTCTGCCTCCATAGAGATAATAATAATAATAATAATAATTATTATTATTATTCATGCCCCCATGGAGTCAAAAGACTCATCGCAGGAGGTCCTATCTAAGAAACACAATCTATCAAGACTCATCGAGGAAGGTCCCTCCTAGGAAATACAAAGTCTATCATACCACTCCTTAAAAGCATTGACCATTCTCGCTCCTACCACTCCATCAGGCAAAGCATTCCATGGTTCAACCACCCTCCATGCAAAGAAACCACTCCTCACCCTCTTTCTCACAGTTTCCTTTCGTAACTTCCAGGGAAGGCCCCTTGTCATGACTCCCTTCCTCCTGCTGTTCAACCTAGCGAAAGAACTCCCCAGTGTCAACCCTGTAACCATCTCTCAACAGTTTAAAAGTCTCAATCATATCATCTCTCCTTCTTCTATCCACCAAACTCTGCAGTCCACACTCCCTCAGCCGATCCTCATAACTAACATTGTACAGTCCTGAAACCATCTTTGTTATCTGCCTTTTTACCCTTTCCACAGTTAATTTATCTCCTTCAAATCCTGTCGACCAGATCTGAGAACAATAGTCTAAATGTGGTCTGATCAGAGTCTTATACAACAAAATGATAACCCTTTTATCTCTGCAGGTCAGTGTCCTTCTCATTATTGCAGCAATCCTCTGTGTTATATTCACTATTTTTGCAATATGTCCCCTAAATTTCAGGTTTCTATTAATCATCAATCCCAGATCTCTTGTCTCTCCTACATCCTCCAGTTTAACTCCTCCCATAGAGTATGCAGCGTCCCGTCGATGTTTCCCAAACCTAAAAACCTTGCATTTTCCTGCATTAAACCGATACCCCCAATTCATTTGCCCATCTGTCTAGCTTATTCAAATCCTTTTGCAGGGCTACCACATCTGCACTGTTACTAATAACTCTTCCCAGCTTTGCATCATCCGCAAACAACTGAATATCCCCTTGCAATCCATGGACAATATCACTGATATAAAGGTTAAACAATATAGGTCCCAGTACTGAGCCCTGTGGAATCACACTTGTAACCTTCTGTCTCTTTGAAATTGCTCCACCATACACAACTCTGATACCTATCAGACAGCCAATACTGAATCCAGTTGACCAATCTGAAGTCCAGAAACATGTGCTACAACTTGAATATCAGCTTATCATGTGGCACCCTGTCAAATGCCATTGCCAAGTCTAGGAAAATGGCAGTAAATGCCTTTCCCTCATCTAATTCTCTTGTAATAATAATAATAATAATATAATTTAATATAATAATATAATATAATAATCTTATAATAATAATAACAACAACAACATGGTAGTTAAAATAGTGGTGTTTGATGATAAATATCACTGTCATGCTTGAAAAGGATTTGAAAACTAAATACATTAGATATCCTGAAAAGCTTTATGTTTGTAGCTAAGTGTAATAACCAAGCATTAAGCCACTAATTTATGTGATTCCAAATTATATATGATTTTCATATTATTTTGTTTATTAATGATATTACTTTCATAGAAGGTATTTAATAAACAAAGGATAGTCTATTCTACAAAAATAAATTTAGTTTAATCCTTTATCCAAGTGTAAGCAAACAAAGTTTGCACCTGAAAATATCTTCAGGACTGGGGTAAGGTAGTGCAACACCAGGCAACTCCGAGCAAAGGTGGACCAAGCTCTCTTCACTCCTTGTCTTAGTATCTCCCATAATGCAAAGCACATCTCCTTGTGGACATGTATACTGCTATGCATTAAGGGAAGGGCCACTACTCAGACCGGTTTCAACCTTTATTGAGGTCTCGTCAGTGGGAGGCAGACCCAAATGTGGAGATACTAAGGCAGAAGCAATAGGAGACGTCATATTTACCTATAGGAGTTGCCAACAGGTGTACCACCTTATTATTGAATTACTCTGAATTTAGAGAAAGATGCTGGAAGTTTATTTTTCACTTGGTTAGACTATAATAAATTTAGTTTAATCCTTTATCCAAGTGTAAGCAAACAAAGTTTGCGCCTGAAAATATCTTCAGGACTGGGGTAAGGTAGTGCAACACCTAACCCCACTTCTGGGTACCCCAGTCCAGGGTAGTGGCTCTTCCCTTAATGCATAGCAGTATACATGTCTGCAAGGAGATGTGCTCTGCATTATTTGAGATACTGAGACAAGGAGTGATGAGAGCCTGGTCCACCTTTGCTCGGAGTTGCCTGGTGGCAACTCCATGATATTTTTCAAAGCATGATATTTTTCAAAATGTAATTTCCTTAATCTGAATCCACTGTCAATAATTATATTAATTTCATTATGAAATTTTGAAAAATGTCATGCTACTTTTCTTACAATCAGTCTTATAAGCAGTAACTTTATTTTATATCTGTTAATTTTTATTTTATTTTTTTTAATCTTCAGATGAACCTGGAAAACCAGGAAAACCTACAGCAAAGGATTGGGGTAAACATTATGCTGATTTAGTATGGAAACCTCCAACTAATGATGGTGGAGCTCCAATTACCAGCTATATCATTGAGAAAAAGGATAAATTCAGTACCAAATGGCAAAAAGCTGAAGAAATTATTGGCGATAAGTGTGAAGCACGTGTTTCAGATCTTATTGAGGGCATGGATTATCAGTTTCGTGTAAAAGCCGTCAATAAAGCTGGGCCTGGAGAACCAAGTGATGCAAGTGATTTTGTAACAGCAAAGCCAAGATTTTGTAAGTAGTTTATTTGCTGATATCAGTTTGAAATAATTTTTTCTCGTCTTGAATCAAAAAAAAAAATGTTCACACACACACACTCACCCACACACATTTCGAAAAACTACTTTTAATTGATTTTGGAGGTAGAAGTGGAAGATAGTAATGATAAAACTGTTGTTTCTTATTTAATTTATTCCTTAATTGTCTACCTACGTGAATTCTTTTTGAGTGAGGAAGAATCAGCTATCAACTAATGTAAGATTGGCTGAAAGAAAAAGTAAACTGATATTCAGTTAATAACTAAATATTTAATATCTATTATATTTTAATACAATTCACTTTACTAATTACTAATTTATCTATTTAATGAAACATTGTATATACAGGATGTGTGTGTGTGTGTGTGTGTGTGTGTGTGTGTGTGTGTGTGTGTGTGTGTGTGTGTGTGTGTGTGTGTGTGTGTGTGTGTGTTATTATTACCTAACCTCCAGGGAATAAAGGACTCATCAAAGTCATATAAATCACCCAAACCAGCTGAGTTGGATAAAGGAAATGGCTACATGATGGACTATTGTGCTCATATTTGGTCACCTGGTTTTTAATGTGATGTGATAACAGTGGAGAGTTTCTGACTAAGGCAATAATTAGACTCTGGAATGCTAGCTATAGAGAGCTTGAATCAGTGTTGATTGTAGAGTTTGGTGGATAGAAGAAAAAGTGGAATAGAGACATATACAGTTAGTGAGGGGATTTTATTGGATTAATCCAGAGGTTATTATAAAAACCAGTGTACAGATAGTAGGAAGCAGTATTTCATTGTTGAATACAGGTAGTATGGCAACACAATGTGAACTCATGTTGACTTCGAGAGAGGTGTCATCGTGGATTGTCACATCGGTGGCATGTCTATACAGGCCATTGCTGTTCAACTGGAGCACCCAAAATCAATGGTTGGAGATGTTCTGGTAAAATACCCAGTGCAGTAAAATAACCAGAGCAGCTGCTGAAATGACTGACAGGGCCAGGACAGTGTTAAACCAGGTGGCACACAAAAACCGGCTACAATTGGCACAGACTATCCGTGATGAGTTTCAGAATGACAGTAACACCATGGTGAGTACTAATACAGTACAAAAAAAAACACCATTTACTAGGTTTCACAGAAGAACAGCAGAACAGAAGCCAAATATCACAACAAACAAGGTGTCTTGTCTGGCCTGGTGTAAAGAACGTGTGAACTGGACAATTGAACAATGGAAAATGGTACTCTGGAGTGATGAATCAAGGTTCACCATTTTCCAGTCTGATGATAGGGTGTGGAGGCAACCTGGTGATGCTTGTTACCACAGTGTGTTGTACCCACAGTAAGGTTTGGTGGTGGAGGAGTGATGTAGGGGTGCATTCAATTTGTTTGGGTTGGGTCCACTGGTCATTGTCTGTGGTTCCATGAAGGCAGCTCAATATATAATTTTCCCTTTCTACCTGAGGTCTCCCTATGTTTACTCATAGTCCACGTTGAGCCACATGAACGTGCTTTTCTAATGGAGGCAAAACCAAAACTTCTCTCACAGTCTTAATTTTCTAATGCTGTGTTCATGTCCACAACTCCTTTGTTCACCATTTCATGTTGCCTGAGATAAATATCTCTCAGTAACTCCAGAAGTTCAGTCTCTATCATAATTGCTTTATTCTTTTCTCCTGTTTATACAATATTAACAGAAATCTTATATAATGATTACCTTTCTTGAACTCATTAAATGAATGAGGAACGCTCTAAAATATATACAATTTACGGACAAAAAATGCTAGTTGTGGGCAGTTTATTAGCATTTCTGTGTAGTTAGTGGATTAAATAGCAGATTAACTTTGGTCTTCTTATAAGTGTCATGTAATAATAATAATAATGATGATAATATCCTTGTTATTCCTCTCAGCATTTCTAAGTTCTATAGCATCACCCTACTATATCGCTTGATCTACCTACCTGAACCATGCACTTTAAAATGAATGTGAGGTGGAATTGTCTTCTTTCTCTTGTTTACATCCTTATTTTCCATTCTCTCTATTCTCTAATTCTTTTCCTGTCAAGCAGCATGTGACAGAAGGAACTCAAAGTCAAAAAGTGCTAGATTAGATTATAGTGTCAGAGGGTGTATCAGTTAAAGACAAAACTATTCTGCCTCCAGTTGGTGATAGTGATCATGTGGGATCACTATCACCACATGATAACTTAGTCACTTGGGAAGTGACTAAGTTTATGAAGGTTCCATTCAGAAAAAGTTGCATGCTAAACTACAAAGCAGGAAATTCTGACTAAGGAGTATACTGAGTTCAGTGAAATGTATCAGTTGCTAGTTGGGAAGAATAGTAGCAGTGACTGGAAGCATTTGAAAAATACTTAAATGATGCAATATCAGAATGTATGCTGACAGTTTGAATAATAAATAGGATAGGAGTCAAATGGATGTGTAATCTTATTAAGCAAGAGATTCTTAAGAAATGGATGATGCGGAAGGAATAAATACCATGTGCATAAAAGTGATGTCCATTATGGAAAATTATAAGCAGCAGGCTAGAAGAGTCACAACTGTTGTATGCAAAGCTAAGTCTGAGTACGAAAATAAACTGGCTCTTCTTTCATATTCTATTGATACATCACAAGTAAAAGAGCGAATGAATATGAAAGAATAACTCTCCTGATGGTTTGAGGGTGACAGATGCAGAAGAGGTTGTTCAACTAATGACTGCCCATTTTACTAAACGATATCAACCTAGTATATGCAAAATTGAGTTCACTGCTACCTCTTCACTGAATTAATACATGTTGCCTGAGAAAAATATCTCTCAGTAACTCCAGAAGTTCAATCTCTATCATAATTGCTTTAGTCTTTTCTCCTGTTTATACAATGTTAACTGAAATCTTATATAATGATTACCTGGTATAGAAACTCAGGTGTATGAAGAGAAAGTATTAGAGTTGTTGAACGAACTGAATAACATTTCAGCCATAGGGACTGATGGGATATCGACATGGATGCTAAAAGAGTGTTCAGCCAACTGGCTATTCCTTTGATCAGGCTATATAATTTGAGTCTCAGAACAAGGAAGATTCTGCAGAAATGGAAAGAATGTATGGTAATTCCATTGCACGAGGGTGGTTGCAAAGACCCATGTTTCTAACTATTTATCAATCAATATCTCAGGAGTAGTGGTGAAGATTTTATTGATTGATAAATAGTTATTGATTGATAAATATTTATCAATCAATATCTCAGGAGTGGTGGTGAAGATTTTGAAAAATTGGTTATGACTCTGAGAAATGGTTTGACAGTGAATCAGCACTTTGCAATGAACAGCATGGTTTTACTAAGGGAAGGTCATGTTTTAGCAGCTTCATCACATTCTATAATAATGTTACCATTAAACTAGAAAAGGGGAATAGATACACCATAATACTTTTGGATTTTACTATAGCTTTTACAGAATACAGCATGGAAGACTGTTGTATAAATTGGAGAATATGGGTTTGGATTATATTGGTCCATTGTTATTCAATCTGTACATTGAGTTTGTGAAGGATTTGACAAGTGGCATACAAATATTTGCTAATGATTCAAAGATAGGTAGGGTAATCAGGAATACTGCTGATAAGCAGTGCTTGCAGAATGAATTTGGAATTGTGAGCATGAGAAAATGGATGTCAGTTCAATGTGAGTAAATGTAAAATGCACTCTGGCATAATTAGATATCCAATGTTGTATTATATTGGCAGGATTATGCTAGAAGAAACTTATCAGGCTAGGGATGTTGGAGTGTTAGTAAATAGCAAGTTGAAGTTCAGGGCCATGTAGCAAGATTGCAAATACAACTCAAAAGATGATTGCAATGCAGAAACGAACTTTCACATGTGCAATAAAGATATCATGCACACATAATAGGTCTTGATAAGACCTATTGTGTGTGCAGGTCTGGTCTCCTGGTTTCCATCGTGATTCTGCTTCAGTGGAGAGAGGGAGGGAGGGAGAGAGAGGGAGAGAGAAAGAGAGAGTGAGTGCAAAGAAGAGTGTTAAAAATGATATCAGGATTGTGGAATACTGATTATGAAGACAGATTGAGAATTTATAGACTGTATACACTGGCAAACAGGAGAAGGAGGAGTGATATGATTGAGACTTAGAAACACCTGAAAGGGTCACACAGGATTTCATTTGATGGAATTTTCAATTTTATGGAGGGTGAGCGAAAGAACAAGAGGGTGAGGGTTCGATTTTTCTCTCACAGGGTAGTGTGTGATTGGAGTGGACTGCCATCGGATGTTGTGTGTGCCAGCAGTGTGAATAAATCAAGAATAAGTATGATTGCTGGGGCGTGTAGTATGTGGCCTCCCTCAATGATTCCATGACTACCTGGAGATCTCCTAACCACTCTACTGGCCAAGATGTCTATAGACATCAAGTTTATCATGGATGTGAAGTGCATATTAAAATTGTAACACCATTAATATTAAATTGAAATATATGATGGATACAAAGCATATGAGGATGTGTATTTGATCCATAATGGCCATTAAGGTGGTTAATAATAATAATTTACAGTAGGTACTTCTTTTCATTTATCTTTCCTATTTATTTGTTAAAAGAATAGTATCATTGGGTTAATTGTGTTGATGATCATTGCTACAAAGAAGTGTTTTTAAAAACTTTTTACTTTTTGATTTCATTGATTGTTATTAGAACAAATATTCTAATAATAACTGCTGGAAGTGTTGCTATTCATCAAACTGAGCATCTCTTGGCCAATATGCTAAGTTTCTAGTCAATGATCATATCATTTTCCATGAAAGTATTATTCTCTTTAAAGTAATTACTTCATTGTATACCTCCAATAAAAATACACTTGGGAGTTGTCTCATTATTATCAGTATATCAAGGGAATGACCACTTATTAGAAATTTAAGTTTCATTATTTATGTACTATGTTTATTTGAATATGCCATAAAAATCCAAACTCGCTTATCACATTATCTTCAATTTTCATATGATTGTGGGAACATACAAGAAACATATTAATAAGTTCTACTCACTTAGCTATATGACACTCCATTTAATGCATACCTGAGGCACAAATTATAAATACTGTTTTACTTAATTTTTGTTTATATAACTCTTTCTCCTTTGTGTCATTGGATTTAGTATGATATATAACTTTTTTCTCTAGTGGCTCCTAAAATTGACACATTGAAGGATCTCACAGTACATGTTGGTCAGAATGTTAAGTTTGATGTCAAAGTTATTGGCGAACCACCACCTAAGAAGGAATGGTTCTTGGATAAGACACCACTTCAGAGTGCTGGACGGCTAACTATAGAATCAGAACCTTACAGAACAAAACTTATAATCCATTCTGTTGAAAGAAAAGATACTGGCATTTATAAAATTACAGCAGAAAATAATTCTGGAAAAGATGAAGCTGTTGCAAATCTTGTTGTTTTAGGTAATAAAACCTTTATATTCACATTATAGAAGTATAATTTCATTAACGAATATAAAAAAAATACTAATAATTTTAATGAAGTTTTCATTATATTTGCTTATGTAAATATTATGAAATTATCAATTTTACTTAATAATGTATTGACATTATTATTTCACATACATTTAGTAATGCTTATCAAGGAGTGCAACAACAAACATGGTTATTATTATTTTTTTCTGAATTGGACACATCTGTTCAATTAATGCGTTATCAAAAGACTTTAGATTAGACAAGCTATCACAGTAAAATGTGATATCTCTGGTGCAAATGTGACATGAATTTTCATCTCCAAAACTTCTCTTGCAGATTTTCTTCTATTCTACTGTAAGCTGTATTACCACATCAGTAAACTGTACATGCTTATTCTACTTCTACAGTAATATTCTGAGTAGAGCGATTGAGGCATTAGATATGAGGAGGGAGCGAGCAAAGGAGATGATGGTTTTTAATAGGTATGAATGACTTGACAGAGGAAAAAGAGCATGTCAGAATGGATCTCAGGAGGCTGCTTAGACAGATAAAAGAGAATAGTGTGACAGGAAGGGTAGTAAGCATGTTGCCTAGGTATGACTGTGGTCAGATGACGTGGAGAGCAAGGATTATGAATGATATGTGGCTGAAATGTATGAGGAGATGGGAGTAGTTTGTTAATGTGTGGAATGAGTTTTAAGGACGAAGTGAACTGTATGGGATCGATAGACTGCATTTGAGTAGTTATGGTGTGATCGCTTGGAGAGACTGCAGTTGGAAGGTAGAGAAGTGATTACAGAGAATGAATTAGATCAAGTGGGAAGTGATGTGGAAGAGCAGGAGAGTAAGACAGGAGTGATTGAAGAGGTGTTTATGAATGAGGAAGTGAGTGGCATGAGTATGGAAAATGAGAGAATGGGTGTGCAAGAGGAACAGGGAAATAGGGAGGGTCAGGGTGGACAGGGGTACACAGCATAAGAAAGATGGATGCTCCAAGAGGATGTGTAGACAGGAAAGGAATGGGAAGACCTGGGATCAAGAGGAAACAGTTGGAATTAAAGAGGGTTATAAAATAAATAAGCAGAAAGGGAAATTGCCCCAGTTAAGCATGGAGAGAGATTACATCGAATGAGTGGTATCAGTGAAACTAGCTGTGGATCCAGGAATGAACTGTTGTGTTTGTATGCAAATGCTAGAAGTGTAAGAAATGAAGCAGATGAAATGGTTGCACTAATTGAGTCTGTTCACCCAAAAATGTTTGGAATAAATGAGACATGGTAGATGAGGATGACATCCTGACAGGAATGGAGATGGATAGGTATAATGTGTTTTGTGAGGATAGAAGGGGTAAAAAGGGAGGAGGAGGAGGAGTATTATTGATGATAGAGAAAGAGTTATGTAAATACAAAGTAGAGTTGCAAGAGGGAAATAGTACCAGTAGTTTTGAGGCAGTATGGTGTGAGATAGAGGCGAACAGAATGAAATACTTAGTCGAATGTTATTATAGACCTGTTAATATGGATGGTAGTGACTATGAAATGTATAATCAAATTAGTCAAGCAAATAAGAAAAGGTGTTCGTTATGGGCGATTTTAATTATGGCAATATAAACTGGAATGATGAGATTGCAACTGGAAGTAAAGAAAATGAGTTTCTTAAGTTTTTGAGGGATAACTACCTCAGACAGTATGTAACAGAGGACACACGAGGATTGAAGGTCTTGGATTTGGTCATCTCATCAGAGGATGTAATTATAAATGAGGTGTCAAATCACCCAACAATTGGTGAGAGTGATTATGAGGTGAATACCTGGGTGGTTGCCAGAAGTGTGAAGACCTCTGTAAGTAAAGGATATATATGTAGAACTGCAAGGAAAATGATTATGAACAGCTCAGGAGACAGCTAGCAGGTGTAGCATGAAATGAGGAGTTAGCTGGAAAAGAAATCAGTACAGCTTGGGGGATTTTCAAAAACTATCCAGTAGATGCAATGTCTAAATGTATTCCAAGGGTGAGATTGTTAAATAAGGTTGGTGTAAAATAGATGAATAAAGAGATTAAGCATGCGATACAAAGAAAAAGAACATTATGGAGGCAGCATAAGAGAAGTGAAATTACCAATTCCATGAGGACTACAAAGACCAGGCATGATGGGTTACTTGGTTGGTGAAGGTAGCTAAAGTGAGGTATGAACAGCAGTTAGCTAATGAAGACAAAAAGAATCCTAAGGAATTCTTTTGATATGTAGCCAGCAAAAGAAAGAATGATTATGGAAGAATAACATGGATTGGAAAAAAATGGTATGAAGACAGCTGTTATGGAAGGTGTGGTGGAGATACTTAATGAGCAGTTCATAAAGGTCTTTCAATCTTGTGAATGTGACTTCATGGAGAGATTGAGAGCAGTTGAGAAAACTAGATGTAAATAAGGCTATAGGAATTGATAATATATCACCACATATTCTGATACCAAGGAGTTGAAGCCAGCCTTGACATATTTTTTAATACGAGTCTTGCACTGGGTCAAGTTCTTAGGGAGTGGAAGGAGGGCAAGATTGTGCCATTTCATAAAGGAGATGATAGAACTCAAGCATCAAACTATAGGCCTATCTGTGTGTCGGGTGTTGTGGTTAAGTTGTTGGAGAAGCTTGTGAGAGCTAGAATCCAGAATTGGGTTGACAACAATGATATTATCTTTGATGGACAGCATAGATTTCCTAAAGGGAGGTCATGTTTTAGTAATCTACTTACTTATTACAATAAGGTGACAGCTTCCTTGGACACAGGAGAAGGATACACAGTAATATACTTAGATTTCACAAAGGTTTTTGATAGATTACTGCATGATAAGTTGATAGTCAAGCTAGAGTGGATGGGGGTTGGATATTAGATTGGTACATTGGATTGGAGACTGGCAATCTGAAAGGTATCAAGTTGCATATGGGGGAGCGATATCCAGGAAAAGAAATGTTACTAGTGGCGTGCCACAGGGGTCTGTTTTACAGCCATTGCTTTTTAACTTGTATATTAATGATATTGATGAAGATTTGGATTGGGATATTCAGTTGTTTGAAGATGATGCAAAGTTTTGACAAACCATGAAGAGTAGAGAAGATGTTGTGTCCTTACAAGAAGACTTGAATAAATTGAGTGATTGGGCACGGGAATGGGGATGTGATTTCAGTGTTGCAAAATTTAAGGTTTTAAAATTTGGAAAACAAAGATGGGATGCAGAATTTATGCTTGGTGAGAATATATTGTTGGAGGTAGAGGAAATAAGAGATCCGGGGGTGATAGTGGATAAGGATCTAAAATTTAGGGGACACATCACCAAAATTGTGAAGACAACACAAAGGCTTCTGGGAATGATGCAGAGAACACTGGCATGTAGAAGTAGGGAGATTCTTGTTCCGTTGTATAAGGCTTTGATTAGGCCACACATGGACTATTGTGTCCAGATTTGGTCACCTGATTTTCAGACGGACGAAGAGATGTTGGAAATGGTCCAGAGGCAACTGACTAAGGTTGTCTCTGCAATCTTGCATCTTCTCAATCTGCAAGATTGAGAAGATGCAACTTGCAGAGTCTGGTGGACAGGAGGAAGAAGGGAGATATGATAGAGACCTACAAGTTGGTAAGGGGTTGTTATAGGATCGATGCTGGGGAGGTTCTACAGTGGTCATCCCTGGAAACTGTATAAAGAGGTGTGAGTGATGGAGTGGCAAACAGGTTTTTTTCATGTAGCGCTAGGAATGATTGGAATGCCTTGCCTGAGAATGTGGTGTCTGCAGAGAATTTGAGTGCGTTTAAAGCAGAGTATCATTAGCTGTGTCTATGATAAAAGTACCTCCCAGATAAGTCTTTGACTCCATGGGGTAATGGGTAATAATAATAATGATATTTGCATATTATGTTCAAGATGTCTATCTGTCTGATTTTTAAAGTTCTATTATACGTGTTGACAGACCTATGTGTTCGTCGAACATGTTGTTTATTTTTTAACGGTATATATTAGAACACAGAAACTAAGTAAGTAATTAATTTATTAACTTATTGCTGATATTTTGCTGGTGTTATAACCAGCATCTTCAGAGCACAAAAACACAGTTTGTCACAATTCGCGAGACTATAACAACATGGTGTAATCAACGAACTAGTTAAACAAAATTGTAGCAGCAACACAAAGACTAGAGTCCTGATTTTTGCCGTCCTCTATCTGAAAAAAAAAAAAAAAAACTAGTTTTTTCTTAAGATGACTGTTTCCCAGATCTTAGGCAAGTTAATACAGCCGTATTTGTTGAGATTTGGAGTGTGTTTCAGGGCTTCTGTCGCCTCTAAGAACAATCTCTCTGACTTGTAAGAGCTTCTCTGTAGTACTTTTGTGTTTTTCCAGTTGATCCTGTTTGCAGGGGTATCAAGAGCATGCTCTGCTAGGCCCGACTTGCCATAGTGATAATTCCGGACGTATCTTTTGTGTTCGCTGATGTGGATGTTCACAGTTCTTCCTGTTTGACCGTAGTAGGCTTGATTACATGAGCAGGGTACTTGGTAGACTCCTGGATGTGATAAAGGGGAATTGCTGTTCTTGGGTGAGCAGATAAGGGTTGCTAATTTGCTACATGGTCTGAATGTAGTGCGTAGTTTATGTTTATTAAGAATTCTTGAAATCTTATCGGATGTGCCTTTAATGTATGGGATGGTGACTGTTTTGTTGTAGTTCTCTGTGGTGGATGGTGGGAGGGGTTTCTTAGGAGCATTTAGTATTTTGTTTATCTTATGTGGATTATGGCCATTGGCCAAGAAGGTGTGGCGTAAGTGAGCCAGTTCAGCAGCAAGAGCATTGTCATTGGAACAGATTGCTCTCGCTCTATAGGTTAGCATTTTTAAAATGCCATATTATTGAGAAGGATGATGATGATTTGTGTAAGTATTTCCCTGTATGTCTCCCACAAACAATCACACCATCATCCTTCTCAACAATATGGCATTTTAGAAACGCTAACCCATAGAGCAAGAGCAATCTGTTCCAATGACAATGCTCTTGCTGCTGAACTGGCTCACTTACGCCACACCTTCTTGGCCAATGACTATAATCCACATAAGATAAACAAAATACTAAATGCTCCTAAGAAACCCCTCCCACCATCCACCACAGAGAACTACAACAAAACAGTCACCATCCCATACATTAAAGGCACATCCGATAAGATTTCAAGAATTCTTAATAAACATAAACTACGCACTACATTCAGACCTTGTAGCAAATTAGCAACCCTTATCTGCTCACCCAAGGACAGCATTCCCCCTTTATCACATCCATGAGTCTACCAAGTACCCTGCTCGTGTAAGCAAGCCTACTACGGTCAAACAGGAAGAACTGTGAACATCCGCATCAGCGAACACAAAAGATACGTCCAGAATTATCACTATGGCAAGTCGGGCCTAGCAGAGCATGCTCTTGATACTCCTGCACACAGGATCAACTGGAGAAACACAAAAAGTACTACAGAGAAGCTCTTATAAGTCTGAGAGATTGTTCTTAGAGGCGACAGAAGCCCTGAAACACACTCCAAATCTCAACAAATATTATTATTATTATTATTATTATTAAACAAGACCTCATGGAGTCAAAGACTCATCTAGGAGGTCCTTTTATCTCACACACATCTCATCATACCGGGTCTTAAACACATTCAAACTCCTTGCAGACACCACACTCTCAGGCAAGGCATTCCAATCATTCACAACTCTGCACGAAAAAAACCTGCCTCTCACTCCCCTACTCACACCCTCTTTATACAGTTTCCAGGGATGACCTCTGGTTCTCCCCTGATCTCCCACTATTCGCTGTAGAACTTCTCCACCATTGATCCTATAGCAACCCCTTACCAACTTGTAGGTCTCTATCATATCTCCCCTCTTCCTTCTCTCCACTAGTCTCTGCAAATTACATCTTTTCAATCTTTCCTCATACTCGACATTCCAGAGGTCAGAAACTACCTTAGTCAGTCGCCTTTGGACCCTTTCCAACATCTCCTCATCCTTCTGAAAACCAGGTGACCAAATCTGGGCACAATAGTCCATGTGTGGCCTAATCAAAGCCTTATACAATGGAACAAGAATCTCCCTACTTCTACACGTCAGTGTCCTCCTCATTATTCCCAGAAGTCTTTGTGTTGTCTTCACAATTTTGGCGATGTGACCCCTAAATTTTAGATCCTTATCCACTATCACTCCCAGATCTCTTATTTCCTCTACTTCCAACAATATATTCTTACCAAGCATAAATTCTGCATCCCATCTTTGTTTTCCAAATTTTAAAACCTTACATTTTGCAACATTGAACTCATACCCCCATTTGCTTACCCAATCACTCAATTTATTCAAGTCTTCTTGCAAGGCCACAACATCTTCACTACTCTTTATGGTTCTTCCCAACTTTGCATCATCTGCAAACAACTGAATATCTCCATCCAAATCTTCGCCAATATCATTAATATACAAGTTAAATAGTAATGGCCCTAAAACAGATCCCTGAGGCACTCCACTAGTGACTTTCCTTTTCCTGGATATTGCACCCCCATACACAACTTGTTGATACCTATCAGATAGCCAGTCTCCAATCCAATGCACTAATCTAATATCCAACCCCATCTGCTCTAGTTTGACTGTCAACTTATCATGAGGCACTCTATCAAAAGCTTTTGCGAAATCCAAGTATATTACTGTGTATCCTTCTCCTCTGTCCAAGGAAGCAGTCACTTTATTGTAATAAGTAAGTAGATTACTAAAACACGACCTCCCTTTAGCAAATCCATGCTGTCCATCAAAGATTATACCATTGTTGTCAACCCAACTCTGGATTCTAGCTCTCACAAGCTTCTCCAACAACTTAACCACAACACCCGACACACAGATAGGCCTATAGTTTGATGCTTGAGTTCGATCACCTCCTTTATGAAGTGGCACAATCTTGCCCTCCTTCCACTCTTTAGGGACTTGACCAAGTGCAAGACTCGTATTAAAAAAATATGTCAAGGCAGGTGTCAACTCTCTGGCACATTCCTTCAGAATACGCGGTGATATATTATCAAGTCCCACAGCCTTATTTACATCTAGTTTACTCAACTCCCCAAACACCTCTTGCTCACTTACAGTCAGTCTCTCCTCCCCATCATCAACTGCTCTTAATCTCTCCATGAAGTCACATTCACAAGATTGAAAGATCTTTATGAACTGCTCATTAAGTATCTCCACCACACATTCTGCAACAGCTGTCTTTATACCATTTCCTCCAATCAATGTCATCCTTCCATAATCATTCTTTCTTTTGCTGGCTACATATCGAAAGAACTCCCTAGGATTCTTTTTAGCTTCATTAGCTAACTGCTGTTCATACCTCTCTTTAGCTACTCTCACCAACCAAGTCACTCTCCTTGCCTGGTCTTTGTAGAACTCATGAAATTGGTTACTTCCACTTCTCTTATGCTGCCTCCACAATGCCCTTTTTCTCTGTATTGCATGCTTAATCTCTTTATTCATCCATCTCACACCTAACTTATTTAACCTTCTCACCCGTGGTATACATTTAGACATTGCATCCACTAATATGGCTGTATTAACTTGCCTAAGATCTGGGAGACAGTCATCTTAAGAAAAAACTAGTTTTATTTTATTTTATTTTTTATTTTTTTTTTTTTTTTAGAACTCTAGTCTTATGTTGATAGCTACAGTTTTTTTTTTTTTTTTTTTTTTTTTTTTTTTTTTTCAGATAGAGGGCACCAAAAATCAGGACTCTAGTCTTTGTGTTGCTGCTACAATTTTGTTTAACTAGTCCATTGATTACACCATGTTGTTATAGTCTCGCGTATTGTGACAAACTGTGTTTTTGTGCTCTGAAGATGCTGGTTATAACACCAGCGAAATATCAGTAATAAGTTAATATGCGCAATTACCATTTGCTGTTATTACTGACCTTTTAAATATTTGCTTATTTTACATTTTTTTTAATACTTGTTCTTCAGCAGCAAGTATGATACCACAGTTACTTTCTTAATAGTTTCCTGCAGAAGCCATTGCTAAGTCAATCAGCTAACAACTTTCCTTCAAATTTCTTCATATATTGACTATGAAAAGCTTTAAAAAGGCTTCTGGGAATGATGCAGAGGACACTGACTTGTAGAGAGATTCTTGTTCCATTGAATAAGGCTTTGATTAGGCCACACATGGACTATTGTGCCCAGATTTGGTCAAATGGTTTTCAGAAGGATGAAGAGATGTTGGAAAGGGTCCAAAGGCGACTGACTAAGGTGGTTTCTAACTTCTGGAATGTTGAGGAAAGATTGAGAAGATGTAATTTGCAGAGTCTGGTGGACAGGAGGAAGAGGGTCGGTATGGTAGAGACCTACAAGTTAGTAAGGGGTTGTTATAGGAGCAATGCTGGAGAAGTTCTACAGAAAAAAAGTGGGAGATCGGGGGAGAACCAGAGGTCATCCCTGGAAACTATATAAAGAGAGTGTGAGTAGGAGAGTGAAAAGCAAGTTTTTTTCATGCAGAGTTGTAAATGATTGGAATGCCTTGCCTGAGAGTGTGGTGTCTGGAAGGAGGTTAAGTGTGTTTAAGACACGGTATGATGAGATGTGTGTGGGATAAAAGGACCTCCCAGATGAGTCTTTGACTCCATGAGGTCTTGGGGTAATAATAATAATTTATTTATCTAACTTCCTGATTTTCTTGCCATTCTTTCTCCTTATTCTCCTTTTTTTTTAAAAAACTTTTATCCCCCTTAATGTAGTCATTCACACTTTCTTTTCTTCTTCTTTTATTTTTCTTGAACTGTAAAAGTCAATGTTCGTTACTTTATCTGCACAAATTTAATTCATTAACATCACTGCGTAGATTAAAGACATGGTTGATTGTTATTAATTTTTGTGTTTTTTGATCAAGTGCATCCAGTCTAATTTCAGTAACTTCAGAGATAGCGCACATGTCCCGTCACATAATTCCTGCTACATGACCCATGATATTACAACATTGTCCCCATTTAACTGTGACTTTAAAACTTTTTTGAGTCTTCTCAGATATTCAGAACTTCATTTCTTTTTGACTTCTGTATGCAACATGCCATCTGCTTTCTGACACAAACATCACTTCAACGTTTTCCGATTAAAGCACTTATCTGATAACATGATTTTATATATATATATATATATATATATAACCTAAATATCCAGGTGTATATAAATTATGGTGCAATTGCAATATCCCTTATTTTGGACAAACTAACAAATCTGTTGAGCAACGTATAGAAGAGCATAAAAGAGACATCTCTTACAAAAGATCACATGCAACTGCGTTATCCAGTCATGTTCTTTTTTCAAATAATCCTAATGATGATCAACAAAGCCACTCCATTTGCTGGGATAGATAAGAAAATATTTTTCGCTCTGATGATGAGTTTGAGAGAAAAATTATAGAATCAAGGGAAATCCTTCTGAATCCTGTCCACTTAAACAACAATTTGAGTTATAACATCCCAGATAGCCATGCTGCAGTTATTCAATATTGGCGTTCACATGAGTCTGCACGCATACTTGCAATTAACAATGGCATGCCTGTTAGAACAACTTGAAAAAATACAACGTTTTTTATGTATCAATTATGTGTGGCGATTTTTTACCTGTATTTTCAAGTTTTTAGATACTTCTCTGTTTATTACTATTCTCTTCCTTTAAGAATACCTGATGAAGGCTACTATAAGCCGAAACTAGTTGTATTAATCTTATTAAATCTTTAAAAGTAATCTCGGTTTTTAAGTCATTAAATCTATTTTAAAAAAAAATAAAAAATATATATATATATATATATATATATATATATATATATATATATATTAAATGTAGAAAGTATTTTTACCTTGGGTATAAATATGTTAAAGATACCAAGTAATTGGTATCTTTAACATATATATATATTATATGCATATTATATGATATAACAGATGAATATCATAGATCTGTGATATATATATATCATAGGTCTATTGGCCATATATTCTTGATCACGATACCAGAAAACTATTACAAGCTAACATCATGGTAGTAAATAACATTGCAAGTTTATCTTGAAATGCCTTTTCACATTAGCATGCCTACTTTCCATCACACATTCCCTTTGTACAGCTTCAATAGACACAGAATTCCTTTCTCTGTCTACCTGCATCTACCAGACCAGAAGATTGTGATGATTTTTTACATCTAGAAAAGTAGAAAATTATACCTTACTAAAATCAAATCTTACTCAAAAATCAGAACCTTCTGGAAACCTACTAGAAAATAGGTCTGCTGCTACCTTTCTACACAGCATAATGTTTAACAAGATACCACTAGACTGCATCAGTTGTACTGCCGAGATGCATACACCCACATGCATCTCAACAGAACAATGCATACACCAGATCATACATCCACATACATTTCAGCATACATTCACATAATTTCGGCATAGACCCACAAGGTGTATGCTGAGGTGCATATGCCCTAGTGTTTTTTCATATCCAACATCAGTTACATCACATGAAGTGGTTTGCTTGGATGATTGTGTTCAATTCCAAATCATGTTTGGATCAAGAGGAAACAAGGCTCTGGAATGTTGTAAATAAGTCATCTTATGTTTAAAAGGTCATTATTATCTGCACCCCTTACACTGATTATAGGCATATTGTAAGAAAAAAAAATGAATATCTCGGTAGCAAATATCATGCCATACACAGAGAGAGAGAGAGAGAGAGACTAATGATATTACATATCAGCAAATTTCTTGCAGGGACAATAGAAAGTACATTATTCTTGCTTGGCTTCTAATAGGTAATTATCATCTCACCCACTCCTATTCCTATGGAGGGGTGATAACATGTCCATCTGAGTGCTGTTGTTTTGCTTTATGTATAAATTTCCAACTGGAGAGGTTAAGCTATTTATTAAAAGTCAGTGTAAAAGAATTAGAAGTTCATTTGACCATGCCATTTAGTTCAAATCTCTGCAACAGGATTATAAGAGAGTAGAAGGAAGGGTAAGATCAATTTGTATATAAAGAAGACCAAAAAAAAAGTTAGCACACTACGGACAGATTGCTATCTCAGAATTGGGGTATTATGGTAGTGGAAAAGTTGGAAATATTGCACCCTGCCCCACAACGCATGCATGCACGCACACACACACACACACACACACACACAAAGGTATCATAGGAATATTATTATTATTATTTCACCCTCCATGGAATTGACAGACTCATCGTGGGAGGTTCATTCAACAGACAACATATTTAGCATATTGAATCTTAAAATCCTTCCTTAACACTCCTTGCATTAACAACACATTCTGGCAATGCATTCTATTCACTGACAATTCTCCATGTAAAAAATCTACTTCTTGCACCCCTTTTCACTACAATCATATATAACTTCCAGGAATGGCCTCTAGATTTTTCCCTCTTGCCTTCTACTATTTTTATAATCCCATCTGAATTAATCTGATAAAATACTCTCATTATAAAAACCTGGTGACCCAATATGAACACAATAGTCCAAGTGTGGTCTGACCATCTGACCAGTGCTTTATACAGTGACACAACCATTTCTTATCACTACATGATAGAGTACTTCTTATCTTAGCAGCACTGTAATGTTCAGTCTTTGCAACACTTGCAGTGTGCCCTCTAAACTTTAGTCCACTGTCACCCATCACTCCCCGATTTCAAATCTCATCCACTTCCTGCAGAATGGCACTGCCAATATAGTACAAAGCCTTATATTTCTGCACTCTAAAATGCAACACCTTGCATTTATCAGTATTAAATCTATAATCCCACTCCTTTGTCCAAGTCAAAAGTCTATTCAAATTTTCCTGAAGGAATTAATATCAACAGTGCTATTTATAATTCTTCCATACTTTGCAACATTAGCAAGCAACTGACAATCCCTAGTCAGTCCACATGATATATTTACAAACAAGTTAAACAGCAGGGCCCAAGAACAGAACTTTGGGGCATGCCACTAGTTACCTTCCTTTTTTAGGACACTGCTCCATCATGCAAACTTGCTGATATCATTCAGAGAGCCAATCTCTGATCTGTCTAACCAATATACTATCTATTTCCATCCTGTGCAGCTTGTATACCAACTTATCATATGGTAATCTATCAAATGCTTTTGCAAAGCCCAAGAATATCACTGTATATGATCCTCTTTTATCTAACATACTTGTTACCTTATCATAAAATGCAACTAAATTGCTAAAACAAGACCTACTGTTTTCAAATCCATGAGGACCAACATAAAGAATGTTATGTCTATCTATCCAACCAATCCTGTATTCTATTCTTAGCCAATCTCTCAACCCTTAATTTCACTTTAACTACAACTGCAGTTATACAGACTGCTCTATAATTGGGAACTTCTGTCCTAGAACCATACTGGAGTGGTACTATTTTGCCTTCTTTCCATTCCTTAGGAACCCTACCCATTGCAAGAATTTCATTAAATAATCAGGCCAAGGAAATTCTCTTGTGCACATTCCTTAAGAACACGTGGTGATTTCATCCATTCCCACAGCCTTATTAACATCTAATGCAATCAACACCTGATAAACCTCTGATTCTTTCACTTCCAATTCTCCTAATACTTGCCTCTCTTCTATATATTGTACCGGATCATTTATACCAGTATGATATATGCTGATAAGTGCTCGTTCAGTAATTCCGCTATATCCTTTGCAGCTGTTAGGCTGCTGCTATGACTATCCACCAATGTTAATCTGCTATAATTATTCTTCTTCTTGCTTGCCATGTAGCAGAAAAATTCCCTTGAGTTAGTATGAGAGGAGAGTGACCAGCCAGTCTCCTCTCATACTACATCTTTTCTTTCTTTACCATGCTCATCACTTCCTACAATGCACTTTATACTCTTAATGGATCTGATCACCACCAATTCTCTTGTACCTCCTCTATAGCATTTTCTTTTCCAGCACAGTTTGCTTGATTTCACTGTTTATCCATTTCATAACTATTTTATTTACTTTTTTAACCCATGGTATGCAGTTATACATTGCTTGTGGCAGATACTGCCTTATGAATTTCCATATACATACTCTCGACATCTTTTAAGCTCAGCTCATTTAACCAACATACTGATACTGACTGACTATATAGCTTCCTATAATCACTCCCTTTATACTTCCACATATATCAGTTTTTGGCAGTAACCTTTTCTTGTTTCACCAATTCCCAAACAAGTACCTGATGATCACTCTTACCATGTGGCAGCAGTGTTAACACCTTATTAACAATTTGATCATGTGCAGTTATCATCAAATCTAAAACATTAAAGCCACTAGTTGCTTCAGTCACATGCTGCTTAAGATATTTATCTCTCAGAAATTCAACAAACTAACACTCCTTGTTCCCATATACTATATCCTTTTTTCATTCTATATTCCAGTAATTAAAATTGTGTTGAAATGATTATTTTTTACTTATTATTAATAAAATAACAATTCACGTTTCGACCCCTGTATTGAGATCATCATCTGAAAAATACATGTGTATATGAAAACAAGCTACAGCTACATTCTCTTGCACTCTACAAAGATAAATTGAATCTACACTGTTAATTGATCTTTTAGTTAGCCTGACCTCTAGTGGTTAAAAAAAAATGCTAAAGTTCAGGTCTTGTACAGTTCAGTTGCTATACTAAGATTTTCTTCTAGAGTTGTACAGCACAGGTTGCTATTGAATGTTTCAAAAAAAAAAAAAAAAAAAAAAAATCACCAAGTCTTCTTGTATTGAGATTTTTCTTTGGCTTGTTCTGGTTGCTATAATGGTTGCAAATGGGTCTTCCACATTCTTGGAACGGTTAGACCATCATTTATGTTCAGATTAGGATTGTGTTTGAGCATTTCACATGCTTCTTTAAATTTCCTTTCGAACCAGGTTTTGGTGTGGTGTAGGGACTTGGTACCTTTCCAATCAATTCTGCGGTATGTCTGGAGTGCATGGTCTGAAAGGCCGGTTTTTCCAAAATGGAGGTATTTAATGTATCATTTAGTGTTCATCCTTCCTAATTGGGCTGGTTTGCCCAATTACACGTGCATTGTATTTTGTGAATCCCTGGGTGGGCTAGGTCTGGAAGAGGATCTTTGGAAGAACTGAGCAGGTGTCTTAATTTTGTCAGGGGTTTAAAGGTGGTTTTGATGTTGTATTTGTGTAGTGTTCTGTCTATTTTTCCGAAATGCCTCTAGCATAAGGAATGGCAATGACATTCTTGAAATCTCTTTTGTTTTTCGTGGTGTCTCTGTGGAGAACCTCCTTGTGAATAGTTTTTTTACTGTATCCATTTTTTATAAATGTATGGTTGAACATCTCGTATTCCTGGCTTAGAGCTTGCTCATTTGAACAAATAGTTTGAGCTCTGTGTTTAAGGGTGCTTATGACACCTAGGTTTTGTGTTGGGTGGTGGTAAAAATTTTTGTGTATATACTAGCCTCTGTGTGTGTGGGTTTGCAGTAGACTGAGAAGGAGAGACAGCCTGAGGTAAGACGTGTGACTGGGAAAGGAAGAGAGTTGTTTTTTCTATTCAAACTACAACCTCACCCAAGGTGAGCCTCGCTACTGGAAAAAGGCCTAAACTACGCCATTCTGCCAAGGTCAGTAAACAAAGTGGATATCATTTATTGTATCGAGAGAGGCCTAAGATCCCTCCCTGCCAATCTAGCTGACAAAATACGTATAGAAACATCATGCATACTAAACTCAAACAAAAAAACTAAGCAATAACCTAAGCAAACAGAAAAATTGGCTGTCAATTCCCTAAAAAATAATAAGGACATTATAATCACAAAAGCAGATAAAGAGAATGCAACTAATGTTTTGGATTGGAAAACCTACATAGAAATAATTAACCATTTGGTATTGGACCACAACACTTACCAAATGGTAAACTACAACCCCCACGAACGCATCAAAAAAGAAAACAACTGTATTAATTAAATCCGTTAACACATGGCCAGAAGAAACCACCAAAAAACGAATACCTCATTATGCCCGTGTGCCCAGAATTTAAGGCCTGCCAAAAATACACAAAACAAACATGCCACTTCCATTGTTGAAGGAATCAACAGCCCGAATTACCACTTAGTCAAAAATTAGTGGCCACACTCAAGGAATTGGTAGGTCATTCCCCTTCCTACATAAAAAATACACATTTCATAAGCAAAATTAAAAATATTTTACTCAACGACCAAGATTTATTAGTCAGCTTTGACATAATTGTCCTTTTCTCCAATGTCCCAATCAACGATACTATTGTGCTCCTACAGAACATATTTCCACACGACATCATGGTCCTCTTTGCCCACATACTCCGCTCTGGATATTTCGTGTGGCAAAACAATTTTTACCTTCAAAAATAAGCTAGAGCCATGGGTTCACCACTTTCTCCCCCAATAGCTAACTTTTATATAGAAGGCTTTGAGCAACATGCTCTAGAGTCAGCATGCCATAATCCCAAAATTTGGCTGAGATATGTTGACGATATTTTTGCCATATGGCTCCAAAGCACTAAATACGTTCCTTAACCACCTGAACAAACTACACAAATGTGTCCAATTCATCACTGAAATAGAAAAAAAAACAACTCTTTTCATTTCCTAGACACACTCGTCACACGTCTTTCCTCAGGCTATCTTTCCTTTTCAGCCAACTGCAAACAAAAGCACCCTTAAACACAGAGCTCAAACTATTTGTTCAATTGAGCAAGCTCTAAGCCAGGAATACGAGACGATCAACCATACATTTATAAAAAGTGGATACAGTAAAAATACCATTCACAAGATCCTCCACAGAGAATCCATGAAAAACAAAAGAGATTTCAAGAATGCCATTACCATTCCTTGTGTTAGAGGCATTTCGGAAAAAAACAGACAGAACACTACACAAATACAACATCAAAACCACCTTCAAGCCCCTGACAAAATTAAGACACCTGCTCAGTTCTTCCAAGGATCCTCTGCCACACCAAGCCCACCCAGGGGTTTACATAATACATTGCACATGTAACATACCATACATAGGGGAAACAGGGTGAACCATCCCAATCAGTAAGGATGAACACAAACAACATATAAAATACCTCCATTTTGGAAAAAACGGCCTTTCTGACCATGCACTCCAAACATACCACAGAATTGATTGGAAAGGTCTAACCACTCCAAGAATATTTGAGCATTTCACATGCTTCCTTGAATTTCCACTCGAACCAGGTTTTGGTGCGGTGTAGGGACTTGGTTCGAGTGGAAATTCAAGGCATTTCGGAAAAAAACAGACAGAACACTACACAAATACAACATCAAAACCACCTTTAAACTCCTGACAAAATTAAGACACCTACTCAGTTCTTCCAAAGATCCTCTTCCACACCTAGCCCACCCAGGGGTTTACAAAAAACAATGCACATGTAACCTACCATACATAGGGGAAACAGGGCGAACCAGCCCAATTAGGAAGGACGAACACTAAACGACACATTAAATAGCATTAAACTGCTAAAGTCCTCCCGTACTAAGCTTTTCTTCAGGTTTTGTACAGTTCAGTTGATATACTAAAATTTTCTTCTGGACGTGTACAGTTCGGGCTGCTATTAAATGTTTAAAAAAAAAAAAAAACTTCATCAGGTCTTCTTGTATTGAGATTTTTCTTTGGCTTGTTCTGGTTGCTATAATGGTTGCAAATGAGTCCTCGACATTCTTGGAACGGTTAGACCATCATTTTTGTTCAGATTAGGATTGTGTTTGAGCTTTTTTTTTTTTTTTTTTTTTATCACTATAGGGTCATGCTAAGTAAAAGATCAATTCTTCTTCTTCTTCTTCTTCTCCTCTTCCGTCTAAGACAGGTTGAGTCTTCTCTTGAGCAGGATCTTCCAGTCTTCTCTATTCCTTGCTGTTCGAAAAAGTTCCTTATATGTTCTGCATCCCAAGATGTTCTTTATTAATTTCAGCCAGGTAATTCTTGGTTTTCTGGGTCTTCTTTTTTCAGTTGGAAAAGCATTGATTAGGATGTTAGGAAGTCTGCCTGCGTCCATGCGTACCGTGTGTCCAAACCATCTCAGTTGTTGTTTTCTAATTTTTTCTATTATTGTCTTTTTATACAATAGCTCTTGTCTGACTGTGATGTTTGTTTTCTTTTCTATCCAACTTGTTCTATTTATTTTTCTTAAGCATTTCATTTCAAATGCCAGCAGTTTTTTCTCCTCTCTTTTTTTAACTGTCCACGCTTCTGCTCCATAGATGACTGTTGGTATAATTATTGCTTCATATAATTTGATTTTGGCTTGCTTAGATATCTTGTTTGTTTTCCAGATTTTCTGTAATTTTCCCATGGTGGTCCATCCTATCGCTATTCTGTGTTTGATTGTTTTGAGTTCATCTATTGTTTCTGTTTTGATCCAAGGTATATGAAGTTGTCTACTTGTTCTATTTGTTCTCCGTTTAGGGTGGCTGAGATGGTAGTTCCGTTCCTCCCTATTTTCATCACGTTTGTCTTTTGTATATTTATTGTCATGTCATATGTTTTACAGGTTTCGTTTAGCTTGTTGATCAACTTTTGTAGTTCATTTGGGGTTCTTGCTAGAAGGACGAGATCATCTGCATATTTGATATTATTTATGTTTAAACCATTGACATTGATTCCAGGCCCATTGTCTATTGCCTTCTGTACAACTTCTTCTAGATATATGTTGAATAGGCATGGGGATAATGGGCATCCTTGCATTACTCCTTTTTGGATCTCTATGGGTTCTGTTGTGAGTGTATCCTTTTTAATTATTGCATTTGTCTTTGAGTAATATTTTATCAGAAACTGTATTATATATTTGTCTATTGCTTTTTCTAGTAGAATTTTAAGAAGGATTTCTCTGTTGATGTTATTGAAAGCTTGTTTAAAGTTCACAAAACAACAATATAGTTCTTTATGGTCTTCCCAGCTGAGCTCTGCTAGTTGGTGCATTGTGAAAATTTGGTCTATTGTTGAATAGTTTCCTCGGAAACCAGCTTGTTCTATGCCTATCATTTCTTCATGGTTGTTTTTTAATCTATTTTGTATAATTCTTATGAATATTTTATAGGTGTGAGGGAGTAAATTAATTGGTCTTTAATTTCTGCAGTCTCTTTTGTCTCCTTTCTTGTATATTGGGATGATCTTTCCAGTTCTTCAGTCATCTGGGATCTCTCCTGTTTGTAGTATTTTATTGAATAGGGTTGTTAAATATTCTATTGATATGTTGCCTCCATATGACCACAGTTCAATTAAAAAAAGATCAATTAACAGTGTAGATTCAATTTACCTTTGTAGAGTGTAAGAGAATGTAGCTGTAGCTTGTTTTCATATACACATGTATTTTTATGATGATGACCTCAATACAGGTGTCGAAACGTGAATTGTTATTTTAGTAATAATAAGTAAAATAATCATTTCAACAAGTGAGTTTTGTGTCCCTAAATTCATAAATATGAATGCTGATCACCATGTAACCCTAAAAGAAAGAATTCCTCTGCAATCTTTATCAGCACCAACCTTCCCTCTCCTCTTTTACATTCCTTTCCTTCTGGAAAATTATATGTCCTTCCATTTCTAATGCCAACATCACATCCTCCTCAGACAACGTTTCAGCTATTCCAGTTTATTTATTGATTGGTTTATATGGGGGGTTCCACCCTCTTTCTCCATTCCTTTGGTGAGGGGTGGTTGAGCCCCTCCTAATGAAAGATTAAATATATCTATGTTATGACTGTGAGTCTGTGTGTATTACCAGGGCCAGTTTGTCTGTTAAGAGGAACAAAGAAACCTGCGTTTCTGAGTGAAAAACCCTCTACCTCTGCATGAGACTGACTAACTTGTTTTTAGCTGAAAAAGGCCAAATAAAGATTCCTCATGTCATGAATTGGAGTCAAACCCAGGTCTTTCTGACCAAGAGCTGAGCTTTTAGGAATTTTCAAAAAATTCCAGAATCAATTACTAAAACACAGTTGAATTATGGTCACAATATTCTTGAATTTTTGGATAGATACTTTCTGTGGTGCAGTATAGCTTTTGAAAGGTAGGTCTTTCCTTAGTAAACTTACCATTCTTTACCCACTTCTATAATAAAGTCATAGTTGAATAAATGAAATCTACACCAAGGGATCAAAAGGTTTCCCAGAAAATTGCTCCTATAATGCAGAGGACCCTGACAAAATGGGATAACAAAGTGATAGTTCCACTGTATAAGGAATTTGAGTTCCTGTGCACAGTTCTGGTGAACTGTTTAAATGGACGATAAGGAAACGCTAGAGATAGTGCAGAGGTGAATAAGTATGACTGTCTCAGGACTCTGGATTGTTAAGTATGAAGAGAGATTTAAAGAATGTAGTCTGCAGAGCTTGGTAAATAGAAGGAAGAGAGGTAATATGATTGAAACATATAAGTTGGTGAGAGGAGTCTATCATATAGATACAGGGGAATTAGATTGGATGCACTGGATAATAGGTAATGGAAATGAGACACCATCCCTGGAAGTTGCTCAAAAGTTATCTAAATAAGGAAGTGCAAAAGAAATTTTTTGCATGGTAAAGTGGTGAATGAATGAATGAATGAATGAATGAATGAAATGCATGGCCAAGGTGGACAGTGAATGCTACATGGAAACCTGAAGCCCACTGAAGAAAACAAAATATGTTTTAGTGGCAAGAATGGCAAAAAAGGAAGGCTAGCTAACCTCTCTAACACTGATAACATTAGACACACAGAGTGGCCTATAATTTGAAACCTGTTATTCCCCTCCCTACAATCTTGCACCTTGTCTGGCACATTACATTAAAACATTTAGTGATATATCATCAAGCCCTTCATCCTTATTAACATTCAGTTTACTGAATTCTCTATATACTTCCTATTCCCTCAGAATCAGTCACTTCTCCCTTCCCGCTGCACTCCAGCCTGCATGATGTCATATTCATGAGGATCAAATGCCATCACAAACTATTCATTTAATATGTCTACTATATACTTTTACTATTTTACTGACCAATATTTTATTAACTGACTACATGTCAAATAAACTTCCTGGGATTATTATTACTTTTTTATTTTTTTGCCTTATTAGCTAAGTGTTGCTCATACTACACTTTTGCAATTCTTACGAAGCAAGTGATCTTAATGTTTTTTTTTTTTTTTTTACTCCTCATGCAATCTGATTATTGCCATTCGTCGTACACTACCTCCATATAATGCCTTTTTCCTTCGGATTACATGCTTAAACCTCTTCATTCATCCATTTCATACCTATTTTCTTTAACCTCCTGACTCTTGGAATACATTCAGACATTTTCTTTGACAGATAATACCTGAGTATGGTCCAAGCCACAATTACTTCCTTTCCATTCCTTTGCTACATTCTATGAATATAACTGCAAGCTTTCTCCTGAACATTTCATAATCACCACTTGTGCAGTTCTACATGTATCCTTTCCTCACAGAAGTCCTCATATAGCTGACTACCACTCAGGAAATCACATCATGCTTATTTTTACTAAATAGAGGGGATATTGACATCTCATTTATAATAACATCTTCAGATGAAATCATCAAATTCAAGATCCTTGATCCTCAAATGTACCCTGTTGTATACTACCAAATGGAATTGTCCCTCAAAAACTATAGAAATTCATTTTCTTTACTTACTATATATTACCATAATTAAAATCTCCCATAATGATTATAAACAACAAATTACAGATTTAAAGATTAGACCCATTATAATTGCCCTTTCTTATTTTCTTCTCTAATTTGATTATACATTTCATTGTCACTGTGTTCCATATTAACAGATCTGTAATCTGTTACAGAAACATCCAACTTCAATTCTTCAATCTGTCCATCTCTACCTCATACTACACTTCCCCCAAACCAGGTCATTATGGTGTGAGGTGAAATAACACTGTTTGTAGTAGTAGTATGCTGTAATAGCTCTGTATCTTTTTTACCTCTGTACCTTGCATGTGAATCACTAGTGTTCATTAACAGCACACCACCTACCTTTTTGTTTTTCTATCTTCACAAAAAACATTATATTCTTCCATCTCTATTCCTCTCAGGATGTTGTCTTCATCCAACCTCATCTCTCTCTTATTCCAACAATTTTTGGTTGATTCTTGTTGATAAGCTTATACATTGGTAACACATGACTATCAAATTATTTCAGGAAATTACAATGTATACTCAATATTAATTAAAAGAAAACTATAATCAATACTTCCTATATTTCAGCAATGTTACATTGCCATCTTTGTCATGGGAACATAAAACTATGATAAGTGCATGCAGACACTAACAATGAGCAAGCAGTAAATGAGCCTACTATGGCCAAAACAGGCAGGACAGCTAATATCAGGATATCCGAACACAAAGACCACATCCGGTTTCACCAATATAGCCATTCTGGGATTGCGGATCATGCTCTGGAAACCGGCCACAGAATACGATGGAAAAAAAGCCACTTTACTACACCGCTGCAAATATAAATACGAAAGATTGTTCATGGAATCAGCCTCAGCTGTAAACTTTCCAAACCTCAACAAATTTGGGAAGCTTGAATCATCAGCCCAACAGCCAGGACAGCCCAATTTAACCTACTAGGGGCACCTTTATGACTCTTCGGCCTCATTTGCTCGGTGTTAGTGCCCCCATGCACTTATTATAGTTTTATGTTCCCATGAAGATGGCAATGTAACATTGCCAAAATATAGGAAGTGTTGATTAAAGCTATCTTTTAATTAATATTTAGTATACCTGGTAATTTCCTGAAATAATTTAATAATAATTTTTCAGTTGAATGAATGCAATCAATAAACAATCTTGTACCCCTTATTTCTGATACTTCTGACATTCATATGCAAACATGATAATTCATTTCTGGTAACACTTCTTAAATGTAAATCTTCCACACCTTCCGTTTGCTATTTCTATTTCTCATCATCCATCCAACAACCATCTTCAGACCCAGATGCCCTTCCTCATCCCATTTCTTTCTTGTCTGCTCACACATTTACTTCTTCTTTCAGCATCTGTCCTTCTCATGTTGTTTCCCCCTGTCTGACCAAATCCTCCCCCCTCTCATTTTCCTGTCTATATTGCACTCCTGTTCTCTCCAGATGACTCACTCCCAAACCATTTAAATGCAGTCCATCTCTCTTATACATTTCCATTTGTCCTTCAACTTGCCATACACATTCACAAACTGCATTCCTTTCTCTTTTATGCATATCTGTTGGCATACTATTCACAATCTTTGCTCTCCATCTCAACTCATTACTGTCATATTTTTAGGACCTTTCTAAAATTTGTTGAATTGTATGTTTTTAGTTTAAAGTGGATCATTTTAATAGGAAATTAGATCAATAATTCATAACGGTATGAAATTATGTTAGAAAAATAATAAGTAAACTGTATACAGTACATAATGTAAAAATGGATTTAGATTCAAAGTGATGTTGAATAATGTCACTATATTGGGATGCTATTGCATAGTATAGTTCTTATGTGGTGTTTGATTATTTCAAATCTCATTTCAATTCAGTGAAGTGTGATTTAGAACAAACAAACAAAACAAAAAACTTGTGTTAAATTTTCTATAAAGTACATATGTGGTACTGTTTTTGGATTCACTTATTCTGAAAATTTTATAAGAAATCAACGATAATATTGATAATGTTTTTTTTTTCTTTTCTCATATCTGTGTGTGCGTGTATGTGTGATTGCACACACACGCAAGTGCGCACATGCAAGTGATTATTTTTCTGAGAAAGTAAAGTTATCCTTTGTAATTACTCTCTCCGTTTTGGAAAAAAAAAAAAAAGTAAGTACTTTTGTATTCTTGATTATTCTAATATAATCTCGTAATTATTTTAAGATAAACCTTCTCCACCTGTTGGTCCACTGGAAGTATCTGATGTTCATGCTGAAGGCTGTAAGTTGAAATGGAAACAGCCTGAAGATGATGGTGGATCTCCAATAGATCATTATGCTGTAGAAAAAATGGATACTACTACAGGACGCTGGTTACCTGTTGGACGTACATCTAAACCAGAAATGGAAGTTGCCAATCTTGTCCCAGGTATGTGTAGATAGCTTTTGGTTTTGGCAAGTGTTCATTTTAATATTTCACAGTAACTCAGAACATCATGAGAACAAGATAAAAAAATTTATTTATTAAGCTGCTGATATTTTTGCTGGATTTCAGCACATCTTTGGAGCACAAAATATCTGGTTACAGTACAAAGCCCTAATGTTTAACTAAATCCTATAATGGGACCATATAGTATCAGATTTAAAGACATTTACACATGTAAATTTACAAATACAAATAAAATAAATAAACAAATAAAATAAAAATACAAATTTACAAATCAGCTTTAGGGAGGGCTTCGTTACAGATACTGACTCCAAAAATAGTATCCTAAACAGCTTCTATGTAGTATTTCCATTTAATCTCTGTGAAGAGATGGGCAATGCATTGTGTGGTATGATGTGATGTTTTATGTAAAAGGAATAGATGCCTATACCTGGATGAGGGAAAGAATGGGTAAGTGGATGAGGGACCTCCTCCAGGTGCAAGGACCTGTCCTGTTTTTAGCAGAGGAAATCTCTTGATGACGGAGTTGGTTTTCTCTAATTTTTTCTTTCATTATAGGTTTGTGAAGTGCAGGTTTTGTTTTAGCAATCTGCATATGTTTTATGATAAGGTGATGAATGTGTTGGATAAGAGAGAGATTCCTATACAGTGATTTGTTTAGACTTTGCAAAGCATTTGATTGATTACAACATGGCAGATTGGTGTATGAGCTGCAGAAGATGGAATTAGATAGCAGATTGATTAGATAGATTGAAGATTGGCTTTCTGAAAGATACCACCAAGCTGTGTATGATGGTGCAGTGTTTCAGAAAAGGACGGTGACCAGTGGTGTGTGCCCCCAGGGTTTTGTTCTTGGGACTGTACTGTTTAAATAAGTTATTTCATAGTGAGGAATTTATGGAGACATAACACACATTAGAATAATTACTTATCATTAAGAAAGTAACATTTGATGTTTTGACCTCTGTATTAAGGTCATCATCAGGAAAACATACATTTGTACAGCATACAAGCATCATGAGACTACACTATACAAAAGTAAGATGAATCTAAATGTTTGCTAGCCTGGTTGGCCGAGTAGTTAGCATGTCCGCTCTCCAGTCAAGAGGCTGCGGGTTCGAATCCTGCCATGGGCATGGATGTTTGCAATTGTCTGTGGAAATACTAGTGGTAGTCAGTGGTAGATGGTGTTGGTGTAGTTGCGGTCAGTTGGTGGATTGCGAGTGGTGAAGCAGAGTTGTAGAGTGGATGCCCTCCCTCGATGAGTCTTTGGACTCCCTGGAGGTGACAAATAATAATAATAATAATAATAATAATAATAATTCATCCTAACCTGAACCTCTGTTGGAGGTGAGGGGACAGGAGAACCTACATTAAGCAATTTCTAAAGTCCTCTTATATTAAGATTTTTTCTGTTAAGGGATGTTCTGGATGCTGTACAGGTTGAAGATCCTGATAAGACTCTGATAAGGCATTTAATCCTATCTGCATGGTGTATTATGGATATCAGTTGCACGGGTTCTTCTTCTTCTGGCTGGCTCGCCTATTTTGTGGGATGAAAAACCTGAGTTTGCAGTAGGAGAAATCTTACTACCTCCATATGAGACTGGCTAATTCGCTTTCAGTTGAAAAGCCGTTGTTCATCATATTGTAGGTTTAATCTAATGTAGGTCTTTCCACTTAAAGTGCATTTTTGAAACTGACTACATTACATGATCTCTTAGTAATTTATTTATATTTTAAAGTAGAGTGAAAGTGGAATAGAACATCAATCCTCCATTCATCACAACAAACCTGAAAAATCTGGATTGGCTCAGCACGGGATTGAAACTAACCACAACATCCTTTGGTCAAACACTCGCCTCTTACATAGATCGCGTTATAAATTTGAACGTTTATTCAAAGGAAGCGTAGAGGCCTTAATCCATCATCCTAACATGAATCAGAATGACTGTATATCCATATCAAAAATCTGGGAAAGTCTAATCAGGATAGATTAGACTTTATCTATCCTGATTAGATAAAGTCTAATTTATCTAATCAAGATAGATAATTCATATTAATTTTATGTTATTTAATATTATTAATTAATATCTTTATTTCAATCACGTCTCTGCTTAAAATTATTCTCTTTAATACTTAGTGATATAACATCACGTGGCTTGTTCTATTTTTAAATGATCTATTGTTAGTATTCCACCTTGTATTTTTTTTTTTTAAAAAATTGTTCTTGTAGTGCCAGTGAAGATGGTCTGCTATTTCCAGACCGAAATATTTGGTTAACTAAATATCTTTCTTGTGTTTACATGCTTATATTATTCAGTCTGGAATAGATAAGTTAATGACTACACTATGATACTGTTGGGCTTTGCAAAGCAATTGGACAGAATACTTCACTAAGAAAACTATTACATAATTTAAATCATATTGGAATGAATATGATGTTGATGGCATGTATGGGACTACTGACAGACTCTAGAGAGTGGTATATGGTGGAGTTTATGTTGGAGGTTTAATGGATTTTTTACAACACTCAAAAAGAATTAAAATAGAATTTAATACTTCCTATATTTCGTCCTAGTCACTAGGACATCTACGGGGATTACAAAAACAATTAATGTAACATGCACACAAAAACTTAGAATACTAAGCCCAACCACGTGGGTGACACTAAAGTCCTGTCTAGGGCGGTAGTAGGTGGCCTGGAATGTAAGGTGGGACCTCTGATGATGAGTGTTTCCCAAATCTTCGGAAGCTTAATGCAACCATATTTATTAAGATTTGGTTGGTTTCTGAGAGCTGCTGCTGCTTCTAAGAAAAGTCTCTCTTTCTTGAATTTGCTGTGGTGGAGCATGGTGGTTTTCAAGGTTAAATTTTCTGTGAGGGCTTTAAAGTGGGTCGAGTTTTTTATATAGGAAGCGGAATTTCCGATGAGGGGGGGACAGAAAGTTGGCCAGCTGTTTAGACAGTCTGTAACAAGGTGCGTTGGTGGCATCTACTATAGACCTGAGTGGGGAATTGGGTTTGTGGATTTTTGGTAAACCTTATATTCGGGGGGGGGGGGAGTGGAAAGGTTTAGTTTTTTTGTGACGTCAGGGGGCCAGGAGGTTACTTTTTTAAGTAAGATTTTTAATTTCTTAACTTGTGTTTTTGTGGGGTCGTGTTCTAGCGGGATGTAGGTAGCGCGATCGCAGAGGATAATGTTCATTTTATGATTGTATTCGCTGGTATTAAGAACGACTGTGGCATTACCCTTATCCGCTCTGGTGATGACGATACTTTTTTCTTTGCATAGTTTCAGGAGAGCCATGCTTTGGGCATACGATAAGTTACTTTTTGGAGGCGAAGAGTGAGCGAGGATGTTGGCTACGTCGAATCCTAGTGACTAGGACGAAATATAGGAAGTATTAAATTCTATTTTAATTCTTTTTGAGTGTTGTAAAAAATCCATTAAACCTCCAACATAATGTCCTCACAGCACTTAAGCCTCTACACAAGAATTCTAATCATCCATGCAAACCTTCTATCTGGCTAAGATATGTAGGTGATGTGTTCTCTATTTGGCCTCATGGCCCAGACACGTTAGACTCCTCAGTCATCTCAATAGCCTACATCCAAGAATCCAGTTTACTATGGAAAAGGAAAAGAACAATTATTTACCCTTCCTAAACACTTTAGTCACACGCCTGCCTAATGATACACTTGCCTTCTCTGTATACAGAAAACCCACACACATTCACAAACTCTCCCATCACCACCCCTCGCAACAATATGGCATCATCAAAACTCTTACCAAGAGAGCCCACAATCTTTGTTCCAGTGGAACCACCCTCACTACTGAGCTTAACCACATACACAGAACTTTCCTCTCCAATGGCTACAGCGAACACAGTATCAAAAAAAATAATAAATTCCTCCCCCATTCCCCGTCCCTCTCGTCAACAAGATTTTAAAAATGCCATCACCATACCCTACATCCGTGGCACCTCGGAAAAAATAGTTCCTGTTCCTGTAAGCTTTCGTACTTTGGACAGACAGGCAGATCAGCATCCATCCGCCTGGAGGAACACAAGTCGTATATCGTTAAACACAACTATGGCCATTCAGGCTTGGCCGACCATGTTTTGGACACCACCCACAGAGTATCATGGAAGAAAACCACCATGCTCCACCACAGCAAATTCAAGAAAGAGAGACTTTTCTTAGAAGCAGCAGCAGCTCTCAGAAACCAACCAAATCTTAATAAATACGGTTGCATTAAGCTTCCGAAGATTTGGGAAACACTCATCACCAGAGGTCCCACCTTACATTCCAGGCCACCTACTACCGCCCTTAGAGGGCACTCCACCTAGACAGGACTTTAGTGTCACCCACGTGGTTGGGCTTAGTATTCTAAGTTTTTGTGTGCATGTTACATTAATTGTTTTTGTAATCCCCATAGATGTCCTAGTGACTAGGACGAAATATAGGAAGTATTAAATTCTATTTTAATTCTTTTCGAGTGTTGTAAAAAATCCATTAAACCTCCAACATAATGTCCTCACAGCACTTAAGCCTCTATACAAGAATATATGGTGGAGTGGAATTTAGGAGGAAAGGGTAACTACTGGAAAAGACTACATAAGTTGTATTACACTGATGGTACTGAGTTGTTGGAAATTGATTAGATTAGGGATTTTGAGGTAGTAGACACAGAGTTGAAGATCATAGGGTATATTGCAAAAGGTGGAAAAAATAGGTTGAAGTATTACTTTGGATGTTGAAGAACACATTGATAAATAGAGACATTGAGGCTATTAACTCTCTTTATAAGGCTGTGATATGACCATATCTCTACTACTGTGCACAGATTTGGTGATCTGGGTTTCTTGGGAAGGAGGTGTTGAAGAAGATCTGGAGACGAGTGACCAATCTGCTGACAGGTTTGTGGTATGCTCTATATGAAGATATCTTGGAGGTGTGTGGGAGTTGCCAAATTTCATTGACAAGCAGTAAAAAGAGGTTATAATAGAAACTTATAAGTTATTAAAGGTGTTCTACAAGATTGACAAAAGAAATTTTTAAGAGAGATTTTTCAGTAGAAAGAGAAAAAACTAGGAGTCACCTCTAGAAGTCATGTAAGAATGTGATTAATAAGGGTGTGTGAGGTAGATTTTTTGCTTGGAGAGTGGTGAATGGTGATTGGTGAGTGGTGAAATAGATTGCCAGATGTAGGTTGTGATTGCCATAAGAGCGAATGAGTTTAAGTGGACATATGATAGGTATTGCATAATGAGGATCCTTACTCATGGAGATTAAGAAAAATCTGAATAATAATAATTTCCTCTGAATCAGATGAGTAGATCCAGAGGAAATTATTATTATACAGATTTTTCTTAATCTCCATGAGTAAGAATCCTCATTATGCAATACCTATCATATGTCCACTTAAACTCATTCACTCTTATGGCAATCACAACTATTGCTGATCATATCTTACCCACATAATCAGCAATATTAAAACAATTCTGGCACAGCCTTTCTTTTCTTACTACTCATTTGTAAGCGTACAGTGATGATTTCTTGGCTGTCATTACCCTACATATGCAGTTTTGTAGTGTAATGGTAATCTGATATTATTATTATCAACACCAGACCTCCAGAAAGTAAAAAGACTCATCATTGGAGGAGTAAACTCATTCAATGTGTCCACATTCACCTCACTCCCAGGAAATGCATTTCACCCGTGAACCACTCCCCATGAAAAGAACTTCCTTATCACTCCTTGTTCACACTCTCCTTATACATTTCTGAGGATGGCCTCTCATTCTATGAAAAATTTCTTCAACATTAACCTTAAGATATTATATTTGTTTTTAAGATACTTTGGATTAAGAAAAATCACTTAGTGTTTGGCAATAGTGTGGTTAGTATGGGCATGAGAATAGCCGGCCTGGTTGGCCGAGTGGTTAGCGTATCTGCTTTCCAACCAGAGGGCTGGGGGTTCGAATCCTGCTGTGGGCATGAATGTTTGTGATTGTCTGTGAAAATACTAGTGGTGGTGGTTGGTGGTAGATGGTGAAGGTAGTTACGGTGGAGACAGAGTTGTAGAGTAGGTGCCCTCCCTTGATGAGTCTTTGGACTCCCTGGAAGTGTTATGTAATAATAATAATAATGAGAATTAGATTTTTTTTGCTTGGAGAGTTGTAAATGACTGGAATGGATAGCAAGATGTAGATGTGAATGTTCTGAGAATGAATGATTTTAAGGAGAAGTAGGATAGGTATTGTGTGAATAATGGTTAGTATAAGAATGGCAAAAACATGTGGAATCTAGTTTCTCAAGCAACAATAACAAATGGGGGTAGTCATTTAAGGTCGTAAAGGTAGGTTTAAGGGATATATGCATTGTAGTTACATGTAAAAAATAAAGGATTTAGTATTTTCAAGAAGAATAGAGAGGATGGGATTGCTGTAAGAGGTAGAGTGCCAGATGATGAATGGCATCTGAAGCAGAGTAGGAGACAGTCATGTGGATGGCAGTTTTTTTAAGGCAGTCTGGTGTGAGAATGAAGCTCAAATTATACAATTAGTTGCTGCTGTAGGCCAATGGATTTGGGGATAATGTGGATGGCATGCATCAGCAAATTAATAACAATGGATGAAAGTTAAGTAATTATTATGAAGGACTTCTGGAGACATAGATTGGAAGGAGAAAGATCACATGTCAGGAAGGAAATGGAATTTATACACCTACTGAGATACACTGAGGCAGCATGTGATGGAGGGACTCGATGTATGAGTGTTGGATTTCGACTTAGAATAAGAAGAGCCATCCATAACTAGAGTGGCCACATTTGGGGAGCACAATCATAATGTGGAATTTACTATCAAGAAAGGGTTTATATGTAGAACTGCAAGGCAGATGATTATAACAAGCTTAGGAGGAAGCTTGAATCTGTACCATGGCATAAAATCCTCTAGGGAAAGATGTTTGCAGTACATAGGAGATAGTCAAGGAGTATCTGGAGTAATCAATATCAGAATGTATACCCAAGGTCAGGAGAATTAATCAGGGAAGTTAGATTGGTGAGTATGATCATTAAGCAGGAGCTACAAAAAATGAAAATGTTGTGGAGGGTATATAAGGAGAAAGGTGAACAGTCAGGCAAGAAAGGTGACAGCATTGTAATGAAAGCAGAATCAGATTATGAGTATAAATCTTCCAAACAAAGGAAATCCCAAACAGTTCTCTCATTGTGTGAAAAATAAGAGGAAGAATAACTATGGAAGGATAACCTTAAGGAGTGCTGATTTGTCACAAGGTGACAGAAGCAGATAATATAGTTGAGTTACTGAGTGACCAATTTTCAGAGATGCATCATCAAATTGTGGTTGCTGCCATGACATAAGTGACAGTGACTGATGCAAAAACAGAGATTGAAGAAATGAGCGTACTTAGGATATTGCAGAATCTCAGTGTAAATACATACCTATGCTTTGAAGGGATATCAACTCATGTTTAATGAGCTTTGCAAGGGAACTGGCAAAGCCCCTGACTAGGCTGTTTATTTTAATCTCAGCTCTGGCAAAGTCCCAAAGGAGCAGAGAAAGGATAAAATGATTCTATAATAAATTTAGTTTAATCCTTTATCCAAGTGTGAGCAAACAAAGTTTGCACCTGAAAGTATCTTCAGGACTAGGGTAAGGTGGTACAACACCGGGCAACTCGTTGCAAAGGTGGAGCAAGAGCTAACATAACTCCTATCTCAGTATCTTCCATAATACAAAACACATCTCCTTGAGTATATGTCTAATGTTATGCATTAAGGAAGGGCCACTACCCAGACTAGTTTCGACCTTTATTGAGGTCTCTTCAGTGGGAGCTAGGCCCAAGTGGAGATACCAGGCAGAAGCATTAGCAAGGTCATCTCTACTTATAGGAGTTGCCAAATGGTATGCCACCTTTTTAATAAATTACTCTGGATTTAGAGAAAGATGTTGAAAGTTTATTTTTCACTTGGTTAGATTATAATAAATTTAGTTTAATCCTTTATCCAAGTGTGAGCAAACAAAGTTTGCGCCTGAAAGTATCTTCAGGACTGGGATAAGGTGGTTGACACACCGTTTGGCAACTCCTATAGGTAGAGATGACCTTGCTAATGCTTCTGCTGGGTATCTCCACTTGGGCCTGGCTCCCACTGAAGAGACCTCAATAAAGGTCGAAACTAGTCTGGTTAGTGGCCCTTCCCTTAATGCATAACATTAGACATATTCGCAAGGAGATGTATTTTGCATTATGGGAGATACTGAGATAGGAGTGATGTTAGCTCTTGTTCCACCTTTGCAATGAGTTGCCTGGTGTTGTACCACCTTACCCCAGTCCTGAAGATACTTTCAGGCACAAACTTTGTTTGCTCACACTTGGATAAAGGATTAAACTAAATTTATTATAGTCTAACCAAGTGAAAAATAAACTTTCAATGACAAAATAATTCCTTTGCATATAAGAGGCCCTAAGACTGCAGTGGCAAATTATAGAATACTAATTAATATCTCAGGAGTGATGGTAAAAGTATTGGAAAATTTGGTCAAAGAGAGAATTCAGGAATGGATGGTAAAGAATATGATACTCTGATCGACACTTCACAAAATCAGGATGTTCATCCTGATTTTGTGAAGTGTCGATCATGTTTTAGTAATTTAGTAATTTATTAACTTTTTATAACAGAGTGAAGGCCGAGTTGGATAAAGGAAGCTATCACGATGGTACTACTGGATTTTGCAGAGCTGTGTGACAGAATAAGTACCACATGGAACTCTGTTTCACAAATTAGAACAAATGGGGAATGATTTGAAACCATGCACATGAGTTGTTTGACTGATGAATAGATATCAAAAAATATTATATGGAGAAACAGAATCCAGAAAAAAGCAGGTGATGGTATGGTGCAAGGCTCTATGCTTGAGCCACTCTGTTTAATTTGTATATAAAGGATATAAGAAATAATTTGAAGGGAAATACAGCCTATTTAAATCATCTTGCAAGCTCTCACATCACCTTAATGCAAAATTGGTTAAATAGTTAATCAAGAGGATGTGAGAGCTTGCAGGGTAATTTAAATAGGTTGTCAGTATGATTAAAGGATAATATAGTTTAATCCAGAGAAATGTAAAGTTATGCATTTTGAGATAAACAGATTATGATCTGTGTCCGATATTGATGGAACTGTACCTCACAAAATAAATGAAGCTAGGGATTTTGGGGTGGTAGTAGATAGATAGCTTAAGTTTAGATAGCATATTTCTAAGGTTGCCAAGGTGGATCATAGAATTACTTGGCTATTGAAGAACAAACTAACAAGTAGAGGTAAGGAAGTTGTTATTTCTCTTTATAAGTCTTTAATATGTCTGCATCTGGGTTACCATGCTAATATCTGGTCATCTGGATTTCCTGGGGTTGAGGAAGTAGTGGAGAGAATCCAGAGACAAGTGATGAAGATGGTGAGCATTCTGTGGAATGCTCCCTATGTGGATGGGTTGCAAAATTGTATTATAAGCAAAAAATTGGGTATAGTATAGAAACATTTAAGTTAAAGGATTTTATAAGTTTAATACAGAGGAAATGTTTCAGCACTTGGCTAGAGAGGACAAAACAAGAGATCATTCCCGGTAGGTTGAGTAAAAAAAAGTGTGGCTAGTAAGGGTGTGAGGACTAGATTTTTACTTTGGAGTGTGGTGAATGAACGGGATGGGTTGCTAGAGGCAGTTGTGAATACTTTGTCTATTAATGGATTCAAGAAGAGGTATTATATATATATTGCATGGATAGTTTGGGGCATCTATGATGAGTCTTCAGACTCCATTCAGTTGTCTGTACAATAATAATAAAAATAATAATAACAGTTAATGTTTGAAACTAGCAATAAGTCTTCTGACTTCGTGAAGGTGTCCATAATGATGATAATAATAATAATAAGAAGAAGAATATTGCATTAAATTTAGGTATTTATTTCTGGGAAAATTCCCGTGTTACTCCTCTTAAAAAACTATTGCTTTTATGGCTATTATAGCCTGATTTGTACATACAAGGTATGTACAAAATTTTCTTCCTAAATTATTCTGCTATATTTTCTTTTAAAATACACTTATAATGCCCTAAAAATTTCTTGAGGAAAAAAGCCAATGTATTTAAAATAAGGGACACTCCTAAACAAAAACAGGCTATAATAGCCATAAAAACAATTGCATTAAATTGTTTATATTTCTACATACTCTATTTAATCTATATTTAATTTACTTAAATTTTTGTTTTAGGACAAGAATACAAGTTCCGAGTTAGGGCTGTTAATCCAGAAGGGGAATCAGACCCTTTGGAAGCTACAAAACCAGTTGTAGCTAAAAATCCATATGGTATAAAGTTTTATTTGCTTATGCTAAGGTCTGATATTTTCAATTTATAGAAAATATAATAAAAGCAATAAGGGCCTTTTAAATTTTTATTTTATTTCAGATCCACCAGGAAAACCAGGAATGCCAGAATTGAAAGATTGGGATAAAGAACATGTAGATCTGAAGTGGACACCACCTGTTAAAACTGGCGGTGCTCCAATCACAGGCTATATCATTGAGAAAAAAGAAAAAGACAGTTCTCTGTGGACCAAAGCTGCCCATATAGAAGGTGATAATTGTGAAGGACGTGTTACTGACCTTATCCCTGGAGAAGCTTACCAGTTTCGTGTCAAAGCTGTGAATGCAGCAGGACCTGGAGAACCAAGTGATGCTACAAAAAGTATTGTTGCTAAACCAAGAAAATGTAAGTTGTTCATTTTGGAACAGTTTTAAATGTCACCATTACATATAACCATCTTTTGTTGGACAATGTTCTTTATATGAAATTATCTGTTTTCTTATGAATTGCACAAAAGCTTTTCCTTCTGACATTTTTGATAAATGTTTTTAGTCCAGGAAAAATTTATATAATATTGTATGGCGGGTGAAAACACTTTTTAGTGTTAATTAGCCCAATCTTTTGTACTGTGGAGTACAGAAGTATAAGGTTTTTTATAAGTTTTGTAAGAAGTATAAAGTTTTGTATTTCGTTTGAAAAACTGTGCTTCAGGAGATGGATGAGATTTGGATATAGTTGGGTGACCAAATTTGCACACAGTAGTTCCTATGTGGTATGAAGAAGCCTTATACAAATAGAATCATAAAATACTACGTGTTTAAAACTGTATGCCACAATGGATTATGGAATCCACACAATTTTAGCAATCCAGCTAAATTTTACATTCTTATCCTCCAGCATTCCAGAAACCTTATCTCTTTCACCCCATATAAGATATTGCCACCAGTTGTATGCTTGGCATTGTATTTTATCTTTCTAAATGTTAAAACCTTATACTTCTGAAATAGAACTGTTTGCTACACACACTTGCTCACTCATTCTGCCTGTTCAAATAGAGTAGTCCAACATTATCCATGGTTTTGTTTTCTGTGGTTTCAGTTACTCACCGTCAACCCTGGTCTGAAAATGTTAAAAGGAAAAATCCAGAAATAAACAATTCATAAGTTTTAAAAGTTCCCCCTTTTCCACCTATCAACTAAACTTTGTGGGTTACAAAGCTTACAAAGTCTCCACAGCCATCCTTGTGGAGAGTATTCCACAAATCACTCTCACCATTGGTCACTCGAGTCTCGTGTCATCATGCCTGGGATATGAATCATCAATCAAGAGTAGTGATGCTGGCAGTTCGGATATTCCAAAGAGAAGCCATATAGTGCTTTCTTTAAGTGAAAATGTGAAGTTTTCAACTGCATAAGGAAAAAAAATCATATGCTGAAGTTGCTAAGACGTACGGTAGGAATCTTCAATCCATGAAATTGTGAAGAAGGACAAAGAAATCCATGTTAGTTTAGCTATTGCTCTTCAGCAAACTTTATGACCATAGTGCATGATAAGTGCTTAGTTGTGATGGAAAAGGCATTAAATTTGTAGGTGGAACACATGAATGAAAACATGTTTTGATTGACAGTAATGTATTTTGTAAAGCTGTAAAACTTTGAGGCAATACGAAGACATCATCAAGGGAATCCATGAAACAAGTGACACCAAGCCATTTACTGCAAGTAAGAGAATGGTACACAGATTCAGGAATATGTTTGGACTTTTTTATTTTATTCATGTGCCCCCCCCCCATTCCTCGACTTCCTCTTAGGACTGGTTGAGCCCTCCTAATGAGGGATTAAGTACTATATCCTGTGACCGTAGCCTGTGTGTCCACGGGGCCGGTTGAAAAATCCCAGATTTTTCAACCGGCCCCGTGGATAGCAGGGGGAAAACCCTGCTATCCATGCCCAAGACCGGCCAACTTGGCTATGGCTGAGAAAGATCCTTAAGCTCCTCACATCGGCGATGGGAATTGGACCTAGGACACTCCTTCCCCAGTCATATGGTTGCGAAGCACATAGCCACTAGACTAACTGCGTGGGCATATGTTTGGACTGAAAAATATAAAAATTACTGGAGTGGCTGTGTCTGCTGATGAAGAAGCTGCTGCCACATTTCCAGTAGAGTTGAAGAAGTTGAATGAAGAGAAAAGGTACCATCCAAAGCAAGTCATCAATTGCAATGAAACCAGGCTCTTCTGGAAGAGGATCCTCAATAGAACTAAATCCATAAAAGTGCAAAGGAGGCACCAGGACATAAAACATGGAAGGACAGATTAACTCTTATACTATGTGGCAATGCTGCAGGGCATATGATAAAGCCATGCATAGTGTATACAGAGCAGAGAACCTATACACTCTCAAAAACAAAAACAAAAATTATCTGCCCATGTTCTGACAACACAATCAGAAAGCATGAGTGACAGCCATTTTGTTTATGGAATGGCTCCACAAATGTTTCATTCCAGAAGTAAAAAAATACTTGGAATAAGAAGGATTGGAATTTAAAGTCCTCTTAATAACTTGTGCAATTTGGCCCTGAAATTCAAGGGTCACATTGCACAAGTTGTGAAGATGTCACATTGGATAATGACAATGATGCAGCAGACCTTAACATGTGAAATAGAGAGGTTATGATGGCATTATATAAGGCCTTGATCAGGTCTCATATTGATTAGTGTGCACAGATTTGTTCACCGGGTTTTCATGGTGATGAGGATATGTTGGAAAGGGTCCAGAGAAGATGCTCAAATGTTGTCAGTGGTCTTTGGAATGTGGAGTACGAGGATAGATTGATAGAACGTAAGTTATAAAGCCTCGTGGATAGGATGAAGTGGGGAATATGTTTGAGACATATAAGCTAGTCAGGGATTGTTATCAGGTAGAAATGGAAGAGATTTTTCTTAGAATGGTAGAAGGGGATAGAACAAGAGGCCATTGCTGGAAAGTGAGTAGAGGAGCAAGTTCTTTCATTGGAGAGAGTGACTGGTGAGTGGAATGCTTTGCCTGAGTGTGTTGTGAATGTAGATACATTGTAAGGTTTAGAGAGTTGAATGAGCATTCAACTCTTATGAAGTGATGCAAGCCTCTCTTCCACTCATTTGGAACTTGACCAACATAATATACATATTAAACAAATATGTGAAAGCAGATGCAAACTCTCTGGTACATTTCCTCAAAATACATGAATATATATCATCAACTCCCACAGTCTTATTGAGATTAAATTTGCTCAATTCCTGATAAATTTCTTGTTCAGTCATGTCAGTCTCTCCTCCTCCTCCCTTCTTTCCATTACTCTGAAATTCCACATGATGTCATAATATTATGGATGAAATACTTTTATAAACTTCTCAACATCTGCACTATAGTTTGTGTACCTCCCACAGTGAGTCTCTAACTCCATGGAAGTCATATTAATAATAATAATAATAATAATAATAATATTGCTTCTTTATACTCAACTCAGTGATACCTATCACAGTGCCAGTCTCCAATCCAGTGCACTTATTCAATATCCAACCCCATCTGTTCTGGTATAACTATCTGATCCTGTGGCAAATCAATCAAAAGCCTTGGTGAAATCTAAGTATACTACTCTGTATCCATCTCACTTGTCTAATGCACCTGTCACCTTATTGTAATAGGTAATCAGATTACTCAAGCATAATTCATTTAGCAGATCTGTGATGTCCATCTCCAGCACTTTAATCACAACATCTCTGTGTTGGATGTTGCGATTAGAAGCTTGAGTTCTGTCACCTCTCTTATGAAGTGATGCAATCTTGCCTCTCTTCCACTCATTTGGAACTTGACCAACATAATATACATATTAAACAAATATGTGAAAGCAGATGCAAACTCTCTGGTACATTTCCTCAAAATACATGAATATATATCATCAACTCCCACAGTCTTATTGAGATTAAATTTGCTCAATTCCTGATAAATTTCTTGTTCAGTCATGTCAGTCTCTCCTCCTCCTCCCTTCTTTCCATTACTCTGAAATTCCACATATGATGTCATAATATTATGGATGAAATACTTTTATAAACTTCTCATTCAGTATCTTAACTACAGTAGTGAATAAATTAATTCAACACTCACATTTTAATGAAAAAATTTCATTTTCTCAAGAAAATATGTAAACAAAATTCAACTCCAAATGTCAATAGGTACTCCTAAACAAAAATAGGCTAAATAGCCATGAAAATAACATTAAACTCCAAATTTACCTAATAATTTATATGTGCCCCTCTGGTCTTAATAAGTTTGTTAATTTGCTTAGGCATTAACTCTGCCAATGTAGAACACATTTTTCTTATTTGTGCATCTCAAACCATACTTTTATAATAGATTGTATTAAGTTATCCTTTGTATCAGAATTTTAATTTTCCAAGTCTATTTTTCACTGTGGCCCACAGATTTTCTGTGGGGTTAATGTCACACAGAAGCAATTAGATGTTGTGATTTTTGAGGAACTCTTTCACAATTTTTTGAAGTGTGGCATGAAGCAAAATTCTGTTGGAAGATGAGTTCTTTGTCTTTCTGAATCTGAGGGACCACTCTTTTCTCCAATATTTTTAAAAGTTCTGATAAACACCTGGAACAAAAATGATATTTAATCAACTGATAGAACCACAAGAAAGAACATATCTTAAAACCCTTTAATCTCCATGTTTCATCATCATCATCAAATTCCTGACATGTACCTTCAAGGGGTGTACAGGATATGATAGTACTACATCAAAAATTTACATCATTACTAACTTCCTATCTACAATTTTCCTCCAAATCAGTCTGTTACTTGTCAAGACTCCAACATTATCAGATCTTATATTTCTATCGTCTAAGGCACTTTGTACTGTATCAATCCACCTATATCTTGGTCTTCCTCTGGGTCGTTTTCCTGCCAACTTGGCAGAGAACACTTGTTTTGCTAATCTTTCATCGAATTTCATCCATGTTTCATCAAATTGTAATCATTTATTCTTTTTATTTTACGATATATAAGAAGACATGTCAGTGGTTTTGAAGAAATTTGAAGATACAAAAAACTTGACCACCAGCACAGTGGTCAAGTTTTTCGTGCTGCAAGAAATGTCCGCAACTGAGATTCACCAAACATTGTATGAGACTTTAGGGAACTGTGCCCTAGCATATCCAACAGTTGCCAGATGGGTGGCTAAGTGTAAAACTAGGCATCCTGAGAAAACAGATACCCCCAAGTCAGGAAGATATTCCACATTGATCACACCTGAAAACATCGATGTAATGTATGCCATGATCCTTGATGATAGATGAATGTCAGCCAAAAACATTGCAAAGACTATGAGGAAAATGAGTTGCGGTCAATATCCACCAACATCTGGTAATGCAGAAGCTCTCGGTGAAGTGGTTCCCCAAATGATAGGATGCCAACCAAAAAAGAGAATGTGTGCTGTCATCTCAAGGGATTTTGTGTCTTTTGAGGAATCAGGTGCAGATATTTTTGGCTTGTATTGTGACTGTTGATGAAACAGGGCTTCATCACTATGACCCAGAGACCAAACAATAGTCAGTGGAGTGGAGACACAAAGGTTCTCCACGGCCAAAGAAGTTCCGAACCCAAAAGTCAGCAAGGAAATTTCTTGCCATTGTCTTTTAGGATATGGATAGTGTAATCCTTACCAAGTACATAAAAAAAAAAGTGAAACTGTTACAGCAGCAGTTTATTCAACAGCTCTGAAGGAACTGAAGAAAAGACGTTGTGTGAAACTGACCAGAGGCGTTTTTCTTTTGCAGGACGACATACATGCTCACACTACTCATGAAACCCAACAGACAATACACAAATTGTACTTTCATTGTCTACCTCACCACCCCTATTTGCCAGACCTCCATTGACTATTTCCTATTCCCAAATTTAAAGATGATGAAATCATATCTGCAGCTGAGAACTGGTTTGTGCAACAAGGGAAAGACTTTTTTCTCAAAAAAGGATTGTAAGTGATGCAACAACACTGTTACAAGCGTATATCACTTCCTGGGAAATATGTAGAATAATGTGTAAGTTACATATATCTACCTCAATTCCTTCATGGCGATTATCACAACTTTTCAGCACACCCACCTATGTATTTGTCACTTTACATCATACTGTCAACAGGCACAAGTGCTCCCGGATCATCATGTGTAAAACAACTCTAGAACATCTCTTTAGCTGGGTGTTTGGAACTTGATGAAGGTGGGAGGAAACGTCTTCTCAGCTGCTGACTTGCAAACATTGGGTACTTGCTCTCCTTGGACAAAGAAATGGCTCTCATCTGAGAATATGATTGTCTTCCACTTCTCAATAGTCTAATCTTCGCACTCTTTTGCCCACTGGAGCCTCATTTTCTGTATAGCCTTTCTCAACAGTTGTTTCTTTTTTGGTCAGAGGACAGTCCTTCCTGCTTCCAACAATCTTCAATGGACTATCATGGCAGAAACATTAATCCCACTTACTTCCAAGTGTCTATTTAAGTTTACAGCAGATACTCTTGGATTCATTTTGCTTTTCTTAATTAATAAACATTCTTTCTTTCTTAATCCTCTTCTTCTACCTTTTATAATGTCGAAACTTCCTTCCTTCCTTTCCCATCAAAATATGTGTGTTCCATTGTTCTTCCAGATGTGCAATGGAGGTGCCATTATAATGCTTCACAACACTGAAGTTGAGATTACTTTGTGTTTAGTGTTATTCCATGAGTTAACAAATCAGCACTAGGGTTTGATTTGAATCATCAAGATCAATGACAACACCAGTATATTTGAAAGGATAATTAATCACTTTACATTACATAAGAAATAGAACTGGATGCCAAACTTATTAGTGACTTGAAGTAGTGACATGGTAATATCTGAAAACAAGTCATACAATTAATTAAAGATGCCAAGAAATTATATTCTTAGTTTCATCCTTTATAAAAGTTTGCATGTTAAGTAACTTCATGACTGGGCTATTTATACATACACGCTGTCTTGCCGTGTCTTAAACACAGTCAAACTCCTTGCAGACACCACACTCTCAGGTAAGGCATTCCAATCATTCACAACTCTGCACGAAAAAACCTGCCTCTCACTCCCCTACTCAACACCCTCTTTATACAGTTTCCAGGGATGACCTCTGGTCCTCCCCTTATCTCCCCACTATTTTCTGTTGAACTTCTCCAGCATTGAGCTTATAACAACCCCTTACCAACTTGTGGGTCTCTAGCATATCTCCTCCCCCTTCCTTCTGTCCACCAGACTATGCAAATTACATACATCTTCTCAATCTTTCCTCATACTCAACATTCCAGAGATCAGAAACTACCTTAGTCGCCTTTTGACCCTTTCCAACCTTCTGAAAACCCGGTGATCAAATCTGCGCACAATAGTCCATGTGTGGCCTAACCAAAGCCTTATACAACGGAACAAGAATCTCCCTACTTCTACACGTCAGTGTCCTCCGCATCATTCCCAGAAGTATTTGTGTTGTCTTCAAAATTTTGGTGATGTGTCCCCTAAATTTTAGATCCTTATCCACTATCACCCCCCCAGATCTCTTATTTCCTCTACCTCCAACAATATATTATCACCAAGCATAAATTCTGCAACCCATCTTTGTTTTCCAAATTTTAAAATCTTACATTTTGCAACATTGAACTCATATCCCCGTGCCCAATCACTCAATTTATTCAAGTCTTCTTGTAAGGCCACAACATCATCACTACTATTTATGGTTCATCCCAACTTTGCATCATCTGCAAACAACTGAATATCTCCATCCAAATCTTCACCAATATCATTAATGTACAAGTTAAATAGTAATGGCCCTAAAACAGACCCCTGAGGCACTGCACTAGTCACTTTCCTTTTCCTGGATATTGCACCCCTATACACAACTTGTTGATACCTATCAGATAGCCAGTCTCCAATCGAATGCACTAATCTAATATCCAACCCCATCTCTTCTAGTTTGACTGTCAACTTATCATGAGGTACTCTATCAAAAGCCTTTGTGAAATCCAAGTATATTTCTGTGTATCCTTCTCCTCTGTTCAAGGAAGTAGTCGCTTTATTGTAATAAGTAAGTAGATTACTAAAACATGACCTCCCTTTAGCAAATCCATGCTGTCCATCAAAGATAATACCATTGTTGTCAACCCAACTCTGGATTCTAGTTCTCACAAGTTCTAGTTCTACAACAACTTAACCACAACACCTGACACACACAGATAGGCCTATAGTTTGATGCTTGAGTTTGATCACCTCCTTTATCAAGTGGCACAATCTTGCCCTCCTTCCACTCCTTAGGAACTTGACCTAGTGCAAGACTCATATTAAAAAAATATGTCAAGGCAGGTGTCAACTCTCTGGCACATTCCTTCAGAATAAGCGGTGATATATTATCAAGTTCCACAGTCTTATTTACATCTAGTTTACTCAACTCCCCAAACACCTCTTGCTCACTTACAGTCAGTCTCTCCTCCCCATCATCAACTGCTCTTAATCTCTCCATGAAGTCACATTCACTAGATTGAAAGATCTTTATGAACTGCTCATTAAGTATCTCCACCACACATTATGTAACAGCTGTCTTTATACCATTTTCTCCAATCAGTGTCATCCTTCCATAATCATTCTTTCTTTTGCTGGCTACATATGGAAAGAACTCCCTAGGATTCTTTTTGGCTTCATTAGCTATCTGCTGTTCATACCGCTCTCTTTAGCTACTCTCACCAACCAAGTCACCCTGCTTGCCTGGTCTTTGTAGACCTCATGAAATTGGTTATTTCCACTTCTCTTATGCTGCCTTCACAATGCCCTTTTTCTCTGTATCGTATGCTTAATCTCTTTATTCATCCATCTCATACCTACCTTATTTAACCTTCTCGCCCTTGGAATACATTTAGACATTGCATCTACTAGATAGTTTTTGAAAATCCCCCAAACTGTATTGATCTCTTTTCCAGCAAACTCCTCATTCCATGCTACACCTGCAAGCTGTCTCCTGAGCTCTTCATAATCACCACCCTTGTAGTTCCACGTATACCCTTTTCTCACAGGGGTCCTTGCACTGCTGGCAACCACCCAATTAATCACCTCATGGTTGCTTTCACCTATTGGTGGATGATTTGACACCTCATTTATAATTACATCTTCTGATGAGATGAGCAAATCCAAGACTCTGAATCCTCTGTTACATACTGTCTGAGGTAGTTATCCCTCAAAAACTCAAGAAACTCATTTTCTTTACTTCCAGTTGCTATCTCATCATTCCAGTCTATATTGCCATAATTAAAATCACCCATAATGATCACCCTTTTCTTATTTGCTTGGCTAATTTGACTATACATTTCACTCTCACCACCATCCACATTACTTGGTCTATAACAACATCCCACCAAGTATTTGATTCCATTCACCTCTATCTCACACCATACTGCCTGAAAACCACTGGCACTATTTCTGTCTTGCATCCCTACTTTGTATGGACATAACTCTTTCTCTATCATCAATAGCACTCCATATACCCCCACCAAGCATAAATTCTACATTCCATGTTTGTTTTCTAAATTTTAGAACCTTACATTTTGCAACATTGAACTTATATCCCCATTCCTGTGTCCATTCACTCAATTTATTCAAGTCTTCTTGTAAATGCACGTCTTCTCTACTCTTCATAGTTCATCACAAATCTGCAAACAACTGAATATCCCTGTCCAAATCTTTTCCAATAACGTTAACATACACATTAATCAGTAATGGCCCTAAAATAGATCCCTGAGTTACACCACTAGTGACTTTCCTCTTTTGGGATATCGCTCCCCCATATTATAATAATAATAATAATAATATTATTATTATTATTATTATTATTTGACAACTCCAGGGTGTCCATAGACTCATTGAGGGAGGGCACCTGCTCTACAACTCTGTCTCCACCACTCAATCCATGAACTGACCGCAACTACACCAATGCCCCCTACCACCACCGCCACTAGTTTTTCCACAGACAATCACAAATATCCATGCCCATGATTGGATTCAAACCCGCAGCCTTTTGGCTGGAGAGCGGATACATTAACCACCCACCCAGCACCTCCAAAAGGCATTGAAGGTGCTGGGGATACCAATTAAATAGCCAGTCTCCAATCCAATGCAGTAATCTAATGTCTAACTCCATCTGCTCCAGTTTGACTATCAACTTATCATGTGGTAATCTATCAAAAGAGGCAAAAAGAATGACTTGTATGGTGAGCAAGGCTAAAGCTAATCATTACAGGAAGCTATCTGATGGGGACAAAGGAAACACCAAGAGTTGTTTTGCTGTCTGGTGAGGAAAAGGAAAAATGATTATGGGAGGATGATGAGTATTGGTGATAGGAAGGTGAAAGAAGCAAACAAAATAGTCCATTTACTGAGTTATAATTTTGCAAGTGTGTACTATCTATGTGGAGATGTTCTAGTGCCAGATTTAATGTTGGCTGATGCTAAAATAGAAGTAGATAAATCTACTCTAATTTATGAGTAGATTCATCTACTTATAGAGGTCATCTGGTCTATACCATAGTTGAAACATTCATAATGCAAGATGGTAGCACATGTATCCATGAGGTTTACTGTTTATTCAGTTCATGGTCTGTTCAAATGATGCAGGTATTTATCAGTGCAAAATGTATATGTTGTCTTAATGTCAAAACTAAGCTTTTTTCATTACAGTAGTAAGAAACCATTTTCTCCTTCTAATGTTAAATGGAAAAAAAAACGATGATATTGTTTTTAACAAAAAAAACTTCAGTTTTCATTTTTATTTTTAATAAAAAATTTTTACTTTTCAAATTTTACTGAGACAAACTGCTTATGAATATTACAGTGCCTCCAAAAATTGACAGAAGGACCTTGAAACCTGTTACAGTGAGAGCTGGACAACCCTTCTCTTTTGATGTAAAAATAATGGGTGAGCCACCTCCAACAGTTTCATGGATGATTAAAGACAGTCCAGTTGTTGAAAGACCTACATTGAGAATAGAAAATGTTCCATATAACTCGAAATTTTTCTGTGAAAAAGCAGAGAGAAAGGATAGTAGTGTTTATCGTATAATTGCAGTTAATCAGCATGGAAAGGATCAAGCAGAAGTGGAAGTTACAGTCTTATGTAAGTGCAATATATATATATATATATATATAATTATCTACCCTATATATATAAAATAATAAGCCTTTTTGTGTAACGTTTTTCTGTCACGTTTTTTTTCAAGTTATTTGAAACTTGGGTGAACCAGCCTACCAGTCCGGAACTTGGGGGGTTTGGTGCTGGGGGAAAGACCCCCCCCCTTTTGAGTCATCAGAATTCAAGGAGAATTCTGGTCCGGAACTCAGGGGGTAGGGCACCGTAGGTGCCCGGGGGGGACCATCCTTTTGAGTTTCAAAATTCAAGTCATCAGAATTCAAGGAGAACTGGCCTACCAGTCCGGAACTTTTGGGTTGGGTGCCCGGGGGGTCCCCCAGGCACCCAACCCAAAAATATTTAATAGTATTTCGAGTCTTCGAAATTTGAGTCATCACAATTCAAGGATAACCGGTCTTTAACTCGGGGGTTAGGCGATGGAGGGGGGGGGAACCCTTTCGAGTCATCAGAATTCAAGGAGAACCGGTCTGGAACTCAGGGGAGGGGGTAGGTGCAAAGGGGGGGGGGACTGAACCCCTTTAGAGTCTTCGAAATTCGAGTCATCAGAATTCAAGGAGAACTGGCCTACCAGTCCGGAACACGGGGGGGGGAGGGTTGGCACCAGGTGGTGGAGCCCAGTATATATATACGTATATATATAATGCTATTTTGGTTAGGTTATTTTTATAGAATAAACTTATGAAATAACTTAACATGAACCTTAACTTCCATAAGGCCAAGTTTTATTATTCAAGAAATTTACATCGGTGTTTCTTGGCATTTTCTCCATTTCTAGTACAAATATTATTATGTGATACCTCCTACTAAGGATTCTATCATGGGAGAGAGCACTCTTTACTATACAATCCACCATCTGTGCTATTTAATCTAACCATCTACCAACTACTTAATCCACCATCCACACTATACCATCTACTCTGGCTTAATAGTATTTTTTTTTAATTGTGTGTATGTGTGTTCTCAGTCTGATTTACTTTCATGCAGGATGATAAACTCGTGTTTACAGGAGGAAAAAACTCCTCTGCTACCTCCTATAAGATTGCCAACCCATTCAACCAAGAAAAGTACATATGAATGTTCTTCTCATTATGATAAGAATCAAATTCGGTTATTTTCCTATTGAAGGATGCGTTGTACCATCATTCTTTCATCTGTGCTATGTAGGTGCTAAATAAATACTAAATTATAATCCTAACTCATTTGTTATTACAAAATTATGGAAACCACTACCATATTATAGTAAAAATTCAGTTTAATTTAAACCAAAATAACAACCAACATTTTGACCTTCATATCCCAGAGTTTCTTGGTAATGAGAAGGAGGAGGCAGAGTGGATCCAGAGGCAAGTGATGAAGATGGTAGCAGGACTATGAAACGAACCTTATGAGAGTGGGTTACAGAAACTAGTTGATAGGCAGAAATGGGGTGATGTGATTGAGACATACAATTACTAAGGGGTGTTTACAAGATTAAATCAGAGGAAATTTTTTAGAACAGGTGTACTGATGGGAGAACCAGGGGCATCTATGGAAACTGAATAAGGGTGTAGTTAGCAAGGGTTTTAGAACTGAGTTTTTTTGCTTGGAGAGTGGTGAATGAGTGGAATAGGTTGCCAGAGTCTGTTGTGACTGTGAATGAGTCTAACGCAAAGTATGATAGATAATGTTGGATAGTTCTTGATGTTCAGGGCCTTCCACAGTGAGTCTAAGAACTCCTTGGAGTTGCCCATAATAATAATAATATCAAGGTCATCATTTAGAGTATACACATATTTACGAAGAAACAAGGTATGTTATAGTCCGTAGTATGCTAAAGTCACACTAACTTGGTCAACCATTAACACTACTGGCCTGACCTATTAAAAAAAAAAAAAAACATATTACGTCTTACTAAGATTGCAGTTTTAGGGCCTCCTTTATGAAAAGGAATTATTTTGTCCTCTTTTCACTCCCTTGGGATTCTACCAGAGCTGAGACTTAAATTAAAAAGCGTAGTCATTGCCAGCTCCCTTGCACATTTCTGCAAAACATGATCCTGATATCCGATCTAATCCCACAACTTTATTTACATTGATATTCTGCAACATCCTAAGAACTTCCAATTCATCCACCTCTGTTCCTAATAAGTCTCTGTCACATATGTCACAGCATTAAACTCTCTTGTATGATATACAATTACAAAGTGGTCACTCAGTATCTCAACCATTTTATTTGCATCTATCACTTTGTGACCATCAGCACTCATTAATGTTATTCTTCCATAGTCATTCCATCTCTTACTTGCCACATAGTGAAAAACTCATTGAGTTTTTTCACTATGTGATTGAGATAGAGAATCAGAATCAGGAATGGTATGCTAGCAGAACTGCTTGAGGAAAAGGGTGTGCAGTTTGTGGATGTATGGCATGTATTTGAGGGAAGAATGAAATTATTCAGGTGTGTTGGATATCATTTGAATAGATATTTAGTGAGTGAACTAGGGAAACTGTTGCTAGACATGCAGTATATGTGTGATGCAAGCAGGAGATCAAAAGTAACAGATGAAATGAAAGATCTGGCAAGTGGTATTGAAGAAACAGAAGTGCTTGGCAATAAAAATAGTAGTGGTGTAAGAGATGAAGAGAGAATGACAATGCAGGAAGAACAGGTGAATGGAGAGAACCTGAGTAGACAGAGAGAAATGGCATAGGGAAAATGAATGTTGGAAGTAGTCGTGAATCTCTGTATGTATGTATGGGGATGATCAGCATAGAAATGGAATAGATCAGGATGTGAGTATGCAGGTTGAGACTGATTGGATATATGTAATAAGCTGTATTTGGGGAAGGGCAAGTGTGCACAACCAACAAGTGGCTAGAGCATGACTGGTTATAAACCTAAAAGTGAACTGCTGTGTTAATTTACAAATGCCAGAAGTATCAGAAATAAGGGAGATAAAATGGTTTCACTGACTGAGTTTATTCACTCCAAAATCATTGAAATAAGTGAAACGTGGTTGAATGAAGATGACAATCTAACATAAATTGAAATGGAAGGATACAGTATTTTTTGTAAGGATAGAAAGGAGGAGGAGGAGGAGTGTTGGTGATGATAGCAGGGGAATTATGTATACATAAGGTAGACATGAAAGAGGGAAATAGCGACAATGGTTATGAGGCAGTGTGGTGTAATGTGGAGGTTGACAGGAAGACATAGTTGGATGTTGAAAGCTGTAGGCCAAGGAATGTGGAGGGTGGTGATGAAGAAATGTATAAACAACTTATATTAGTGAATAAAAGAAGGGTAATTATTATGGGTGATTTTAGTTATGCTAGTATAGATTAGAATGAAGAGGATATCATTTGGTAATAACGAAAATTAATTTTTTAAGTTCTTGAGAGACAACTATCTCATGCAACATGTTAAAGGAGGGTGTATGCGAGAATTGAGAGTTTCATATCTCATCAGTTGATCACAGGATGTAATTGCGAGTGGAGTTTTGCATTTTCCTCCAGGTGGTGAGAGTGATCATGAAGTGATAACATGGGTTGTGGCTAGCCACATGCAGATTTCTGTGAGGAAAAAATATATGTGGAAATGCAAGGCTAGTGATTATTAGGAGACAGCTTGGAGCAATAGCATAGGATGAGCAGTTAAGCAGTAAGGAAATAAATGCTACTTGGGAACTGACAAAGAAATACATAACAGGCATCAGTATGTGAAAGTATTCCAAAGGCCAAAAGGCTGAATAAGGTAATTGTAAAATGGATGCATAAGGAGATAAGCATGAAATCTGGAAGAAGAAGGCATATTGTAGACAGTAGCAGATGAATAGTAATAACCAGTTACCACACTCCAGGAGAGTGCCTCAATAAGGAACACAAAAGTTCAGTATGATCAGAAATTAGCAAATCAAGCAAAGAAAAACTCTGACAAGATTTTTAGATATGTGGCAAGTAGAAGGAAGAATGGTTATGGTAAGATGTTAATGGATGAATATAGCAGAATGGTAAATGCTGCACAAGACATCATGGACATTTGACTCAAGTGTCAAATAACTATTATCAGGAATTGCAACTATAGAGAATAGCTTCAGAGGAGGAGAAATGGTCATAGGGAGGGAAAAAATGGAATTTACACAGCTACTGAGAGACAGTTTCTTGAAGTAGCATGTAATGTACAGGACACAAGGTTCAAGATTGTTGGATCTGGTCATCACAGCAGCGAGCTTAACTTCAACCAATCTAATTATGTTGCATAACTAGATTGGAGAAAATAATCATGTGGTCTTGACCTGGGAGATTGTCAGACATTCAGAATTTCCTGTAAAGAACAGATATTTGTGGAATTACAAAAGGGGATTATAGCAAGGTGAGGAAACTGCTCTCATCAGTGCAATGGCACAAGAATTTGGAAGGGAGAGATAATAATGGTGCATGGGAGGTGGTGAAGGGATCTTTGAAGAAAGCAGTATCATAATTACCCAGAACCAGAAGGATAGAGCAGGTAGGAATTGGATGAATGAATAGCGGCATCATTAAGCAGGAGCTGTAGACAACGGAAAAGTTGTTGAGTGAATATAAAGAAAATGGTGATCAGCATATGGCCAGGAGCAGTACAAGGCACAGGCAAGAAGGATGACCTGTATGATAAGGAAGTCTAAAGCTAATTAAGAAAGAAAGCTAGCTGATGAGGCCAAAAGAAATCTTAAAGTGTTCTTTTGCTATGTGTCAAATAAAAGGAGGAATGAATCTGAAATGTTAACTTTAAAAAGTGCTGATGTTGGTGAGGTAACAGAAGCAAACTAAATAGTTGAATTTCTGGGTGAGCATTTTGCAAGGGTTTTGGATGTGACATTGATGGATGAGAGCATGATGTGGAAGGAATATTGTGTACATAAGGATGACATCAGTTATGAAAATTATAAGCAACAGGCCAGAAGAGTCACAACTGTTGGATGGAAAGCTATTTGAGTATGAAAAGAAACTGCCTCTGAAATCTAAAGAAAAACCAAAAAATTATATCAATATGCAGAAAGTGAAAGAAAGAATGAATTGAATATGAACAAATAACTCTACTGAATGCAAATGGTGAGAGTAACAGAGGTTCTTCAACTAATGAGTGCCCATTTTTCTAAAAGCAATCAACCTGGTGTAAGTAACATTGAGTTCACTGCTACCTCTTCATTGGATGAACAAACTCAGGTGTATGAAGAGGAGGTATTTGGGTTCTTGCACAAACTGAATCATAATTCAGCAATAGGGACTGATGGGATATCAGACCAGGTGCTAAAAGAGTGTTCGCTGAACTTGTTATTCCTTTGACCAGGCTATATAATTTGAGTCTTGGAACAGGGAAGATTCTGCATGAATAGAAACAATGTATGGTAATTTGATTGCACAAGGGTGGTTCAAAAAATGATATATCCAACTATCAAACAATCAGTATCTCAGGAGTGGTGGTGAATATTTTGGAAAAATTCATTAGCTCTCACTTTCAGATATGGATTGACAGTGAATCGCTACTGTACAGCATGGGAATACTAAGGGAAGGTCATGTTTTAGCAACTTGCTCACATTGTTTAACCGTAATATCAGTGACATTGTCAGTGGATTGCAGGGGATATTCACTTGTTTGCAGATGATGTGAAGCTGGGAAGGGTTATTAATAATACTGCAGATGTGGCAGCCCTGCAAGAGGATTTGAATAAACTAGACAGATGGGCAAATGCATGGGGATGTCAGTTTAATGCAGCAAAACATAAAGTCTTGAAGTTTGAGATACATCAATGAGAGGCTGCATACTCGATTGGAGGAGCTGTACTGAAAGAAGTAGAGAGACAAGAGATCTGGGAGTGATGATTGATAGAAACCTGAAATTCAGGGAACATATTGCAAAGGTGGTGAAGTTAACCCAGAGGATTGCTGCAATACTGAGAAGGATGCTGACCTGCAGAGATAAAAAAAGTTATGCTCCATTATAAAAGACCCTGATCACACTACACTTAGACTATTGTTCTCAAATTTGCTCCCAAGGATTTGAAGGGGATAAATTAACTGTGGAAAGAGTACAGAGGTGGATAACAAAGATGGTTTCAGGACTATATAATGTTAGTTATGAGGATCAGCTGAGAGAATGTGGACTGCAGAGTTTGGTAGATAGAAGAAGGAGAAGTGATATGATTGAGACTTTCAAAACTGTTGAGAGTAGTTACAGGGTTGACATTGGGGGGGGGGGGTATTTTGTTTGGTGGAACACCTAAAACTTACGAAAGGAAGCTGTGAGCAAGAGGGTGTGGAGTGGTTTGTTTCTTTGCATGGAGGGTGGTTGAACCGCGGAATTCATTGACTGATAGAGTGGTGAGAGCAAGAACTTTCAGTGAGTGCAAGGAGTGGTATGATAGACTGTGTTTCCTAGGAAGGACCTCCTACAATGAGTCGGCTTTTGACTCCATGGAGGTCTGAATAATAATAATAATGTTACCATTTAATTTGACAGGCAGACTAGATACACAATGATACTTTTGGATTTTGCTAAGCCTTTTGGCAGAATATAGCATGGAAGACTTGCATAAATTGGAGGGTTTGGATTATAAAATATAAGTGTGGATAAGAGGATAGTTGACTGATAGATATGAAACAGTGGGGGGGGGGGTGAGTCTGCAAGATTTAAGTTAACCAGTATAATACCACAAGGATCAGTTCCTTGATCAACTGTTTATTCAATCTGTACATTAATGATATTGCAAAGGCTTTGACGGGTGGCATATAGATATTTGCTGATGATGCAAATTAGGCAGGGAAATTAGGAATGCTTCTGATATGCAGTACTTGCAGAATGATTTGAATAGACTGGAACTGTGGGCATGGGAAAATGGATGTTAGTTCAATGTCAGTAAATGTAAAGTCATGCACTTTGGCATGATTAAATATCAAATATTATTATTATTATTATTATTATATCATGGTATCTGCGAATCCCTACTTAGATACGGAATAACAGTCTATACAAATACATCAAACAGCCACCTAACAAAATTAGAAACACTACTCAGGAAAATCGTGTCAACAGTGATCTGGACACCTTAAACGCAACAACCAATATCCGACAAGCACATGGCAATACACAGAATTCTGAGCATTAAAAACCTGAAACACTACATGAAATTAACAAGGAATTACTTCAGCATCATCTATCGAAACAACAGAGACGCATATCGTATAACACGACCTACAACAACTCTCTACATCCCCACACCCTTCAACAACTCATATGGTTCTTTTGTGAGATCACATCAGATACCCATGCAACTCAACAACCTACCAAGAAAGTTAAAACACGTAGAGAACTACAGAACATTAAAAAATGAACTCTGGAAAATATACCAACAAAGTTAAGAAACCATTAACACTAATATGCACATCACAAATCACTAGCATCCAATGCCTACATCCCATACATAAACAGTAGCAACAACACAATTAGTGAAGGCTAAATCCCACTCTCTTCATAAAAGCTAACCCAAGCTTCGAAGTAGGTGGGATTAACTTGCCTCACTCATCTACAAGTAATCCTTATAAGCAAATGCAGAAATTTGTATGTATAATCATTCTTTCTCAAACTTAAAAAAAAACAATAAAATAAAAATAAAATAAAAAAATAAAAAATTATACAAAAAATTCTGTATAATCTTCATTATTAGAAGAACATGTGTTGTAAATACATAATATATAGGCAAAAAAATATTATTAAAAATTTTAATTGAAATCCAATGTAGGAATTGCAGCACTTAGTGCTGAACTCTGTAAAATTATAAGATGCAATGTCACACAAGATGTTTATTGCATGTATAAATATTTTAGCAATCAATGAAAAATATATTTATTAAAAAAAAAAAAAAATTATGCAAAGTTGGATAGAGCAATAGCGAATGCACATGATGTCAAAATTTTGCAGGATGATTTGGATAGTTTGGAGGATTGGGCTAAGGAGAATGGATGTCAATTTAATGTGGCAAAATGTAAGTTATGCATTTTGGGGTGAAAAGATTAGCAGCAGTATACCACATTGTTGGAACTGTACTCCAGGAGATTGACGAGGCCAGGGAATTGGGAGTATTGGTGAATAGGGAGTTGAAATTTAGGGGACACATTGCAAAAGTGGCTAAATCAGCTCATCAAATCACTTGGTTACTGAAGAATACTTTGACGAGCAAGACAAGCAAGTTATTGTTCCTCTGCATTGAGCCTTGATAAGACCTCCTCTTGACTACTGTGCCCAGATTTGGGCACCAGGGTTTCTTCTTGATGAGGTGGAGAGGATCCAGAGGTGAGTGACCAAGATGATAGCAGGTTTATGGAATGAACCTTATGAGAACAGGTTGAAGAATTGTGGGTTGCAGAAATTGGTTGATAGGCAGAAAAGGGTTGATATGATTAAGACATTCAAATTACTGAAGGGTTTCTATAAGATTAATTCAGAGGATATTTTTCAGAACAGGACTAGGGGCCATCCATGGGAACTGGGCAAGAGTGTGGTTAGCAAGTGTGTTAGAGCTAGGTTTTTTACTTGGAGAGTGGTGAATGAGTGGAATAAGCTGCCAGAGTCTGTTGTGGGTGCCATGACTGTGAATGAGTGCAAAGCAAGGTATGATAGGTGCTGTGTGAATGTTGAATAGTTGTTCTTGACATGATGTTAGGGCCTCCCTCGATGAGTCTAAGGACTCCTTGGAGTTGTCCGTAATAATAATAATAATAATTATTATTATAACGTGACATCTCCAGGGAGTCCAAAGACTCATTGAGGGAGGGCATCTACTCTACAGCCCTCTGTCTCCACCTCTACTACCATCATCATCTACATCAATGCCATCTACTGCCCACCACCACCAACACCACTAGTATTTTCACAGACAATCATAAACATCCATGCCCATGGCAGGATTCGAATCTGCAGCCTTCTGGCTGGAGCGGATACGCTAACCACTCACCAACCAGGCCAGCATATTATATTGGTCATATTATATTGGTGGAATTATGGTAGAAGAAACTGATCAGGCCAGGGATCTTGGAGTGTTAGAAGATAGCAAATTGAAGTTCAAGGGTCATGTAGCAAAGATTGCAAATACAACTCAAAAGACAATTGCAATCTGAAATAAACTGTCACATGTAAAGATAAGGATGTAATTTTGTGCACAGGTCTAGTCTCTTGGTTTCCATTGTGATTCTGATATAGTAGAAGAAGTGCAAAGAAGAGTGCTAAAAATAATAACAGAATTGTGGAATACTGATTATGAAGACAGATTGAGAATTTATAAAATGCAGACACTAGCAAACAGGAGACAGACAGGTGATATGATTATGACTTACAAACTTCTGCAAGGGTCATACGGGATTTCAGTTGATGGAATTTTTTATTTTATTGAGGGTGGGGTAAAGGACAAAACCTTAGAAGCTAAGAAAGAATGCTGCTAAGAAGCAGGGTGAGGGCTAGATTTTTCTCTCACAGAGTGGTGCAGAATGGATTGCCATTGGATGTTGTGTGTGCAAGCAGTGTAAATGAATTCAAGAATAAGTATGATAGCTGGTGCAATTAGTATGTGGCCTCCCTCAATGAGTCCATAACTCCCTGGAGGTATATCTTAATAATAATAATAATAATAATAATAATTCACTGACTCGGCAATTCTTTGTTTCTGTTTTAAGGTGTGAATGATTTTCTTAGATATAATAGAGACTGATTAAAATCTTCCTTCTTTGATTTTGATTTCAGCTAAATCCTCTAAACCAGAAGGACCACTTCAGGTATCAGATGTAACTAAAAATGGTTGTAAATTGAAATGGGATAAACCCAAAGATGATGGTGGTGAGCCTATTGAAGGCTATCTGGTAGAAAAGCAAGATCCAGATACTGGACTCTGGATTCCTGTAGGGAAGACCCATTTTCCTGAAATGGATGTCACTGGATTAACTCCTGGAAAATCATATAATTTCAGAGTCAAGGCCCTTAACAAAGAAGGTGAATCTGATCCACTTGAAACACTGTCTCCTATTACTGCTAAAGATCCTTTCAGTAAGTTCTTGTTCCATTTATGAATAAAATTGTTTTTTATTCAGATTTTTGTTATTAATTACAATTAACATCTGATGATGCTTTTTTTTTATTGAAGAATAGTTTTACAAAATATATTTCTGTAAACAGGGAGGATATTGTGTAGCTCAGTGGAAGTGTTGTTGCTTCCACTGTGTTAGGCTGTCTGAAGAAAGAGTATCCTGAGTTTCATTGTTTGCCAACTAGAGGAACTTTTTCTCAGGTTTTTGACCAGTTCCCAAGTTAGTCGATCTCTAGCATGGGCCTGGGGAATTTTTATTCATGAATCTCAGATGATCGGTCCTGTAAACTGAAGAAAATTGACTGTAGAACCCACTCTGTTTTATACCGTAAGCATAGTGTTAGCAGTGTTAAAATTAGGAATCACAAGATGGCAACAGTAGACAGGTAGACTCTTCACCAGACAGCATCTATAATTAGTGATAGGCTTATAAATTAAAGATGCCAAGAAATTATATCCTTTGTTTCATACCTTATTCAAGTGTCAGCACACGAGTGCAACCACATGTAGCCTGGTTCTTAGGATACACAATACAGGGGTCGAAACGTCAAGTTATTATTTTATTATTAATCAATAAAATAATCTTTTCAGCACGTGTGTTTTGTGTCCCTAAATTCATAAATATGAATGCTGATCACCGTGTAACCTTAAAAAAAAGAGTCATCATACACCATGGAGATGTGACCCACAAGCAGTGCAGCCTCTACGGTAAGCTAAAGATACATAGTTCCGTGTTAATTAATCAACTAACCTTTTTGAAACGCTGTAGAGACAGCAACTTAATACCCAACTGCATTAAACTAAAGAAGAAATTTATATCAGCTAAAGCGGTCCATATCTATGCCAGGCTAGAAAAAGCGTTGTTAAGAGAACAGATCCACGAGGCATGAAAGAACTTGGCATCTACCCAAACCAAAATGTTACAACTAAAATTTGAGCTATCCAGTTATATTAATCCAGAAATTTGGGATATTCTAGACAAGATCACAGACAACTCGGCCAAGCACCTATTACTCAAAAACTAAGAACAGTTAATAACAAAGTTTCAAGCATTAAAAATACTGGAAAGCACAAGACAATCATGACGCCATAACGAAAGGATCAGCCAATCACCCACAAATGCAGTTAGGAGCAACCAACCACCATTAGACCACTGTCTGGTTATCATATCGTTATCATATCTGGATATCATATGGTTATCATAGGTTGTAAACTAATCGGATTGCAACCTCAACCAAGGTGAACTCTGGCTACTGGAGAAATGTTTAAATTATGCCATTGTTCCGAGGTCAGTAAATAAACTAGATATAATCTTCAGAAACTAGATGTTTCCAAAAATGTTCCGATGATGGTCAATCGACCGAAATGGTCCGCACTCCGTTAATGCTCCCCCCCGCCCCAGTTTCCACATAAGTAAACCCTTTCCCTTCTCTCCTTCCCCCTCCCCCAAAAATGCACCCCTAAATACAATAATATATATATATATATATTTATTTATATATATATATTATTAATACATAACCCGGGTTTTCAAATTTATTTTTCCCGCATCAAAACCCCCCCCGTTATAAACAACCTTCAGTAGGATCATGAAATTGGAAGACATCCTAGAAACACGTTAGTACAAAATTTTTCCACCTCTTTTATTCTGCTATAATTACCTTCTATACTCACCCATAATGTCCTAAAAGACCCCTTTTTTGAGTAATAATAACCAATGTATTTAAAATAAGGGAAACTCCTAAACAAAAACAGGCTATAATAGCCGTAATTATAATAATAGATATAATCTATCATATCGAGAGAGATTTAAGATTCCTTCCTGCCAATTTAGCTGAAAAATACAGATGGAAACTGCCTGTTTACTAAATTCAACCAAAAAATTAAGCAGCAATCTAAACAAAGCGTAAAAATCCCTAAAAAAATAACCATGACATTATTATCACAAAAGCAGATAAAGAGAATGCCACTGTTGTTTTAAATCGGACAACCTACATAGAAAAAATGAACTATTTGGTATCGGACCACAACACCTACCAAATGGTAAATTACAACCCCACGCAACACAACAAAAAGAAAACTACTGAACTACTTAAATCATTTAACACGTGGCCAGAAGAAACAATTAAAAAATTAATACCGCAGTAGGCCCGCGGGCCCAGATTTTATGGCCTGCCAAAAGTACACTAAACAGACACACCATTATGTCCAATTGTGGAAGGAATCGACAGCCCGAATTACCATTCAGCCAAAAAATTAGCGGCCACACTCAAGGTTGGTCATTCCCCTTCCTACATAAAAATACACAACATTTCATAAACAAAATTAAAAACATTACACTCAACGACCAAAATCTATTAGTCAGCTTTGACATAATTTCCCTTTTCACCAATGTCCCAATCAATGATACTATCTTGCTCTTACAGAACATATTTCCACACGACATCATAGCCCTCTTTGCCCATGTACTCCGCTCTGGATATTTCATGTGGCAAAACAATTTTTACCTTCAAAAAGAGGGTACAGCCATGGGCTCACCACTCCCCCCCCCAATAGCGAACTTTTATATGGAAGACTTTGAGCAACGAGCACTAGAGTCGGCGTGCTTAAAGCCAAAAATCTGGCTTAGACACGTCAACAATATTTTCACCATTTGGCCCCACGGCCGCGAAGCACTAAATACATTCCTTAGCCACCTGAACAAACAACACAAATGCATCCAATTCACGATTGAAATAGAAAAAACAACTCTCTTCCGTTCCTAGACACATTTGAGAAGGAGAGACAACCTGAACGAAGACACGTCTTCCTTCAGGTTGTCTCTCCTTCTCAGTTTACCACAAACCTACACACACACAGGCCAGTACATACACAGATCTTCTTATCACCACCCAACACAAAAAGTAGGTTTTATAAGCACCCTTAAACACAGAGCTCAAACTATTTGTTCAAATGAACAAGCTCTTAACCATGAATATGAGACCATCAAACATACCTTTATAAAAAAATGGATACAGTATAAAAACCATTCACAAGATCCTCCACAAAGATACCACTAATAACAAAAAAGATTTCAAGAATGCTATTGCTATATCATATGTTAGAGGCATTTCAGAAAAAAATAGACAGAACACTACACAAATACAACATCAAAACCACCTTCAAGCCCCTGACAAAATTAAGACACCTGCTCAGTTCTTCCAAGGATCCTCTGCCACACCAAGCCCACCCAGGGGTTTACATAATACATTGCACATGTAACATACCATACATAGGGGAAACAGGGTGAACCATCCCAATCAGTAAGGATGAACACAAACAACATATAAAATACCTCCATTTTGGAAAAAACGGCCTTTCTGACCATGCACTCCAAACATACCACAGAATTGATTGGAAAGGTCTAACCACTCCAAGAATATTTGAGCATTTCACATCCTTCCTTGAATTTCCACTCGAACCAGGTTTTGGTGCGGTGTAGGGACTTGGTTCGAGTGGAAATTCAAGGAAGCATGTGAAATGCTCGAGTATTCTCGGAGTGGTTAGACCATCAAACAAATGGTCAAACCACTCCAAGAATGTGGAGGACCCATCTGCGACTTTCATAGCAACCACAAAGAAAAATCTCAATATAAGAAGTGTTTTTTTTTTTTTTTCCCCTGAACATTCAATAGCAACCTGTACTGTACAAATCCAGAAGATAATCATAATATAACAATATGAACTATATAATTCTAGAAGAATCCTAGTACGTGAGGACTTTAGCAGAGTATATTGTAGTTTTTATTGGTATTTTTTTTTTAAATCACTAGAGGGCAGGCTAAGAAAAAAGATTAGTTAACAATGTAGATGTAATTTACCTGTATAGAGTGCAACAACATGTAGCCTGGTTCTTATAAACATGTGTCCTTCTAATGATGACCTCAATACAGGGGTCGAAACATCAAGTTATTATTTTATTATTAATCAGTAAAATAATCTTTTCAACACGTGTGTTTTGTGTCCCTAAATTCATAAATATGAATATCAAGTAGTTTGTTTTATACAGCTGCCTGAAGCAAAAGTGTTGTCTGTCCTTTGAAATGGATAAAATTGAGTATCGTGCAGTTATAAAATTCTTTGTAAAAGAAGGTTTAATGCCAAAAGAAATTCATTCGAAGTTCATAAAAGTTTATGGGCACTCTTCTCCTTCGTTTTAGACAGTTAAGAAATGGGCTGCCGAGTTTAAACATGGCCATAATAGCCTTGAAAATGATCCATGTGAAGGATGTCAAAAAATTGTAACAACACCAAAAATCATTGATCAAGTGCACGATATGGTATTGGATGACTAGCGAGTCTAAGTGTGTGAAATTGCTGAGACCGTTAGCACTTTGAAAGAATGTGTAGGATATATTTTGCATGAAGAATTGCAAATGAAAAACTTTTGTGCAAGGTGCATGCCTCGCTTGTTCACAGCAGATCAAGAACTTACTTGCATGAAAATATCTGAACAGTGCTCGGAGAGCGTTTTAACAGGAATAAAACTGATTTTGTGTGTCGATTTATTACTATGGATGAGACTTGGATTCACCATTATCCACCAGAATCCAAACAGCAGTCAAAACAGTGGACAGAAGCCGGTTGTTCAGTGTCAAAGAAGACAATGTCGGTTCCATCAGCAGGAAAGGTCATAGCATTGGTGTTTTGGGATACTAAAGACATTTTGTTTGTTAATTATCTTGAAAAAGGGTAAAACAATAACCAGGGAATATCATTCCAATCTTTTAACCAGACTAGATGAAAAAATTCGTGAGAAAAGACCCGGTTTGCAGAAGAAAAAAATCATCTTTCATTAGGACAATGCACTTGCCAGCAAAGGTGTTTTGGCAATGGGAAAATAAGGGATCTGCAGTATGAATTGTTGGAACATCCATCCTATTCCCCAGATTTGGCTCCCTTTGACATCTCTCTCTTTCCAAAACTAAAACTATTCCTCGCTGGTAAGTGTTTTTCTTTGAATCAAGAGGTGATTGCAGCTGTAGATGGGTATTTTGCAGATCTTACTGAGAATCACTACATGGATGGGATAATAGGGCTGGAGCATCGCTGGAATAAATGTATTAGTCTTAAAAGGGATTATGTTGATAAATACAAATAGTTTTGAAATTATAGATTCATTTTTTTCATTGTTAGGCCTAGAACTTTTCAGACCACCCTCATACTTTTTTTAATCTTCTGACCTTTGGAATGCATTTAGACATTGCTTCTACTAAATAGTTGTTGAATATCACCCAAGCAGCATTGATCTCCTTTCAACTCACCTCATTCCATGCTACAGATTCAAACTCTCTGCTGAGCTTCTCATGAGCACCATACTTTTAGTTTCACATATACCCTTTATTCACCGAAGTTCTCAAATGGTTGGCAAACACCCAGGTAGTCACTCCATGGTCACTCTCATCAACTGGCGAGAGATTTGACACCGCATTTATAATAACGTCCTCTGATAAGATGATCAAATCCAAGACCATCACTCCTCATGTGACCTCTGTTACATACTGCCTGAAGTAGTTGTCTCCACTCAATATATACTGTGGTAATTAAAATCATCTCTAATTATCATACTTTTCCAATTTCCTTGACTAATTTGCTTATACATTTCCTGGTCACTACTCTCCACATTACCTGGTCTATAGCAACATCCAACAAAGTATTTCATTCTATTCACCTCTATCTCACACCACTACCACTATTTCTCCCTTGCTTCTTTACCTTGTATGGACATACATCTTTTTCTATCACATGTTGCACTCTACCTCCCTTTTAAATCTTTCTTTGTGAAATACATCATATCCTTCCATCTCTGTTCCTGTCAGGTTGTCATCCTCATCCAACCATGTGTCACTTATTCCAATAATTCTTAGCTGAACAAACTCAATCAAAGGAACTATTTAATTTCTCTTGTTTCTGATCCCTCTAACATTCATTCCTGAATCTATAACAATCTTCACCATTTGAAAATTGTTATAGATATTACATGTGACTTCTCCATACTTTCATTAGGCCATTTCTTCTTTTTATCGTTACTTACCCCAGAGCTGTTCAAATCCAATTGTTTTTCCTACATCCCTTTATTACAAATGCATTCACATCAATTTGGAGCATCAACCTTTCTCACATTGCATTCCTCTGCCCATACTGAATCTCTGCATTTCAGTGTTTGTCTTGTGCACTTTTTCTCTCATTCTTTTACTCATGCTACCCACTTCTTAAGTCATAAGCACCACTTCAGTCTCTCCTGCTCTCTCTCACATTGCTTCTTTCTTCATCAGATTCATTCTATGCACACATTACTCTTCCTTCTAGCAGTAGTCTCTCTAAAAGACTCACACCAAAACCATTCAAATACAGTCCGTTACTCTTATACATTTCATTTCTTCCTTCAGACTCAGTCCACACTTTATGAAACTGCACTCTTTTCTCTTTATGCATTCTTCATATCATCACTATCATACCTGGGCAACACACTGACTACCTTTTTTTGCCATGCTATTATCTTTTATCCTTCTCCACAACTTCCTGATATTATCTTATATCCTTCTCCACAACTTCCTGATAACCAATCTTACATTCTCCTTGTTCCCAATCAAGTCATTTGTACCTACTACAACTACTAAATACTTTGCTCGCTTACTCCTTATATCTAACACCTCAGTCACTGCATTCATTTTATCTTTTGGAAAGCAATACTTGTGCATTTTCTTGTTTACCACACCTCTAATAATTGAATCGCCATACAAGCCACTTGCTGGTCTTTCGTTATCATTTTAATACTGACATTATTTTAATTTCATCTTTTTTCACTCTTCCATGCATATCTCCAGTTCTCTTCATTTCACATCATTTAAACCTCATCTCTTCTCATTTTCACCAACTCAGCTTTCAAACCTTTTATGCTGTTGTTCATTCTTGCTGTTTTTCTCCCCAGTCACATGCACGTGTTTGCTGTTAACCCCACTCAGCACCTTATGGTTAAATGCGCTTTGTTTTTCGATATTATTATTTCCTACTTTATCATTAATTTCACTCTGTCTTTCAACATTATTATTGCTTGCTTTATCATCAATCAAAGTTTTTTTCTTGCTCTCACTTCTGCACACTCTCTGAACATTTGCACAATCTTCATCTGTTGTGTTAATTATGATGCCATGTTCCCTAACCATATTCAGACTCATATTTAAGCATGCCTTATGGTTCATCGGAATATTACATTTCCTATGAACCATGCTCGTTCTTTTCTGTTATTCAGCCTCTCATCTTCCCATGCATGCATACATACCGCATTCATGGTACCCCTTACATTTTTGAGTACGCAGTGATTCATTTTCACTGTCACATTGTTTCTATGGGCTAACAAAAACAACGAATTTATGTTAATATCATCTACGAAATTTATCTAAACACTGTATTTCACACTCAAGTATCTCACAGTAATACTTAATCTACAATTTAGACAATATCAACACACATTTAAATATAAAATTTGCTTATCTTGTGGCTGTCCACATGATGATTGATGTTTAACTCACAACACCTAAACTATCCAAGGCAATGCATAATTTGATGCGTTGCCTCTTGTAATAGTCATTTTTTGTCAGCTAACAATATATACAAACACTGGGAATTATATATTTGGTTTAATCCTTTATCCAAGTGTAAGCAAACAAAGTTTGTGTCTGATGTAATTTCAGGACTGGGGCATCTTGTGGCAAAGGTGGTATGACTTCACATCACTTGCCTTAGTATCCCATAATGCAAAGTACATCTCCTTGCAGACATGTATAATGCTATGCATTAAGGGAAGGGTCACTACCCAGACTGGTTTCTTCTCGTCAATAGGAGCCAGACCCAGAGGTGGTGATACCAAGGTGGAAGTAATACAGAAGTCATACTTCCATATACGAGTTACCAAAAGGTGTCACACCTTATTATTAAAATTCTCTGGATTAGAGATAGTTGACGGAAGTTGTTTTCCACTTGATTATGCTATGAATTATATATTTGGTTTAATCCTTTATCCAAGTGTAAGCAAACAAAGTTTGCGCCTGAAATTTTTCAGGACTGGGGCATCTCGTGGTAAAGGTGGTATAAGTTTTGATCACTTGCCTTAGTATCCCATAATGCAAAGCACGTATCCTTATGGGTATGTAAAATGCTATGCTTTGGCAACTGGTATATGGTGATATGACTTCTGCATTACTTCAACCTTGGTATCACCACCTCTGGGTCTGGCTCCCACCAACGAGACCTCAATAAAGGTCAAAACTGGTCTGGTTAGTGACCCTTCCCTTAATGCATAGCATTATACATGTCCACAAGGAGATGTGCTTTGCATTATGGGATACTAAGGCAAGTGACGTGAAGTCATACCACCTTTGCCACGAGTTGTCCCAGTCCTGAAATTACTTCAGGTGCAAACTTTGTTTGATTACACTTGTATAAAGGATTATACCAAATATATAATTCGTAGTATAACCGAGTGGAAAACAACTTCCATATACAAGCACTGTTTATTAATTAGTTATTTTTTGTAACCAATCTGTTCCCCCCCCCCCTTATTTTTTTTTTTAAATTAAGCTGATCCATAAATGTGTTCACGTATAGTAAGAGATTAGATTAGATTATTATATGTAATTCATTTTATACCATACATTTATTGCACCATCCATAATGCCACAATTGTTTTTTAATCACTCCCACACATAAGAAGTCACAATGCCTATAGCAAATAAATGCTATGTGTGAGCTAAGTTATTGGATATTTGTTTGTTTGTAATGAATATATTTGTATTCATGCCTATTCCTTTCCTCCTTGAAATGTATTAGTGATATTCATATACTTCCTGTCTCATTGATGTTAGCTAAATCATAATTCACTACAGATTTAGAAATGTACATATTATTGTTACTAGAGACCTCCAGAATGTTAGGGATGATGCAGGCTGCACATCTTTCTCATCAGCTGTCACACATTCTCTTGAGTTTACACTCTCCACCTCAAAAGATAAAACTATTCTGATCATGCACAACACTACGAGAGAAAAATCTAGCTTTCACTCCTTTCTTGACTTCATTCATTCTCAGTTTCCATGAATGTTCTCTCATCCTCTCTCTCCACCTTCTATAAATTGAAAAATTCCATCTACTGTATATGACCTTTTCAGAAATAGGTCTCTATCACATCACTCCTCTTTCTCCTGTTTATTAATGTGCAGTCTACCCATTCTCAATTGGCTCACATAATCTATATTCCACAATCCCATTATCATTCTCCTTTAACATCTTCCTTTTCAATCTTTCCACAGTATCTGCATCACCTCGAAAACCAGGACACTAGATCTGCTCATATACTCTAGGTGAGGTCATATTAAGTTCTTTTAAATGGACAAAAATTACTTCCTTATCCTTGTGAGTCAACATTCATTTTAGCATACTGTTATCCTGTGTTTTGTACTTGCAGTTGAACATCAGCTTCCTATATATCAAAACTTTGAGATCCCTAGGCTAATCAGTTTTTTCAAGATTGATTCCACCAATATGATAGGCCACTGGAGGTCTCATCGCACAAAGTGCATAAGATTGCATTTACTAATAGTGAACTGGCCTACAATTTAATCCTATTCAAATTATTCTTCAAGCACTGTATATCACTCACATCCTTACCCTGCCTATCTTTCTATCATCTGGGAACAGCTGTATGTGTCTTCTTCAAATCCTTATCGATAAAGTACAGATAACAATGGACCAGGAGATTATGTGTATAACACATATAACACAGTGTGCACACTATTAGTATATACATCACCCAAATATGGACTTGATCTTAAGTATTGGTTATTTATGTATTGGTCTTATCCCTTCATATCCCTTCATACTTAGTTTCTCTAGACGGCACATTGTGAGTCTGTCTTGATATGCCAATAGAAAGCAAGAAATGATAACTTTTGATAACTGATAACTTTCTGTGTAATATGTGGGTATTGCTATGTGATTCAGATGAGATTTAGGCTCACATGTCATGAGAATATGTAAGGAAACTGACAATATCTATGACTAGATTGTTTAACATATGCTTTTACTCTGGTAAGGCCTCAAGGAAGCTACAAGACAGCATAGCTAATTACAGTACCTTAGTAGTAGTGGTGTTAACAATATTGGAAAAATAAGTCAAAGGCAAAACTTACGAATGGATGGAGAGAAATATGATACTTTTGGGAAGATAGCATGGCTTTGTAAAGAGTAGGTCATGCCTTATAATTTACTCACTTTTTATTATAAAGTAACATCTGTGTTGGATAATGGGAATGGCTAGATGATACTGCATTCAATTCTGTATACAGATTGAAACAAATGTGCAGAGATATGTACCAACCTTGCTATATGGATATAAGAGCGACTAATGGACAGATACAAAAGTAGTGTGTGTGTGTGTGTGTGTGTGTGTGTGTGGGTGTATGTGTGGAGGAATAGACTCCATCCCATCCAACAGGGATGGGATAGATTCTATTCTTCCACATACAAGGATGTAATAGAGAGGATCCAGAGGTGAGTTTTAAGATAGTGAGTGGGTTGTAAAATACACCCATTACACACGCGCACACACACACACATAGTTAGATTCAGGGTTTGTGGGTTGCAGAAATTAATAAGCAAAAAGAAGATATATAGGAAGAAAAGTTACTGAAAAGGTTTTATAAGATTAATTCAGAGAAAAAATTTTAGTAATTGACTGGGATGGGGTTGAGCATGGTGTCATCCCTGAAATATGAGTAAGAGTGAAGTTAGTTAGGCAGTTGGGACTAGACTTTTCACTTGGAGGCTGTTGACTGAGTGTAACAGTTACCATTGTCTGTTGTGAGTGCTATGTCAACAAATGAGTTCAAAGAGAGGTATGATCAATATGAACTTCGGACTCCATGAAGATGCCCATGTAATAATAATAATGATATCTATTTCCACTTTAATTAGGCATATTTCTTCTACTCTTATCAAGAGCATTCTTCATTCTCCTGATCTTTTTCTTTAGTATCATCCTAAAATATACCACACACATAATGAATATATAATCCTCATTCAGCTATCCTTCACTTATTTCTATAATTCTTTTGTACAAGCCAACTCATTCAGTGCTATAAATTCTTTCTTCTTATTCTTAATATGTGTTCCATTTGCAAACAAACATAACTTATTTTATAGTATATAATCAGCCTAACCTATGCTACCAATCTGCCTTTACTATTTACTTATTTACTAAAAATAGAGACGTAACCTTTTATGTTTTCTTCTTAGAACATTAACATAAATTTAGTTTAATCCTTTATCCAAGTGTAAGCAAACAAAGTTTGCACCTGAAAGTATCTTCAGGACTGGGGTAAGGTGGTACAACACTGGGCAACTCGTTGCAAAGGTGGAGCAATCTAACATCACTCCTATCTCACTTGGTTAGACTATAAACTAAATCTATTATAGTCTAACCAAGTGAAAAATAAACTTTCAACATCTTTCTCTAAATCCAGAGTAATTTATTAAAAAGGTGGCACACCATTTGGCAACTCCTATAGATAGAGATGACCTTGCTAATGTTTCTGCCTGGTATCTCCTCTTGGGCCTGGCTCCCACTGAAGAGACCTCAATAAAGGTCGAAACTAGTCTGGATAGTGGCCCTTCCCTTAATGCATAACATTAGACACATCCGCAAGGAGATGTGTTTTGCATTATGGGAGATACTGAGATAGGAGTGATGTTAGCTTGCTCCACCTTTACAACGAGTTGCCCTGGTGTTGTACCACCTTACCCCAGTCCTGAAGATACTTTCAGGTGCAAACTTTGTTTGCTCACACTTGGATAAAGGATTAAACTAAATTTATTATAGTATAACCAAGTGAAAAATAAACTTAGAACATTAACAGTTTTATAAAAATTAAGTGGATATTAAATCCAGCATTATTTCAAAGCCAAAATAGAAACTATGAAAGTTCTATATGAAATTTGACCAGAGAGCTTATGGGAATACCCTCACCAATATATCGGCGAGTTTATTTCCGTAAGCTGTCTGTCAAATTTCATATGAAACTTTCATAGTTTCTATTTCAGCTTTGAAATAATGCTGGATTTAATACCTACTTAATTTTTATAAATTTGCATCGCCTAAGTGAAGCTTTTGGCTCTTTATTTTAGTAAATTAAGTCTTATATTGTCAGTTTAACAGCCAGTTTAATTATTCTTCAGTTTTCTTACTTATTATTGTTTTCACAAGAAAGTCATCTGTATTAATAATGGAGTGGAAAAAAAATTATTTTATAGCCAAATCTGGAGCTCCTGGTCGTCCAGAAGTAGTAGATTGGAATAAAGATCATGCAGATTTGAAGTGGACTCCTCCAGATAATACTGGTGGTGCTCCAGTTACATCTTATATAATTGAGAAAAAGGAAAAAGGCAGTCCAAATTGGGAAAAAGCAGCAGAAGTCCCTGGCGACCAATTAAAAGGAACTGCTCCTTTCTTGGATGAAGGAAAAGAATATGAATTTCGTGTAGTTCCAGTTAATAAAGCAGGTCCTGGAGAGCCGAGTCAAGCCTCTAAACCAATTGTTGCTAAACCACGATTTTGTAAGTATGAAATTTTGAAGTGCATGTTATGAGTGTTAGTAGATTATTTCAAGTATTATTTCATTGAGAGACCTGGTAATTTTCCAACTTTTTGAAATTAGTATTTGGAAAATTGAGTTTGAATTGAGTGAAATTTTCAAAATTTTTTGATTTTCATGTGCCGAGAAAAAATTCCTAAACAAAAGCATAATAAATAAATAGGTTAGGTGTCTCTGGAATGTGAGATACAAAAATAGATTGTGAGAATGCAATTTACATAGCCTTGAGAATAGAAAAAGGAAGAGGATACGATTGAGATGTATAAGAAATTGAGATATTCAGATTGAGATGAAATTACTCTTCATATTGAGATATGAAGAGTAATTTCCAAATTATTCTGGAGGTTATTTGTCAAAGAAAAGAGGAGACATTGCTAGAACAAGAGACTATCCTGAAGGCTGTATGAGGAATCCTGAGAGTATGGTAAGTGTGGAAACTGTGAATGGGTTTCAGGCAGAGTTTAATGATCTTTTTGTGTGAGATTGTGGACCTGCATGGATGCACTTTTGACTTCATGGAGGTCTGATATTAATAGTAACTTTTTGATATATTTTAATCTAACCAGAGTTTATTATTATTATTAATTATTATAAATGCCAGCCTGGTTGGCCAAGTGGTTAGCTTATCTGCTCTCCAGCGAAAAGGCTGCAGTTTCAAATCCCATGGTGGGCATGGATGTCTGTGATTGTCTGTGAAAATACCAGTGGCGGTGGTGGGTTCAGATGGCATTGTTGTAGTTGCAGTTCATTGTTGTTGGTGGATTTGAGTGTAACCACTCAAATTCACCAACAATTTGAGACAGAGAGTTGTTGAATAGGTACCCTCTCTTAACGAGTCTTTGGACTCCTGGAGGTGTCACATAATAATAATAATTATGATGATGATTCAGACCTATATGAAATCACAAGACTCATCATGCATAGCCCATCCTAGAAAACACAAAGTCTATCATACCACTCCTTGAACTCATTGACCATTTGTACGCTTACCAATTTATCAGGCAATGCATTCCACTTAATTTCCTTTTGAAACTTCCAGGAATGGTACCTTGTCCTTGCTCCTTTCCCCTGTTCCACCAAATGAAAGATCTCTTCAGTGTCAACCCTGTAACTACCTCTAAACAGTTTAAAAGTCTCAATCATATCGTGTCTCCTTTTTGTATATACCAAGTTCTGCATTCCAAATTCCCCCAGCCGATCCTCATAACCAACACTGTATAGTCTGCCTCTGTATCCTTTCCACAATTAATTTATCCATTTCAAATCATGGGGAACAAATTTACGCAAAATAGTCCAAGTGTGGTCTCATCAGGGCTTTATACAATGGAATGACAATTGCAGGCGTAGACTTCTGTGGCTAATTGGTTGAAAAGATGTATTTCGGTGATTACACCACATTTTTTATTATTCAGTTATACAAAATACTGAAATAATAGTTCTCGACAAGTTTCGTAAATCATAGGATTTACATCATCAGGGGGTAAATAGTATAACTTAAAGTTTAACACGTTCGCTGCCACGCTACTTTGGCATGGTCTGTTTCCCTACGCCGAGCTGTTTTACTTCTTCAAGGTCAGTACGATAATCTCGTTACCGGAGGTAAACAACCTACGAGTATATTCGTAGTTGGCTTGTACAGAGCATATACGATATATGAGAATACACAGTTTTGAAGCTAGCCCCACAAGCCAAGCATTTTCACTTCTTCAAGGTCACTACAATAATCTCGTTCCCGGCGGTAAGCGTCCTACGAGTATACTCGTAGCTGGCTTGTGAAGCAGGATTACCCACTACGAGTATACTCGTAGTTGGCAGCGAACGTGTTAAACAAGAGAATTAATAAATACAAATCATAACCATCTGGCTATTCATAAACTCAAAAAACAGAATGCAGATATAAAATGTTATTGACGTTGAACAATACTGGACAATGTCGTGTTCTTGTTCTCTTGAATACAGTCCGAGCTCAGATTGAGGTAGATTTTTTATTAGAGCTGACCACACTTGATGGAGAATTAAACCTTGATTTTTATTACATTGGGTTGAGTTTTTTAGCATATTAGTAGCTTCTTTAAATTTTCTTATATAACTGTTGTTTTCTATGTATGACATCGTCGTTTTTTGCCAGAGTACATCGTGTCCAGTGGAAGTGGTATGGAAAGCATGATCTGGAGAAATACACATTGCTTAACACCAAAAAGACGTACAATACAAAAGAGAACAAAAAACGGGTCTTGCTTTCCATACCACTTCCACTGGACACGATGTACTCTGGCAAAAAAATGACGATGTCATACATAGAAAACAACAGTTATATAAGAAAATTTAAAGAAGCTGCTAATATGCTAAAAAACCTAACCCAATGCAATAAAAATCAAGGTTTAATTCTCCATCAAGTGTGGCCAGCTCTAATAAAAAATCTACCTCAATCTGAGCTCGGACTGTATGACGTGACATTGTCCAGTATTGTTCAACGTCAATAACGTTTTATATCTACATTCTGTTTTTTGAGTTTATGAATAGCCAGACGGTTATGATTTGTATTTATTAATTCTCTTGTTTAAACTTTAAGTTATACTATTTACCCCCTGAAGATGTAAATCCTATGATTTCCGAAACTTGTTGGGAATTATTATTTCAGTATTTTGTATAACTGAATAATAAAAAATGTAGTGTAATCACCAAAATATATCTTTTGGAATGGCAATTGTTTTATCTCTTCAGGTCAGCATCAGTATTGCAGCAATCCTCTGGGTTATCTTCATCACCTTTGCAATATGTTCCCTGATTTTCTGGTTTCTATGAATCATCACCCTAGATCCCTTGCCTTCCTCACTTCCTGCATTACTGAGATCCCTCATTCATTTGCCCATCTCTCCAGTTTATTCACATGCTCTTTCAGGGCTACCACATCTGCACTATTACTAATAACCCTTCACAGTTTCACATCATCTGCAAACAACTGAATATGCACCTGCAATTCATTAAAAATGTCACTGGTATAAATGCTAAACAATACAGGTCCCAGTACTGAGCCCTGTGGGATCCCACTTGTAACCTTCTGCCTCCTTGATACTACTTTCCCATACACAACTCTCTGATAGCCAGTCACAAATCCAGTTCACTAACCTGACATCTAAACCCATGTGCTGCAACTTAAATATCAGCTTATCATGTGGTACCTGTCAAATACCCTCTAAAATAAAAAAAAAATTGCAGAATATGACTTTCTCTCATCAACTGCTCTTGTCACTCCAAGATCTTAACTACTGATGAAATACAAACTAGTCTATAGTTTGACACTTCTAGTCTGCTACCACCCTTATGCAATGGCACTATCGTATCCTCCTTCCACTCCTTAGATACCTTTCCCATGATCAGACTTTGATTGAAAATCCATGTCAAGGGATCTGTCAGTGCTTTAGCACATTCTCTGAAAACCTATGGTGAAATCTGATTCAGTCTCACTGGTTTATTGACATCCGGAGTACTCAGCATTTGAAACACACTCTCCTCTTGCACTTCTAAACCTCAAAACTACCCTGTCCCTCTATTATTAAAATGTACTTTTCCAGGATGACATACCCTAATAAAGTGTTCATTGAACAACTCCACTATGTCCTTTGCATCAGTCACTCTATTCCCATTTTTATCCCATAATGTCATTCTTCCACAATCATTACTCCTCTTCCTACTGGCCGCATACTTTCTTTGGATCTCAGGGCAAATCTCTTCTCATATTTCACTCTCCTAGCTGGAGTCTTTTATTCTTAATACATCTGCTTACCACCCTTTAATTCCATATGGGCCATGCAGTTAGCCTATTGGCTATGCCTTCACAACTACATGCCTGGGGAAGGAGTGTCCTAGGTTCAATTCTTGTAGACGACGTGAGGAGCTTAAGGATCTTTCTCAGCCATACCCAAGTTAGCTGGTCTTGGGCATGGACAGCAGATTTTTTCCCCCCAGTTTATCTGGGGTTTTTCATCCTGCAAGCAGGCAAACCGGCCCTGTGAACACACACAGCCACAGTCATAGGATATAGCACTTAATCCGTCATCAGTAGGGCTCAATCAGTCCTAAAGGGGCAATCAAGGAACACGGGGAACCCCCCACACGAATAAGTAAGTTCCGTATGAATCCTTATATGTCTTCCTTGATCTCTTTTTTTTATCTTCAGTTCCTGTTTGATATTGTTTGTCACCCACTTTACAACAAATTGTGTTTTCTTTACTTATGGTATGCAGCTTGCTATTGCTGCTAAGAAATATTCAAACCAATTTTGTATTTTATAATATTTTATAATTATTTTATATATATTTATAACATATATTGTAATATTTCATAATTTTATAATATTTTAAAAATATTCTAAGCAATAATTTTAACCACTAAGCTTAAAATCCAAATGTTGAAAAGGTTTCTTGAAATCTCTGGTTAAAATTACATATTTAAAATCTTTAAAAAAATGCAATGTCCTTCTGTCCATAAGATATAATCCATTCAAATTTGAACTGTGTCTAGAAATCAAATTTTTAATTAAGTCAGTATCTTAGTTTCACTATACTTCACAGTTTTTGGACCTGTATGTAGTTGGAATGTATAATTATACTAAGTTAGCACATTTCATACTATAATAAAGAGATATACTATAATAAACTCTGAAATTTTCTGTCTCTCAAAATCATTGATGAAACATTATTCGGAAGATTTTTAATGTTCTTGGAGATTTGTGTCTCATTACAGCGAGGCAAATGACTTTTTATATATTTCAGAAACTGTCATAGGCTCTATTTGATAGAAGGCACATATTGATCATAAATCTTGTACTTGTATGAAAGAAAAGAAGGCCAGCACACTCCTTGCCAAGGATGCTCTGCCTCAACCTAATACACATAAGGTTTTCAGTGACTGTCACTTATTCCAGAGTGCTTAGCTAATTTTTAATTTCTACAGGAGAACTGATGGGGACTTTGAATGTATGAAGTGAGTTTGATGGATGAAAAACTGTATGTAATGGGGATGATTTGAATGGATTTGGATTTAGGTGTCTTGAGAAAGTACACTGAGAGGTTATAAGTTCAAAGTCAGGGAGACTATAGTATTTAGTGGGAGACATGGGCAAGTGGGGCTACAGGAATATGAATGGAATTTTGAAAAAAATTCCATTCATAAGACTGCCATGATCAGACCACATGTGGATTATTTTGCTGAAGTCTTATCATGAGGATTTGAAGGAGGAAGAACCTTCAGATATCAGTAACAAAAATGACATCAGAATTATTGAATTGTGGTTATCAGGCCACATTAAAGGCATGTATTCTGTAAAATGTGATGGATAGAAAATGAAGTGGCAATATGATTGAATTGTTTGTACAGTTGACAGGTATTTAACAGATGGATAGGAAGAAATCTGTATGGAAGAACAATGAGAAAACAGGAGCATTCTTTTAAGTTTTGCAAGAGAGTGTTGGTTAGAGAGCAAGAAATAATTAAAAAAAAATTTTTTTTTATGAGGAATGGTAGGATTGGAAGGAAAGAATGTATTGCCTTAGAGTGTTATTTTCCAAAGCATAGTCTATGTTATCCTTCTGAATTTTTTTATTTTTATTTACTTTCATATTTTTGTCATGGATAAGTGCAGATCTAATCTATTATATAATTAATTTTTCAATAAATACAAAACTAAAGGAAGTTTTAAGCCCAGCACGTCTTTTGGAATGTATTGACTGACCTCCATTAGCTTGCATCCGGAGTTTAATTTGAAATAGCTCGAAGAGTCAGAACTATTTACAAAATTTCAGGATTATTTGTATCCTAAATTGTAACAGTCTTCAGTGTGTATTTCACTGCCCATGCATGCATCTAATGTGTTTTCAGCACTTGTTGACTTTAAAACAAAACACGAAACTGTTTTCTTGGTGTGGAGCCATCTACAGCTAAAAATAACAATTATAGAACCAGATTTCATCAAACTGACTTCTTCCCAAATGAAACAATTTCATTCATCTCATTAAAATCATTTATTATTCAGAAAATATAAATATCATAATTTTTCATAATAAAGACCTTATTTTGGAAGTTACAAAATTACCTTCAACAGATATCATCTCCCTAATAAGATTAATCACAGCAAGTATCTCCATACCTCTTTTCCCTAGGCATTCATAATTTTTGTTTCTGCTGTGTGCACAATGGATTTGTACAACTAAAATGCATTTAATAATTCAAAAAACTGTTTCACATGCCCGTAATTTATTATAATGGAAATGTTAAAAAAGAAATACCTTTATAATTATTTGTGTTTGAAATAATTATTATTAGAACTATTCCTAAATTGCCTTTCCCTGAGAATGGATACCAGTGTTACTAAAATTTTAAAAGGAGTATGTAAGTACAGAAAGTTTGGAAATCACTACAATAGACAGTTGGGTGAGCAGACAGTAAATGAGTTTACAGAGTAGTATGATATGCTTTGAATTGTTTGAAGTGGGTCTCCTGTGATGCGTAACACAATCTCATGGAGTTCTTGAATGATAATTATGATTATTTGAAGGAGGGTAATTATTCTGGGGGATTTCAACTATGGTAACATTGATTGGAAGGAGGAGAGGACACATGTGAGGAAGGAAATGGATTTTATTCAATTATTAAGGGATAACTATCTGAGACAGCATGTAATTGAAAATACTAGGGGTGTGAGAGTGCTTGACCTGGTAATTATTATTATTATTATTATTACAAAAACCTCCATGGAGTCAAAGACTCATTGTGGGAGGTCCACTGTTATACACACAGTTTATCATACTGTGCCTTAAATATATTCACTGTCTCTGCACACACCACACTCTCGGGCAAAGCATTCCAATCACTCACCACTCTCCATGCAAAAAACCTGCTCCTCACTCCCTTGCTCACACCCTCCTTATACAGCTTCCAGGAATGACCTCTTGTTCTCCTGCTATCCTCACCCATTCTGTGCAAAACCTCCCCGACGTTAATCTGGTAATAACCACTCAACAGCTTATATGTCTCAATCATATCTCCCCTCCTCCTTCTATCCACCAATTTCTGCAAATTGCATTTTGTCAATCTGTCTTCATACTCTACATTCCAGAGACCAGAAACCACCTTAGTCAATCGCCTCTGAACTTTTTCCAACGCAATTTCATCTTTTTGAAAACCAGGTGACCAGATCTGTGCACAGTAATCTATGTGTCCTGATCAAAGCCTTATACAAAGGAACCATAACATCCTTACTTCTACAAGTCAATGTCCTCCGCATCATTCCCATTATCCGCTGTGTTGTCTTCATTTTAGCAACATGTCCTCGAAATTTTAGGTCCTTGTCTACAATCACTCCCAGATCTCTCATTTCCTCTACCTCTTCCAAGATATTCGCACCGATTGTGTACTTTACATCCCATCTCTGCTTCCCAAATTTCAAAACCTTACACTTTGAGACATTGAATTGACATCCCCACTTATTTACCCATTCAGACAGTGTATTCAAGTCCTCTTGCAAAGCTACAGCATCCACACTACTCCTGATAGCTCTGCCCAACTTTGCATCATCTGCAAACAACTGCACATCACCATTCAGACCTCTCCAGATATCATTTACATACAAATTAAACAGCAATGGACCCAAAACAGACCCTTGAGGTACACCACTAGTAACTTTCCTCTTCTGCGATATCGCTCCTCCATAGACAACTCGCTGATACCTATCAGACAACCAATCTCCAATCCAGTGAACCAATCTACTGTTCAGCCCCATCCGTTCCAATTTAATTACCAGCTTGTCATGTGGCAATTTATCAAACGCCTTTGCAAAATCTAAATATACCACTGTATATGCAATACCCTTATCCAACGCATTTGTCACTTTATTATAAAAAGTAAGCAGGTTGCTAAAGCATGATTTTCCTTTAGTAAATCCATGCTGGCCACCAAAGAGTATTTTTCTGTTGTCAACCCAATTCTGAACTTTATTCCTAACTAACTTCTCTAATACCTTGACCACAACTCCAGACACACAGACTGGTCTATAATTCAAAGCCTTACTCTTATCACCTCCCTTATGAATTGGAACAATTTTACCTTCTTTCCACTCTTTTGGAACTTGACCCAGTGAGAGACTCATGTTGAAAAGATATACAAAAGCTGTTGTTAACTCTCTGGCACATTCCCTCAAGACACGTGGTGAAATAGCATCAAGTCCCACAGCCTTATTTACATCAAGTCTATTCAATTCCTCATATACCTCCTGTTCACTTACTAACAGTTCCTCCTCCTCCTCTTCTCCCACAACTTTCAAGTTCTGCATGATGTCACATTCGCAAGAGTGAAATACCTTTAGAAATTGCTCATTAAATATCTCAACTATATCCTCTGCAGCGGTTATCATTCCTCCGTTTTCACCAATCAATCCCATTCTACCATAATCATTCTTTCTTCTACTGGCGACATATCGAAAAAACTCCTTAGGATTTTTTTTTGGCCGCTTTAGCTAACTGCTGCTCATACTGCATTTTTGCTACCTTATCAAGCTAGTCACCTTCCTCGCCTGCTCTTTGTACTTCTCATGCAACTGGTTGTTATATATACTCATTTTGTGTTTCTTCCATAATACCTTCTTCTTCCATATTGCATACCTTATCTCTTGATTCATCCATTTTACACCCACTCTGTTTACCCTCTTGACCCTCGGAATACACTCTGATATTGCCTCCACCAAATAGTTCTTGAGTATGGCCCAAGCAGCATTGATATCCTTTCCATCCAGCATCTGAGAATTTGACTGTAATGAATATGACCATGTTGCCACCTATTGGTGAGAGTGATCATAAGGGCTTGACCTGGGAGGTGGCTAAAGGTGTGGAATTTTTGATTAAGACAGGGTATATGTGGAATTACCATGCTGGCAAGTTTGACAAGCTTAGGAGATTGCTTGGATCAGTGCCATAGCATGTACAACTGCAAGGGCTGGACATCGATAGAGCATGGAAAGTGGTCAAGGAGCATTTACAGGAGGTTATGACCGATTGTATACCTAGGGTCAGAATAGTAAAACAAGTAGGGGTTAAATGGATGAATAACGCCATTAAGATTGAGCTGCAAAAAAAGAAACAACGTGGAGGGAATTTAAAGAAAGGGGTGACCTGCAGGCAAACGAACGGTATAAAGTGCAGGCCAGAAGGGTAACGAGTGTGGTAAAAACAGCAAAAGCCGATTATGAAAGGAAACTAGCTATGCAAGCAAAAGAGAATCCCAAACGGTTCTTTCAATATGCTGCAAGCAGGGAAAAAACTGTACATGGCAAAACGATTTTAAGGAATGACGACGGTAAGGAGGTCATGAACAAGTCGATATAATGGAGTTACTGAGCGCGCACTTTGCAAAAGTATATCATCCAGGTGGTGACATTGAAAAAATGAAGGAACCATTAGTTTATACGGGAATTATGATGAATGAAGTGGAGGTGAATAGTCTATTACAGAACCTTAATGTGAATATATCTGTGGGATTGGATGGTATACTGGCACGGGTCTTACGTGAAGAGGCTAAGGAATTATCAGTGCCCTTGGCCATGTTGTTTAATCTGAGTCTCGGGTCTGGTTTAGTCCCGAAGGTGTGGAAAGAGGGGAAAATAGTTTCACTGCATAAAGGAGGATCCAAGACTATGGTGGCAAATTACCAACCGATCAGCATATCAGGAGTCATTGTCAAGGTCTTGGAGAAAGTAGTCAAGGGAAAAATACAGGAATGGATTGATGAAAATGAGATACTGTACAGGGACAGCATGGCTTTGTGAAGGGTAGATCATGCCTCAGTAACTTGCTCAAGTTTTATAACAAGGTGACCGCAGAACTGGATAATGGAAATGGGTTTACAGTGATACTGCTGGACCTGGCAAAAACGTTTGACAGGATACCACATGGAATTCTAATCCGTAAACTACAACATATGGGAATGGATATAGGGTTGGTGAGATGGATAGGTGGGTGGTTGATGGAGAGATATCAAAGAGTAGTTTATTCAGGAGTAAAAGACGGCCTGTGTCTAGTGGTGTGCCGCAGGGTTCTGTTCTTGGACCACTGCTGTTTAATCTGTTAATTAACGATATAGGGAAGGATCTAAGTGGAACAGTTCATTTGTTTGCTGATGATGCAAAGTTGGGTAGGGTGATAGTGAATGCAGAAGATGTCAAAGTCTTGCAGGATGACTTAGATAGATTGGAGTTCTGGGCTAAGGAGAATGGATGTCAATTTAATGTGACAAAATGTAAAGTTATGCATTTTGGGGTGAAAAGATTAGCAGCAGTATACCACATTGGTGGAACTGTACTCCAAGAGATTGATGAGGCCAGGGACTTGGGGGTGTTGATGGGTAGGGAGATGAAGTTTAGGGGGCACATTGCAAAAGTAGCTAAATCAGCTCATCAACTCACTTGGTTGTTGAAAAATACCTTGACGAGCAGAGACAAGCAAGTTATTGTACCTCTGTACCGAGCCCTGATAAGACCTCATCTCGACTACTGTGCCCAGATTTGGTCACTTCAGTTCCTTCTTGATGGGGATGAGGTGGAGAGGATCCAGAGGCGAGTGACTAAGATGATAGTGAAAAATTTTTGTTATAAGAAAAATTTTTTTTTTCACACTAGGCTCCCTCACGGAAGAACTGGATTACATATTTCCCTTTCGATTCCTTAAGTAGTATCTAGTTTGAATGAAACCTGTTTCCTTATTATGTCTAGTGCATTTATTCTCCTTCACATTCTCATTAAATCTCTTATCACTATCATTATCAATTTCTGCATGTCTTCTATGTCTGTAGTATGGGATTTTCTCTTCTGAATTAAATTCATGTTTTCTATTACCAGAATTAAGTTTTAGCTGTCTCATAACTTGGTGATTTGTTCCATTATATAGATTGGTCATTTTACCAAAATTGACTTCAACTGTTATTTTACTATTAGTGGCAACTTCTGATTTAGGCTTTGTCACCACCACTTGTTGTTCATCAGTGACAAGTGGTTTGTCAGACTGAATGTGCACATGAGAGTTATCATCACTCTTTCTTTTAGATGATTGATTCACAGCCGACTTTTCTTTAGTAGATGGTCCTAATTCAAATGGCAATCTAAACTGTTTTGTTTGAAGCTTAGTCTTATCACAATCAAGAATTTCATTTCTTCTGGTATATCTCTTCTTGTTCATCAGGGATATTTCCTTTTTAGAAAAGTTACAAGAGAATTGATATTTTGCTAAGAAGTTTGTTCCCAAAATAATGTGAGAACTTAGATTGGAAATAGTGGGGACAACAAGTAAGTCTTGCCACACGTACAGTCCAAATTCTGGTAGGTATATCCTTGCTCGAAGTTTCTCATATGCCACAGAGTTTGAGTCTGAGAGAGAAATAATCCTTACAGGTTGTCTCAGCTTGGCAGTGCTCTTCCACAGTCTATTCTTTAAGGTTAGGAAATAATCCATCCTGATGGTAGAGGCATTGCATCCTGTATCTAATAAGATGTCACATTTAGAGCCCAGGATATCACCTCTAATTCTCATCATTCTCTCATTAGATGCTAGATATTTCTTAATTCTGTTATTTCTCCTGTGGGTCACATATCCAAATTTTGAGTTCCATCTGTTGTTATAGTAGTTTTCTTTGTTATGGAAACAGTTCCTGGCATAATGTCCAAGTTTGTTGCAATTATAACATTTAACAGGATTTCTTTGTTTTATATCTGTCTTGGATTGAGGAATGACAGACATTTGTTGTCTAACATTATCTAATCCTCGGATTACTTTATCTAGACTAATTAAAATAGGTTGACTTTGTTTTTCAACTTCATGTTTGATCATCTCATTAATTTTATTTGTAGTGAAGTTTTGATTTTCTTGAGATCTCAAGGTAATAGTCGACAATTGCTTTACAACTTCATCAAGACTATCCATTATTGGCTGATTTAATTTTTTTACTTCCTGATGAATCAAGGTTTTTACTTCTGTCATCAGTTTCTTGTCCAATTGCTCCTTACTTTCAGTTAGGCAGTTAACATTACTTGAGTTTTCTTCAATATCCTCAGCTTTTCCTTTTTCAACCTTACTTCTCTTTTCTACTTCTGATTGGTTGAAGGAAGAATTAGTCTTATTCACAACATTAACAAGACTTACATTGGTTGAGGGATAAAGGTCTCCCAATATTTGTTCTCTTTCCTTGACAGTTTTGAGACACTCTTCTAAGGTGGAAATTTTCTTCTTATAGGCTGTTTCTCGCAGTTCTTGCCTAAGACCTTATCAGAATTGTTGGAATACAGCCCAATCCAAGTGAGGTTTATCTTCACTAGTAACATTCAAACTGTTGGCCAATGTTAATAAACGATTGTGAAAATCAGTAACAGTCTCTTTATCCTTTTGAATAATTTTCTGTAATTTCCATAAATTAGGACTTACACTTCTAAGTTTACAAAATTGGGATAACAAAGTTTCCTTAAATTTGGAATACTCAAAAGTTTCCCGAAGTATTGGAGAAGAATATAAGAATGTTTTTGCTTTACCTATTAATTTACTTCTAATCAAAACTAGCAATTGAAAATCAGTCCAACTTGCTATTTCTCTAAGTTTTTCAACATAGGTAAAGAAAAATAGTACATCATCCGATTCTTCACCTGAAAATTGGGGAAAAACCTGTTGCGGGTTTACCGTACGAAAGAATTCACTATCATTCATTTCAGAGCTTGATGTAACAGCCATAGTGATTAATAAATTACTAATTCAATTAATACAATCTTTCTACTTTAAAATAAACTTTTATCTTTGCCTGACTCCAGATTATAACCAGTTCATTGTGATTTATTTAATTTACTTTCTAAAATTTCAGGGAGCATTTCTATGATTGTTATCACCAAAACTAAATTCAATTTCTTAACTTATAGTTGTTAAATTTAATTCCTATCGATTAAATCACATCCTGTCGACTGCGCCATTTTGTCGTGATGTTCTATTTTCATGTTATGTTCTAAATCCGCCATCTTGGTTTAAGTCACTCTTATCAATATAACAACTAATTGCAAATTGATCACCGATCCAAAAGTAGGGAAATTAATAATTATACTGCGCCACCCTATTTTTTAGATTAGTCTATATAAAATAGTAGGATCAATTCTTAATTAAGTTAACAGTCTCTTCATTTATTTAGGCCGAATTATTTACTATTCCACTTGGGGCTCCTGCAAGATTCGTATATTTATGAACGGTGCAATAAAAAGGAATTCAGGCAAACACAATATTTAGATTAACAAAATAAAACATTTTATATATGATATATATAACAAATACAAGAATTCTGCTTTAAAATGAAACAATACAATCAACTTAATACATCTTGCTAAGTCACTCATGCCAATTCAATGTTCTAAACTTTCTCATACAATTCACAGTTTCAAAATCACAAGCTTTCTTAACTCAAGTTAATAAAACGAAACTTCTTATTTAATCAGTCTCCACATATCTATCAGCTGTACTTAATGTTTAAATTCACAGGAAGCACTGATCAAGGTAGACAATATTCCAAGCAATCTTATTTCGGACTTTGAACTTCGAAGATATGTTAATGTTAGAATAAACAAACAAGTATGACTACTCTTATCAGATACAATCTTCAATACATCAATTAATTGTGAGCACACTTATGAATTAACTTATTTACATTAGCGGAACACATTAATAAAAATTCTCCAACGATTTAACTGAACTACTGTTAATCACGCTTCACTACTCTAAAAAAAACACATCAATAAGGCACTGATATCTTTCCTTGTTTACTTTTCTCAAACTAGTTAATCTCAATATAATTCTTCTCAGGGCAACATAGAATTAAAACGTAATCCTAGACTAACTGGAACTAATCAGAATTTTCCATTGAATGTCCAGTTCTTTATTTATCCGATTACTGTATTAATTTTCCTTTACAACACAGCTGACTTCACTTGCAGCTAAGTATATGATTCACTATGTTTTGGCTCACTTCTAAACACTATTCTCATGAATTTCTGCCCTAGAGAACTTATAATTTTCTTCCACTTCCTTTGCTTGTATCCTACCTTCCTTCCCGCTCCGCAAAAACTTCCTCTCTTCTCTCTAATTAAAAATCTTCTATCTTATTTTTCCTCTCCTTTCAGTCCGAAGGTCACGCTCTCTTCGACTCGTGCTTGTTTATTTAATGCGTCTCCATGACAACAAATGAACGCAAACATTTCGCTAATGTAATACAATGCTCTACTACTACATGAGTGATTACATAACGTTACATTTTCACAAATAAGAATAAACAGAATATTTGAGCTACTTAATCAGCTTTTCATTACGTATACAATTAATTATAATAACACTTTTCGTTACATCATATATATATTTTAGTTATTATAAATTCTGCACATATTATTGCTTAATAAATTAATAGTAGGTTAAGTTTAGAATAAATATTTAAATAGTAATCCTAAATTAAGGAATAATAAATAATTTTTATACAAATCATGATTAATACATAATAAGCAATGTTAAACGTGAATGAAAAAAATTAAATTACACAACATAGTTTCATTCACAATTTAACAATAGCAGGTCTATGGAATGAACCATACGAGAACAGGTTGAAGATTTGTGGGTTGCAGAAACTAGTTGATAGGCGGAAAAGGGGAGATATGATTGAGACATTCAAATTGCTAAAAGGATTCTATAGGATTAATTCAGAGGATATTTTTGAGATCAGGACTGGTGGTGGGAGAACTAGGGGACACCCATGGAAGCTGGGCAAGAGCGTGGTTAGCAGGGGTGTTAGAGCTGGGTTCTTTACTTTTAGAGTGGTAAATTAGTGGAATAAGCTGCCAGAGTCTGTTGTGGGTGCTATGACAGTGAGTGAGTTCAAGGCAAGGTATGATAGATACTGTGAGAATGTCGAATAGTTGTGTGGACATGATGTTTAGGGCCTTCCTCAATGAGTCTAAGGACTCCCTGGAGTAGCCAGAAATAATAATAATAATAATTATTAACAACACACCTCCATAGAGTCAAAACATTCACGGGAGGCAAACACTGTTACACACAAAGGCTAAAAAACTGTGCTTTAAATTCATTCAATGTATCTGCATTCACTGTATTCAATGTATCTGCATTCAAGCACAAACAATGTCAGGCAATGCATTCCACTCACCAACCACTATACATGCAAATAACCGACTCTCCCTCCTTATAGATCTTCCAGGTTGCTGTCCCTTTGATTTACCCATTCTCCCATTCTGTGAAAAATTTCTTCCACATTAACCTGGTAACAACCTTTTACTAACTTAAATGTCTCAATGATATCCTCTCTCTTCCTTGTATTCACAAAGCTTTGCAAACTGAATCCCCTCAATCATACCCATATCGCAGAGACCGGTTATGACCTTAGTCTGTTTTCTCTGGACCCTTTTCAATATACAGTATCCTCATCACCATCAAAAAAAGGGGGACCAAATCTATGCACAGTAAACCATATGAGGCCTGATCAAAGTCTTATACAATGCAACCAGAACCTCTTTATTTCTACAAGTTATGGTCCTCAGCATCATTGCAATAATCTGATGTGATTTCTTTACAACTTCTACATCATGACCTCTAAACTTCAGATCCTTGTCTGCCACCACTACAAGGGATCTTATCTCCAAAATGCCAAGTGTATAATTTGTATCCCATTTTTGCCTACCAAATTTCAGGACCTTACACTTTACAACTTTGAATTGACAGTTCTCAATATCATCAATATACAAATTAGATAAAAATGGTCCCAAAACAAACCCCTCGGTACACCACTAGTGACCTTCTTCTTCCAAAATAGTGCACCCCAACTCCCATACACAACTTACTGATACCTGTCTGATCACTAGTCTATCATCCAATCGCATGTACTTCAGTTTAGTAACCAACTTGTGGTGTGGCAATCCATCAAAAGCCTTTTCAAAATCTATTGGACAAGGGAGATGCATATACAGCAGTATATGCATCTCCCTTGTCCAATATATTCATCACCTAGTTATAGTAATAAGAAAGTTGATAAAACATTTCATTTCATTCTCTACACTTGAGCTTCTGATTTCACATTGAGCATGAAACACCCTAATAATCACTGAATGCCTAAGCTATGTCCTCTGCAGATGTTACTAATGTATCATTTTCATCCATTAGCATCATTTTACCATAATGTTTCTTCTTTCGTATTGCCACATGTATCGAAAAAATGTACAAGAATTTTTCTTGGTCTGATTCACTAATTTCTTCTCATACCACAGTTTTCTTGGTATGAGAAGAAATTTTGATGAATATTATCTTCAAAATGGTGATATGAATGGAGGCAGCACAAGATGAATATTATCATTATTCATCTTGTGCTGCCGCCAAAGTGCTTTCTTCTTTCAGATTTCATGCTTTATCCCCCTCTTTCACCCATTTTACTCCTATTGACTTTCTGAATACATTCACACATTGATGCTAGTATGTACTTCTTTGTCAATTTCCAAGCAGAATTTATTTCCTTTCCACAGAACTCCTCAATATTATTATTATTATTATTATTATTATTATTATTAAACAAGACCTCATGGAGTCAAAGACTCATCTAGGAGGTCCTTTTATCTCACACACATCTCATCATACCGCGTCTTAAACACATTCAAACTCCTTGCAGACACCACACTCTCAGGTAAGGCATTCCAATCGTTCAAAACTCTGCATGAAAAAAACCTGCCTCTCACTCCCCTACTTACACCCTCTTTATACAGTTTCCAGGGATGACCTCTGGTTCTCCCCTGATCTCCCACTATTCTTTGTAGAACTTCTCCACCATTGATCCTATAACAACCCCTTACCAACTTGTAGGTCTCTATCATATCTCCCCTCTTCCTTCTCTCCACTAGACTCTGCAAATTACATATTTTCAATCTTTCCTCATACTCGACATTCCAGAGGTCAGAAACTACCTTAGTCAGTCACCTTTGGACCCTTTCCAACATCTCTTCATCCTTCTGAAAACCCGGTGACCAAATCTGGGCACAATAGTCCATGTGTGGCCTAATCAAAGCTTTATACAATGGAACAAAAACCTCCCTACTTCTACATATCAGTGTCCTCCGCATCATTCCCAGAGGCCTTTGTGTTGTCTTCACAATTTTGGCGATGTGTCCCCTAAATTTTAGATCCTTATCCACTATCACCCCCAGATCTCTTATTTCCTCTACTTCCAACAATATATTCTCACCAAGCATAAATTCTGCATCCCATCTTTGTTTTCCAAATTTTAAAAGCTTACATTTTGCAACATTGAACTCACATCCCCATTTGCTTGCCCAATCACTCAATTTATTCAAGTGTTCTTGCAAGGCCACATCTTCACTACTCTTTATGGTTCTTCCCAACTTTGCATCATCTGCAAACAACTGAATATCTCCATCCAAATCTTCGCCAATATCATTAATATACAAGTTAAATAGTAATGGCCCTAAAACAGATCCCTGAGGCACTCCACTAGTGACTTTCCTTTTCTTGGATATTGCACCCCCATACACAACTTGTTGATACCTATCAGATAGCCAGTCTCCAATCCAATGCACTAAACTAATATCCAACACCATCTGCTCTAGTTTGACTGTCAACTTATCATGAGGTACTCTATCAAAAGCTTTTGCAAAATCCATGTATATTACTGTGTATCCTTCTCCTCTGTTCAGGGAAGCAGTTACTTTATTGTAATAAGTAAGTAGATTACTAAAACATGACCTCCCTTTAGCAAATCCATGCTGTCCATCAAAGATAATACCATTGTTCTCAACCCAACTCTGGATTCTAGTTGTCACAAGTTCTAGTTCTACAACAACTTAACTACAACACCTGACACACACAGATAGGCCTATAGTTTGATGCTTGAGTTTGATCACCTCCTTTATCAAGTGGCACAATCTTGCCCTCCTTCCACTCCTTAGGAACTTGACCTAGTGCAAGACTCATATTAAAAAAATATGTCAAGGCAGGTGTCAACTCTCTGGCACATTCCTTCAGAATACGTGGTGATATATTATCAAGTCCCACAGCCTTATTTACATCTAGTTTACTCAACTCCCCAAACACCTCTTGCTCACTTACAGTCAGTCTCTCCTCCCCATCATCAACTGCTCTTAATCTCTCCATGAAGTCACATTCACAAGATTGAAAGATCTTTATGAACTGCTCATTAAGTATCTCCACCACACATTCTGCAACAGCTGTCTTTATACCATTTCCTCCAATCAGTGTCATCCTTCCATAATCATTCTTTCTTTTGCTGGCCCTAGGGATTCTTTTTAGCTTCATTAGCTAATTGCTGTTCATACCTCTCTTTAGCTACTCTCACCAACCAAGTCACCCTCCTTGCCTGGTCTTTGTAGACCTCATGAAGTTGGTTACTTCCACTTCTCTTATGCTGCCTCCACAATGCCCTTTTTCTCTGTATTGCATGCTTAATCTCTTTATTCATCCATCTCACACCTACCTTATTTAACCCCTCTCACCCATGGTATACATTTAGACATTGCATCTACTAAATATTTTTTGAAAATCTCCCAAGCTACATTGATCTCTTTTCCAGCTAACTCCTCATTCCATGCTACACCTGCAAGCTGTCTCCTGAACTCTTCATAATCACCCCCCTTGTAGTTCCACATCTACCCTTTTTTCACAGGGGTCCTTGCACTGCTGGCAACCACCCAAGTAATCACCTCATGGTCACTTTCACCAATTGGTGGATGATTTGATACCTCATTGATAATTACATCCTCTGATGAGATGACCAAATCCAAGACCCTTAATCCTCTTGTGCCCTCTGTTACATACTGTCTGAGGAAGTTATCCCTCAAAAACTCAAGAAACTCATTTTCTTTACTTCCAGTTGCTATCTCTTCATTCCAGTCTATATTGCCATAATTAAAATCACCCATAATGATCACCCTTTTCTTATTTGCTTGGCTTATTTGACTATGCATTTCACTATCACCACCATCCACATTACCAGGTCTATAACAAAATCCCACTAAGTATTTGATTCTATTCACCTCTATTTCACACCATACTGCCTCAGAACCACTGGCTCCCTTTCCCTCTTGCATCTCTACCTTGTATGGACATAACTCTTTCTCTATCATCAATAGCACTCCCCCTCCGTTTTTACCCCTTCTATCCTCACGAAACACATCATACCTTTCCATCTCTATTCCTGTCAGGATGTCATCCTCATCTAACCATGTCTCACTTATTCCGACAATCTCTGGGTGCACAGATGCAATTTGTGCAACCATTTCATCCGCCTTGTTTCTTATACTTCTAGCATTGGTATACAAACACAACAACTCATTTCTGGATCTACAGCTAGTTCCACTGATACCACTCACTCGATTTGATCTCTCCATGCTGGACTGGGGCCATTTCCCTTTCTGCTTCTTCATTTTAGAACCCTTTGCAATTCCATCTGTTTCCTTTTGATCCCTGATCATCCCATTACTTTCCTGCCTACACATGCTCTCACATCCTCTTGGAGCATCCACCTTTCTCACGCTGTGTACTCTGTCCACCCTGAGCCTCCCCGTTTCCCTGCTCCTCTTGCACACCCATTCTCTCATTTTCTATACTCATACCACTCACTTCCCCATTCATTTCCACTCCTTCAATCTCTCCTGTGTTACTCTCCTGCTCTTCCACATCACTCCCCTCTCGATCTGATTCATTCTCTCTATTCACTTCTCTACTTTCCAGCAGCAGTCTCTCCAAGCGACTCACACCATAACCACTCAAATGCAGTCCATCACTCCCATACAGCTCACTTCGTCCCTGAAACTCATTCCCCACATTAACAAACTGTACTCCCATCTCCTCACACATTTCAGCCAGAATATCATTCATAATCCTTGCTCTCCACCTCATTTCACCACAATCATACCTAGGCAACACACTGACTACCCTTCCTGTCACACTATTCTCTTTTATCTTTCCAAGCAGTCTCCTGACATTCATTTTGACATGCTCTTTGTTCTCTCTCAAATCATTTGTACCAATTAATACAATTAACTCTTTTGCTCGTTCCTGCCTCATATTCAATGCCTCAATCACTCTACTCATTTTACCGCCTGGAAAACATACCTTGTGCATTTTATCCTCTAGCACACCTTTAATAATGGAGTCGCCATACAACGCCACTCGCTCATCTTTTGTTAACTCTTTCATGCCATCATGATTTATTTTAATAGTTTTGACCTGAATTCTCTTAATTTCATTCCACATCCATTTCATTTCTTGCTTCATCCAATCCAATTCACCTTCCGAACCTCGTGACACATTCTCTCTCATTAAATCTTTCTAACTTTCTAACTCTCGACCCCCTCTTCTCACTTTCCCTCTCATTCATCCTTCTTCGTTTCCGTACTTTCGGTCTAACATACGTCCAACTTTCACTATCATTCTTCTCACTTTCACTCTCACATATCTTTCTTTGTTTCCATACTTTCGGACTAACAATGCATCCAACTTTCGCTATCATTCTTCTCACTTTTACTGTCATTCATCTTTCTTTGGTTCAGTACTTTCGTTCCAACATGCGTCCAACTTTTGCCATCAGTCATTCTTTTTTCGCTATCATTCATTCTTTCGATTTTTTTTACTTGCGATTTCTGCATCACTCCATTTCTACTTTCATTCGTTCTCTCATTTTCGTTTCTTTCTGCCTCACTTTCGTCCCTTTTAACATCCGTTACGGTTGTCAAATCGCTATTTTTCTTTTTTCCTGATTTTTTAACATTTTTTTGCCTGTCTTTCACACCATCCTTCTCTTTCAAACGTGCACTCGCGACACAATCGGTACTAGCACTTACTGTTATCAACTTCATATTCGCATTCATCAATTCCTCGTTCAGGTCACATTTCGCACACACCCTTCTTCCATCCGCACTAAACATCCACAAATCATTTATGTAATCGAAGGAATACATATAACAGACCTCACACTTAACGAACCGAATTAAAATCATGGAATGACAGTGCCGCCACCATTTTTTTTTTTTTTTTTCTCTGCAGATTACTAGGTCTGATATTAATGTTTTCATATTTAGTTTAAGCAAGAAAAAAAAAACCACACTAATAATATCGGTAGCTTACAACGTTTACAGCCGCTCTTACTTAAACAATTACGCATATATACTTAATTATTCCTAGTGAAACTTATCTGAATCAGGAGCTCTTCAAAACACGTCCGTAGCGCTTAACCCACTAGCGCCCTCATTCCATGCTTTAGCTTCAAGCTGTCTGCTAATTATGTCGTAATCACCAGTCTTGTACCACATACAGGGTGTTCGGGATAAATTTGACATATTTATAATTAATTATATTTTTCCGTAAGTTACATGTATTAACACACACTTCTCTTCATTTAAAAGTTTGGACCCTTCTTCATTCATATACAAGATGTCAGAAAGGATGGATAGCTGGAACCCACCTGAATCATGGAAGAGAATAACTTGTATCATGATGATTCGTGCCCGCCATCAAAATAAGGATATTACGACTGCTGCCCAATGCTCCCTGAATACAGTAAAAACAATCAGGCATGAACTAGAGACTTGCAATGGTGACTACGAGGATGTAGCATGAAGAAAGATCCCTAGCAGACGATCTGATTGCGTTCGTACAGCAGAATTCCTCGCAAATCTGCAGGAACAGGTGTTGAAGAACCCTGGCATTGGAATTCGGGCTTTGTTCGTGGAGTTGCTAACTGTAGTCAAGCCCTGGATAACAAGGGTAGCCAATGGTAGGCCGTATGTATGGCAGCAGGATTCGGCCCCTTGCCACACCTCTGGGAAAAGTCAAAAATGGTTGTCTGAAAATTTCTACGACTTCACCAGTCCAAATGTTTGGCCTCCAAACTCCCCAGACCTTAACCCCATGGATTATTTTGTATGGGGCGCAGTTGAAAAAGACACCAATCGCACTTCCAGTAATACAAAAGCCCAGTTAATGGATAAAATTAAAAAAGTTTTTGCGGCCCTTCCCAGGGAGACTGTAGCATCAGCTTGTTCGAGGTTCCGAAGCAGAATTGAAGCTGTGATCGATGCTAATGGTGGTTATTTTGAGTAAATCTTGTTGATAGTATTGTAATTAACTCTGCCTGTAATGTTTTTTTGTCAATTCATTAAATTTAATAGATACAAAGAAGATTTTCTTTTTCCTTACGAAACTGTCAAATTTATCCCGAACACCCTGTATATCCTTTCCTCACAAAAGTCTTCATATTGCTAGCCACAACCCAATTGAACACTTCATGATTGTGTTCATATACTACTACTACTACTACTACTAATAATAATAATAACTGGTGAATTCTAAGTCTTACCACCTGATTCCGAATTCATCAACTTTATTGCCATTTTTATTATTTCTGGTTTAATTTGTCATATATGTCTTTGTGCACTGGTGATTGCATTGCACAGTGTCCCTTTGCATTGTGATCAATGCTTTATACAAAGGCATATTGTTGGGAACATACCTTTTGCAATGTTGTCATCAATCTTCTGAGTGTCTTTTACAAATGTTGCCACATATAATCTTAACATCTATCCTTTATCTGCCATTACTGATAGGATCCATTTCCCTTACTGCTTCTTTGAGTGTAAATCTGCAAACATCATCCTTAATACATGACTGACTTTTTTTTTTTTTTCTAAATTATGTTTCCTTCTTATTCTAAGCTCTTTTTATAACCAGTTTGGGTTACAGGCCTTCCCTACCAATTTCCACCTTTCTCTGTTGAAGGCTTCTCGATTCCCACATTCTCCAGCCATCTCGCCATCTCTACTAGGTCATCCTTCCATCTTTTCTCTGGTCATCCTGGCATTCATGTTTCTTCACATGGATGATTGTTTTTGTCCATCTATCACTTTTCATTTATGCAATATATCCTACCCATCACTATTTGAATGTTAAAATCTCTCCTCCTATATCCAACACTTTTCTTTCTTTTCTTATATCGTCATTCCTTATTTTGTCTTGCAATCTAATGTTTAGCATGACTCTCTCCATTCTATGCTCAATTTTCCTCTTTCTGTCTGGTATTTTATTATTATTATTCCATGTTTATTTATAAAAATGCAACGGGCTGAAAGTATGTGTTTATTATTATTATTATTATTATTATTATTATCCAAGACCACATGGAGTCAAAGACTCATGTAGGAGGTCCTTTTATCATACACACAGCTCATCATACCATGCTTTAAACACACTCAAACTTTGTGCAAACACCACACTCTCAGGCAAGGCATTCCAATCATTCACACCTCTGCTTGAAAAAACCTGCCTCTCACTCCCCTACTCACACTCTCCTTATACAGTTTCCAGGGATGACCTCTGGTTCTCCACTGATCCCCCACTGCTTTCTGCAGAATCTCTACAACATTGATCCTATAACAACCCATTAATAACTTGTAGGTCTCTATTATATCTCCCCTCCTGTCCACCAGACTCTGCAAATTGCAACTTCTCAATCTTTCCTCATATTCAACTAAGGTTAGAAACTACCTTAGTCAGTCACCTCTGGACCCTTTCCAAGATCTCTTCGTCCTTCTTAAAACCAGGTGACCAAATCTGGGTACAATAGTCCATGTGTGGCCTAATCAAAGCCTTATACAATTGAACAAGAATCTCCCTATTTCTACAAGTCAGTGTCCTCCACATCATTCCCAGCCTTGTCTCTACAATTTTGGCAGTGTGTCCCCTAAATTTCAGATCCTTATCCACTTTCCACATCCCATCATTGTTTCCCAAATTTTAAAACCGTACATTTTGCAACATTGAACTCACATCCCCATTAATATGCCCAATCACTCAATTTATTCAAGTCTTCTTGTAAGGCCACTAAATCTTCTCTACTCTTCATGGTTCATCCCAACTTTGCATCATCCACAAACATCAATAATGTAATCTTTTTTTTTTTTTTTTTTTTTTTTGTAAATAGTCCTTTGTTTAGAGTATTCTCACTATTTCTGTTATCTTTTATTACTATTTATTTGTCCATATATGTTATTTTTATTGCTTTTGCCATTATGATTATTTATTTTATTTTATTTATTTTTTAATTGTTTTTGTAGTGGCACCTCATATTGATCGTAAAAACTTGCATGACATAACAATTAAAGCAGGCCAGCCAATTAAATTTGATGTGAATGTGACTGGTGAACCACCTCCAAATATTACATGGACTGTCAATGATTCGCCCTTAAAAGTAGGAAATCGCACTCAACTGGAAAATGTTGATTATAACACAAAACTGACAACAAGACGTGCAACACGAGAAGATTCAGGAATTTATGGAATCCATGCTGTTAACAGCTCTGGCAAAGACCATGCCAGTGTAAATGTTCTTGTTGTGGGTAAGTAAAAATAAACTGAATATATATAGACATTAGTTCCAAGAATTGAAGCAGTGTCACCTTTTATTTTTATTTAGTTGCTTTTATTTATTTATTTATTTTCTCCTTTATCAATTTTGCATTCAGAGATACATAATGAATATCTGCTACTTCTAATGTATCTTTTCACTACAGACAAGTAAGAAGTGCATCTAAGTGATAATACATTAATTGAAATTCTGAAGTGTTCAAGAGATACATTAACATCCAAGGGTGATCTGAGAAGTTCCCTGCTTAGCAACGAAAAAAAAACTAATTTATAATTTCAAAATAATTTTTAATTTTCAACATAATCTCCCTTAAGACTAATACATTTATTCCAGCACCATTATTCTATCCCTGTAGTCGTTCTCAGTAAGATCTGCAAATTACCCATCTACAGTTGCAATCACCTCTTGATTCAAAGAAAAACGCTGACCAGCAAGGAAGAGTTTTTGTTTTGGGAAGAGATAGAAGTCAGAGGGAGCCAAATCTGGGGAATAGGATGGATGTTCCAACAATTCATACTGCAGATCCCTTAATTTTCCCATTGCCAAAACACCTTTGTTGGCAGGTGCATTGTCCTGATGAAAGATGATTTTTTTCTTCTCCAAACCTGGTCTTTTCTCACAAATTTTTTCTACTCTGGATAAAAGATTGGAATAATATTCCCTGGTTATTGTTTTACCCTTTCCAAGATAATTAATAAACAAAGTGTCTTTAGCATCCCAAAATACTGATGCCAAGACCTTTCCTGATGGAACTGATTTTGTCTTCTTTGGTGCTGAACAGCCGGCTTCTGTCCACGGTTTTGACTGCTGTTTGGATTCTGGTGGATAATGGTGAATCCAAGTCTCATCCATAGTAATAAATCGATGCACAAGATCAGTTTTATTCTTGTTAAAACTCTCCAAGCACTGTTCAGAGATTTTCTAGACACTGCGTTTTTGATCTGCTGTGAGCAAGCGATACATGCATCTTGCGCAAAGCTTTATCATTTGCAATTCTTCATGCAAAATATATCCTACACATTCTTTTGAGATGCCTACAGTCTCAGCACTTTCACACACTTGGACTCGCCGGTCATCCAATACCATATCGTGCACTTGATCACTGATTTCTGGTGTTGTTACACTTTTTGGACGTTCTTTATGTAGATCATCTATAAGGCTGGTACAGCCATGTTTAAACTTGGCAGCCCATTTCTTAATTGGCAAAAACGAAGGAGAAGAATATCCATACTTTTATGAACTTTGAATGAATTTCTTTTGACATTAAACCTTCTTTTACAAAGAATTTTATCCATTTCAAAGGATACAAGAAACACTTTTGCTTCGGACAGCTGTATAGAACAAACTGCTTGATAGAATGACTTGCAATTTCACATGGATTTTATGATATATGTACCAACTTAGAAAAAAAAAAAAAAGCTTGCCGATATTGTTGCCATCTATGGTCGAGTCCAAGAACTTTTCAGACAATGCTTGCATTACTGGATTTCAATAAATATACTGCTAAAATGCACTTCTGATTTGTCTATAATGAAAAAATACATTCGATGGATAATATATATATATATATATATATATATGACAGAATTATCATTGACTCGGTTAACATACATAGTTTAATGAAAAAAATTGAATGACTAGAACCGAGATTTAATTAAAAAGGTTTTAATATAAACACGCTACTAGTTTCGGCCTGTAACAGCCTTCTTCAGGTGACATTATAAAAGAAAAAACACTAAACATTGAAGGTTAAAAGACTATGAACAACATAGACAGTCTTTATACATAATTAGCATGAAAACGTTGTAGTTGTATTTGAAGCTGTTCTTTCATTTGTTGCATTGTTGGGAGAGTGCGTGCTTGCTGCATCACATGAACGCCAGTACATGATTACAGCTGAATGACTATCTGGGAGGTTGTAGCTTAAGTTGTTATTTAGATGAACAGGATTGAAGATGATTTCTCTCGATTCCACAGTTTTTCCCTCTATTTCGTCACTGCAACGGAAGTTGTTTGTAGATTTTTCCCAGCAGACTTTGTTAGGATTAGCCGAGAAAAGGATATGACTTGATAATGCACTTGCTCGCTGTCTCTTGTAAGTAATGTCTCTCATGTGTTCTTCCATACGCATTTCGACAGATCTGTCTGTTTGCCCGAAATAAGGAATATCGCAGTCACATAATATTTTATATACGCCAGGGTATTTGAGTTGATGATGACAAGGTTTTGGGTGGCTAATTAAGGAACGGATCTTTGGAAGTGGAGTGAACAAGGTTCTGATATTGTATTTTTTTAGAACTTTTGCTAATTTATGTGAAACAGTACTTATGTTAGGAATAGATATATTGCTTTTGAATGTATTTGTTTCTTCTGAGTGATGTTTAGGAGGATTAAGAAGGAATTTGTTAATGATTTTCTTGGAATATCCATTAACTTCGAAAGAAGTTTTCAGATGGTTTATTTCTGTAAGCAGTTCATTTGGATCATCAAGCAGAGAACGGGCTCTATGTCCCAAGGTGGAAATTATTCCAAGCTTATGAGGAGGGAAATGATGGGACTGACTGTGCAGATATCTGTTGGTATGTGTGGGTTTTCTATATATCGATATTTTTAGTTTACCAGAAGAGCGAGTCAGTTTGACATTAAGAAAAGGCAAGGAATTATCCGTTTCAAGCTCAGCAGTAAACTTAATACTTTGATGTCGGCTATTGAGATATTCGAGGAAAACCATAAGGGATTCATGTTCATGGCTCCAAATAATGAAGACATCATCCACATAACGTTTCCAAACTTTAGGTGTTAAAATAAAGGAAGAGATAGCCTTGGTTTCAAAATCTTCTAATTAAATATTTGCAAGAACTGGAGATAAAGGATTACCCATAGCCAGTCCATGATTTTGTTTGTACATATTATCTTTAAATTTGAAGTAACCGGACCTGATGCAATGTGTAAGCAAGGCTAACATTTTTTTGGATAACTTGTCCTTGAGTAATGTTAGGACTTCATCTGTTGGGACATTAGTGAACAAAGAAGTTATGTCCAAGCTAGCCATGATGTCATTTTCATCAACTGTAATATCCTTGATGTATGTAACAAATTCTGTAGTGTTCTTGATAAAGGATGGTGATTTCTCTGAAAAACTTTTGAGGTATTTGGCAAGGTATTTTGAAAGATTGTATGTAGAAGAATCGATACCTTCTACAATTGGGCGTAATGGGGTGTTCTCTTTATGAATTTTAGGAACACCATATATGCGAGGAATTAACGGATGGAGAGAGCGTAGAGATAAACGAACGTTTCGGGATAATTCAGTTGTTGTTTTTAATAAGTTGTTTGTACGATTTTGAAGTTCACGAGTTGGATCTCTCTCAAGTATTGAGTAGGTATCATTATGTAGTAATTCAATCATTTTATTCTTGTAATCTATATATATATATATATATAATATATATATATATATGTAGAAAATTGCTTGGTATCTTTAATATATATATATATATACAGGGTGTTCGGGATAAATTTGACATATTTATAATTAATTATATTTTTCCGTAAGTTACATGAACACACACTTCTCTTCATTTAAAAGTTTGGACCCTTCTTCATTCATATACAAGATGTCAGAAAGGATGGATAGCTGGAACTCACCTGAATCATGGAAGAGAATAACTTGTATCATGATGATTCGTGCCCGCCATCAAAATAAGGATATTACGACTGCTGCCCAATGCTCCCTGAATACAGTAAAAACAATCAGGCATGAACTAGAGACTTGCAATGGTGACTACGAGGATGTAGCAAGAAGAAAGATCCCTAGCAGACGATCTGATTGCGTTTGTACAGCAGAATTCCTCGCAAATCTGCAGGAACAGGTGTTGAAGAACCCTGGCATTGGAATTCGGGCTTTGTTCGTGGAGTTGCTAACTGTAGTCAAGCCCTGGATAACAAGGGTAGCCAATGGTAGGCCGTATGTATGGCAGCAGGATTCGGCCCCTTGCCACACCTCTGGGAAAAGTAGTCAAAAATGGTTGTCTGAAAATTTCTACGACTTCACCAGTCCAAATGTTTGGCCTCCAAACTCCCCAGACCTTAACCCCATGGATTATTTTGTATGGGGCGCAGTTGAAAAAGACACCAATCGCACTTCCAGTAATACAAAAGCCCAGTTAATGGATAAAATTAAAACAGTTTTTGCGGCCCTTCCCAGGGAGACTGTAGCATCAGCTTGTTCGAGGTTCCGAAGCAGAATTGAAGCTGTGATCGATGCTAATGGTGGTTATTTTGAGTAAATCTTGTTGATAGTATTGTAATTAACTCTGCCTGTAATGTTTTTTTGTCAATTCATTAAATTTAATAGATACAAAGAAGATTTTCTTTTTCCTTACGAAACTGTCAAATTTATCCCGAACACCCTGTATATATATATATATATACATACACACAGCAATCCCTCGATTAATGCGTCCCCGATAAGTGCATTTTCGATTAGTGCGTCATTTTTTTTTGATACCCAAATTCGATTAGTGCACCTATATACACCTTAAAAATAAATGTTACAGATTTAAAAAAATTTCAATCTATACATTTTTTATGGCTAACTATTTTAAAAAATCACTCACCAAGATGAAATAATTTAGTTACCGATTAGTTACCGATTTGAAACATTTTACAAAGTTATTTTTAATGGCATATTACACTATTTCCATGTACACTATGTTCCAAATTTACGGCCAAAATTTATGTCGCCTGCTTTACATAGCATTTTGCTAATCATATCTCGTACAATTGTTTTCCTTTCTTTTTTATTTTAAATTATTTTCCTAACCTTTAATCATGAGTAAAAGAATTAGTGAGCAAAGAATAGAAATGTGAAAATGATTCGAAAAGTAAACTGATTGGAAGAAAAACTTGAAAGAATAAAGAAAAATGAATAAGGCGAGTCCAGAGCAAAGATAGGACAAGAACACAAAAATGCTTGAATCAACTTCTGAATACAAAGAGAAAGGTAAGGCTGCTTCAAGTTCGTCATGCATGCACTCGAAATCAAAGTATTATAATGATTGAATTAGAGAGACTTCTTTTTACGTAGATCAAAGATTGTAAATAAAAACGGATCCCGCTAAACACTGGCCTTATTAAATCAAAAGCATTAAACCTCTTTGAAACCTTGAAAGAAAGAGCTATCAATGATGGAAAAGAAAAAGAATTCCACAGTAATGCTGAGTGATTTTTGAGCGTTTCAAAAAGAGAAATAGCCTACGTAATGTTCTAATCACAGGCGAAGCTGCAAGTGAAGATAAGGAGATATCCAGATATTTTGAAGAAAATTGTGTAAGAAGGCGACTATTGTGATCAATAAATTTTAATGTCAATGAAACCGGCCCTTTGGAAGCGAATGCCTTCCAAGACTTTTCTAGCCTAATCAGAGAAATCTCAGCCTGGTTATAAAGTCGCAAAGTCGAATGAAATTACTGCTATCAATATGCGAGCTGTTAGGAAGCACATTCTTCCACATTGTGCAAATGATTTTAGAGGGTTTTAAATGAATCTAAGTTAATTAAATCTCATTCTGAGAAGTTGAATGATTCTGACCTGCTAATTTTAGATGCACAGCTGGAAGATCCTGAAGAATATGAAGAAAATTTAATCACTGACAAACCCAAAGAGGTTTCACAGAAACAATTTGAAAATAGTTTTCGTACAATCAAAGTTTTTAAGTGGCAATGCTTGGAGACCGACCCCGGTGAAGAGAGAACCAGTAAAATTTGCAGAATAGGCAATAGGGCCATACCATCAGTTGTATGAAAAAAAGAAAACAGAATGCCTGCCAAACTACGTTAGCTCTGTTAAGAAAACATTCTCTGTTAAGAAACAGAATAATAAATTTATATTCTGCACATGTTTTATTGTCTTTCAGCTTCATGGTTTTCCTTTAACTAGACCCTGAGACATAACCTAATTATTTTATAAAAAAACTTAAGAGTCAAAAAAGAAATCTGAGAAACGAATTATACATTTTCCCATAGTTTACTATATTCGATTAGTGCATTTTCGATTAATGCACCTGTTTTAAAGGACACATTAGGCACATTAATCGAAGGATTGCTGTATATATATTATCTATTGATGAACAGTGAGACTATGTTGAAGATGATCATTCTGTCTGCTTCGTTAAGTTGGATGTTCTTGATATATGAGAAGGATTATCCTGTGAGATGTTTCAAGGAGGAAGCGAGATATTTAGAGAGATTGTATGTAGGGAGTCAATGCCTTCAACTATTGGTCTGAAAAGAGTGCTTTCTTTGTGGATCTTCGGAAGGCCGTATAAATGGGGAATAAGTAGATGAAGAGAGTGGAGCGATAGGCAGATATTCCTAGATAATTCGGATGTGGATTTGAAAAGATTATTTGTCATGTTATGTAATTCTCTTGTGGGGGTCTCTTTGAAGGTCAGAGTAAGTATTACAATCTAATAATAAATAATCTAATAAAACAGCCTAGAGTCTTCGTTAGACAATATATCTTGGAATGAGACTAAATCTATTAGTGCACTTTTTGAAGCTTGAACCCAAAACATTAATAAATATAAACTGATTAGGAAATTTGATTTCCTCAAATGTATGTAAAACTGTTTATCCTCTAATATTGCTTCACACACTCTTAACAATGTTTTTGTTAATAAATCTTCACATATTCCTACAACGGCAGAAATAAATGTACTCTTCAAGGGATTTAATTTCTTCCCTTCACATAGATCTATTCCTAAAGAACTTTTTCTTATGAAAATAGAAGAAGCTGCCTCTAATCTACCAACATAGGACTCAAACCTACTTAGGATAGAAGCTATATTTGCAATCAACAACAGTATATCTCCCACTGACAATGTCTCCCGTTCGGAGAGAAAAGCTATTCATCAACTGCGGAATAATAAAGATATAATTTTACCAGCTAACAAAGGGAACGTCACTGTCATCTTGAATAGAACTGATTATCGCCCCAAGATCGGTGAATTATTAGATTGTAATACTTACTTAGTTAATCCTCTTCACTCCACCTGGGAACATAGGTCTTCCACCACCATTTTCCACCGGACTCTGTTTTGTGCTCCTGCTTTTATTTGGTTCCAGTTTTTATTAATATTTGTTATTTCTTTCAGTATTGTTTCAGTTTCAGTATTGTCTGCTATAAGTTTTGGATTTGCTTTTAGTATATTGCCTGGTATGTTGTCTGCTCCCAGTGCTTTATCTGTTTTGATCCAAGTTATTACTTTTGTTCGTTCAAATTTATATCTAATGATGCATTCTGTTCATTTAATTCTAGGCTGTGATCACATCAGTCATTTCTTGAAATTTCTCCGAGAAGAATTCCACCCATCTATTTATCTGTTCTTTTTCATTTAATAATAGTTTTCCTTCTTTATTATATATAGGAACTATCCATTTGTTTCTTTTTCCACTTAATTTCCTTGTAATATCATACAACTTTCTAGTATCATTTATATATGCAGCATCCTCTGCCTCTTTCACTAGATTCTCTATGTAATTTCTTTTATCATTTCTTGCACTTCTTTTTATTTATTTGTTAATTGCTCTATATCTTTCTGCTTGTTATTGTTTAACATTTTCACCAATCTGTAACAGTTTCTCTTTTATTCTCTCTCTCTCTCCTCTAATATTAATTTAGTGTTTTCTGATATCCATTCTTTGTCTGTATTAGTTCGAAATCCCAATATCTTTTCTGCTGTGCTTATTAGTATGTCTTTAATTTTAGTCCATTTTCCCCTCTATGTTGTCTCCTCCTCTTTTTTTGAGTTTATTCCATTTTTCCTGTAGATTTGTTATAAATTTATTTCTAATCTCTTTGTTTTTAAGTTTTTCAATTCTAAATCTCTACCTATTGTGAACTGTTTGTTTATTTTTAATTTTTACTTTTATGGTAACTGTTAGGAGAAAGTGATCTGAATAAGCCTCAGCTCCTCTTTTAACTCTGACATCCAGGAGTGATTTCCTCTAATTTCCTGTTATAAGTACATGGTCTATTTGGTTCTTTGTCTTTCTATCTGGTGCTATCCATGTCCACTTATGCATTTTTTTATGTTGGAAGAGACTCCCTCCAATTACAAGCTGATTGAACATACAAAAGTCTGTAAATAACTCTCCATTTTCATTTATTTCTCCTTCTGCGTACTTTCCCATAACAGTTTCTTTATTAGTATTATCATTTCCAACCTTAGCATTAAAGTCTCCAGTTATAAGTTGCACATCTTTTTTATTTGTTGTTTCTATACTTCTCTGTAGCATGTTATAAAAATTTTCCTTTTCTTCCTGGATCACATTGTTTGTTGGTATATATAGCAGTTATTGTGATGTTCTGCTTGCCGGCTTTAAATCTAGCATTTAATATTCTTTCAGATATTGGGTTCGACTCCATTAGTGCACCATGCACTTTCGTTGTCATCATTAATGCAACTCCCTTTGTGTGGTCATTTGTATTTTGGTTCCCAGAGTAGATTAAGTAGTGACCAGAGTTTAATTTGATTTTTCCAGTTCCTATCTATCTCGTTTCGCTTAATCCCATTATTTTTAATCTGTATTTTTCTAGAACTCTCGAGACTTGGTATGTCCCAGTTTCAAAGTTCTAACATTCCAACTTCCCAGTCGAAGCTTGTCTTTTGGTAAGGTGTCTGTCACTTTATTCCACACCTCTGCTTCCCCAGAAGGGCCTTCACAGATGTGCCTCATGTTCGTGACAGTTCATGTTCCATTTTCTTCATCCGGTATCACATTTTGGAAGGTTTCAGTTTGCATAGCAAAAAAATGTTTTTTCAGAGACTGGGTTGCCAGCCCTGTGCTCAACCCTCCCCATTTTTCCAGGCTTGAGACTGGCATGCCAAGTTTTCACTAAGCATGGCTGGGTTATTAGATTGTAACACTTACTCTGAGACCCCATGAGAAAACTGCATAACCAGACAAATAATCTTCTCAAATTCACCTCAGTATTACCTAGGAATATCCGTCTATTGCTCCGCTCTCTTCGTCCACTTATTCCCTGTTTATATGGCCTTCCGAAGATCCACAAAGAAAACACTCCTTTCAGACCAATAGTTGAAGGCATTGACTCCCCTACATACAATCTCTCTAAATATCTCACTTCCTCCTTGAAACATCTCACAGGAAAATCCTTTTCATATATCAAGAACTTGGCTGATTTTGTCTCAAAGATCAAGAACATTCAACTTAACGAAGCAGACAGAACGATCACTTCGACATAGTCTCTCTGTTCACCAACGTTCCAACCCAGGAAGTCCATAGTCTTTTAAAAAACAAGTTATCTGAGAAGATTTTTGCCTTACTTGTTCATTTTGTGGATTCAGGCTACTTCTTATTTGAAGACAAGCTCTTCAAACAGAACAGCGGTTTGGTCATGGGTAGTCAGTTGTCTCCGGTACTAGCCAATGTTTTTCTTGAAGATTTTGAGGAAAAAGCCATTTCCTCAGCGGCACCGAAACCCAAAATCTGGCTGCTTTACATGGATGATGTTTTCCTAATTTGGGAGCATGGCCAGGAAAACTTACAAACCTTTTTGGATCATCTAAACAATTTTCATCAAAATATAGACTTCACATCCGAACCAGAAGTTAATGGTGTTTTGGCTTTTCTGGATATAAAACTTACTAAATTGATGGTCTCAAGATTTCTATCTTTAGAAAGCCGATACATACCGATAGATACCTACATGCTTTGTCTCAGTACTACCCCCCCCCCTCAAAAATTAGGAATCATTTCCACACTAGTTCATTGGGTAAGATCCTTGTTGTCAGAGAAAGAGGAACTTCAACATGAACTTAATTACCTCAAAAGGACTTTCTTAAATAACAGTTACTCTCCTAAAAGTATCTATAATTGTGTCAGTGTATGTAATCAACAAAGTAATGAAGATAACTCAAACCCCCACAGCCTACATCGCCTTACTGAATATAAGTTCTCTTTCTCCTAAACTGGCAAAAATCCTGAAGAAATTTAATGTTAAAACATATTTCTCTACCTTTCCAAAACTTTGATCTTGCCTCAGTCAACCTAAAGTAAAACACAGCCTTCTTCAGTTCCCAGGAGTATACAAAATCATTTGCAGTTGCGGCAAACCATATTATGGCCAGACGGAATAGTCCATCTCTCTCTCTACCTAGAAGAACATCAACGTGACATTTCTTACAACAGAATCTGTGCTAGTGCCCTATCTAGCCATGTTTTATTCTCTGCCAATATAGATGTTGAAGGACAACAACATCAAATAGACTAAAATTTATCTTCACTCATCCATAAATGCTCTGATGAATTAGAGAGATTTATCTTGGAATCCAAAGAAATAGCTCTCAATCCTGCCCATCTAAACAGCAATCTCAATTACAGCCTACCCGATTCACATAGCACTGAAATCCAGTTTTGGCATACTTGTGATATCATTCACATGCAAAGTGCTTCATGCCAGAACTAATTCTCGGACTCAATTTCAAACACAACTACTACTTGTTCTATACTCTGTGTTTGTTAAAGTACAATGTTTTTCAAGATGTTGTTTACTCCCTGGTACTGTATTCACCTGACAAAATCGGCATTTCCGATGAAACTAGTAGTGAAACCTTATTAAATTTCTTATGTTGTTATGATTATTATAATATTATTATGTAGTAAGTAAAAAGAAGAATGACCATGGAAAGATATCTTCCATGGTCATTAATGACTGCTGCTGAGCTGCTGATCTTATTGCTAGGCAGGCTGATTTTAGACTAGGCAAATCCCGTACATCACAAATTCTCAACCTCACTCAATATACAGTGGTATCTCGCTAATCCGAACCTCTTTAGTCCGAACCCTCCAGTAATCCGAACTGCGGTTTGAAAGAAAAAAAAGTTTTATTTATTATGTATTATTATTTTGTGTACTATTATTTTTATTTAATAATTATTATTTTAATTATTATTATTTATTTTATTATTATTACAGTACAGCATTTCTTACATACTGTCGATTGTATGGTTACAATTAGGCCTATTTTGATTTATTGTGTGTTCACATTTGCTTTTTTATACTGTATGGTATAAAAAAGCAAACATGAAGCATACTGTATTGTCAGCATGAATCACAAATATACACAAAAAGAGGAAATTTTTGTGCATAATTTGGTTAAAAATATAAATCCAGATGTTGAAATTTCACAAACAGATATTACCGAATGGATTACAGGTAGAACCCAAAGTGAATTCGAGATCAAATCAGATGCTGAAATTATAAATATGACGCTACAGAATGAATTAGAAGACAATGAAGAACTCGAAGAAAAAAAAGTAAAACATTAAGAGGCAGCTGATAGTTTTAATATGTGTATAGAATGGGCTGAGCAGAATGATAGGCCATTCCAAAAAATTTTTTTGCAAATGCAGCTCCGAGAAGAAGCATTCGAAAAAAGTTTAGCTTCCAAGAAGCAAAAGAAAATCAGTAACTTTTTTACAAAGAAATAAAAAAAATGCTGTGTTGTGAAACTTTTTTTTTTTGTGTGTGTGTGTTGTGTACAAGAAAGTGATATTTTTTACACAAATTAAGTTACGTACTGAACTATGAAATTTTATTACATCAGAATCCTCAACAATACAGGTATGTACAAATTAAATTTTTTACCAAAATAAATTTGTGTTCTATATTATTTTTTAAGTTTTACATTACAGTACAGTAGCTTTTTTCTATCAGTTACTTCATTTATTTACAGAACTAAATTGACGTACCATTACAATCTGGTTATGTTTGTCTTAAATGCTAGTTATTGATATCTCTTGGGGGGAACTTCGCTAATCCGAACTTTTCACTAATCCGAACGAGCACGGTTTTTATTGGTTCGGATTAGCGAGATACCACTGTATATAATAATGGTTATGAGCAAAAACCAATCACAGGAGCATCCTTTGTAGACCTAACTGTAGCATATGATACCATAAATCATCTCACACTCAGAAATAAAATATACAGAATAACTAGAGACTATAACCTTGTCCTCCTGATCCAATCACTCTTGGAAAACAGATGCTTTTCTGTGAACCTGGCGGGTAGGAAGAGCCGCTGGCCTCCCCAAAAAAATGCCTCCCCCAGGGAAGTGTGCTATCACCATTACTTTTCAATATCTACATCAATGATCTCCCCATCTTTCCAGGAACTAGAAATTTTATCTATGCTGATGACCTTGCCATAGCTACTCAATGAAAAAATTTCAAGTCCATTGAATCTACTCTATCACTTGCCTTAAACAGTCTAACCACATATTATAGCAGTAATCAGTTAAAACCAAATCCCTTGAAAACACAGACTGGCCTTTTCCACCCTAACAATAAGGAAGCCAAAAGGAAGCTATAGATTTCTTGGGGAGACTCAAATATAAAAATTCCTGGAACCCAGTCTACTTGGGTGTGACTCTCGATTGCACTCTTTCATATAAAACACACATAGAAAAAACAAAGGCAAAAGTGAATGCAAGAAACAATATACTAAGAAAGCTTACCTCCTCCAGATGAGGTGCAGTCACTACTACAGTGAAATCTTCTGCCTTGGCCCTTTGCTATTCTTCTGCTGAATATGCCTTCCCAGTATGGTTCAGATCCTGCCATGCTGAAAAACTTGACCCAGCATTGAATGAAAGCTGCCACTTAATTACAGGATGCCTGAAACCAACACCACTAAGAAGCCTGTATACTTTGGCTGGTATTGCACCCACTTCAATTCGAAGATCTGCATTCTCAACTGATGAAAGATGCAGACAAATGGATGATGAATGCCACCCACTATTCGGCCAGACCACAGTTTTTCCGTAGACTAAGATCCCGATATAGCTTCCTAGCAACTGTTGAACCACCTAAAAAATCTCCAGAGACAAGACTTCAACAATGGCTTGCACTATACCTAGAGTACTGGAATACTTGGAAAAGCCTCAACAGACTATGAACAACAGGATGCTGCAAACAAAACCTCATCAAATGGGGCTACCTCACTGGACCACATAATTGTGAGTGTGGGACAACCCAGTCCATGGAACACCTTCTTTCTTGTCCCCTTCTTCAATCACCTTGCACAAAAGAGAACCTTATGTCCTGCACAGAAAGGGCAGTTGATTTTGCAAGATACTGGAGGAACATCTGACCATATTTATTGTATATAACTTATGTATAGTTTCCTTTTCTTCATATTTTCTTATTAGTCCCTGTGTAATTCACCTACCAAATTTAAGCTGTTCTCATTTGTAATGTATCATAATTTATCCTAATTTGTAATGTAATTTGTTATGTATCCTAATTTGTTGTAAATAATGTTGTACCACTTGCTTACTTCTGTGCCACTTGTGTTTGGATACGAAATAAATAAATGAGTGCTGCAAGAAAGGATATGAAAGGATAACTTTAATGAATGCTGCACCTGGCTCTGCATCTCTATCTAGGTGGAGATACTGCAAGATGTGGAATTTACTGAAACTGTGAAACTATAGAGGTATGTGAATTGGAGATTATGATACTGCATGACCTTAAGATGCTTACCCACCTTGTGTATGATGAAAATGTTGAAGCAAATTGGTATCTCCACTCACCAATCTGTTTAAGTATTCAGCTCAGGTGAAGATGGCTTTGGAATCCCCTTTATGCACTTCACAAACAAAGTGGATAAGACTGAGTTACAGATTCTAGATTAGAGATTACATTTACCAAGACTGTTGAGAGCTAGGATTTAGAATTTACTTGATAATAGCATATTTTCTGTGATGTTCAGATGGGTTTGTTAAAGGGAGGTTATGTTTTAGTATTCTGCTTATGTACTAGGTGGCAAATTTGTTGGACAAAAGGTAATGCATATAGACTGTATACTTGGATTTTTTTAAAATAGCCTTTGATAACTAAATTGGAGTAGATGAGATTGGATGCTAGATTTGTGAGTTGGATAGATTGTGTATTGGAGAGTGTTATTTTAAAAGAGGAAGGTTACTAATATACTACAGGAGGTCTCTTTTAGGACCATTATTGATTCTTTAACTTACATGTTAATGATATGGGGACAGGCATAACTGGAAATATACAGCTGTATGCAAATGATTCAAAGTTGCGAAGAACCATAAGGAGAGCACTCGTTGTCTCACAGGAGGATCTGAATAGACTGTTTGAGTATGCAAGTGTGTGTGTGTGTGTGTGTGTGTGTGTGTGTATACGCACACATATGTAAAGCTATTAGTTTGCCATTGCAAAGTGTAAAATCTTGAAAATTGGTGGCAAGGATAGAATGTATAGCATACAAATAATGGGAAAATTCTGAAGGAAGTACACGAGGTGAGAGATGTGGAGTGGTGAATGATACAGACTTGAAGTTTATGGGTTGCATTGCTAAAATTGGTAGGACAACATGAAATATGGCAATATTGAGAAAGACTTTACTGCGGTGGCTGCACTGAATAATTTTGAAAGCCTGGTTAGAGGATCAAATTCCAGATGAATGGGGTAGAGCTCTCATAGCATCCATCTATAAAAAGGAAAATAAACTGAATGCAAAAATTACAGAGGAATTTCCCCAATGAGTGTTGTTGTTGTTATTATTATTATTATTATTATTATTATTATTATTATTATTATCACGATCATCATCATTAGCCCTCCATAGAGTGAAGAGACTCATTGTGGAAGGTTTCACTCTCACACATATAGCTCATCACACCTTGACTTAAATGCATTCACTCTTTCTTCATTCACCATAGTTTCTAGTAAATGCATTCTAATCATCTACCACTCTTCATGCAAAAAATCTAGTCTGCACCTCTTTGCTAATGCTCTCCTTGTAGTGCTTGCAGGGATGACCTTTTGTTCTTCCCTTGTCTAGACATTCTATGAAAAATCTCATCCACATTAATCTGGTAATTACCCCTTACTAATTTATATGTCTCAATCATGACCCCACCATTCCTTCTATCCACTAGACTCTGAAATTCACATTCTCTTCATCTATCCTGATCAAAAACAAATTTAGTCAATCATCCTTGAACTTTCTCTCTCTCTGTCTCTCTCTCTCTCTCTCTCTCTCTCTCTCTCTCTCTCTCCTCTACAACTCATCATCCTTTCAAAAACCAGGTGACCAAATCTGTTCACAGTAAATCATGTGTAGCCTGATCAAAGCCTTGTAGAAATGGAACCATAACATCTTTATTTCTACATGCTAGTGTTCTCTGCATCATTCTCACAATCTGTTATGTTGTCCTCCCAGTTTTTGCAACAAAATGTCTATGAAATTTCATATCCCTATCCACCATCATCTATAGATCTTTCATCACCACCACCTCATCTAAGATATTCCTAGCAATCCTATACTTTGCATCTCCTATCATTGCTTTCCAAATTTTAAAACCTTACACTTTGTGGTTCTCAACTGACATCCCCCACACACTTGGCCATTCAGATAGGCTATATTCAAGCCCTCTTGCAAGACTACATCTGCTCTGCTTATCTTGTATCTCTACCCAACTGCAAAAAACTGTATATCATCATTTAAGCCCCTTCTAATGTCATTAACATACAAATTAAATAATAATGGCCAAGAAACAGGGCCCCGGGGCACAACACTAGTGACTTTCCTTTTCTGGGCCGTTACTCCCCATACACAACCTCGTGATACCTATCAGACAGCCAACCCCAATCTAGTGCACTAATCTGTAATTTCTAACCCCATCTGTTTCAATTTACCCCTAGCTTGTCATATGGCAATCTATTAAAGACCTTTGCAAAGTCTAAATATACTACTGTATATTTAGACTTTGCAATGGTCTTTAATAGATTATATGCATCCCCCCTTGTCCAATGTATTCCTCACCTTGTTATAATAAATAAAACTCTTCCTTTAGCAAACCCATGCTGTCCATTAAAGAGAATTTTACCACTGTCTACCCAGTTCTGAATTTTTATCCTCACTAACTTCTCCAACATTTTGCACACAACTCCAGACAAGCAGATTGGCCAATAATTTGAAGCTTTAGTCTTATCATTCCCCTTTATAAAGAGGAACAAACAGTTTTGGTCTTTCAATGGGACCTGGAACCTGGTCTCTCTTTGGAACTTTGGTAAAACTTGGGCCAACTCATGTTAAAAATGTAAGTTAACACTGTTGTTTAATCCCTGGAACATACCTTCAAGACACATGGTGATATACCATCAAGTCCCATGGCCTTGTTTACATCAAGTTTACTTAATTCTTCACATACCTCCTGCTCACTGAGAATCAGGGGTTCCTTCTGCAATATCCACTGCTCTCAAGTTCTGCATTACGTTACAATCACAAGGATGGAATACTTTAATGAACTTATCATTTAACACATCTACTATTATCCTCCTCAGTGTTCATCATTCTCAAAATTATCACTGACCAACATCATCCTCCCATAATCATTCTTCCTTCTATGTCTGCATATGGGAAAAAAACTCTCTATGATTTCTTTTAGCCTCATTTGCTAACTGCCACTTATACTGCACTTTCACTACCCTGCTTACCAAGCATGTGTATACTCCTTCTTTGCTTGCTCTTTGCTTGATTATTGCCACCTCATCTTGCATTGCTTCTACAATGAATTTTTCTTTGAGATTGCATGCTTCAGTCATCCCTTTTACACCTACTTTATTTAATCTCCTGACCTTTGGAATACATTTAGTCATTGCCTCGCTTCATTTACAATAATATCTTCTGATGAGATATTCAAATCCAAGACCCTTGATCAACATGTATCCTCTCTTATATACTTCATAAGATAATTGTCCCTCAAAAACTCAAGAAATTCATTCTGTTGGTTCCAGACTGTCTTTGCATTTCACTCTGTATTACCATATTTGAAATTACCAATAATCAGGATCTGTGTTGGGATCAGATTTTTGCTCTAAGTCAGATAGATGAGAAATCATAGGAGTATAACCATGATTTGTATTTAAGTTTTAAAGAGCAATAAGTCTGGTTAGAACTGAAGGAAGTACAAAAAAGATGGGTTGATGCTAAATCAGGTATAAGACTATGGTGTAGTTATCTCCACTGTTATTCATCATCTGTATGCAGGGCTGAAAAAATACACTTGTCCGCTCACCCATGTTGAGTCCCCTCCATGTGAAGCACCTGTTCATGTTGGAAGGGACTTTCCAGTGTTGATACTGGCCCTTTTCTTCCTCAGTTTTGTTGCTTTTCTTCATGTATTCTTCACTCTACTTCTACTAAGTCTTTTTTACTATATTTTCTTCCAGACTACTATCACTGGGATCCAACACCTTGCCGTTGTTTTTGTGATATGGTGTGACCTGTGGAAATCTGGAAAGGGGGATCCTGGTAATCTTGCATTGCTTTGGCCTCTGCTTCAGCAAGACATGTAGTCTTAGATGGCCTGGCCAGGATCAATTGGTTGGTGAATTTGCCTACAAGGGTCAAGGGTGTTGCATTAAGTCTCCTTTTCATGGTACATGGACACAGATGTCATGCTTGTATGACATCTGCATTAACCATGGCTTTCTACTCCCGAGTATAGACATTGCTTACTGGAAAGTGGTCATCCATGTGTGGCTCCATGGTGGGTGGGGAGCTCTGGCACTGAACAAAAACCCATTCAAGTATGAATCCTTCATCCTGATTCATTTCAGGTGTCCGACAAAGCCCCAACCAAGTATTGATACCATTGATACACCTATCAACGACAGATGAAATTTTAAAAAAATGTGATACCAGTTTTTCTAATCATCCATGCTACAGGTGAAATGCCAATATGGAAAAGCTCACCATTCTTCATTCAAAAGGATAAAAAAGCAATGGGAGTTTCTCCCAAAACAGCAAAGAATCTACATTCTGGCAATGTCCTCTAAGAAAGATCATGTCAACAACATTCTGAAAAATCCATTCAGAGCAACATCAATGGGGGAAATATCAATACAGTTGAACCCCATAAAACACTCAAAACATCTCCTAAATGTCCCTGATGAGAAGATATGTTCAGAGCTAAAAGATCAGGTATGAGGTGCATCATGAACTGTAGGGATGGTCATCTGGTTCCAATCAGAAACATCATCTTTACATTTGATACCCTAATCCTCCAACATCTGTTAGACCAAGGTATTTCAATTGTCCTGTTTAATTCTACGTCCCTAATCTGCTAAGATGCTTCAAATGCCAGAAATGCAGATAACCAAACTGTCTTGGTTGTGACACCTGTGCCCAATGTGTAGTAAACAGCATAATAAGCAATCTTGCTCTGCCAAGAAAGCTAAATGTGTAAATTTTCAGGGAGATCACCCAGTGTCTATTCCCATGCAAGTTAGAAGTGGAAAGATGAGAAAGAAATACAAAAAATAAAAAGAGAACAGACTTATTATGTCAGGATGCAAGAAGAAAGTTAGCCACCACCACACCTACTGTGAGATCCTCTTATGCTGAGAGGGTAATGATAAAGAAAATATCAACAGCAACTCAAACTCGCATGTCTATTCCACATACCTGAACATGATGATCATGACTGTTTCTCTGTTGAGCATATCAATTGCACAATGTACAGTTCCCACTCTGAAAATAGTTCCATTCAATGAGAACCCACTTGTGAAAAAAACGATGGCAAGGTTATCACCTATAAACAAACCAGCAGATCTTTCCACAGAAAAAAAAAAAAAAAAAAAGGGATACCCCAGTATCCTTTGTTATGTGCGATTCAGTCATTTTCGACTCTTGGTGATCCTATGAACAAAAGCTCTCTATCCTGCTTGGCCTCTTGACCTTTCTTTCAGTGATTGTAAGTTCATGTTGGTAAATTCTTTTATGTTGTCCATCCAACACTTTTGTGGGCTTCCTCTTCTTCTCATTCCCTCAATCTTCCACAACATAACTGCCTTTTCCAATATTTCATCAGCTCATATAATATGTCCAAAGTATAACAACAACCATTTTCTCCAAGGAGCATTCTATCTTTATATTCTCTAAAACCTTCTTATTGGTCATTCTTGCAGTCCATGATTCTTGATAGTCTCCTCCACACCCATAATTCAAATGAATCAATTCACTTTCTATTTTTCTTCTTATTAATCTAGCTTTCACATAAAAGTTAGAACTGTCAAAGCAATGGAAATACCATTGCTTTGACAGTTCTAACTTTCATGGTCTTACTCACACCTCTATGTTTTATAATTTTTATCAGGTTTAACATCGCTTTTTTCCCCTCTGACCATCCTTCTTTTAATTTCATCTTCACATTATTTCTGATTCTGGACCCCAGTAAATCATAACTTTCAACAATTTCTATTTTCTCCCTCTATTATAAATTCATTTAAAGTGCCAGAAGCGATGATTTTTGTTTTGCTAGTGTTTAAATTGAGCTCAGCTTTGTTACTTTCCATCTAACCCAATAGAATCAACCACTCCAGATCTGCATTAGTTTCTGCTATGAGGGTTGTATCATCTGCATATATTAAATTATTTATTTTTCTACCACCAATTTTAATTTCAGCTGGATCTTTGTCTAAATCAGCCATTTTCATAACATATTCACTATAAATATTAAAAAGGTATGGTGACAGTATACAACCCTGCTGCACCTCTTTTTCCACTCAAACACTATCTGTTTCTCCAAAGACTGTTTTAACTGAAGCTTCTTGGTTGTCATACAGCTTTCTTATCAAGAGAGTTAGATGTTCAAGAACTCCCATTAATCTCATGATCCACACAATCAAAAGGTTTCTTATAATCAGTAAAACAGATGAATACTTCCTTCTGAAATTCTCTTGTTCTTTTCATAATCCATCTCATGTTTGCTATTTGGCCTCTAGTTCCTCTACTTCTCCTAAAGCCTGCCTCTTCTTGTGGCATTTCTCTATTCACATATGACTCCAACCTTTGTTGATCACTTTCAGCATAGCTTTATTTGCATGTGAAATTAAAGTCTGTAATTCTCATAATTTCCGGCATTTAATTTTTTGGGGATTGGGATGAATACTATGAATACTAACGTTTTCCAATCTCTAGGCCAGTATATTTTCTTCCAAACCTGTTGACAAATTTCAGTCAATATATTTACTACTTCATCCCCAGCTGCTCTCAATAATTCCACTGACACACCATCAGCTCCAGGAGCTTTTCCCTTTTGTAGCTGTCCCATTGCTGATATCACTTCACTTTTCATTATCATGGGTTCCTCAACAAATTCTCCTTCAATATTATTATCTTTCTTGTACAAAATCCTCTACATACTCTTTCCATCTTTCACCACTTCTTCTTCCATCAGACATTTACCTGAATTACTTTCTACAACTCCTTATCTAGGAATGAACTTCCATGTAACATCATTTATTTTTCTAAACAGTTCTCTTGTTGTACCCAGAATATTGCTTTCTTCAATTTCCTTGGACCTTTTGTTTAGATGTTTTTACTTATCTTTCTTAGCCTGTCTTTGGAAATCTGCACTCAGTTGTCTAACCCATTCTCTGTTTCTCTGAAGTTTCATTTTCTTCTTTCCTCTACTATTTGAATAGAAGCTATTCAAATAGCAGAGGAATTTTGTTTCTTCTTTCAGTTCTTCTAATTCTCTTCCTGTCTTCTCCAAAGTTTTTAATTTCTTTCTGACTTCTACTTTAAATACTTCATTTATAGGATCTAAATCAAATCTGATACTATCCTTTTGTTTTTTCTTAGCCCTTAATTTCAATTTAACTTCAGTTATCAAATCTTGGTGGGACCTGGGTAAATTTTTGTTGGCCTGGTTGGCCGAGTGTTTAGCTTGTCCACTCCCCAGCCAAGAGGCTGCAGGTTCAAATCCTGCCATGGGCATGGATGTTTGCGATTGTCCTACAAACTTCTTGTGGAAAGGGAATCTGTGGCCCTACCACTTATTTTAGGAGAAAACTTCACTCCCAAAATCATGTGAGTACGGGAGTGACCATACTGCGTCTACAGATGTCAAATGTGAAAATTGTATTTATTTTTTTATCAATAATTCATGATCTGTCCCACAGTCTGCACCAGATGGTGTTTTGCTTCTTGGATAGCACTTCTGCACTTTCTGTTGGTAACAATATAATCTATCCGATTTCTGTATTCTCCATTAGGTGAAGTTCATGTGTACAGTTTTTTTTATGTTGTTAGAAGCAAGTGTTTGCAATAAAGCACTGTTTCTCAACAAAAAACTCCAACATCCTTTCTCCTGCTTCATTCCTCAGCCCTAAACAAACTTTCCAATGATGATGACTCATTCTATTTTTTCACCCATTTTTGCATTCCAATTACCTAGTATCAAAAGAAAATCTGTTTTATCAGTACTGTATACTACTTGTTGCAAGCTGCTGTAAAATTCTTCTACCTCATCATTTGAATCTATAGTGGGTGCATACATCTGTATGAGTGTAACATTCACTGGGTATGCCTTTATTCTGATTAGAATTATTCTATCAGACACTGAGTTGTAACCCAAAAGCAAAACGTATTTTCTGTGTTCTCTTCGACTATGAATGCTACTTCATTTCTTCAAAGGTTTTCATGTCCAGAGTAATAACACCATGAAATCTGGTGTCAAGTGACCCATTCCTGTCCATCTCAGTTCATTGATTCCTAACATATTAACTCTCGAGTTCTTCTCATTTCTTTCTTCACCAGTACAATTTTCCCTTGATACATAGTTCTTACATTCCATGTTCCTATTTTCTGTACATCGGCAATACAGAGGTGTCTTCTTCTGAGATTAACTCTATCAGAAGTTGAGCTTCTAGAAGGCTTTGATCCAGCTTCATCATTCATATTAATTTCATTTGAAATTCCTCTCTGCTCTTCCCCAGTTGGCATTTCATTGACTTCTGACCTGGGTGTCCCATTTTCCAACACTATATCACAATAACTTAATCCTCTATTCATAAGATTTTCTTGGTAAAATATATACAGAAGTAGTTTGCTATTGCCTTCTTCTGTGTTTGTTTACCCTACTAAGTAAGCTAAACAAACTGCAAGAGATGAAGAAAAGTAAAATAGGAAAAATTGAGGGGGGGGGGCAACACAGAAAGAAAGAAGAGTAGGGTCAAGTCTACAGATAATATAATAGATATATATTACATGAAATAAGGCATGGTCCAGCATCAGGTGCCTTGGGTTCACCACTCCTATACTCACTAAAGTGAGCCCTTGAGTTGCTATCATACTTAAATATATCAGTGTGGTAATGTATTGGTGAAACAGCATACATTTTGTATATACATATATTCTTAGTGATAACCATCACATGAACAAGTGAAATTATTTAGTTTGAACTCAGTTTAAGTTATTTGCACTTTATTGATTATTGTATATTTCCTACTCATGATCAATTTCTTTCTGTTATTACTTATACCTAAATATATTTTGAAATTATTATTATTATTATTATTAAACAAGACCTCATGGAGTCAAACACTCATCAGGGAGGTCCTTTTATCACACACACATCTCATCATACCATGTCTTAAAAACACTCAAACTCCTTGCAGACACCACACTCTCAGGCAAGGCATTCAAATCATTCACAACTCTGCACGAAAAAAAACCTGCCTCTCACTCCCCTACTCACACCCTCTTTATACAGTTTCCAGGGATGACCTCTGGTTCTCCCCTGATCTCCCACTATTCTCTGTAGAACTTCTCCACCATTGATCTTATAACAACCCCTTACCAACTTGTAGGTCTATATCATATCTCCCCTCTTCCTTCTCTCCACCAGACTGCAAATTACATCTTCTCAATCTTTCCTCATACTCAACATTCCAGAGGTCAGAAACTACCTTAGTCAGTCGCCTTTGGACCCTTTCCAACATCTCTTCATCCTTCTGAAAACCCGCTGACCAAATCTGGGTACAATAGTCCATGTGTGGCCTAATCAAAGCCTTATACGATGGAACAAGAATCTCCCTCCTTCTACACGTCAGTGTCCTCCGCATCATTCCCAGAAGTCTTTGAGTTGTCTTCACAATTTTTGCGATGTGTCCCCTAAATTTTAGATCCTTATCCACTATCACCCCCAGATCTCTTATTTCCTCTACTTACAACAATATATTCTCACCAAGCATAAATTCTGCATCCCATCTTTGTTTTCCAAATTTTAAAAGCTTACATTTTGCAACATTGAACTCACATCCCCATTTGCTTGCCCAATCACTCAATTTATTCAAGTGTTCTTGCAAGGCCACAACATCTTCACTACTCTTTATGGTTCGTCCCAACTTTGCATCATCTGCAAACAACTGAATATCTCCATCCAAATCTTCGCCAGTATCATTAATATGCAAGCTAAATAGTAATGGCCCTAAAACAGACCCCTGAGGCACTCCACTAGTGGCTTTCCTTTTCCTGGATATCGCATCTGCATACACAACTTGTTGATACCTATCAGATAGCCAGTCTCCAATCCAATGCACTAATCTAATATCCAACACCATCTGCTCTAGTTTGACTGTCAACTTATCATGAGGTACTCTATCAAAAGCTTTTGCGAAATCCAAGTATATTACTGTGTATCCTTCTCCTCTGTCCAAGGAAGCAGTCACTTTATTGTAATAAGTAAGTAGATTACAAAAACATGACTTCCCTTTAGCAAATCCATGCTGTCCATCAAAGATTATACCATTGTTGTCAACCCAACTCTGGATCCTAGTTCTCACAAGCCTCTCCCACAACTTAACCACAACACCTGACACAGAGATAGGCCTATAGTTTGATGCTTGAGTTCGATCACCTCCTTTATGAAGTGGCACAATCTTGCCCTCCTTCCTCTCTTTAGGAACTTGACCAAGTGCAAGACTCGTATTAAAAAAATATGTCAAGGCAGGTGTCAACTCTCTGGCACATTCCTTCAGAATACGCGGTGATATATTATCAAGTCCCACAGCCTTATTTATATCTAGTTTACTCAACTCCCCATACACCTCTTGCCCACCTACAGTCAGTCTCTCCTCTTCATCATTAACTGCTCTCAATCTCTCCATGAAGTCACATTCACAAGATTGAAAGATCTTTATGAACTGCTCATTAAGTATCTCCACCACACATTCTGCATCAGCTGTCTTTATACCATTTTCTCCAATCAATGTCATCCTTCCATAATTATTCTTTCTTTTGTTGGCTACATATCGAAAGAACTTCCTACAATTCTTTTTGGCTTCATTAGCTAACTGCTTTTCATACCTCTCTTTAGCTACTCCCAGACCAATTTCATGAGGTCTTTGTAGACCTCATGAAATTGGTTACGTCCACTTCTCCTATGCTGCCTCCACAATGCCCTTTTTCTCTGTATCGCATGCTTAATCTCTTTATTCATCCATCTCACAACTACCTTATTTCACCTTCTCGCCCGTGGAATACATTTAGACATTGCATCTACTAAATAGTTTTTGAAACTACCCCAAGCTGCATTGATCTCTTTTCCAGCTAACTCCTCATTCCATGCTACACCTGCAAGTTGTCTCCTGAGCTCTTCATAATCCCCCCCCCCCTTGTAGTTCTATATATACCCTTTTTTTACAGGGGTCCTTGCACTGCTGGCAACCACCCAGGTAATCACCTCATGGTCACTTTCACCAATTGGTGGATGTTTTGACACCTCGTTTATAATTACATCCTCTGATGAGATGACCAAATTCAAGACCCTTAATCCTCGTTTGCCCTCTGTTACATACTCTCTGAGGTAGTTATCCCTCAAAAACTCAAGAAACTCATTTTCTTTTCTTCCAGTTGCTATCTCTTCATTCCAGTCTATATTGCCATAATTAAAATCACCCATAATGATCACCCTTTTCTTATTTGCTTGGCTTATTTGACTATACATATCACTATCACCACCATCCACATTACCAGGTCTATAACAAAATCCCACCAAGTATTTGATTCTATTCACTTCTATATCACACCATATTGCCTCAAAACCACTGGCCCTATTTCCCTCTTGCATCTCTACCTTGTATGGACATAAGTCTTTGTCTATCATCAATAGCACTCCTCCTCCCTTTTTACCCTTTCTGTCCTCACGAAACATATCATACCCTTCCATCTCTATTCCTGTCAGGATGTCGTCCTCATCTAACCATGTCTCACTTATTCCGACAATCTTTGGGTGAACAGACGCAATTAGTGCAACCATTTCATCCGCTTTGTTTCTTATACTTCTAGCATTGGTGTACAAACACAACAGCTCATTTCTGGATCTACAGCTAGTTCCACTGATACCACTCATTCGATGTGATCTCTCCGTGCTGGACTGGGGCCATTTTCCTTTTCTGCTTCTTCATTTTAGAACCCTTTTCAATTTCATCTGTTTCCTCTTGATCCCTGGTCATCCTATTTCTTTCCTGCCTACACATGCTCTCACCTCCTCTTGGAGCATCCACCTTTCTCACGCTGTGTATCCCTGTCCACCCTGGGCCTCCCCGTTTCCCTGCTCCTCTTGTACACCCATTCTCTCATTTTCTATACTCATACCACTCACCTCTCCATTCATTTCCACTTCTTCAATCTCTCCTGTCTTACTCTCCTGCTCTTCCACATCACTCCCCTCTCGATCTGATTCATTCTCTCTATTCACTTCTCTACTTTCCAGCAGCAGTCTCTCCAAGCGACTCACACGATAACCACTCAAATGCAGTCCATCACTCCCATACAGCTCACTTCGTCCCTGAAACTCATTCCACACATTAACAAACTGTACTTCCATCTCCTCACACATTTCAGCCAGAATATCATTCATAATCCTTGCTCTCCGCCTCATTTCACCTCAATCATACCTAGGCAACACACTGACTACACTTCCTGTCACACTATTCTCTTTTATCTTTCCAAGCAGCCTCCTGATATTCATTTGACATGCTCTTTGTTTTGTCTCAGATCATTTGTACCAATTAATACTATTAACTGTTTTGCTCGCTCCCACCTCATATCCAATGCCTCAATCGCTCTACTCATTTTACCACCTGGAAAACATACCTTGTGCATTTTATCCTCTAGCACACCTTTAATAATGGAGTTACCATACTATGCCACTTGCTCATCTTTCGTTAACTCTTTCATTCCATCATGATTTATTTTAATAGTTTTGACCTGAATTCTCTTAATTTCATTTCGCATCCATTTCATTTCTTGCATCATCCAATCCAATTGACTTTCCAAATCTTGCGACACATTATCTCTATCATTAAATCTTTCTAACTTTCTAACTCTTGTGCTCCTCTTCTCACTTTCCCTCTCATTCATCCTTCTTTGTCTCCGTACTTTCGGTCCAACATACATCCAACTTTCACTATCATTCTTCTCACTTTCACTCTCATTTATCTTTCTTTGTTTCCATACTTTTGGACTAACATGCATCCAACTTTCGCTATCATTCTTCTCACTTTTACTCTCATCTTTCTTTGTTTCAGTACTTTCAGTCCAACTTTCGCCATCATTCATTCTTTTTTCGCTATCATTTATGCTTTCGATTTTTTTCACTTGCGATTTCTGCATCACACGATTTCTACTTTCATTCGTTCTCTCAATTTTGTTTCCTTCCACCTCACTTTCTTCCCTTTTAACATCCGTTACGGTTTTCAAATTGCTATTTTTCTTTTTTCCTGATTTTTTAACATTTTTTTCCTGTCTTTCACACAATCCTACTCTTTCAAACGTCCGCTCATGACACAATCAGTACTAACACTTTCTGTCATCAATTTCATATTTGCATTCATCAGTTCCTCGTTCAGGTCACACTTCGCACACACCCTTCTTCCATCCACACTAAACATCCACAAATCATTTATGTAATCGAAGGAATACATATAACAGACCTCACACTTAACGAAACGACTGAAGTTAAAAAGTGAATAAGTGATTAAGCATTTCTTTTTATTCATTCCTTTTACAGACAAGCCTACTGCTCCCGAAGGACCACTAGAGATTTCTGATGTGCACAAAAATGGCTGTAAATTGAAGTGGAAGCGCCCTAAAGATGATGGTGGCATTCCAATTCAGTGTTATGAAGTTGAAAAGCTGGATTCTGATACTGGAACATGGCTTCCTGTAGGAAAAACAAAAGAGCCTGGTAAGCTGTTTTTCTAACGTTGCTTAAAACATATCTCATGAAATTATATATATATATTATACATGAATTAGACTGAATTAGAAACTTCTATTTAATGTAGTGTTGGATCTCCATTAGACTGCCAATACCAATCCTCTTCAAAATCCTGTTCATAGTTCAGTGAGATATAGGTCTAGAATGGCCTTCATTAAATGCTTTGGTCAATTGCAGCACAGAGGAAGTTCTGTTTGTCTTCTCAAGTGTTCTCAGATGACAGTGAACTTATTCCTGACAGACTCTCATAGGATCATATTTATACCTATTAGACAAGTAATGTGGATTATTTTTCCACTAATAACAATAGAGAAATAACAATAATAGACATAATCCAAGAAAGAAGACTGCAATGGTTTGGCCATGTGACCAGAATGACAGGAAAGATTACTATCAAAAACCCTGAATACAATAATGGAAGGTAAAAGATCCAAAGGGGGGCCCAGAATTAGATGGATAGACAAAATAAAAGAGGACCTGAAAACCAAATTACAACAAGCGACACCAAACTGGACAGAATTATTCAGACTTTCCAGGGACAGACAGAAGTGGAAAGAGTTCATTTGGCCTCATCATCATCCACATAGATGATGGAAGAGAGAAGAAGAAGAAGAAGAAGAATTTAACCTCAGGATATCTCACTTTTTGAGAAACCAGTCAGCTCTGCTGCTTTCAAAATCATAGCTTGAGCCAAATGGGCACCTAAAATAAGCCCTATATTGAACCCACGAACAATCCTTGGTTTTTCTCATTCTGATCAACATATTTGTTGATTAATAACTAACAGCATTCTTAAATAGTTGCCTAAAACATGTGGTGATGCGCGTGACACCAAGTATTTTGCATATATGCTGTGTAAGTGATGTCTACATTCATCTGTGCAATGGTTTCTTATTTAGTGGCTGGTATGTGTATCTTTTATGTGTAAAGTCATGGAATTTTATTATTATTATTATTATTATTCAGGCCTCCATGGAGTCAAAAGACTCATCGTGGGAGGTCCTTCCTAAGAAACACAAAGTCTATCATACCACTCCTTAAACTCATTGACTGTTCTTGCTCTCACCACTCCATCAGACAATGCATTCCATGGTTCAACCATCGTCCATGCAAAGAAACCACTCCTCACCCTCTTGCTCACAGTTTCCTTTCGTAACTTTCAGGGATAGCCTCTTGTAATCACTCTTTCCTGCTGTTCAACCAAGCGAAAGAACTCCCCAGTGTCAACTCTGTAACCACCTCTCAACAGTTTAAAAGTCTCAACCATATCATCTCTTCTTCTTCTAATCCACCAAACTCTGCAGTCCACATTCCCTCAGCCGATCCTCATAACTATCATTGTACAGTCCTGAAACCATCTTTGCTATCCGCCTTTGTGCCCTTTCCACAGTTAATTTATCCCCTTCAAGTCCTGGGGACCAAATCTGAGAACAATAGTCCAAGTGTGGTCTGATCAGGGTCTTATACAATGGAATGATAACTATTTTATCGCTGCAGGTCAGCATCCTTCTCATTATTGCAGCAATCCTCTGTGTTACTTTCACCACCTTTGCAATATGTCCCCTAAATTTCAGGTTTCTGTCAATCGTCAACACCAGATCTCTTGTCTCCCCTACTTCCTCCAGTATAACTCCTCCATTTTCCATGAAATATCTTATAAAAACAGATAAATCATTATATAAATGCTGTAAAAGTTCTCAGTTTTCCAGTAAAAGTGGAAATTTATAAAAACAGAATGAATTCACTGACATTTACCTTTGTTAGTAATCTGATCTGGACTAGTCACCAGTAGTCTCAACATTTATAAGGCATTTGATTGGGTCTAGCACCTGACCAATGCCTCAGATCTGCTTTACAAACTATCATCCTGTGGTTTGCCTTCAATGTTTTACAGTTGAGTTGCCAACTTCATCTATAGTTGCCCATACCTCCAAGTGTAGCATCTCTTTGTAGTGAAGGGGACCATCCAGTGATGGTATTGGCTCTTTTCGTTCTTATTCCTGTACTGCACTTTTCCTCCAATCTTGTCTTTCTTGGTATCCTAACTTCCAGACCACCATCACTGTAATCTAATGCATTGCAGTTATGATCTGTAGACATTTGGAGACAGTATGGTAGTCTTCCACTACTATATAAATAAGAATAAATAGGTTGGGAGTGAAATGGATGTGCAGCCTTATTAAGCTAGAGATCCACAAGAAGAAGATGATGTGGAAAGAATATCGTGAGAATAAGAGTGAGAGGAGTTATGAAATATATAAAGCTCATGCCAGAAAAGTAACGATTGTGAAAAGCTAAAATGGAGTATGAAAAGAAATTGGCCATGCAAGCTAAAGGCAATCCAAAAGAATTTTATCGTTATGCCGCAAACAAAAGAAAAAAATGAATGTGGAAGAATAACTTTATTGAATGGTACACAGGGGTCGGAAGCTAAGGAGATTGTTCAGTTAATGAGTACTCACTTTGCTAAGATATATCAACCAGGTGTATGTAGCATGATGCATGGTGCTACTGCTACGTTGGATGAAGAGTTAGATGTTCATGAAAATGAGGTTGAAGAGCTCTTGCATAACCTGGATAAGAATTTGTCAATAGCGACAGATGGAATATATGCCCATTTGTTAAAGGAATGTTCAGCTGAAATGGCTAGGCCTTTCACACATTTGTATAACTTGAGTCTCAGCTCAGGAATGATACCGCAGGAATGGAAGGAATGTATGATAGTTACATTGCACAAGGGTGGTGCAAAAATTGATGTGTCTAATTACCAACCTATTAGTATCTCTGGTGTGGTAGTGAAGATTTTAGAGAAGTTGGTAAGAACTCGCATACAGAAATGGATAGATAAGTGTTCTATACTCTGCAGGAAACAGCATGGGTTTACTAAAGGAAGATCATGTTTTAGCAATTTGCTCACATTTTATAACAATGTTATGGCCAATTTGGATAAAGGGAATGGATACACAATGATAATGTTGGATTTTTCTAAGGCATTTGATAGGATACCACACGATAGGCTGTTGTGTAAACTGGAGAATATGGGATTGGAACATAATCTATTGACTTGGATCAGGAGATGGTTGACAGACAGATAACAAAAAATGTGGTACACAATGGGTGTGAATCTGCCAGATTTAAGGTAACCAGTGGTGTGCCTTAGGGTTGAGTCCTTGGGCCATTATTGTTCAATCTATACATTAATGTCATCAAGCAGGGTCTATCATCAGATTTGCAATTGTTTGCTGATGATCAATGCAATCAGGGATGCTACTGATATTCAGCAATTATAAAATGATTTGAATAGACTGGAAATCTGGACAAACGAAAATGGCTGGCAGTTTAATGTTAGTAAGTGTAAAGTTATGCACTTTGGTGTGATTAGAATTCCAGCAGCATATTATATTAGCAGGGTTATGCCACAAGAAACTGAAGAGGCAAGGAATCTTGGTGTATTGGTGGATAAGAATTTAAAGTTCAAAGGTTACATAGCAGAAGTTGCAAATACAACTCAGAGGATTATTATTATTATTCCAGACAACTCCAAGGCGTCGACAGACTCATCGAAGGAGGCCCTAACATCATGTCAAGAACAACTATTTGACATTCACACAGTATCTATCATACCTTGCCTTGAACTCATTCACGGTCGTAGCACCCACAACAGACTCTGGCAGCTTATTCCACTCATTCACCACTCTCCAAGTAAAAAACCTAGCTCTAACACCCCTGCTAACCACATTCTAGCCCAGCTTCCATGTATGGCCCCTAGTCCTCCCACCACCAGTCCTATTCTCAAAAATATCTTCTGGATTAATCTTATAGAAACCCTTCAGTAATTTGAATGTCTCAATCATATCAATCCTTTTCTGCCTATCGACCAGTTTTTGCAACCTACAAATCTTCAACCTGTTCTCATAAGGTTCATTCCACAGACCTGCTATCATCTTAGTCACTTGTCTCTGGATCCTCTCCACCTCCTCCCCATCAAGAAGAAACCCTGGTGCCCATATCTGGGCACAGTAGTCTAGATGGGGTCTTATCAAGGCTTGATACAGAGGAACAATAACTTGTTTGTCTTTGCTTTTTAAAGTATTTTTCAGAAGCTAAGTGATATGATGAGCTGATTTAGCCACTTTTGTGATGTGGCCCCTAAACTTCAACTCCTTATTCACCAACACTCCCAAATCCCTGGCCTCATCAATCTCCTGGAGTTCCACCAATTCCACCAATGTGATATACTGGTGCTATTCTTTTCACCCCAAAATGCATAACCTTACATTTTGCTACATTAAATTGACATCCATTTTTCCTAGCCCAGTCCTCCAAATTATCCAAATCATCCTGTAAAATTTTGACATCCTATGCACTCACAATCTCTACCCAACTTTGCATCATCAGCAAACAAGTGAACACTTCCTCTCAGATCCTTTCTTATATCAATGATGAACAAATTGAAAACTAGTGGTCCAAGAACAGAGCCCTGCGGCACACCACTAGTCACAAGCTGTCTTTTGGACTCTACTCCTGAATAAATCACTCTCTGAATCTCTCCATCAACCACCCTCCTATCCATCTCACCAACCCTATATCCATCCCCATCTGCTCCAGTTTACTGATTAGAGTTCCATGTGGTATCCTGTCAAAGGCCTTGGCAAGGTCCAGTAGAATCACTGTAAACCCATTACCTTTATCCAGTTCAGCTGTAACTGTGTTATAAAACATGAGCAAGTTACTGAGGCATGATCTACCCTTCACAAAACCATGCTGTCCCCCATACAATATCCCATTTTCATCTATCCAATCCTGTATTCTTTTCTTGACTAATTTCTCCAAGACCTTGACAATGATTCCTGATATGCTAATTGGTCGGTAATTTACAACAGCAGTCATGGAACCTCCTTTATTTAGTGGAACTATTTTCCCCTCTTTCCATCCCCTTGGGACTAACCCAGATCCGAGGATAATTGCTATGTTGAAGCGAACCTTGACATGTAAGGATAAGGAGGTAATTTTGCCTCTTTATAAGGCTTTGATAAGACCACACTTGGATTACTGTGCACAGATTTGGTCTCCCAGGTTCCAAGGGGATAAAGAAGCTGTGGAAAGGGTGCAAAGAAGAGTTACAAAGATTATATGCAGATTATGGGATTTAGATTATGAGGACAGATTGCAAATATGTGGATTACAGACTCTGGGTTAACAGGAGAAAGAGGGATGATATGATTAGAGGTCAATAAACTTTTGAATCGGTGTTATAGCATTTCAAATGATGAAATTTTTTATTATATGGAAGGCGGGGAGAGAACATGGGGGTCATTCATGTAAGATAAGGTTGTTCTCAATCAAGAAAGGGTTAAGAGCTAGGTTTTTCTCCCAGAGAGCAGTGAGCGAGTGGATTAATTTGCCCTTATGGGTAGTGAGTGCATCTAGTGTAAATGAATTTAAGGGAAGGTATGATAACTGGGTTGGATAATTTACAGTCTCCCTCAATGAGTCCTTGACTCCCTGGAGGTCTCAGATAATAGTAATAATAAGAATAAAAAATAAATGAACCCATCGACTCTTCCACTAGATGATAAAACAATAAATATACGAAGTGCCCTAGAAAGATCCAATTTGATGCCATCTAAGATATTTTTCCTGATGAAGAAGCAATGATAGGCACTCATCTGTGATTACTTCTTCTGCTAAAATTCTCCAAAAAAGAAAAAAAAAAATCTGAGGCTAGTGAAAACAAAATCTCTCAACACAGATGATACCGCAAAAAAGAAATAAGAAAGAAACATCTGCCATTGAAACATTTCTACGATGAAATTGTTGTGGATGCTGTCAAAACACCAATGACATCTAGGCATCCATATGAAACATACCAGAAGCCGAATGCTTTATTTATTTATTTATTCATATGGCATGAATAACAAAAAAAAAAAACATGCAGTACAATACACTGTCATTTTAAAAACATATTAAATTAAAAGTAATTTTAGAGTGAGATAGAGGTGAATAGAATGAAATACTTTATTGGATGTTGCTATAGACCAGGTAATGTGGAGGGTGGCAGGGACGAATTCTCCATGCTTGCTGCACAATTGTAGAATTGCACAGCAAGCAAATTCTTGAGAAAGAAGTAATATTTATTTGTTAATAAATGCATGCATTTATAAGCATTCCATTTGGGCTTTAGTTTTTGTAGACAGAAGACGTCTTAAGCTTGTGTGGCAATAATTGAGCTTTGTGTTGTGTTGCAGGCCGATGCTTGCTCATCTAGTCAAAGCTACCTTGGCTTGCTCAGTTGTGTGAGCTTCCAGGTCCTCGCTACAGCGCTGTGATTTCATGCACACGCATAGCCATTTCCCCTCTCTTCATCCCATTAGTATTTCCCCATAATGTAAAGCACACATCCTTTGAAGAAAAAAAAAAGCTTTTTTGAATTTCTTGATAATCAGTTCCCAACACTAAAAGAGTCTTTCTCTTTTCATTTAAAAGAAAAGAAGGCAAGGATGTTAGATAGTCAAAGATTCTTAGAAAGAATTTTCCTGTCAGTTATTTTTAATGACACTGTTGTGAAAGAAAACTCTTCAGTATTCACTCCTACAATGAAATGTCTAGTTTTGAAGTGTCTCTTTGATGTTTTGTTATGTTTGTATAATATTGGATGAGGAGGGGGGGGGGTATTATTTGCTTTGCACAGTTAGTTTCATCTCAGTCATCTGATAATGTTCAATGAATACAAATTCTTTTCTTTATTTTGTCATGCTGGCTATGTTTTCCAGGAAAGGTGTACTTTTAGATATTATCTTAATTACTATATATATATTACTTATATATATACACTGAAAGAAATAGATTGTTTTCCAGTCAACATAGCTTTGGTTTTGATCTATGCACATGCTACAATTTGAGGCCTGTCTACCTGATATGCAAACAGAAAGACTGAGGCAATTTCTCATGTCTCATGACTTACATGACATAGACATGTATGAGATGAGAAGATATATATATCTGTGCCTGGCATGAACATGTTAAGACATAAAATTTTCATTCCTTTCTCCTCTGTGTTCCATGATTAACTGTTACTTTCATTCCCCTCTGACTGTAACCTTTTTGAATAAAATAATTTTCACAAAACACACACACATTAATAACAAGGTGGCATAAATTATTTATTGATCTTGTGAAAACTTTTCTTATTTATTCATTTTCTTTTTTTAGCTATGGAAATAAATGGACTAACTCCTGGAAAAGATTATAAATTTAGAGTTAGAGCAGTAAATAAAGAAGGGGAATCAGAGCCATTAGAAGCACAAAAATCAGTAACTGCCAAAAATCCTTACGGTAAGCATTTTAGATTTCATTATAAGCATTAGAAAAGAAGTTTAAATCATAAACATATTTGTATTATTCTTAATCTGAGTTCCAGTAATCTCAACAGTCTTAACCTATATGTCTACATTAATGATAATGTATGCACACATTAATGTAGACATATTTTTATGCCATATGAACACATACACACACACACATAGAATGATTCACAGCTCTACAAGAACAAAATAAATACGGTATATTAACTGCTTAAATGGCACACTAAATTTCAGACAAGCATTTTCAGAACACAAAAATTATTGTGTAATTTTTGTGGTCTGAGTAATTGTCAAAACATCTCAAAATTATAATGTGAAATAACCATCATCATCATTATTATTATTATTAAACAAGACCTCATGGAGTCAAAGACTCATCTGGGAGGTCCTTTTATCACACACAGATCTCATCATACCATGCCTTAAACACACTCAAACTCCTTGCAGACACCACACTCTCAGGCAAGGCATTCTAATCATTCACAACTCTGCACGAAAAAAACCTGCCTCTCACTCCCCTACTCACACCCTCTTTATACAGTTTCCAGGGATGACCTCTGGTTCTTCCAGGCTTTATTCTTTTAGCTGTAAGAGAGTCTTGTAAAGTGAGTTATAAAATAAAAGCCTGTCATGATATCTGAATTTTGGAGTACGAGTTTTTTTTTTTTTTTTAATATTGTTTTGAAATCAGTACAATTTTTTAAAATGGAGGAAATGTGCTTTTGTCAACTGTTTGTAAAGTTGATAATATGATGAGTTATAAATCAGATATAAGGGAGCTGAGTTTGTTTCATTGATTCAGTATGCTCAAGGATAATTGGCGTAAATGAAACATGGTTGTGTGAATATGATATACTATTTGGGATACAAATGGAAGGAATATTGAATTTTATATGAGAATAAGAATATAAAAGAGGGTGAAGAAAGTGCTATTAATGGTAGAAAAGTTGAAAACCTTAGTATATGCAGATGTTGAATCTGTTTGGTGTGAAGTTGAAATTAATAGAATAATGTATATAACAGGATAATTATTTAGGCAAATTGCTTTGGCATGTAAAAAGAAAGTAATCCTAATCTGAAACTTTAATAGGAATATAGATTGGAAGGAGGAGATAGTGTGTGGGAAAAAAGGAGAGTGAATTTGTTGAAATTCTGTGGGATAGCTACCTTATGCAGTATATGAAAGAAGCAGCTCATGGTTTTAGTGTGTACGATTTGGTGATATCTGCACAATGTAGTTATTAATGAAGTGTCAACACTGCCATCAGTTGGTGAGAGTGGTGATTATGAGGTATTGATTTGGGAGGCAAAGAGGAAAAGGGTGCTGTCCAAAAGGGATATATATGGAATTATAAGATTGGTGATTAAGAGAAACTTGGTAATCAATTGGACTCTGTCAACTTCTTTTCTACACAGCTCCTCATCAGTCAACCTTGGATTAATGAGGAGCTGTGCAGGAAAGATGTTGATAGATAGCACTGGAATTAATTAGGCATAATCTCCACAAGCTATGCACAGCTGTATAAGAGTTAAGCAACCAGGGCAGAAGTGAAATATGAACAGTGCAATCAGGAATATTGGGAAAGAAGTTGTCATGGAGGAGGTGCAAGACAATCAGCAATTATCACATGACATAAGGAATATAAAGTGCTGACTAGAAGGGTGACAACTATGACAAAGAAAGAAAAGTGAGAAGAGATTAGTCAGTCAGAGCAAAAATAAAATAGAATTTTTTCATTACGTGATAAACAAGAAGAAAATTATGGAGAGGTTACATTAGTGAATAGTAATGATACAACAGTGACGGCATGGGATGTAGTAGAATTATTGAGCACTTTATCGGTGCACGTCATATAAGTGTAAATGATGATATGCAACATATAGAAGGGAGACACATTAATAGGGGAGTTAAAAGTGAAATAATCAGAGCTGTATCAGGTGTAGGATTTCTAAATTCCTTACATTTTTCAATCTTCAGGAATTGGCAATGGGAAATGGCAGTTCTCGAGAATTCTAAAAAAAATCATTCTTCTGTAAAATTCCACTATATCCTTTGCAACTATTATTCTCCTACTATGACTATCCACCAGTGTCAACCTGCTGTAATTATTATTATTATTATGTGACACCTCCAGGGAGTTGAAGGGCTCATCATGGGAGGGCACACTACTCTACTCTACTTCACTAAATACATCTCATCCTCTCCATTAATACTTAATTCTCCAACAGTACTACAACACTACTACCATCAATGCCATCTATCGCCCATCATTACCAACAACGGTATTTTTTGTCTGGAAATTGCATGTGTTCTGAAGGCCAATTTGTCTGTATGCAGGATGAAAAACCTGAGTTTCAGGAAGTAAAAACCCCGCTACCAATATATGAGATCGGCTAACTCACCTTCAACTTAAAAAGCCCATATAAGGATTCTCCTCATCATGATGAGAATCGAACTCAGGTTTTTTCCATTCGAACGGTGCAATGTTCTGCTATTCTTCCAATTGCACTACAACAGCTTATTCTTTCTCCTGTTTGACATATAGTGGAAAAATTAATTTGAGTTAACCTTGGCCTGAGCAGCCAATCTCCTCTCATACTGCACCTTTTCTTCTTTACCATGCTCATCACCTTTCTAGCTTGCACTTTATATTCTTCATAGATTCAATCACAACTAATTGTCTTCTACCTCCTTCCATAGCATTTTCTTTTCATATGAAGCGTTAAGTGAGTAAATAGAGTAGGAGAGAAATGGATGAACAGCGAATTCAACCAAGCTGTGCTAGAAAGAAAATGCTATGGAGGAAGTACAAGACTATTTCAATTCCTGACATCACAATTAATTGATGTATTCCACCTTCATATGTATGAAATCATGAGATGCTTCAATATAGAAGAAATAGGAGAAGATAGACTGTTCATGAGTGAGAAGCAGGGATATCAGTAAGCTTCATGCTGATAAGATGTATGACACATCATCATGTGTATTCAGAAATGTTTCAGAATGACAGCTTGGCATATCTGTTTTCTAAAAGTCATAATTGCTCAGAATAACATAGTGAGTGTTTGGTTTAAAATGCTAGTGTAGCCCTAGCTTCCTGCAAGCTTGGGAAGCATTGCAAAGCTGATTTGAATTTGAAACCTTTCCTGAAGTATTCAAAAATGTTAAAGTACAGTGTTTACTTAACACTTTTTTTCCATTCAAAAGATATCATTTGTTAGGGGGGAAAATTTTCCCAATGTTTTGCACACTCTCAGTTTGATTTTCCATAGTGGAAGAATTATCATATAGTGTATAATAATTTATACAATAATCAACCAATTATTGAGTGGCTTATAATACAAATGGAAAAGGTAAAACAAAAATGGAAACGACAAAATATAATACACATAGCAAACTGGAATGTAAGAGGAATAGCATAGAATTAGATCAGTTATTAAATGAAAGAAATTTTAAAATAGCAGTAATCACTGAAACAAAAAATAAATTATAAGGAACTATGAGAACTGAAAATTTTAATGTGATATACAGTGGAGTCGACAGAGACCAAAGAGCACAAGCAGGACTCATGATTTGGATTCATAACTCCCTTTCAAAACAGTTAAAACATTATAAATTATGGAATGAAAGAATAATAGAAGCTAGAATAAAAATAGATAGAGGCTATTTAACAATAATTGATTTATATGCCCCAGAAGAAGGAAGAGAACAGGATAATATTGATTTTTATAATCAGCTACAAAATAAATAAAAATGATTACATAATTTTAGCAAGAGACTTAAATGCAAGAATTGGAAACACGAAAATTAATAATAATATAGGAATACATGGAGAACACACTCTAAACAGAAATGGTAGAAAATTGATTGACTTTGTAGTTTATAATAAGCTAAAAATAATGAATTCCTTCTATAAACATAATGACATACATAAATATACTTGGGCAGCAAGAGGATGGAAATCAATATTAGATTACTTCATATTAAATGAAAAGACATCAAAATTTTCACTAGATGTTAGAGTTCACAGAGGATATGAAATAAGCAGTGACCACTTCCTTGTTAAAATAAAATTAAGATTACCATCTAAATGGCTACAAGTAACAAGAACAGAAAGAAAAATTGACACATTTGTTTAGAAAACTAGACTATTGAATGACACAAATGTACAATGGCTATATGAACAAAGAATTAAACAATATCTAGATAAAATAAAACAAAATGAAGAATAGCTTAATATAAAAATGATACTAAATGCAGCAGCAAATGAAAGCTTAGGAAAGACCAAAAAATTCAATAAAAGAAAAAAACTGAAGATCTGGGATGATACAATCAAAGAAATAATCAAAAAGAAAAAAAGAAGCCTATCACAAATGGTTAAGTAGTAAAAGATTAGAAGATGAAATAGAATATAAAAGAAGAAGAGCCATAGCTAAAATAGAAGTCAGAAAATGACATAGAGAATCATGGAATAAATTTGTTTCTAATTTAGAACATGATTTATATAAAATAAGACCCAATGTATATAAGATTTTGAAACACTTAAATGCAGATAGATACCAAAGAAAACATAAAATTAAACACTGAATTGAAATTAGAAGAATTTCTAAATTACTACACAGAACTGTGGACAGACAAATATTTTAAAAAAGACAACTGGCAAAAAATTAACGAAAATGAAAAGGAAATAACTGAAGAAGAATTAGAAATCAGCTTGAAAGAAACAAGAAACAGAAAATCACCTGCAGAAGATAAGCTAGGTTCAGAACTATATAAATACGCAGGAACAAGATTCAAAGAAAGACTCTTATTATTTTTAAATAAAATTTACTCAACTGGTATCCCCCCAATAGAATGGAAAAAAGCAATTGTGATTCCTATCTTTAAGAATGGTAATAGAGATGACTCTAAAAACTATAGAGATATCAGTATACTAAATTCCTGTTACAAAATATATAGCAGAATCTTAAATAACAAACTAATGAAATATTCCGAAAACTTTATTCTAGAAGTACAGAATGGATTTAGAAAAGGACAATCATGTATAGACCCGGCCTTTTGCCTAAAATTAATAATAGAGAAAAAGAGGAGAATATAATTTAAAAACACATATTGCATTTATTGACTTTGAAAAAGCATTTGACAAAGTTAAAAGAAAACATATTATTTAACATATTTGCCTAGGTATGATTGTGGTGAAATGAGGCGGAGAGCAAGGATTATGAATGATATTCTGGCTGAAATGTGTGAGGAGATTGGAGTACAGTTTGTTAATGTGTGGAATGAGTTTGAGAGATGAAGTGAGCTGTATGGGAGCGATGGATTGCATTTGAGTGGTTATGGTGTGAGTCGCTTGGAGAGACTGCTGCTGGAAGGTAGAGAAGTGAATAGAGAGAATGAATCAGATCGAGAGGGGAAGTGATGTGGAAGAGCAGGAGAGTAAGACAGGAGAGATTGAAGAAGTGGATATGAATGGGGGAAGTGAATGGTATGACTATGGAGAATGAGAGAATGGGTGTGCAAGAGGAGCAGGGAAACGGGGAGGCTCAGGGTGGACAGGGTACACAGCGTGAGAAAGGTGAATGCTCCAAGAGGAGGTGAGAGCATGTGTATGCAGGAAAGAAATGGGATGACCAGGAATCAAGAGGAAACAGATGAAATTGAAAAGGGTTCTAAAATGAAGAAGCAGAAAAGGAAAATGGCCCAGTCCAGCATGGAGAAATCACATCGAATGAGTAGTATCAGTGGAACTAGCTGTAGATCCAGAAATGAGCTGTTGTGTTTGTACACCAATGCTAGAAGTATAAGAAACAAAGCGGATGAAATGGTTGCACTAATTGCGTTTGTTCACTTAAAGATTGTTGGAATATGTGAGACATGGTTAGATGAGGACGACATCCTGACAGGAATAGAGATGGAAGGGTATGATATGTTTCGTGAGGATAGAAAGGGTAAAAAGGGAGGATGAGTGCTATTGATGATAGAGAAAGACTTATGTCCATGCAAGGTAGAGATGCAAGAGGGAAATAGGGCCAGTGATTTTGAGGCAGTATGGTGTGAGATAGAGGTGAATAGCATCAAATACTTGGTGAGAGGTTGTTATAGACCTGGTAATGTGGATGATGGTGATAGTGAAATGTGTAGTCAAATAAGCCAAGCAAATAAGAAAAGGGTGATTATTATGGGTGATTTTAATTATGGCAATATAGACTGGAATGAAGAGATAGCAACTGGAAGTAAAGAAAATGAGTTTCTTGAGTTTTTGAGGGATAACAACCTCAGACAGTATGTAACAGAGGGCACACGAGGATTAAGGGTCTTGGATTTGGTCATCTCATCAGAGGATGTAATTATAAATGAAGTGTCAAATCATCCACCAATTAGTGAAAGTGACTATGAGGTGATTACCTGGGTGGTTGCCAGCAGTGCAAGGACCCCTGTGAAAAAAGGGTATATGTGGAACTACAAGGGTGGGGGGGTTGATTATGAAGAGCTCAGGAGAAAGCTTGCGGGTGTGGCATGGAATGAGGAGTTAGCTGGAAAAGAGATCAATAGAGCTTTTGGGATTTTCAAAAACTATTTAGTAGATGCAATGTCTAAATGTATTCCACGGGTGAGAAGGTGAAATAAGGTAGTTGTAAGATGGATGAATAAAGAGATTAAGCATGCGATACAGAGAAAGAGGCCATTGTGGAGACAGCATAAGAGAAGTGGAAATAACCAATTTCATGAGGTCTACAAAGACCAGGGAAGGAGGGTGACTTGGTTGGTGAGGGTAGCTAAACAGAGGTATGAACAGCAGTTAGCTAATGAAGCCAAAAAGAATCCTAGGGAGTTCTTTCGATATGTAGCCAGCAAAAGAAAGAATGATTATGGAAGGATGACATTGATTTGAGGAAATGGTATAAAGACAGCTGTTGCAGAATGTGTGGTGGAGATACTTAATGAGCAGTTCATAAAGATCTTTCAATCTTGTGAATGTGACTTCATGGAGAGATTGAGAGCAGTTGATGATGGGGAGGAGAGACTGACTGTAAGTGAGCAAGAGGTATTTGGGAATTGAATAAACTAGATGTAAATAAGGCTGTGGGACTTGATAATATATCACCGTGTATTCTGAAGGAATGTGCCAGAGAGTTGACACCTGACTTGACATATTTTTTTTAATACAAGTCTTGCACTTGGTCAAGTTCCTAAAGAGTGGAAGGAGGGCAAGATTGTGCAACTTCATAGAGGAGGTGATCGAACTTAAGCATCAAACTATAGGGCTATCTCTGTGTCAGGTGTTGTGGTTAAGTTGTTGGAGAAGCTTGTGAGAACCAGGATCCAAAGTTGGGTTGACAACAATTGTATAATCTTTGATGGACAGCATGGTTTTGCTAAAGGGAGGTCATGTTTTAGTAATCTACTTACTTATTACAATAAAGTGACTGCTCCCTTGGACAGAGGAGAAGGATACACAGTAATATACTTGGATTTCGCAAAAGCTTTTGATAGAGGACCTCATGATAAGTTGACAGTCAAACTAGAGCAGATGGAGTTGAATATTAGATTAGTGCATTGGATTGGAGACTGGCTATCTGATAGGTATCAACAAGTTGTGTATGGGATGCGATATCCAGGAAAAGGAAAGTCACTAGTGGAGTGCCTCAGGAGTCTGTTTTATGGCCATTGCTTTTTAACTTGTATATTAATGATATTGGCAAAGATTTGGATGGAGATATTCAGTTGTTTGCAGATGATGCAAAGTTGGGATGAACCATAACGAGTCGTGAAGATGTTGTGGTCTTGCAAGAAGATGTGAATAAATTGAGTGATTGGGCAAGGAAATGGGGATGTGAGTTCAATGTTGCAAAATGTAAGGTTTTAAAATTTGGAAAACAAAGATGGGATGCAGAATTTATGCTAAGTGAGAATATATTGTTGAAGGTAGAGGAAATAAAAGATCTGGGGGTGATAGTGGATAAGGATCTAAAATTTAGGGGACTCATCGCCAAAATTGTGAAGACAACACAAAGACTTCTGTGAATGATGCGGAGGACACTGACGTGTAGAAGGAGGGAGATTCTTGTTCCATCGTATAAGGCTTTGATTAGGCCACACATGGACTATTGTACCCAGATTTGGTCAGCGGGTTTTCAGAAGGATGAAGAGATGTTGGAAAGGGTCCAAAGGCGACTGACTAAGGTAGTTTCTGATCTCTGGAATGTTGAGTATGAGGAAAGATTGAGAAGATGTAATTTGCAGAGTCTGGTGGAGAGAAGGAAGAGGGGAGTTATGATAGAGATCTACAAGTTGGTAAGGGGTTGTTATAAGATCAATGGTGGAGAAGTTCTACAGAGAATAGTGGGAGATCAATGGAGAACCAGAAGTCATCTCTGGTAACTGTATAAAGAGGGTGTGAGTAGGGGAGTGAGAGGCAGGTTTTTTTTCATGCAGAGTTGTATGTAAATGATTGGAATGCCTTGCCTTAGAGTGTGGTGTCTGCAAGGAGTTTGAATGTGTTTAAGACACAGTATGATGAGATGTGTGTGTGATAAAAGGACCTCCCAGATGAGTCTTTGACTCCATGAGGTGTTGGGAAATAATAATAATAATAATATTAAAAGAAAGACAAATACCTAATAATATCCTAAAAGCTATCACAAGTATATATGAAAATAATCAAATACAAATAAGATTAAATCATATACAAGAGAGATAAACCAAGGGGTCCGACAGGGATGTCCCCTCTCAGCAACTCTTTTTAATATCTACTTAAATGAAATAATAATTAAATGGAATAAAAATTTACATCAAGGAATTAAACTTTCTCCTACAGTTAACTTAAACACTCTCCTCTTTGCCGACGACCAAATAATAATTACAAATTCTGAAGATAACTCAAAGAAAGCTATTTTAGATCTAAATGAGATATCCAAAGATTATAGTATGATACTATCAATGGAAAAATCAAAAACTATGGCCTTTAAAAGACAAAATCCAGCAAGAACTAAAATAGTAATAGATAACAAGATCTTAGAATAGGTGAATTCATTTAACTACCTAGGATGTATGATCACATGTGAAAAAGATATAAATCAAAAAATTGCAAAATATTTAAAAATAACAGGTGTAAATAACTCTATATTTAAACCAAACCTAGATCAAAAACAAACTAAGCTAAAAGTATACAATACATTAGCCCTACCAGTCTTAATGTATTGAAGCGAAATCTGGACAAAAAGACAAACAGAGATTAACAACAGTAGAAATGAAGTTTATGAGAAAAACTGCAAAGTATACCCTATTTGATCACAAAAGAAACGAAGATATTGTGAAAGAATTAAACCAAGAACCAGTAATACAAAAAATTAAAAAATATACATAAATGGATGGATCACGTTCAAAGAATGAAAACAGAGAGATTACCAAAACAAGCCTTAAAGTACAAGTCATTAGGAAAAAGAAAATCAGGACGTCCTCTTAAACGATTCACCGATGACTTCTAAGGCCGGAATAGGCTATGCCACGCCTAAATCCTTGATACGCATGATGATGATGATGATAATACAAATCTTTCATTTCAACTTATAGATCATTCAATGACAGATTATTGTTCATCCAAACCATTCATTGTTACCACTTGATAGAGATGAATGATTTGAAGTAAATCTCAGAGACTGAGTGTTATTAAATGGCCGGATAACCGGACAAGTTTTAGGATAGTTGCATATTATACAGTTAATTTGATATTAATTTTGAAAATAAAGCCTTTTTTTTTTTTTAATGAATCCTAGTACAAGTACTTATGATACTAATTTCCAGTTGTATTGAAAACAATAATTTGTATCAATTATCTTTTAAAAACACTAAGGCAAGATTAAATAACATGAAATATTATATATTTTTAATATTAAGATGAACCTGATAAACCAGGAAAGCCAGAGGTGACTGACTGGGATAAAGATCATGTCGACTTAAAGTGGAATCCTCCAGAAAAAGATGGTGGTTCTCCTGTGACAGGTTATATAATAGAAAAGAAAGACAAATGGGGTGACTGGGAAAAAGCTCTTGAAGTGCCAGGTGATCAAACAAAAGCAACTGTTCCTGATCTTGTTCAAGGCCAACCATATGAATTTCGCGTGAAAGCAGTTAACAAAGCCGGACCAAGTGAACCTAGTGATGCTACTGAGCCAGTAGTTACCAAATCAAGGAGATGTATGTTTACTCTTATTTTGATTCAAGCCTTTTTCTTTGTATGAAACTACTTTCATGTTTCAAAATATGACTAAAATTTTCCAAAAATATGTATCTATTTGCATATTTTTGGAAAATAATATGTCAATAATATATACTTTTTATTATAGAATTGCTTATCTGACAAATAAAAAGCCAGAAACATCTCAAAAAGAAACCAATAAATAAGCAGAATATGCAGAAACATTCTCAGAGAGTAACAATAAAACTGGTTTAAAACCTATCAAAAGAAAAAATAAATAACACAAGATAATAATAATCAAATCAAATCAAATAAGTAATCAAATAAAATGAACAAATAAGTGGGGGGGGGTTAAGAAATGTTTGTAATTGAGAAGTTCCATACGTTGCTGCTGTATGACAGCTTCACATAACCAATGACATAAAGTGCTACTATTATTATTACATGACACCTTCAGGGAGTCCTAAGACTCATCGAGGGAGGGTACCTGCTCTATATCTCTCCATCTCTATCATCATCTACTACCTACCACCACTAGTATTTTCACAGACAATCACAAACATCCATGCCCACGGTGGGATTTGAACCCACAGCCTTTTGGCTGGAGAGCGGATATGCTAATCACTCAGCTAACCAGGCTGGCATAAATATTATTATTATTTGACACCTCAAGGGAGTCCAAAGACTCATTGAGGGAGGGCACCTGCTCTACAACCTGCTCTTTACCACTCATTCACCAACATCCACCAAATGACCGCAACTATCCCCCAATGCCATCTACCACCGACGACCATCACCACTAGTTTTTCCACAAACAATCAGAACCATCCATACCCGCGATGGGAATCGAACCGCAGCCTTTTGGCTGGAGAACGGATATGCTAACCACTCGGCCAGCCAGGCCGTCTGAGGGGCATTCAAAGTCAATGAGTGCCTAAACCTATCATATCACTCCTTGTTCAAGTTAAGTACCATTGCACATTCTACCAGTAGTTTACACCAGAAATATACATGGTTCCTAGCTGCACTCTTACTCTGCTTCGTGGAATGATCCCAACTTTTTTTCCATTTTTATGAGCTTCAAAATCAGACTGTTATCGGTATTTAAGATTTATGACCTATGTGCTCATAGCTGTCATATCCCCTCTTCTCCATAATTCTCAATCAGAAACCTACAGATAAATACATTTTCAGAGGATAACTAAGAAGATATCTTCTGCTGAACCTTTTTAAGCATCTCCCCAAATCCAAGAAATCCTAATGACTTACCATAAGTGCACAATTCCAGATGTGGTCTTCTAAATACCATAGAAGAAGTAGATTCAACTTTTTCCCATTAGAGAAGAGGCTTTCCTCAGCAGGCTGAATATTATCATCAAATATATTGAATATATAATATATCGAATATCTATCTATCTATCTATATATATATACTCAATGATAATATTCAGCCTGCTGAGGAAAGCCTCTTCTATATATATATGTGTAGAAAGTATTTTATCTTGGGTATAATAAATGTTAAAGATACCAAGCTATTTTAGACCTGGTTTTACTCCATTTCCCAAGTAAGCAAACAGACAAATAAGTCAAATAGACCTGCAAGTGTTGCAAGTCTAGCTGACCCTGCACGTAGTGCAAGATCAAGGCAACTCATGGTAAAAATAGAATAAGCTCTGATCACTAATCTTAATATTTACTGATGAGACCTCAATAAAGGTCGAAACCGGTCTGGGTAGTGGCCCCTTGCCTTTAATACAAAGCATCATACATCTCCTCCAGGAGATGTGTTTTGCATTAAGGGTAAATATTAAGATTAGTGATCAGAGCTTATTCTACTTTTACCATGAGTTGCCTTGGTCTTGCACTACGTGCAGGGTCAGCCAGACTTGCAACTTGCAGGTGCAAACTTGACTTATTTGTCTCTTTGCTTACTTGGAAAATGGAGTAAAACCATGTCTAAAATAGCCTGGTATCTTTAACATATATATATATATATATATATATATATGAAATGGTGGCTCATTGGTCTAGGACAGTGGTTCCCAACCTTTTTCCACTTGTGTACCCCTTTTAAACCCATTTCTATAAATTGTACCCCTTGTTTTTAAAATAGTGGTAATTCAAACTTAACATTTATTGTTACATAACTAAAATTTTGCATTTTGTTTACTTTACTTATTTTTCTAAGTAAAGACCGTAATTTTTCTAAAGACCGTAACTTGGATTACGGTCAGAAAGACTGTAATCCAAGTTACGGTCTTTCTGACTATAAAAGGTCGGTTAAAATGGACTAACGAAGAAAAAAAATGTGAATTTTACGAAATTATACAAGCAAATTTGAAGAAATTTGCTTGTAAATTTATCTCTATTTTTGGGACAATGTATCTTTGAAAACATACTTTTTCCCAAATGAAATATATCAAGTCAAAATACAGGGCAAATTTATCTGATGAACATTTGAAATCGCTACTTGTAATTAGCACTTCAAAATTTGAACCTGAGTTTAATAAGATTTTAAAAGCACAAACACAGTTACATCATTCACATTAATAGTTTTATTATAATGTGTGATAAAAATATGAGAATTTGCTCAATTTGCTCATATTAATAATTAATAACAATGAACGTTGTTAATAATGTAATCTCATATACTCTGTAATCAGTTTTTATCTACTTTCAATAAATCTCATATATCTAGTTCTAGAGTTTTTTTTTTTAATTACGGCCAACTGAACAGTTCTGAAGTACACTATGTGGCCTTCACGGCGAAAAGTTTGGAGACCACTGGTCTAGGGGATATCAGGTCTAATTTTAGCAATTTGCTTATGTTTTGTGATCAAGTGATGAATGTGTTGGATAAGGATGATTCATATACAGTGATTTATTTTTTTACTTTTGTAAAGCCATTTGATAGATTACTACATGAGAGATTGGTGTATAAGCTGCAAAAGATGGGAATAGATAGTAGATTGGTTAGATGGATGGAAGATTGGCTTTCTGAAAGATACCTGGAAGTGGTGTATGATGGAGCATCTCAGAAAAGGAAGGTGACTAGTGGCATGTCTCAGGGTTTGTTCTTGGGCATTTTAACTTCTTTATTAATTATATATCATGTGGATTGACATGGGATCTTTAAATGTTTGCTGGTGATGCAAAGTTAGGTAGAATAATCAGAATTAGTGCTGATGTTACATTTCTACAGGAAGATTGGAATAGACTTTTATCTTGAACAAATGAGAGTGTCACAGTTTCAATAATTATAAATGCAAGGTGTTAAACTTTGGGATACAGAGATACAATCCTATGTACTGTATTTGTGGAGCCATACTTCAGAAAATGGATGAGATTCAGGATCTTGAAGTGATAGTAGACAGTGGAATAAAGTTCTGAGGACACACTGCAACTGTTGCAAATGAGGATTACAAAGACCAGTCAAGACGGGTGACTTGATTGGGAACAGTAGCAAAAGCGAGGTTTGAACAGCAGTTAGCTAATGAAGCCAAAAAGAATCCTAAGGAGTTCTTTCGACATGGCCAGAAAAAGAAAGAATGATTATGGAAGGATGACACTGATTGGAGAAAATGGTATAAAGACACCTGTTGAGGAAGATGTAGTGGAGATACTTAATGAGCAGTTCATAATTGTCTTTCAATCTTGTGAATGTGACCTACTGGAGAGATTGAGAGCAGTTGATGATGGGGAGGAGAGACTGACTATAAGTGAGCAAGAGGTGTATGGGGAGTTGAGCAAACTAGATGTTAATAAGGCTGTGGGACTTGATAATATATCACCACGTATTCTGAAGGAATATTCCAAGGAGTGCCTTGACATATTTTTTCAAGACAAGTCTTGCACTGGGTCAAATTCCTAAGGAGTGAAAGGAGGGTAAGATTGTGCCACTTCATAAAGGAGGTGATAGAACTCAAGCAACAAGCTATATGCCTATCTGTGTGTTAGGTGTTGTGGTTAAGTTGTTGGAGAATCTTGCGAGAACTAGGATCCAGAATTGGGTTGACAACAATGGTATTATCTTTGATGGACAGCATCGATTTGCTAAAAGGAGGTCATGTTTTAGTAATCTACTTACTTATTACGATAAGGTGATTGCTTCCATCGACAGAGGAGAAGGATACACAGTAATATACTTAGATTTTGCAAAGGCTTTTGATAGATTACCGCATGATAAGTTGATAGTCAAACTTGAGCAAATGGTGTTAGATATTAGATTGGTTCATTGGATTGGAGACTGGCTATCTGATAGGTATCAACAAGTTGTGTATGGTGGAGCGATATTCAGGAAAAGGAAAGTCACTAGTGGTGTGCCTCAGGGAGTCTGTTTTAGGGCCATTACTGTTTAACTTGTATATTAATGATATTAGTGAAGATTTGGATGGAGATATTCAGTTGTATGCAGATGATGCAAAGTTGGGATAAACCATGAAGAGTAGAGAAGATGTTGTGGCCTTACAAAAAGACTTGAATAAATTGAGTGATTGGGAATGGGGGATTTGAGTTCAATGTTCCAAAAGGTAAGGTTTTAAAATTTGGGAAACAGAGATTATTATTATTATTATTACATAACACCTCCAGGGAGTCCATACTCATCGAGGAATGGTACCTACTCTACAACTCTCTGTTTCCACCACTACATCACCCTCAACTACCTTCATCATCTACACCAACGCCATCTACCAACGACCACCACTAGTATTTTCACAGGCAGTTACACTCCTTTTGGCTGGAGAGTGGGTACGCTAACAACTTGGCCAACCAGGCTGGCTGCAAGATGGGATGCAGAATTTATGCTTGGTGAGGATGTATTGTCGGAGGTGGAGGAAATAAGAGATCTGGAGGGTGATAGTGGATAAGGATCTGAAATTTATGGGACACATTGTCAAACTTGTGAAAACAACACAAAGACTTCTGGGAATGATGCAGGGGACACTGACTTGTAGAAGAGGGAGATTTTTGTTCCAATGTATAAGGCTTTGATTAGGCCACACATATGGACTATTTTGCCCTGATTTGGTCACCTAATTATCACCACAAATGGTTGTTACGTCAGTATCAGTGGCTTATGCGAGGGAATCGTTGGTATTGGTGGACAGGGATGTAGAATCTACTCCAATGGCTGGTACTGATATTTTTAGAACTTTTGGTACTGGTTCTGTTGAAAACTTGTTCTCTTTGCTATCTTTCATTAAAATTCCAAATCTTATATCGCTTGTTGCTTTTTTTACTTGCTCTTCCTTTCTCTTTTCCTTTTGTGAAAAGCAGCTCCCGATAACTTTTACTCTTTGAAATTACTGATCTAAATGACAATAAATTTTGTATTGATAAATTATTCTTTTTCTATTAATTATTAATTTTGAGTTAATTAATTTATTATTTTGAAGAGTTTTAAAACAATTTAAGAGTTTTAAAACAATAAAATCTTATTTGAAACAATCGATTTAAAACAGTTGCCTTCTACAGATTTTTACTATAAATAATTAATTTATACAATAATTTGAAAATTTGATAATTAAAGATAACTATAATTATTAAAGATAATGGACAATGTAAAACATCAAGTATGCTGCCTAATGAGCGATTTTGGCATTTTAGCAAAATGCACCTTTGATTAATATGTTTATTATTTATAAACTACTTACCTTTAGAATTTTATTTGTCTATCAAAAATCCAAAAATAAGTACACAATTAAAATCAAAGTCAAAAATTGTCCAAAGCCACTTAAACGTAGAATACACACAATGCACTCAATATGTTTCACATTCAAAATTGAAATAACGTTGAAAAAAATGTAAGAAGTGCATATCATGCCGTTTCGTCTATCCAAATTCGAAGCGGAATTTAAGAAAGCAAACAGAAGTAATATACACCTATGTTTCAGACTAAATATTTGGACAGTGTGTTTCTGAAACTTCAGATAACAGTGTACCCCTTCTTTAATTTTCATCATTACCAAGTACCTTATCAAATTACCCTTATCAAAATAATAATAATAATAATAAATAAATAAAAATATATTTCATTGTAAATGTGTGTTTTATTTGAATTTAGATGTTCATTTAAACAAAAAAATATGATTTATTTTTAATAGAACAAAATTTATAAAGATATTATACATTTTTACTTAATATAAATAATTTATCATCAATGAGATGAAATTGCTTATTTCTATATCTGCTATATTGCTCTCTTTTGTGCATTTATAAATCCAGTCTTTAACCAATGATCTATACGTAAGAATTTGAAAGCTAAAAAAATTACCGTATTTACACGAATATAACTCGCACTTTTTTCCCAAAATTAAAGCTAAAAAATCGTGGTGTGAGATATGTGCGGGGTTTTTTGGAAACTAAAGTTTTCAGGAAAAAAAAAAAACTGAATATGTGTATGACTTACCTAGAAGCTTCTATTCTCCGTCACTTCTTCTGTCCTTGAGAGTGGTTTCCTTGTGTGCAATCAAAGTTATCTACCCAAATAGAGTCCTCTTCTTTCCCATTATATCAAGCAAAAATTACCAGTAATTTAAGACTTGAGATACGTAATGAACAATCCTTGACAAATTATTAATGAGAAGTGAAAGATGTGCGCAATTGTAGGGCATTAGAGAAAGAGCAACTATTAAAGAAGTGCATATGATTGGTGCAGTATTAACAAAAGATTGTGCGACCCAAACAAAACAAGCTGACAATTGAATTGAAATGCTAATTCTTTTAAACCGATTTTCATAATATCTGAAATGCATTCACTATATATTTCTTAGTTTTAACACATACGTGATGTATATAGCAGTTTCTGTTGAAGGGGGAGATGTGATTCATTAGTTAGTGTTTATATTCCCAGTTGTCTGTAATTGCACTATTTGTTGAGAAATATATTACACAGTCTGCAAATGTCTGTGAACCCATGTTTCTGCAGTACTTACTTTACTTTCTGAGTCTGGAACACCAATCATATCCTCTCCCTCCAAAAAACAGTGCCTTGTCATTGACCATCAGAATATCATCCGTGGAGCACACATTGATAAGATTTGGGAAAGATAAAAGATGTTCGTCAGTTTGTGCGTCTCCGCAGTCACAGCTGTCATCATCTGCATAACCCCCTTTCATCAGATTAGTTCTGCATTTAGACACTCCCACTCTAAGACGGTTCAAGGTCCTCCAGGTACTGTAGGGTAGGTGATATCCCTTGGTCAACTCTTCCTTAATTATGGGGACTTCTTGAAGTTGAACCGATTCCCTCCATAGAACAAGCCATCGCTCCTCAGGTTTATAGATCAGTGGTTTAGTTCTTTGCATAAAACTATGTCTCGATTTGAGTGGAGAAGCCGTGATGGTATGGCTATGCGTTGGATGTCTTTTGTCCGTCATCTGCTTTTTTCTCTCCATCTCACTGGCCAGTTGACGTGTTATGCCTGATGGTGCTATGCCTGCTAAGGAATACAACGTGTTGACTGGGGTTGGTCTTAGGCATCCGGTTATGATCTTAATGGTATCATTTAAAGCCACATCCACGTGTTTTGCATGGGCAGATGCTTCCCACACTGGGGCAGCATACTCCCCTGCAGCAAAACACAATGCCAAAGCCATCGAACGAAGTACCTCTGGTTGAGCTCCTCACGTTATGCCAGTCATTTTTCTTATGATGTTGTTTCTTGCATAGATTTTTTCTTTTAATTCCTGGCAATGCATCTTATATGACAGGGTATGATCCAGCTTAACTCCAAGATATTTGGGATTGCTGCAGTGTTCAAGGCGTTTTCCTCTCCAGACAATGTTTAACTGGCATTTTGCTTCCTTATTGCGCAGATGGAAAGTGCAAACCTGAGTTTTGTTTGGATTAGGCTTCAGGCAAATGGTCTCATAGTAAGTGGAAAGTGTTTCTAAGGCTTCTGTCAGCTCTTCTCAACTTCTTCAAAACTCCTTGCTTGACTGCATATAGCGGTGTCATTGGCATAGATAAACCTCCTCACTTGTGGGTTGGTTGGCTGATATTTAGTATAAATATTGTAGAGTATTGGGGCCAATATGCTGCCTTGAGGTAAACCATTCTTCTGATTTCTCCATCTACTCTTCTTTCCTTGCAAAGTTACGTAGGATCGTTGATTTGTAGCATGGTTTTAACTATATACTTGAGGTGAAAATCTTTCGTTATTTGGTGCAGCTTGACCAGCAGTTTCTTGTGATTAACAGTGTCATATGCCACTGAAAGATCAATAAAAGCTGCTCCAGTCACAAGCTTCTTCTTGTAACCATCTTCTATGTGCTGCGTGAGATTCAGAATTTGACCACAGCAGGACTTTCCAGGATGAAAACCGGCTTGCTCAGATATAAGTTTCTCGTCAGTGTTTGCTGCTATTCTTTCCAAAATCTTTCGTTCAAAAACTTTATACAAGTGGGCTGAGGAGAGAGACAGGGCGAAAATTCTTTGACTCTGTAGGTTCTTTTCCTGGTTTAAGTAAAGCTACTACTTGAGCTTTCTTCCATAATTTCAGCAACTGTAGAGATTTTATGCACCTATTCATCAATTTCTCCAGCCATTGGATGGTCACTGGACTGAAACACTTTATCTGTTCTGTCTGAATGTCATCCGGACCAGCAGATCTATTCTCTTTCAGGTGACATATAGCTTTTCTTAGTCCTTCTTCGGAGAGCGGAGAGGCTAATGAATTAGTCTCAGCTTCTTTAATATGCGTAAGATTTGTTTTTGGTATCTTTCTGTCTATTCTGGCATTCAATAATAGCTGGTGAGCAATCTGATTTGGCGTGACCTCTGTTACGTAAATTGGAGTTTTAGTTGGGTCGTTGCTTAAATTCTTCACTAGTTTCCATGCTCGTCTGCTGTTCTGTTTCATATCTAAATCCTGCAATAGCTTCATCCATCTCTTCTTTCTACCATCCGTGAGTTTGTCCATCAGTTTTTCGCTTGCCTCAATTGTTTCTGCAGCAAAAGGATCCTCATCATATCTGATTTTATATTCATTTAGTTGTTCTGTCAGGTCTTCATTAAGCCCAGCGATGTATTGAGTTCTACACCCTCGTGGTATGTGCCACCGAGAAACTATTTTGATGGTATTCAAGAACTCTTCATAGTTACTTGGGTCCACTTCAAGAGTGTTTACATCTGATCAATTTCCTTTGCAAATCCGTCCCATCTTGCTTTTTTAAAATTAAACCGTCACTTAAAAGGTACTATCTCTGGAATGATAACGGCTCTGACTTTAGTTATCGCTCCAATGTGAAAAGTCAGGCCGATAGTGACTCACAATTTGAGTAAGAGAATTCATGCATGATATAATTTAATATATATAGACTATAAAAGTTTATGAAATTCACATCATATGATACTTTATGGGTTGTTTCCTTAAGTATCTAATAAGTGGGTTCTAAAATATTTAGTTTTAATATGTATGACTATAATTTATATGAGGATATTAGGAAAGAACTTGACATTGTCAGCATCCAGGAATGCGTTAGCAGAGCTAATCTCAGATGGTATGGTCACTTAAATAGAATGGGAGAGGAAAGATTAGCAAAACAAGTGTTCTCTGCCAGGTTGGCAGGAAAACGACCCAGAGGAAGACCAAGATATAGGTGGATTGATACGGTACAAAGTGCCTTAGATGATAGAAATATAAGATCTGATAATGTTGGAGCCTTGACAAGTAACAGACTGATTTGGAGGAAAATTGTAGATAGGAAGTTAGTAATGATGTAATTTTTTCATGTAGTACTGTCATATCCTGTACACCCCTTGAGGGTACATGGCAGGAATTTGATGATGATGATGATGATGATGACTATAATTTATTTATTAATAAAATATAATAAGCACATATTTAACTGTCAATGGGAAATGGCACTTTTTTGTTTGGTAAAATAAACGCTGTATTTTTGTAAAATATTCTTGTTGCCATAATACTGTTGAATGAGCGCCCTTATTAAGCAGCACTGTGAGGCAGGCCATCTCTAAGCTACAACCTGTCGACGGTACTGATTATGACACAGCAACAACACAACTGATCTTATGAATGACAACAAGACTAATAATAATTACATGATTTTGGAAATTCTCTAATCTACAAAAAGGAGAGCGAATGGAAATATTGAGGGTGGGAAGATTGTGATTTTCATTGGATCCTGGGTTTGATGGGTGTAAATAAGGGCTGGTGAGTAATTTTTGTGGGTGGGTCATGAAACAATTGATTCAGATAGATGGAATGATATCGAAGGAGGTCATAATGGGATTAAAATTATAATATGGAAGGTAATAAACTTAGGATGGACAGATAGGCACATTAGGAGGATAACGGAAGAATGTATTAGATCAGTGATTTTCAACCTTTTCCATAATACTGCACGCCTAGACTAATTATTAAAATTCTGCGGCACACTAAAAATGTATTCTTTTAATTTTTTTGATGATCTGGCAAAAAATAGGCATAATTTTGATTGATTTACACACAAGAAGAGGGAAGACCAGACACTAATAAATAAATGCGCTAATTACGACATTATGTCTTTCAATTAATTTGTTTTCATAAATCTTGCGGTACACCTGAAGACCTCTCACGGCACACCGGTTGAAAATCTCTGTATTAGATTATCTATGCAAATATTTAGGATTAGATGGGAATTTGGTGATACAAAATTCTACAAAATCATGAAATGCGAGAATACATTCATTAATAGTTAATGGTGCTATGGAACAATTTACTTGAGACAAAAACAAGAACAATTGCAAAGAAATGTTATGTTCAAGTGGTTCAAGTCGTGAACCACTTGAACATAAGGCACTGTCGTTGCCATCTAACTCAAGATGAATTGGAACTCACCGGTGTTATCAAATATAGCGGAATTCCGCTGTGTTGCAGAATTTGTATGTCTAAAGCGGCATATTGCCGAAATTTAAAAATACAATATAAAGTAGTGGACTTTTATATCTATTTATTTATTTTTATTTTTTACGTTTTGCATCCCCAAAACTAGTTGCACCTGTGGTGGGCCCCTTTTTTGCCATGCCCTCATTATGGCACTGGTTCCTGTATAAGCCTTTGGCTCTCATTCCTGCAATATCACCACCTGGATGATATACTCTTGCAGAGTGTTCACTTAGTAATTCTACTATTTCGACTAATTCAGTTACTTCCCACCATTGGCGCTTCTTAAGATTATTCTGCCATAAACATTCTTTCATTTACTTGCAACATACTGAAAGAACTGTTTAGAATTCTCTTCAACCTTCATTGCTGTCTTCTTTTCATAATCTGCTTTTGTCTTTCGTACCACACTAGTTACCCTTCTGGCCTGTGCCTCTCCACCTCCTTTTCCTCATCACCAAGAAACAACCCTGGTGCCCATATTTGCATGCAGATGAACCTTTCTCCTTAAATTCTCTCCACAATTGTTTATTTTTTTGCAGCTCTGGCTTAATGATGATATTCATCCATTTAACTCCTGCTTGATTTACTTTAGATATGCAGTCTGCAATTACCTTCCTCAAACACTCTTTTACCACTTCCCATGCACTGTCAACATCCAGCTCTTGCAGAGTTTTACATGACTTGGCACCAATCCAAACAATCTCCTAAGCTTGACGTACATACCAGCCCTGTAATTTCATATACCCCATCTTAACTGAAAATTCCACACCTTTAGCCATCCCCCAAAGGTTTGACCATATGATCACTCTCACCAATTGGTGGCAACTTGGTCTTATTCGTTATAGACAAATTCTCAGATGCAATTACTAGATTGAGCACTCTCAAACCCCTAGTATATTCTGTTACATACTGTCTCTGGTAATTATCCCTTAGCAACTGCATAAAATCCATTTCCTTCCTTTTCCATTTCCAAATCCATTCTCATATGTCCTCTCCTTCTTCCAGACTATGTTTCCCATAGTTGAAATCCCCATTAATAATTATCCATTCTCTACTCTTTGAGCCTATTTGCTGATGCATACTATCTCCAACATCTTTTCCATCCCTTGGTCTTTAGCATCATCCAACTCTATATTTAGTTCTGCTGGCTTCACTTTCACATCAGATAGCCTCAAATGTGCTATTTTCACTACTCTGCAGTTGAACTTCTACTCTCTTTGGTTACAGTTCATCAGCTATCATCAATAACCCTCCTCTCCACATTCTTTTCTCTCTATCCTGCCTGAACACACTATACCCTTCACATTCTATCCAATTAACTATATCGCTTCTGTTAGCCATGTCTGACTAATGCGAATAACCTTTGGCCAGGATGGGCCAACCAATGCCATAATTCCTTTTGCTTGTTCCAAATGCTCCTGGCATTAGTGTTCATAAAGTGCAAAAGCTTCTTAGGCCCACCACTATCCTCACGATTTATACTAACTATCCCATTCCTGTTTGTTAACTTAGGCATATTATATGCATTCTTACACTCAACTGTAAGCCGGCCTGGTTGGCCGAGTGTAAGCATATCCGCTCTTCAGCCAAAAGGCTGCTGGTTTGAATCCTGCCTTGGGCATGGATGTTTGTGATTGTCTGTGAAATTAACTGATGGTGGTGGGTGGTAAATGGCATTGGTGTAGTTGTTGTTCTTTGTAGTTGGAGACAGAGTTGTAGAATAGTCGTCCTCCTTCAGTGAGTCTTTGGACTCCCTGGAGGTAATAATAATAATAATAAAACTGTCTCACTGATGTCTGCATATCCACTGAACTGCTCCCCCCCCCCCACACACACACAGAACACCCTAAAAATTCTAGTTTCCCTGATTCTGCACATCCACTTTCACTTCATTCAACACCACTATTCCCAGTCTCTGAACACCAAATCCATTTAGATGCTATCCCTCCTTCTTGTATCAGTTCTTTTACTCCATCAAACTCTCTCCACACCACTCCTCCTGCACAACTATGCATCGAGTCATTTGCTATTTTAGCCTTACTTCTCAGCCCTAGTCTCTCATACATTTGCAACAGATATTCACTATCTTAACTCTCTCACTCTTTTCTTTTGCTACTTCTAGTAATTCTTTCACACTCTTTCTAATGCCAAACTTTTCTCCTTTTAAATCATTTGTTCCAGCTACTATGATAATTTCTTTCACCATATCCTTTTGTGCTCTAATAGCCTCACTAGCATCCTTAATTTTTTACACCAAGAAAGCATGATTTTTGTCAAAGTCTCATTGATCACATCTTTTATGAGTGAACTGATTTTTCTTTCTCTCTTGGTCAAGCCATCATTTTTCTTAGTTTACACTTCTTTCTGTTATCAGATGATCCACTCGCCAGACATTTTTTGCATTTACTCCATCTTCTGCTTTGCCATTTGTATTACTCCATGCAACCAAGCTATCTTCCTCATTGCAGCCAACTCTTCATTCTTTACATCTGTCATACTATTCTTTCTTTTGACACTTTTACTCTATCTCTTCCTTTCTCTCTCTCTCTCTCTCTTCTACATTCTTGCTTTCGCTTACTTTCACTTCTAAATGCTTGCATTCTTTCACTCCCTCAGTTTCACTAGCTTTCGTTTCCTTTCCATTTCTTTCATTTATGCCATCTTTATCCTTTCAATCTGCTTCTCGTTTATTGCCTTGTGATCTAATAATATATCACACTTCCTACAAATTCATACCTTCCCTTGTCTACCATCCATTCTCCATACAAACACATCCCTCCTCCATGCATACATATTATACTCATGACATCGAATCAGTTTTGAAAAGTTTATTTCATTAATGCTACTCACCTAGTCACACTTGTCGATGCCCATGATGTTGATCTCTTACTGTCATTGTGTTCTGTTTAATAAATAATAAATCTAACGATTTAATAAATAACTTTAAAGCTCATTATCATAGACATGTTGCTGGTTAAAAGGGCCTCCCATTGTGTGTCTGTTGACTCCATGGAGTTTAAAAATAAGAAGAAGAATACCAATAAAATTAAAAATAATAATAAGAATACCAGCCAGGTTGGCTGAGTGGCTAGCGTATCCACTCTCCAGCCAAAAGGCTGTGGGTTTGAATTCTGTAGTGGGTATGGATGTTTGTGATTGTCTGTGAAAATACTAGTGGTGGTATGCAGTAGATGGCATTGATGTGGTTGTAGTTAGTGGAGAGAAAGCTGTAGAGGAGGTGCTCTCCCTCGATGAGTCTTTGGACTCCCTGGAGGTGTAATGTAATAATAATAATGCTACCCACTTATGAGAAGCAACATTCCCAGATTGGTTTAGAACTTTTGTGAGGTCTCATGAGAAGCTATCCTTCTCATAATGCATAGCGATATACACTTGGAAAGAAAGTGTGTTTTGGATTATAGAAGCTGAGGCAATTTTGTATTTATGACTGAATAAATAATTTATTCATGACACAGAGACAGTGTCATGCTGTGGTTCAATGGATGATCTGGTAATGACTGCCTCTGTGTCAACACTGGGAAAATCTCCTGCCAGTTACTGAAATCATGTACAAAATGTAACAGCCTAAACACTATCTTGCTACCACTTCCCTTTGCACATTCACGGAGCATGCAGGACCAGCAGTTGAACCAATTAAAAAAGACAAATTTCTAAAACTCATTAGTCAAACTAATTAGAAGACCTTTATGCAAACAGTTTTCAGAAAAATGAAGATGACAGAAGTCACACTATCTAAGTCAACTGTAGGTCCGTATACTATCTGCATTATCTTCATTGGGAATTGATAAACCAAGGTACCTTCACCAGCTGTAAGAGGGCAAACTCTCCCTGCAGACAAGGATGTAGACAATATGTAAATAGAAGAAGCAGAGGAGAAGGAAATAATAGATACAAAAACAGGAAAAAAAAAAAAAAAACCTAAACCACCCATACTCTCTAAAATAAAACTGTAGCCAAGTATGAAGAAAGACTAACTATGGAGATTCAAGAAAAGTAGAAGAAACTAAAAGCAAAACAGATAAAAGGTGACTGTGAACAAAATCTCCTCATGAGAAGAATCTATAGATCTAACCCTCCCCACATCCTCCTCCTATGAAAGACTCTATGAAACAAAAAAAAAAAAATTTAAATATATGAGATTGCAGTTTTCTAACTCTGAAGTCAGGAATAATGAAAAGAACTAGCTTCAAAACCAAGAATTATAGTCACGAGTTTAAAATCCTAACAGGTTTATGTGTCAAACTAGAGCTGAATCTACAGGAAGGAGATATACTGCTCCCCTATGAGTAGAATCCTTGATAAAATGTGTTAAGCAACTTAAAGTGAGAGACTTAAGCTAGGTATAGCCTACTGACTCCATATACCTTTGTGTTTTGTCTCGCTCAATGTAAGAAGGTTCCTCAGAAACAATGAAAATTTATGCTGATTTATGACTTTAAGTTAACGTTTCTTCAAGAAACTCATTTCCTTCAACCCACAATCATGAAGGTACTAAGAAGTAAGTATTCTCTCACATTGTTATGGAGCTTCAGTACTGCATGTTGCACTAGGTTCAGGGTAATAATGCTAGTCCCTTTCCTAAGAGCTTTCCATAACATCCAAAGGGACACAGAAGTGAGAGTTCCTGACATAGACTGGGAGTTCCTGACATAGACTGGGAAATCTAGTTCTGATTTCCTATTAAGGAAATCAGAACTAGATTCATCAAAATCTATGCCCTGCCTTATGCAAATCAAACTCCAGCATTCTTTTAGAGGCTTGAAAATTATTACTAATAGCATCCATCATATCACCTTATTAGAGACTTCAACTATCTGGCAAACCTGATAGGAGGTAATCCCAGAACAGGAACTACTGGTTACAAGGACCTAGAAATTCATATTAAAAATTCACAGCTCACACATATTTGGAGAACTTGCAATCCACACAGAAGAGACTGCACCTTGATGGCCTATGACATTGGTACAAGGCCAGACTACTTCTACATGTCACCATCCTTTTACTCTCAGCAGCAATATTTTGGACTACAAACATATTGTAGTCACATATAGAATTCACATCCCTATTTTCAGCTAAACTTCATCTCTGCTGAAGTTGGAAAAATCCTAGCTAGGATTGAGACATGGTTCTTTTCAAACATTCCATCAAGCAGAACATGATAGAATGGAGTCAAGAAAATGCCTTCCTTCCGTCCTTCATAAGGAGAAAGGCTGGTTTTTAGCTAACCAACATACAGTACAAGTTATAACTCATTATAACTGTGCTTGGGCCATTGTTGTTTAATTTGTATATAAATAATATAGGAAATGGCTTAAAGGGAGATATTCAGTTATTTGCTGATGATGTAAAGTTGGGTAGCACAATAAAAAATCAAGCCGATGTTGAGAGTTTGCAGGATGATTTAAATAAGCTGGTAAAATGGACAAAAGGAAATGGATGTCAGTTCAATGTGGAAAAGTGTAAAGTTATGCATTTTGGGATTAAAAGATTATCAGTTATGTACTACATTGATGGAATGGTACTCCAAGAGATAGATGAGGCTAGGAACTGAGGGGTGTTGGTAGATAGGGAGATGAAGTTCAGAAGACACATTGCTAAGGTGTCCAAGATTGCACATAGGATTACTTGGTTATTGAGGAACACACTAACATCCAGAGATAGAGAGGTTATTATTCCCCTTTATAAAGCATTGATACTTCCACATTTGGATTACTGTGCTCAGGTTTGGTCACCTGGATTCCTTGGAGATGATGAGTTTGTGGAAAGGGTTCAGAGGAGAGTAATAAGTTGATGAGTGATGTAAAAAATGCTCCCTACATTGATAGATTGAGAGCTTGTGGATTGCAGAGGTTGGTTGATAGGCAGAGAAGAGGGAATATGATAGAAACATTTAAATTACTAAAAGGTTTTTATAAGATTGATGCAGGTGAAATGTTTCAGCTGTGTGATAGTGATGGAAGAACAAGAGGTCATCCCTGGAAATTAAGGAAAAGTGTGGTTAACAAGAGTGTGAGAACGAGGTTTTTCAGCTGGAAGGTGGTGAATGAGTGGAATGCATTGCCTGATGCACTTGTGAGTTCTTCGTCTGATGAATTCAAGAAGAGATATGATAGATATTGTTTTGATAGTTTGGGTCTCCAGTGATGAGTCTACTGACTCCATACAGATACCCTTAATAATAATTGTTATCTTTTTTTTGCTCACTAAATGATTATATACATTTCTTTGTCTCAGTTCTCCACGTTCCCTGGCCTATTGCAACATCTAATAAATATTTCATTCTATCAACCTTCACCTCACACCATATTGATTCAAAACTACTGCTATTTTTTCTTATTTCCTTATGATTATTCAAGAGGAAAAAAATTGTTTCCCTTGAATTATAAGGGGAAAAAAACTATTTTTCCCCTTGAAATTCAATCTTGGATATACATAATTCCTCTACTGTAATCTGCAACCCCCTCCTCTCGTTTTCTCCTTTTTATCCTTACAATAATCATACCATTTCTTTTCTCTTCCTCTTGGGATACCATTCTCATCCAACTCCATTTCGCTTATTCCAATTTTCAGGTGATAATCAATGAAAGAGTTTCAACCTTGGGAAATGTGCAAAGGACATCTGATTAACGAAGTTATTCCCCTTTAGATTTTCTGCATAGGAGGTGGTGAATAAGGGTGGTGAGTGGTCCAATGATGAATGTCTACGAGATGAAGTACATTAATCGATTGTGGTGTGTGAGTATCTCACCTCCCACCAGTGGCGCACCCAGGGAGGGGGCCAAGAGCCCCCCCCCCCCCCCCCAAAAAAAAAAAAAACTTAAAAATAACACTAGAAAATTTTCCAAAATACTTTTCCTAATTAAAATTCATTTTTTATTTATGTTGTGTCATGTCTTCGATTTCTATACTACTTATGAATTAGTGGTTAAATAAGGTAAGAGAACACTATAGCAGTGTTTCTCAACCTATGGTCTGCAGACCACAGGTGGTCCGTGACGATGGGACAGGTAGTCGACAGGCTTAAATTAACCAAATAAATCTATATATTTTAATTATTCAAACAAAACAAATTAAAATTGAATAAGTAAGTAAAAATTATTAAAATAAAATGAATATTATTATTATTATTATTATTACCACCCCAAGACCTCATGGAGTCAAAGACTCATCTGGGAGATCCTTTTATTACACACACAGCTCATCATACCCTGTTTTAAATACATTCAAACTCTTTGCAGACACCACATTCTCAGGCAAAGCATTCCAATTATTCACAACTCTGTATGAAAAAAGCCTCCCTCTCACTCCCCTACTCATACCCTCTTTATACAGTTTCCAGGGATGACCTCTGGTTCTCCCCTGATCTCCCACTATTCTCTGTAAAACTTCTCCAACATTGATTCTATACCCCTTACCAACTTGTAGGTCTCTATCATCCCCTCTTCCTCCTCTCCACCAGACTCTGCAAATTATATCTTCTCAATCTTTCCTCATACTCGACATTCCAGAGGTCAGAAACTACCTTAGTCAGTCTTCATTGGACCCTTTCCAACATCTCTTCATCCTTCTGAAAACCAGGTGACCAAATCTGGGCACAATAGTCCATGTGTGGCCTAATCAAAGCCTTATACAACGGAACAAGAATCTCCCTACTTCTACACGTCAGTGTCCTCCGCATCATTCCCAGAAGCCTTTGTGTTGGCTTCAAAATTTTGGCGATGTGTCCCCTAAATTTTAGATCCTTATCCACTATCACCCCCCCAGATCTCTTATTTCCTCTACCTCCAACAATATATTATCACCAAGCATAAATTCTGCAACCCATCTTTGTTTTCCAAATTTTAAAATCTTACATTTTGCAACATTGAACTCGCATCCCCATTTCCGTGCCGAATCATTCAATCTATTCAAGTCTTCCTGTAAGGCCACAACATCTTCACTACACTTCATGGTTCGTCCCAACTTTGCATCATCTGCAAACAACTGAATATCTCCATCCAAATCTTCACCTATATCATTAACACATTCGCTGCTACGTTACTTCGGCATTGTCTGTTCCCGTACGCCGAGCAATTTCACTTCTTCAAGGTCAGTACGGTAATCTCGTTGCCGGCAGTAAGCGTCATACGAGTATACTCGTAGCTGGCTTGTGCAGAGCATATACCATCTATGAGAATACACACTCTTGATGCTAGCTCCACAAGCCAAGCATTTTCACTTCTTCAAGGTCAGTACAGTAATCTCGTTGCCAGTGGTAAGCATCATACGAGTATACTCGTAGCTGGCTTGTGTGGCTGGTTTACCAACTACGAGTATACTTGTAGTTGGCAGGGAACGTGTTAATATACAAGTTAAACAGCAATGGACCTAAAAGAGACCCCTGAGGCACTCCACTAGTGATTTTCCTTTTCCTGGATATCTCTCCCCCATACACAACTTGTTGACACCTATCAGATAACCAGTCACCAATCCAATGCACTAAACTAATATCCAACCCCATCTGCTCTAGTTTAATGTCAACCTATCATGAGGTACTCTATCAAAAGCCTTTGCGAAATCCAAGTATATTACTGTGTATCCTTTTCCTCTGTCCAAGGAAGCAGTCACTTTATTGGAATAAGTAAGTAGATTACTAAAACATGACCTCCCTTTAGCAAATCCATGCTGTCCATCAAAGATAATACCATTATTATCAACCCATCTCTGGATCCTAGTTCTCACAAGCTTCTCCAACAACTTAACCACAACACCTGACAGACAGATAGGCTTATAGTTTGATGCTTGAGTTCGATCACATCCTTTATGAAGTGGCACAATCTTGCCCTCCTTCCACTCCTTAGGAACTTGACCGAGTGCAAGACTCATATTAAAAAAAATGTCAAGGCAGGTGTCAACTCCCTGGCACATTCTTTCAGAATACGTGGTGATATATTATCAAGTCCCACAGCCTTATTTATATCTAGTTTACTCAACTCCCCATACACCTCTTGCTCACCTACAGGCAGTCTCTCCTTCCCATCATCAACTACTCTCAATCCCTCCATGAAGTTACATTCACAAGATTGAAAGATCTTTATGAACTGCTCATTAAGTATCTCCACCACACATTCTGCATCAGCTGTCTTTATACCATTTTCTCCAATCAATGTCATCCTTCCATAATTATTCTTTCTTTTGCTGGCTACATATCGAAAGAACTCCTTAGGATTCTTTTTGGCTTCATTAGTTAACTGCTGTGCATACCTCTCTTTAGCTACCCTCACCAACCAAGTCACCCTCCTTGCCTATTCTTTGAAGACCTCATTGAATTGGTTATTTCCACTTCTCTTATTTTGCCTCCACAATGCCCTTTTTCTCTGTATCGCATGCTTAATCTCTTTATTCATCCATCTCCACCCACCTTATTTAACATTCTCATCCTTGGAATACATTTAGACACTGCATCTACTAAACAGTTTTTGAATATCCCCCAAGCTGCATTGATCTCTTTTCAGCTAACTCCTCATTCCACGCTACACTTGCAAGCTGTCTCCTGAGCTCTTCATAATCACCCCCCCCCCTTGTAGTTCCACATATACCCTTTTTTCACAGGGGTCCTTGCACTGCTGCTGCCAACCACCCAGGTAATCACCTCATGGTCACTTTCACCAATTGGTGGATGATTTGACACCTCATTTATAATTACATCCTCTGATGAGATGACCAATATCCAAGACCCTCAAACCTTGTGTGCACTCCATTACATAGTTATCCCTCAAAAGGTAGTTATCCCTCAAAAAGTCAAGAAACTCATATTCTTTACTTCAAGTTGCTATCTCATCATTCCAGTCTATATTGCCATAATTAAAATCACCCATAATGATCACCCTTTTCTTATTTACTTGGCTAATTTGATTGTACATTTCATTATCACCACCATCCACATTACCTGGTCTATAACAACATCCCAACCAAGTATCTGATTCCATTCACCTCTATCTCACACCATATGCCTCAAAACCACTGGCACTATTTCCCTCTTGCATCTCTACTTTATATGGACATAACTCTTTCTGTATCATCAATAGCACTCTCCCCTTTTTACCCCTTCTGTCCTCACGAAACACATCATACCCTTCCATCTCTATACCTGTCAGGATGTCATCCTCTTCCAACCATGTCTCACCTATTCCAACAATCTTTGGGTGAAAATATGCAATTAGTGCAACCATTTCATCTGCCTTATTTCTTATACTTCTAGCATTTGTATACAAACACCACAGCACATTTCTGGATCTACAGCTAAGCCCACTGATACCACTCACTCGATGTGATCTCTCCATGCTCGAATGGGGCCATTTCCCTTTCTGCTTCTTCATTTTAAAACCCTTTTCAATTCCAACTGTTTCCTCTTGATACCTGGCCATCCCATTCCTTTCCTGCCTACACATGCTCACCACCTTTTGGAGCAGCCATCTTTCTCATGCTGTGTACCCCTGTCCGCCCTAAACCTCCCCGTTTCCTTGCTCCTCTTGCACAACCATTCTCTCATTTTCTATACTCAAACCACTCACTTCCTCATTCATAACCACCTCTTCAATTTCTCCTGTCTTACTCTCCATTACTTAAAAATACTTAAAAAAATATTTAAAATTATATCCGAATATTTAAAAAAAAATATATAGCTGCAGAATATATTTTAATTTGTAGCAGCATAATGACGAGTAATAAAAGAGGGGTGAAGTGAAAAACAATATGGATTTATTGCTTCCACCTTCTCTTGATGTTTTGTCAGATTTGAAGTGAACATGTGTTGTCCACATGACCACATTTCAACCAATTGCTTGTTGTTTATTGATTTTTATTGTTGAAGGTTTTCCTCCTTCAACCAAGGCCCAATATATCTTTAGAAGTACTAAGTACTTAGAAGTATCTTTAGAAGTACTTAGACAAAATGTGTCGTGAGTTAACTCTAGTATTTATATATTTTTCAGAAATCACGCGAAAAGCAAACTGACAATTGAGGTGAAATGCTAACTCTCTTCAACCAAATTCCATTAATATGAAACTGCCATAACAGCATTCACTATATATTTAAATATATCTTAGTTTTAACACATTTACGAATTTTAACACTTAAGGTTGAATTTTATTGCTGCCGAGCGAACTCACACAATCTAATTAATAACAATGGTTTTTAGTTAGATACTATGTTTGCCAGTGCAACATATGGTTTTGCTTGAGTCTATATATACAGCATAGTTTCTGTATGAGGGGACATGTGATTTATCAATTAGTGTAGTCTTTATCCCAGTTGTCTCTAATTGCACTATTTGTTGAGAAATATATTACACAGACTGATTATACCTTATTCACTGACATAATAAAAGTACTTGTTTTTCTTGCCTCTGCAATATAGTGGCTATTGGGAGAGGGCATGGTGTTTACCACGGGAGCAATTTACTATCGCCCTTCTCTGAACATGTTTCAGCTTTTTTCATTTGCGAGGTATATGCAAAACTTTTTAATTTATTTTTTCGAAAAGTAAAATCACGGGTGAGAGTTATATGTCAGCAAGTACGGTATTTCAATTATGGATAAGTACATTCGTACCTTCTTTAAGTGGAAAAATATCTCGGATGACTGTGATAATACAAAACGAGTTTGTAATGACAGTTTGTGTGTAGTTTCTGAAGAGAAAGAGGTCTGTAACGAATCTACAGAAACACAGAATTTCCATCAGTTGCAATGTGATAATATTAATATACTGAGCAAAAGGAAAAATTTGCGGATTTGCTGGACACTCGACCAGTGGATTGCATTTAAAGGTAAATGCAGTTGGTTATTTTGTAGGAACATTTTTCTGTTTTGTGACTTTTCTCCCTTTACAATAATTATGCCTACGTTATTGTGTTATTATTCAACAATTGTTTACAGGTTTGAATGTGTATATAAAGTCAATATCAACAGTAGCCTGATTACGAACATGTCATGAAAGGGACGCGGAGGTTTGGAGCTTCCCCGGGTAGTATTCAAAAGGTATATACAATTGGTTATTTTGTATTGGGCCCTGAAACTTATTAGTTTAGAATTTAACGACTGGGAAAGGGTTTGTGTCCACCTAAAAACTCTGAAACAGAATTTGGAAACATTTTCCGAATAACTTTTTATAAGAAATTTCTGTGATTTCACAATCCATTTCAGGCTTGCAGTCATGATCACGACCTTTCGTTATCGAAAAAAGAGAGCAGCTAATTGAGCTTTCAAGTGACAGTGGGCTTAAAATGCAATTCCGTGATCGTGATTTGGCTCGATTCTAGATCTCGGCTTCAGTGAGAAGTGAATTTCCCGAATTATTTGAAGAAGTCAAAAATCTTCATGCAGTTTTCTACAACCTATCTTTGCGAGAAACAATTTTCATCACTCCTTCAAATCAAAACAAAATACAGAATTCGTCTTAGTGTGTGTGCGCGCGTGCCGATCTTTGATTGAAGTTAACCAATATTGAGCCAGATATCCAGCAACTCTGCAAGGTTGAGAAGCTCATCCATCTCATTAAAAGTAAATAGTAACATAATTATATCATTTTATTTATTTGTTTAGTAAAAATTAAAACTTTGTTTTAATTTTTATCCACAAAATTTAATTTTTTATCTATATAACCTGCCTGGTTGGCCAAGTCTCCAGCCAAAAGGCTGCGAGTTCGAATCCTGCCATGGACATGGATGTTTGTGATTGTCTGTGAAAATACTAGTGGCAGTGGTCTGCCGGTAGACAGCGTTGGTGTAGATGATGATGAAGATGATTGTAGTAGTGGTTGGTGAAGACGGAGAGTTGTAGAGTAGGTGCCCTTCCTCGATATGTCTTTGGACTACCTGGAGATGTTATGTTATAACAATATCAACAAGCTTTATATGTTCATTGTGCATCACATAGTTTGAATTTGGCACTTGGAAATGCTATATGTGTGATAAATAAGAAATTGCATTGGCATAATTGAAAAGGTATACAATTTCTTCAATAACCCTAAAAGACAGGTCGTCTTTGTTGTTTATAATATTATAATATTAATATCTTTTAAGATTTAGAATATCTTTATTTAGCTTGCAAAAAAATATTTGTGTGCACCTTACCATTGTCTAAAATAATGCAAAAAATCTGTCAGTGACCTCTTAATTGCCGTAATTTTGTTGATGATGTTGTGGCTCAATTAAATACCGTTCGTGAAACACCAGATTCTTCATTTAAAGATATTTATGATGAGGCATGTATAAAAGCCAATAATTTTAATATTGACAATAAAAAGCCAAGGACTTCATCAAAACAAACATTAAGGTCCAATGTTCCAGCCAATTCTGTAGAAGAATATTTCAGGAGAACTATTTCATTCCATGTATTGATCAAATATTGACTCAACTTCATGAACGTTTCACTCGGCACTGCAACATTTTGAAATATATTTTTTTCTCTTCTACCAAATGGAAAAGATGCTCCAACAGCAAGTGCAATGGAAGATTTTCATCAGTTGTGTGAATTTTATGACGGTGATTTGCCTTATACAAATCCAGCAATTTTGAATGCTGAATTTAAATTGTGGTATAAGAAATTTGAAAAACCGTTTGCAGTAGATGCATGTAAAAATGCCATTGATGCAGTTTCAAAGTGTGACAAAATGATATATCCTAACATCTATAACTTATTAAAAATATTTGCAACGCTTCCGGTAACAACGTGCGTCAGTAAAAGGTCATTTTCTAACTAATGACCTAACTAACTTATGCTTTTTAAAAACCTATTTAAGATCCACCATGACACAATCAAGATTGAACGGACTGGCTTTGCTATATATGCACACACACAGAGAGAGAGATTAATGTAACCATGACTGAAATAATTCAAGAGCTTTGTAAAAAGAAAAGAAAACTGGATTTTATTCTTTAAATAAATTTTTATAATTACCTAATGAATTTTATTTAATGAATAACATTTAATGAATTTTAGTTGAACAGATAAATATATTTTAAATGCAAATTCATTGTATTAAAAATATTTTTATCCGTTCAACTTGCCCCCCCCCCCCCCCCGAGATTAAATCCTGGGTGCACCACTGCCTCCCACAATGAACATTCAGACCCCATAGAAGATTTTTTAATGTCATCCCACACATGAAAGGTTATTTGCAACATATACTACATTTTTACCATGGGTGGGCTAAGGATCTTTTTTTTTTGTTTTTATTATTTTTATTATATTTATTGTATTTTTATTTTTAAGTACTGCAGAAACCCTGCTGTAGAGAACAAACATGGAACTTTTTCAAGCCACTTCAGGTCTCCAGTAAGTGGCGTGGTGATCTCACACCCAGGCAATGAAATTCATCTCCCACCTAAAGACAATCACAAGACATGCCCACTGCAGGATTAGAAACTACAGTCTGTTGGTTGGAGAGTGGGTATGCTATACACTCGGCTAACTAACCTAGGAAGTAACATTAATCCTAAAACTATCTCCCTTAGTTTTGATACTCCTAGCATTCATATATATGCATAATAATTCATTTCTTCTTTTATAACCAGTCCTATCTATGCTACTCCTCATCTGTCACTTCTCCAAACTGTTCCTGTGTGTTCACATTTATAACACTTTATATGATAAAGGATATATCTCCCTAGACTCAACCACTTCTCGTGCATCCCAGATTATCCCATTCCTATGTGGACTATTCCAATACATGTATTCATTATTGCTAATAGAATTTGCTTTCCTTGTTTCCCCTGTAAACTCGCATTCCTGTTCTCTTCTCATTTCATCATTTGCACTAACAAACACATTGGTCTCATCTGTTCCTCTTTCCTGCTCATTCACATCACCTCTGACATCTCTTTTATACAATTTGTTGCCGATGACTAGAATTCAAAACTGGGTTGATAATATCCATATTTTCTATGATGATCAGAATGAGTTTTTTAGGAAGTCACATGTTATCAATTGGTTTATGTAGTACAACAAGATGACAAATTTACTGGATAAGGGAGCTGGATGTACAGTGGTATACTTGGATTTTTTTTGAAGGTCACACAACAAGCTGATAATTAATTGAAATGGTTAGGATTAGATATCAGCTTGTCATGTAGTAATCTATCAAAGACCTTCAAAAAAATCCAAGTCTTCTGCTGTATATCCAGTTCCCTTATCTAGTGATATAATGAATGCAATAATAAATGCTGATTACCATGTTAATCTGAAAGAAAGGATTATCTCAGAAAGGTATACTCTGGCACTTGTGTTTATATATCCTACACTAGTTTTTTATTTTATTTGTGTAGGGTTCCCCCAACCTCGACCCTCCTTAGGACTGGTTGAGCCTCCTAATGAGAGATTAAGTACTATATCCTATGACTGTAGCCTGTGCATTCACAGGGCCAGTTTGCCTGCTTGCGGGATGAAAAACCCCAGATAAACTGGGGGGGGGGGGTACCCTGCTGTCCACACCCAAGATCAGCTAACTTGGCTATTGCCGAGAAAGATCCTTAAGCTCCTCACATCGTTGATGGGAATCAAACTTAGGACACTCCTTCCTCAGGCATATGGTTGCGATACTCAAAGGCACTAGGCTAACCGCGCAGACATCAGTAAAATTCACATTTTGCTAGATGGTTTCAAATAATTAAAACCTTAAATCTCTGGCAATCTGCAACTCCAGTCCTATGAACTATAATTAGCAATAACTTTATCCTTTATTTTAGATATAAATACCTTGCCATAATTATACTAATGCTGCTAGCATTGTAGAGCATTTTTGGAAAAGGCAAGGTTTTTTTAAGAGATTGCTAGTGTTGCGAGTGAATGTAGCAGTATAAGCGTGCTTCAGTTTTGTCAGCCGGATACAATAATTCTTCAGTAGTGAAATTTTCTTTATTTCTTTTTTGCTGCATGTTAGTTCCCACTGCTTTTGCTTTCTGAAAATGTGAACCATAAGGAAGCCCACTTCTAAAGAATTATTGTATTTATATTCTTTTCATTCACTCAACAGTTGACTTTTGGTGCATACATGAAACAATTCTGACAACACGTCCACCAGGAAGAATCTAGTGCTGACTCAAGGAAGCTTCAGCATAAAGATTGAGTCAGCACTAAATTCTTCATGGTGGACATGTTGTCAGAATTGTTTCATGTATGCACCAAAAGTCAACTGTTGAGTAAATGAAAAGAATGATTATTATTATTATTACATGACACCTCCAAGGAGTCTGAAGAATCATCGAGGGAGGGCAGCTATTCTATAACTCTCCTCCACCAATCAGTTCACCACCTCCAGTGAACTGCAACTACCATCATCATTTACACCAACACCACCGCAGCTACCATCATCATCTACACCAACACCATCTGCTGGCCACCACCAGAACTAGTATTTTCACAGCCAATGACAAACATCCATGCCCACAGCGGGATTCAAACCTGCAGCCTTTTGGCTGGAGAGTGGATACACTAACCACTCGGCCAACCAGGCCAGCGAAAGAAGGAAAGCATTAACATATGTGAAAAGTATGATGATAGGTTATAGCATTTCAAAATGTGAGCTAAAATCACCAGTAATAAATAAAAGCAGCATGGAAATGTTAGTCATGATATCAAAGGGAATAGAGTGGAAGAAGCTAGGCAAGAGTTGATGTAAATAAAAGATGAAATGAATTATCTGGAAGATGAGATCAAACATCTAAACAAGAGATTAACTGATGTGAATGAGATGTTAGTATTACAAAGAAAAAGTCAAAGAATAATTTTATAGCATTGTACTCAAGCATTACAGGTATTATTATTAATAAATTACACAAAACATGCTTTCCAAGTTGAACATTCAAACAAATAACTGATGCTTTGCAGAGAAAGAAAAAGTGGACATCAGAATTATTATTATTATTAACATCTGATCTCCATGAAGTAAGAGACTCATTGTAGGAGATACACACTATTTCACACAGTGCTCATCCTTAAATTGATTCAATGTGTATATGTTCACAATAAACTCAGGCAATGAATTCCACTTGCCAACAACTCTCCATGTCAACCACCTTCTAACCTCCTCTCCCAATCTACGAAAAATCTCTTCCATGTTAACCTGATAACAACCCCTGACTAGCTTATATGTCTCAATCATATCCCCCCCCCCTCTTCCTCCTATTCACGAGATTTTTGCAATTTACATTCTCTCAATCCATCCTTATACTTCACATTCCAAAGACCACTGACCACCTTTATGAATCTTCTCTAGACCCTTTCCAACATATCCTCATCACCACCATGAAAACCTGGTGACTAAATCCGATCACAATAATCCATATGAGGCCTGATCAAGCCCTTATACAATGGTATCATGACCTCTCTATTTCTGCATGTCAGGGTCCTCTGCATCATTGCCATTATCCGATGTGATGTCTTCACAACTAGTGCAATGTGGCCCCTGAATTTCAGGTGCTTGTCCACCACCACTTGCAGATTTCTCATCTCCTCTACTTCTTTTAAAGTGTCCCCACCAAGTGTATACTTTGCATCCCATCGTCGCTTACCAAATCTCAAAACCTTACACTTTGCAACATTGAAGACAGTTCCACTTACCTACCCATTCGTGCAATTTATTCCAGTTCCTCTGTGAGGCTATAACATCTGGTTGACTCTGCTTTGTTAAACCCATTCCGATATCATTAATATACAAATTGAGCAATAATAGTTCCACAACTGACCCCTGCAGGGTCAGTTTTGGAACTATTATTGCTCAATTTTTCAATTGCTCAATTGCTCTACACAAATGGTGACCTTCATCTTTCGGGATACTACCCCATACAACTTACTGATATTTATACTTATGGCATAATAATAGATAATAATTATTAGATAATAACGATATTCCCTTAAGAAGTGTGGTGATATGTCATCAAAACCTGCCTTATTGACATCAAGGTTATTTATTTCCTCAATTACCATTTGCTCACTGACAATTAAGGCAATCCTCTCCTATGTCCTCTACACTTATGTTCTTCATGATTCCAACCTGATCACAATGAAACACTCATATACTGATCACTGAATACCCCAACAATGACTTCTGCAGCAGTTACTATTCCACTGTTTTCATCCATTAACATCATCTTACCATGATCATTCTTCCTTCTACTTTCCACATATCTAAAAAATTCTATAGGTTTTTTTCTTTGCCTCATTTGCCAATTTCAGATCATACTGCACTTTTGTTTACCATACTAAGTCACTCTCTTGGTTTGTTCCTTATGCTCTTCATGTTACTGATTATTACCATTATTCTTTTTGTATTGTCTCCAAAGTATGTTCTACTACTTCTTCTAGATATCATTCTTAAGCTCCTCATTCATCCATTTTACACTTACCTTATTTTGGCTTTCAAATGCTTTCACACATTGATTCTGTTATGTATTTATTTGTCTGTTTCCAAGCAGCATTTATTTCATTACTGCTCAATTCTTTGATCCATGCTATAGCTCCAAGCTGTCTTCTAAGCTTGTCATAATTACCAGCTTTATAATTCCACATGTATCCTTTCCTCACAAAAGTCTGCTTATGGCAAGCCACAACCAAGTGATCACTTCATGATCACTCTTACCACGTGGAAGTAAGTATGAAACTCAACTCGCAATTACATCCTCTGATCAGATCTAAAACTTTCAATCATGGCGTGCCCACCTTTACATGCTGCCTGAGATAGTTATCTATCAAGAACTCAAGAAATTCATTTTCTTTATTCCCAAATTCTATCTTTTCAATACTGCCATAATTAAAATCACCCATAATAATTACCCTTCCTTTGTTCACTCCACATTTCCTTGCCTATAGCAATATCCAGCTAAATATGTCTTCCTGTCAATCTCCACATTACACCACACTGCCTCATAACCAGTGTCTCTATTTCCTTCTTTCATGTTTATCTTATGTGGACATAATTTTCCTGGTATCATCATCAGCACTCTCTTTTTCCCTTCCAATCCTCATGAAAAATACTACATCCTTGCATTTCTATCCCCGTTAGAATATCATCTTCATTCAAACCATGTTTCACTTATTCCAACAATTTTGGGGCATATAAACTCAATCAGTGAAACCATTTCATCTCCCTTATTTCTGATACTTCTGGCATTTATAATTAAACACAGTAATTCATTTTTAGGTCTATAACCAGTCCTACCCAAGCCACTTGTTGGTTGTGATTTCCCCCATCACACCTGCCCAATCACATTTCTCACCACTTACCACATATATCTGCTCACTCTCAACTTCTCCACCCACATTACAATATACTCCATCTTCATACACACATTCACTGCCACTTTCAACATCCACACTTCCTATGCCATGTCTCCTTGTTCACTCAGGTTTCCCCCATTTCCCTCTTCCTCTTGCATTCCCATTCTCTCTCTCTTCATCTCTCACACTACTACTGTTTTCAATGTCTAGCACTTCTGGCTCTTCAATACCACTCTCCTGATTTTTCACTTCATCTCTTGCTTCTGATCCCTTGCACACATCACACACACACTGTACATCCATACACCATGGTTCCATTCCATAACACTTTCTCCTATACACTCACTCCAAAGCCATTTAAATGCAACCCATGATACCTGTATAATTTCATTCTTCCCTCATACACATGCTGAACGTCCACAGACTGTACTACTTTCACATCACATAGCTCTGCTGGCATACAATTCATGATTTTGGCTCTCCATCAAATGTATCAGCAGAATTGATCTGGCATTTTTAAACACTTGTCATTTGTTATAATTAGCTGCTGGTATAGAAGCCTTATTGATTTCAATGCATAGCATGTAGATGCATTTCCATTACTTGCCTGTTAATCATGCTATGGCTATTTGGATATTAGACATCCATAAATCTGCACTGGAAAATTATATGAATGCAAAATATATTGATTTGTTTAGAATTATTAAATACATTTTTTTTCCTTTGATATGTATGTAATATAGTCCTCTCAATTTATTTCTGTACCTTTTTATTAAATCCTTTTTTTCTAGGATGAAAACAGATTTAAAGGAAAAGCTAATTTGCAGAATTTACAGGGTGAAGATTAATATATCTGAATAAACCCTTTATTCAAATATATTAGTCTTTACTATTATACGATTTATTATTATTTTCTTTCCATTATTAATTTTTGCTTATATATAACAACTGTATTATTAGTTATATTTAATATAATATATATTCACTTATATAAACCCCATTACAATACTGATTCCTTTTTAAAATATGGTATATGATATTTATCATATCAGTGACTCTTTTCCCATTATTGCAGTGCCACCCAAAATTGATCGGACAATGTTACATAAAGTTAGAGTTAAAGCAGGCCACCCATTCAACTTTGATGTGAACGTCACTGGAGAACCTCCTCCCAACACAACATGGTCATTGAAAGGCCGGAAAATACTTCCATCTGATCGAGTGAAACTCGTAAATGAACCATATAACACAAAGTTGTCAGTAAAACATTCCTCACGCAATGACAGTGGCAAGTATACCATTATTGCTGAAAATGAATATGGAAAAGATGAAGCCGATGTCGAAGTTATTGTATTAGGTATTTTGCATTTTAATATACCTTTTAAAATTTATTTTTAAATGGAATAATCATTGAACTTTTTTTCTTTTTTTCAAAACACTATTTTATTAAGGTACAGGTGTGTTATATCAGGGGAAACTAGAATGGTAAGTGTGGATGATAGAAGAGATAACCATGGATAGTGCTTTTGTTTATAGTAATAGGAAGTTCGGTACATCATCACAGATTATTATTATTATTGTTATTTATATGGACACTCCTTGAAGTCGAAAGACTTATTGAGGGAAATCCACTCTATCCATTAACACAATACCTATCATGCATCTCCTTAAACCTATTCACTGTTTTAGTATGTTGGGGTGCTCACAACAACCTCTGGCAATCTATCCCATTCATTCACCACTCAACAAAAAAAGAACCTAGTCCATACACCAGTGGTTCTCAAAGAGTGCGTCGGGGCGCACTGGTGCACCCTAGAAGATTTCTGGGTGCGCCCTGTGGTATTCCAGAGAAATATGTGTCCAGATATAAAAATAAATATAGTTACTGTATTATACCTTTTCATTACGGATATACTGCTCTTTTTGTCAACACATCATTATTATGTTAATTAACAGCGGTTTTTCTTGCAAAGAGAACAAGAATATGGTTTATTCTTGTTGTATATATTACTTATTTTAAAAGTGTTGGAAGTGGATTTTATGTGCATATTACTTATTTTCAGATAAATACACCCAAATAAAATGGATAGATTTCTCAAAAAGAAGCGTGATGTTGAAGAATATCACGCTTCTGGAAGTGAGCAAAGGTTAAGTGCAAATAAGAAAGCAAAATTGCGGCCTACTCGCAAATATAATGAAAGTTATTTAAGCTTTGGTTTCACTTGGACCAGAAGTGAAGATCATCCTTTGCCGCTATGTTTAGTATGTGGATGTAAAATGGCAAATGAATCATTGCTTCCTAGTAAATTGAGTAAACATTTTAAAACTATACACTCTAATTTACAAGATAAATCTGTAAGTTTTTTCAAGAGATTGTCTGAACAGCAAACAAAAGCGGCAAATTCTTTTAAAAGTATAATGACTGTTTCTGATAAAGCTCAAATCGCTTCTTATCAAGTCTCAGAACTGATAGCAAAAAATATGAAAGATCATACTTTAGGTGAGTCACTTATTTTGCCTGCATACAAAAAAATGGTCATGACAATGCTAGGAAATGAAGCAGCAATGAAAATAAGCAAGATTCCTCTGTCCAACGATACAGTTCACAGGCGTATTATAGAAATGTCTTCTGATATCGAGAAAAATGTATACAGTAATAAACTTCAGTATTCAAATTTTGCATTGCAAAATCAACATTGCATTGATCAGTCAACAGACATTACCAACAAGGCGCAACTCTTAGCATTCGTCCGTTTTATGAATGAAGATCAAATAGTAAATCAGTTTCTTTTTTGCAAAGAATTAAGTGTGTCTACAAAAGGTGAGGACGTTTTTAACATTTTGAATAGCTATCTTGATAAATGGCAGTTAACATGGAAGTCGTGTGTAGGCATTTGTACAGATGGAGCCCCTTCCATGGTAGGCTGTGTTAAGGGCCTTACATCTTTTGTAAAAAAACGAAATGAGAATGTTATCATAACTCACTGCTTTCTTCATAGGGAGGCCTTGAATGCCAAAAACATTGGGAGAAAAATTAAGAGAAGTTTTAGATCAAGTTGTTCAGATGGTAAACTTTATTAAAACAAGACCTGTCAAATCGCGTTTATTCGGAAAGCTTTGTATCGATATGGATTCACAACACAGACGGCTGCTTTTACACACTGAGCTGAGGTGGCTGTCAAGGGGGGGAAAGTACTTACCCGTGTACACGAGCTACGACAAGAACGTCTTGAATTTTTTTAAAGAGATGAAACAATTACATTTTTGTAACCTCCTTCGGTGCAAATTATGGATTGCAGGTTACAGTATTTGGCCGATATATTTCAGCAGCTCAATATTTTGAATACTAGCATGCAAGGGAAAGAAGAAAATATTCTCACATCCACTGACAAAATGAAAGCGTTTCAGAGAAAACTACAGATTTGGAAAAGAAAAGCTGTTGAAGGTAATTTGGAAATGTTTCCATTGGTAAGTAACACTTGCATAAATGAAACACTTCCAATAATAGTTGAACATTTAACAAGTTTAGAAGAAAAATTGAGTTCTTATTTTCCATCACTTAACACTGAACAATACGATTGGATTAGAAACTCATTTATGGAAACTTCAAGTGATTTTGGTTTAACATTAACAGAAGAAGAAGAACTGGCAGCTATATCCACTGATCGTGGATTGATGATTAAACATAAGGAATTGCCTCTTGAAGCCTTTTGGATTTCTATAAAAGAAGAATATGTGTCAATATCTAAAAAAGCTTTGAACATTTTACTACAATTTTCAACATCATATTTATGTGAAATAGGATTTTCTACCCTCACCACAATTAAGTGTAAAAAGAGAGGAACTCTTCAATGTATTGACGAGGAAATGAGAGTTTGCCTTTCAAATATATGCCCAAACATTGAAGCAATTGCTAGGACACATCAGGCTCATGTTTCTCACAAACACAAGAATGAATAAACTTAAGATATGTTTCATTTTATTTTTTTTTTATCACATTATTTTTTTTCTGTAATATTTAACTTAATTATTATAACATATTTCTCAGAAATGTGTATATAGTGCACCTACAATTATTTGTAGGATTTTAAATGCACCCCGACTTCAAAAAGTTTGAGAACCACTGCCATACACCCTTACTAACCACACTCTTAGACAACTTCAAAGTGTCACTCCTTGTTTTCCCTTTACTCCCCATGTATTGAAATATTTCTTCTGAGTCAATCTTATAGTGCCTCTTAGTAACTTATAGGATTCTATCATATCCATCTTCTCTGCTTGTTAGGTAATATCTTCGCTGCTCACACCCACCCTCAGTCTATCCTTATAGGGAACATTTCACAGACCTGTCACCAGCTTTGTCACCCTTCTCTGAAATTCTCTCCACCACCTCCTGATCACCAAGAAAGACAGGTAACCAAATCTAGGCATGGTAGACAACATGTGGCCAAAATAGCCTTATAAAGAGGGATGCTCATTAAGTATCTCCACCATACCTTCTGCAACAGCTGCCTTTATACCATTTTCTACAATCAGTGTCATCCTTCCATAATCATTCTATTTTTTTTTTTTTTTTCTGGTTACATATCGAAAGGATTATTTTCGGCTTCATTAGCTAACGCTGTTCATACCTCTGTAAGAAAAGGATATATGTGAAACTATAAGGGGAGGGGGTGATTATGAAGAGCTCAGGATATAGCTTGCAGGTATAACATGGAATGAGGAGTTATCTGGAAAAGAGATCGGTGCAGCTTGGGGGATTTTCAAAAGCTATGTAGTAGATATAAAGTCTAAATATATTCCTGGGTGAGAAGGTTAAATAAGGTAGGTGTGAAGTGGATGAATAAAGAGATTAAGCATGTGATACAGAGAAAAAAGGCATTATGGAGGCAGCATAAGAGAAGTGGAAATAACCAATTTCACGAGGCCAGGCAAGGCAGGTGACTTGGTTGGTGAGAGTAGCTAAAGTGAGGTATGAACAGACAGTTAGCTAATGAAGCCAAGAAGAGTCCTAAGGAGTTCTTTCGATATGTAGCCAGAAAAAGAAAGAATGATTATGGAAGGATGACATTGATTAGGAAAACGCTATAAAGACGTTGTAGAAGGTGTGGTGGAGATACTTAATGAGCAGTTAATAAAGGTCTTTCAATCTTGTGAATGTGACTTCATGGATAGATTGAGAGCAGTTGATGACGGGGAGGAGAGACTGACTGTAGGTGAGCAAGAGGTGTATGGGGAGTTGAGCAAACTTAACGAACTTGACCCAGTGCAAGCATCAAACTATAGGCCTATCTGTGGGTCAAGTGTAGTGAAGTTGCTGGAGAAGCTTGTGAGAACTAGGATCCAGAATTGGGTTGACAAGAGTGGTATTATCTTTGATGGACAGCATGGATTTGCTAAAAGGAGGTCATGTGTTAGTAATCTACTTATTACAATAAGGTGACTGCTTTCATGGACAGAGGAGAACGATACATAGTATAATGCTTTGATTTTGCAAAGGCTTTTGCTAGATTACTGCGTGATAAGTTGATAGTCAAACTAGAGTGGATGGGGTTGGATATTAGATTGGTGCATTGGATTGGAGACTGGCTATCTGATAGGTATCAACAAGTTGTGTATGGGGGGAGCGATATCCAGAAAAGGGAAAGTCACTAGCAGTGTGCCTCAGGGGTCTGTTTTAGGGCCATTACTGTTTAACTTGTATATTAATGATATTGGTGAAGGTTTGGATGGAGATATTCGGTTGTTTGCAGATGATGCAAAGTTGGGACGAACCATGAAGAGCAGAAGAAATGTTGTGGCCTTGCAAGAAGACTTGAATAAATTGAGTGATTGGGTACAGGAATGGGGATGTGAGTTCAATGTTGCAAAATGTAAGGTTTTAGAATTTGGAAAACAAAAATGAGATGCAGAATTTATGCTTGGTGAGGATATATTGTCAGAGGTGGAGGAATTAAGAGATCTGGGGGTGATAGTGAATAAGGATCTGAAATTTAGGGGACACATTGCCAAAGTTGTGAAGACAACTTTGGCAATGTGTCTTCTGGGAATGATGCGGAGGACACTGACTTGTAGAAGTAGGGAGATTCTTGTTCCATTGTATAAGGCTTTGATTAGGTCACACACAGACTATTGTGCTCCGATTTGGTCATGTGATTATCAGAAGGACAATAAGTTGTTGGAAATGGTCTAGAGGCGACTGACTAAGGTAGTTTCCAACTTCTGGAATGTCGAGTATGAGGAAAGATTGAGAAGATGCAATTTGCAGTGCCTGGTGAACAGGAGGAGGAGGGGATATATGATAGAGACCTACAAGTTATAAAGGGATTGTTATGGGATCAATGCTGGAGAGGTTCTACAGAAAATAGTGGGGATCAGGGGAGAACCAGAGGTCATCCCTGGAAGCTGTATATGGAGGGTGTGAGTATGCGAGTGAGAAGCAGGTTTTTTCATGTAGAGTTGTGAATGATTGAAATGCCTTGCCTGAGAGTGTGGTGTCTGCAGAGAATTTCCGTGTGTTTAAAGCACGGTATGATGAGCTATGTGTATGATCAAAGGACGTCCTAGATGAGTCTTTGACTCCATGGGGTCTTGGGTAATAATAATAATAATAATAATAATAATAATAATATCCCTATCTTTACTTGTCAGTGTGCTCTTCTGCATCCAAGTAATCTGCTGAGCTGTTTTGCCAACTCTTGCAAAACTCTGAATTTCAAATCTCTCCACCATCATCCCCAGATCCTTAGCAACATCAAATTCCTCTAAACTAGTATTATCAATATGATACAAAGTGTGTAATCTTTTCATCCCAAAGTGCATTACCTTACATGCAACTTTGACTTGACAACCATTTTCTATTTCCTACACCGCCAATTAATCATCTTGTAAGATATCTTCCTCACCTTTATCGACTGTTGTCCTCTGTAGTTTTGCATCATCAGCAAACAACTGAATGTTCCTCTTCAAATCTTCTGCTATATCATTAATATACAAACTAAAGAGTAGTGATACTGGTTCTGAGCCCTGAGGCATTTCACTAGTTACCCTTGTTTGCCTTGCTGTACCATACACCACCTTATGATGTCTATCATCCATCTCCTATCCATGCCACCAGCCTCATATCTGTTCCCATTCGCATTTGCTCCAACTTATGTAATAATTTTCTATGCAGTATTCTGTCAAATGCCTTTGCAAAGTACAGCAATATCATGGTGTAGTCATTTTCTTTATCCAGTTCTTCTGTCCTTTTCTTTGTCCACCTCATTATAAAATGTGAATAAATTACTGAGGCTGAACCTACCTTTTACAGAGCCATACTTCCCCCTATAAAGTGTCATATTCCTATCCACCCATTCCTGAATTTTACTTTTAACTAACTTTTCCAATACTTGAACTGCCATTCCAGAGATACTAATTAGTCTGCAATTTGCTACTTCTGTCTTGGAGCCATCTTTATGTAATGGAACTGTCTTACCCTCTTTCCACTCCCTTGTGATCCTTGCCAGAGCTGAGACTAGATTAAACAACTCCATTAAAGGCAATACCAGTTCACTTGCACATTCTCATAGCACATGCATAGACATACTATCCAGGCCCACATCTGTATGCACATTGATAATTTTCAATATACTGAGTAACTCCAGTTCATCCATCTCAATACTCACAACAGTTTTTCTAACCTCAGTAACTGCAAAGTCACCATCTGGATGATATACCCTTGCAAAATGATTACTTAGTAACTGAACTATTTCTTCTGCTTCTGTTACTTTCCTATCATCAGCACTGAGTAAAGTTATCTTTCCATAATCATTTCTCTTACTTGCTACATAACAAAAAAAAAAAAAACTGTTTTGGATTTACTTTGGTCTGCTTAGCTAATTTTCTCTCGAAATCCGATTTAACCTTCCTTACCATACTAATTGAGTTAGTATGGTAAGGAGGTTAAACACTTAAACACGTAAGTTCTTAAACACTGGGCCTAAACTAGAATAAATGATAAGAGAAGCACAATGGAGAAAGAAATGGCGAAGCATCATCAGAAAGGTCACGAGCCCTCAGTTATGAGGAAATCTGAGAGAGAGAGAGAGACAGAGACCATACTAATTACCCTTCTTCATTGTGCTTTATACTGTTCATGGGCATGCTGATCACCTTGTTGTTTATATTCCTTCCACAATGCTCCTTTTTTTGTATCTCCTGCTTTATATTGCTAGTCATCCACTTAATTCCTACTTGGTTTATCCTCCTGATGTTCAGTATGCACTCTGATACTGCCTCGCTCAAACAATCCTTGATCATGTCCCATGCACTAATGAAATTCATTCTATGCAGTTCCCTATGCCATGGCACTGCTCCAACATGTCCCCTAAGTTTATCATAATCGCCATCTTTCTGGTTCCACATAAACCATTTCATGGTTGAAATTTCCACAGGGTGAGCTGAAGTGGCAAAGGCCCAGGACAAGACTGCATGGTTACTTTCCCCAATCAAAGGTAGAGTTGCTACTGCGGTTATAGATAGATCGTTTGGTGCTGTTACTAGATTCAACAGACCAACAGCGGTTGGAGATCCACTCTCAAACTCCTGGTTCATTCCATCACATACTGTTTCAGGTAATTATCTCTTAGTAATTGTATAAATTCCATTTGACCATTTGCCCTTACCTCCTATCAGTCTATATCACCATAGTTGAAGTCTCCCATGATAATTGCTCAGCCTGCACTCATTGTGCAAGCCAAACAATCTGCTGATGGATCCCCCTAGGTCTATAGCAACAACTAACAATACATTTTGTTCTACCAGCCTCTATTTCACACAAGACATCCTCAAATGAACCATTTCCATCAGATCTACAATCATTGCCGGCGCTAGGGGCTTTGCCGCCCGCATGCAATTTCTATCTAAGCGTCCCTGTAACGATCCAGGCATGTGTGGTTCTTCTATGATAATAAAAATTTAAATTATTTGAAATTTCTTAAATAAATTTTGACAGAACAGCCACATTGGTTCGCTAAATGTAACGAACCGGGGGTGTTGACTAGGCAGGATAATCGTTAAAAACCCGAATATTCAAAAAATTCTCAAAAAAAAGTTATTCTCAAAAGTTAAAGCAAATTATGATAAAGCCACTTCACTTTAATCGTTGAATATAATGATTCAGAGATTATAGCCTTCTCACTGACCTGAATCGCTAACAAAATTAAAATGAATTTTAATTAAAGTTAAAATTTATTTGAACTAAAGTTTAAAAAATTCTTGCATTTTACTAAATTCTTAGTAACTTATGATCATATGTATTTCTGGGATATATTATATTTTTCTTTTGAACAGGCCCCCATTTCAATTAAAACAACTCGTAATTTTTCATCAATATTTCCCCATTCACCTGGATCTTCTAAATTTACAGAGACTAACAATGTGTTAGTTTCGTGGTCAACTACAACTAAATCTTCTCCTAACTGTTTTTCACTTAAATCCTACATCATGTTATCTTGTTCAATAGTTGCAATAGTACTTTCATGCAAACTGGATGATGTATTAACTCTGATTTCTGATCTATCGAGTTGGTTACAATCTGCATCAGAATATTTTAACAAATTTATTAAGAGCCCCAGTTTGTTTCTTAATATCTGCTTCTTTCGCAGCATGATGCTTATGATTTTGTGCACCAGATAACTTTTTAATTTTTGAATCCATTTCTATTTTATACCCACAATAAATTATTACACAACACGACACAGAGACGAAACAATAGTCCGCACTGCACTATTGTCAGTAGCCTACTGAGATGCATACTGTTATAAATCTACTGTTGCTATCCTGTCATTACTGCGACATTGTAAACTTTTATTATTATTTAACTTTGTTTACTTGTAATTTCTATTAATTACTTATGATGTCTTTTTTCTTTACTTTATACTTTATTCTCCATTATTCTAATGTAGCTGTGCATGCTTTCTCTCTCTCTCTCTCTCTCTTATAATCACTCTTGTTTATATTATTACGTGCTATGTTTACAAGAAAGTCAAATAACATTTATTTACATTACTATGAAATGTATACAAATTTAAACATTAGGAAGATTGCTTTCTCTATCCTTCTATAAAAACTCTTTAGCAAAATTTAGAACCTTTTTTCTTCAACTTTAAATACTTTCTTTAACACAAAAAGTTATCTACTCTCAGTTTACAAATTTTACTTATTAAACTCCAAGCTTACTCGCAAAGAGGTTACCTAAATCTCTCTGTTAAGTTATCTTTATAAATTTGATATCAACTTCTAACATGACAATTGATTCTCTTAAGGACACTTCTTAACCTTATTAAACATTAAACATATATCTTAAAAGTCTTTCTAATACAACTATAAGAGGAATTATATAAAAGTTTTGAACTTACAAAGGCTCTGTATCTCACAATCAGTCAAAAGTCTTTCACTTTTGCCAAAGTTCTATGGCAATTCTTTCATCTCAGATCTTCATCTGGAATTTTGGCTTCGGCTATATCTCATCGGGAGTGTAGCGGGACTCGTACAGATCCGGAAAAATGTTATTCTTCCACGGCGAAAAGAAAAACTTACGAGCGAAGGCCCTTCAGGAAATTTGCCTCGCCTTTTCTCCTCTACTTGGGCTCACCGAAAATGCCTGGACAACTGCCGTCTCAAGTAGCTTGAATTGCCGCCTCTAAGAAACTGAAAATGCCACCTCCAAGAAAAAATGAAACTGCTGTCAACTGTCAATCAGCATCCCTCTCTGGACTGGAAACTTTTCTCTTCTATGGCGTTTGGACTTTTCCTTTTGGCAATTTGAAAGCCCTGTCTGTGGCCTAGAAGTCGTTTCTCTGTAGCGACGTCTTGAACCGAGAATGTCCTTTCTGGAAGTAGAAAACTTCTCTCTCAACCAACGTCTGGATCCGGGATGCTCTCTGATGATGTCTGCAACTAATCAGCTCCGTTTGTCTTCAGCAATGTCTGGAACCAGGCAGCCTCCTCTTTGACAGCGTCTGGAACCGAGCAGCCTCTCCGGTCTCTCTGTTGATGTCTCTGGAACTGGGCCCCCCCCTTCTTCAGCAATCTCTGGATCCAGGCAGCCCCTTCTGTTTGCTTCAGTTCCTTTTTATTATGCCTCCTCTGAGAGACCTTGCATGAAGTTTGGCAACCCCCCAAAGAATCGGTATAATTCTTTCATCTTAAGTTTCAAGTTCGGCACGCCTTTTGTTCTCCTCCGCTTTCTTTTAATTGTAAGTTGCCAGCCATCAGAAAGTTATTTAAACCTTCCTTACTGACTGACTTCAGAGATGTTTACACTTAGAGCCTGCAAGCCTTTCTCATACAAACAAATTTGTATGAGAAAGGTTAGGTTAGAAAAATAGCGGCATTAGAAAAATAACCATCTTTTTTAATGCTGCCATGTAGATCTATTACATGCAACTTCGGCGATAAAAACATTGCCTTTGTTTTTAACACTCTAACATATTATTATTAAAGTAGTATATACAGTTAACTTCCAGAATGTTATTTACAATAACATCTAAACACAAACTATACAGAGACAATCAAAGTTTATTTTTACAATATTCACATGGGACTTAACCTAAGTAAACAATCGAATGTAATTTGCTTTGGAATATTTAAGCTACAATTGAGTTTGTACAGTACCATATGACTGGTTACGTAACAACAAATGTTTTGTACGAAAATTCGTTTCTGCGCATAAAAACTGTTCACCGTTTAACTTTTGATTTGCAGACAAGCATTTAGCCTGCTCTCGCTGCAAAATTGTAAACAGCCGGCAACATACAATGTTTTTTTTTAATTTTTATTCAGTGTATCTGGCCTTATTTATTTTATTATTGATCATTCTAAGAATTTTTTGTTTTTATGTTAAAAAGTTTGTTTCTTAAAAATGAACTTATGAACTGTGTCCCAGCGGCGGCACCTGTATGCACCGCATGCTCTGCATGCCTGCTTCCGCCGGCCCTGTCTACAATCTTCCTTAGCCTCTATTTTTGTTTGTTAATGTTCCTCAGGTAAGTGTAGTGGTTGGTGTATCCGTTCTCCGGCCAAAAAGGCTGCGGGTTTGAATCCTGCCATTGGCATGGATGTTTGTGATTGTCTGCGAAAATACTAGTGGTGGTGGTGGTAATGGGAAGTAGATAGTGCTGCTGAAAATGATGGTAGTAGGCGTTCACTGTAATTGGTGATTTGAGTGGTAGAGACAGAGAATTGTAGAGTAGGTATCAGTTGTGGCCCGTGAAGTTTTAAGTGGGGGTGCTGCCTATGCAAAATAATTTTTAAAAAAAATCTTTTTTCCCTAATTAGTAACCAATTTATTAAACAATAAATCTCTAGATTTATTTATTAATAAATTGGTTAAGGAATTTTTTTTAATTATTTTGTTTCGGCAGTTCCCCCACTTAAAACTTCACGGGCCACCACTGGTTGGTGTCCTCTCTCGATGAGTCTTTGGACTCCTTGGAGGTGTCACATAATAATAATAATAATAATCATTAACAATATCCCTCTCTTGCCCGATTTCTTCTATCTTCTCTGAAAATACTATATCCTTTACATTCTATCCCTGTAACTACACCATTCTCTGACAATCTGGTCTCACTAACATCAATAACTTTTGGCCAAGTTGAGCTGACTGATGCCGTAAACTCTTTTCCTTTATTTGTGACACTTCGGGCATTCATGTACACGTATTTCAACCCCCCCCCCCCTGGGCCCACAATTATCCTGAAATTTTGTCATTACCTGCCAATTCAGATTTCAATCCTGGAAAATGGCACCAGCTCTTCATAATCATTCCTGCACTCGTACTTATCTATCCCAGGGGTGACTATACATATGCATGATTGCTCCCCCTCCCCCCAAAAAATATCTCTAATTTCCCTGGTTTTGCACTTCCAACCTCTCACTGAAGAGGTTATAATCTCTCCAAGCACCTAACTTCAAAACCATTTAAGTGCAGCCTATCAGGCGTATACAGGTCCTTATGTCCATCAAATTTACTGCACACATCTATAAATTGCACACCATTCCTTCTACACAATATTCTCATTGACTCATTGGCAATCATGTCTCTTCTTCTCAGTTGTATCCTATAATACTGATGCATCAGACTCACAATCTTTACTTTCATATTCTTCATTTTTGCGTCTTCTAACAACTCTTTCATACCTTTTCTCATTGCATATTTCTCACCTTTTTAATAATTTGTGCCCCAAAAAAAAAATAATAATAATTTGTTTGCTTCTTTCTTTTGTAGACTTAAAGCTTCACTAGCATCCTTTATTTTTGCACCTGGAAAACGTGATTGCATCACTTTCTCATTAAGATTGAATCCCCATACAATACTGTCTCTTTTCTTCCAATTTCCCTCGCTTTTATGTATTTCCTGTTTGCTCATTGTTTTATTCTCCATCCTTCTGTACTATACGGCAATTGTTTTTGCAGTTCTCTGAGCTCACAGTTTGTCCTGAAAAGGAGTCCATATAAGCATTCAATTTCTTTTCACACTAGCATTTCATCATCCACATTATTACTTTCAACCATTTCCTTCAAACTCTCATTAATATTTTGTGCACTATCACTCACTGCTTCTGTTACATTCTCCACAACACTTTGACAATCTTGCCTTACATCCATAATATCAGTTACGTCATCCTTTCACTCCCATCATGACTGGTTTTTCTTAAACCCACAAAACATTTCTGACATATATTTTCCATATATGACATACTACAAATCATTCACTCTCAGCAATTCTACTAAAATTAATATTGTACTAAAATCTAGTATGGTGGATTGATAAACAGAATAATAAGGTTAGGATTATTTCAATGTTTAGACATACACTGTTATGTTTATATGCTAATGCTAAAAGTTATAAAATATAGGAGATTTTTTTCTTCTTGGGCATCTTCATAAAGACTCATCATGGAAGGCTCACGCTATTATTAACAATATATGTTGAATTTCGATTTGAATTTATTTACAATGAAGCACTCACAAATGACTCTAGTAACCACTGTTTGCAGATGTGATGACTGTACAATTTAGTCACCATGTTTCTGACTGTACTCTTACACAATTTCCAGGAGTGATCCTCACGTCCCAGTTGCTAAAATACTGAAAGTAATAAAAAATATGGAAGAAGGTTTTTGGTTTTAATGGATTCGTTTATTATTATTTCCTTGGGCATCTCTAAGAATTCAAAGACTCATCATTGGAGACACAGATTAACTGTTATTCACACAATGCCTGTTGTACTTCTTCTTGAGCTTATTTGCATTGAAGCAATCACAACTAGCTTCACTAACTTTTCTCTCTCTGCAAGGAAAAAAAAATCTAGTCACTTCTCTAACTGTACTCTTACCTGATTATGTATTGAATAATTTTGTCAGTCCTGTAAAACATATATGTCTCTGTTCATAACTTCTCTTTTTTTGTCTCTGAACTTGATTTCACAACTCTGAACTTTCACTCTTTCTTCCTAGGGAGAATTCCATAGATCTTTCACTGTTTTGTCATTCATTTCAGGATTCTCTTTAACACTTTTTTCCTCCCAGTCTCATACCATAAGAAAAGGCATTAGTCTTTGAATAATAATAAATGAATCTAGTATCTCCATGGAGTATGAAGGCTTATCATGGAGACTCACACTAACCATTATTCACACAAAACTATCATACCTCTGCTTAAAAATCTTCATTTTTGTTGCACTCACAACTACTCCTGGCAATCTATTCCACTCATTCACCACTCTCCAAACAAAGGACATAGTCTTCATACCCTTTCTAACCACACTCTTAGACAACTTCCAGGGGGTAGACCTAGTTCTTACCTTACTACTCATGTATTGAAAAAGTTATTTTGTGTCATTCTTATAGAATCCCTTTAATAACTTATGAGTTTCTGTTATGTCCCCTCTCCTCTGCCTCTCAATCTATCCTCATAGATAGCATTCCATAGACCTGTCACCAACTTGGTCATTTGTCTCTGAATCCTCTCCACCACCTCCTGATCTCCAAGAAACCCAGGTGACCAAATCTCTGCATAGTAGTCAGGAGGTGGCTGAATCATAACATTATAAAGATGAATAATAACCTACCTATCTTTATTATTATTATGGGCATCTCCATGAAGTCAGTAGATTCATTGCAGGAGACCCAAACTATCAAAACAATATATATCATAACTCTTTTTGAATTCATTTACAGACGAAGAACTCACAACTGAATCAGGCAATACATTCCACTCATTCACCACCCTCCAGGTGAAAAATCTCGTTCTCCCACCCTTGTTAACTACACTTTTCCTTAATTTCCAGGGATGACCTCTTGTTCTTCCATCACTATCACACAGCTGAAACATTTCCCCTCCATCAATCTTATAAAAAACTTTTAGTAATTTAAATGTTTCTATCATATCCCCTCTTCTCTGCCTATCAACCAACCTCTGCAAATCCCCAAGCTCTCAATCTATCAATGTAGGGAGCATTTTTTACATCACTCACCAACTTAGTCACTCTCCACTGAACACCCTTTCCATGACCTTCTTATCTCCAAGGAATCCAGGTGACCAGACTTGAGCATAGTAATCCAAATGTAGAAGTATCAATGTCTTATAAAGGGGAATAATAACCTCTTTATCTCCGGATGTTAGTGTGTTCTTCAATAACCAAGTAATCCTATGTGCAATCTTGGACACCTTAGCAATGTGTCCCATGAACTTCATCTCCCTATCCAGCAACACCCCTAAGTCCCTATCCTCATCAATCTCTTGGAGTACCATTCCATCAATGTGGTACACAGCTGGTAATCTTTTAATCCCAAAATGCATAACTTTACACTTTTCCACATTGAACTGACATCTATTACCTTTTGCCCATTTTCCAGCTTATTTAAATCATCATGAAAACTTTCAACATCAGCTTGATTTTTTATTATGCTACCCAACTTTGCATCATCAGCAAACAACTGAATATCTCCCTTCAAGCCATTTCCTGTATCATTTATGTACAAATTAAACAATAACGACCCAAGCACAGAGCTGTGAGGCACACCACTGGTCACCTGCCTCATCCTGGATTCTGCTCTTCCATACACTACTTTCTGGGTGAGCCATTCTTTTATTCATATCCAGTTTAGTATCCATCCCCATCTGCTCCAATTTACGCAATAATATTCCATGGGGTATCCTGTCAAAAGAGCAAAATCCAGAAGTACCACTGTATAGCCATTTCCTTTGTCCAACTCAGATGTCATTCTATTATAAAAAGCTAATAAATTGCTAAGGCAGGATCGACCTTAACAAAACCATGTTAGCCCCTATAGAGTATCATATTCTGATTCAACCATTCTTGAATTCTGTATTTAACCAACTTTTCCAATACTTTTACCACCCCACCCAAGATGGTGATTCGTCTGTAATTAACTACTGCAGTCTTAGAGCCATCTTTATGCAAAGTAATTAATTTGCCTTCCTTCCACTCCCTATGGACCATACCAGAGTTCAAACTTAATAAATAACCACTAAGTATTTGTATTTAAATTCTGCAATATATTAAGTACCTCTGATATATTAACTTCAATTCTCATATTAGTTATTGCTACAGGTACAGAGATATCCTCACATGGGTGATAGACTTTTGAAAAGTGATCACTCAGTAACTCTACAATTACATCTGAATTGGTCACCTTGATACCATCAGCACCCACTAAGGTTATCCTTCCAAAGTCATTCTTCCTTTTACTCACCACATAGCAGAAGAACTCTTTGGGATTACCCTTGATCTCCTTGGCTATGGTCTTCTCATAATCTGATTTAGCTTTTCTTACTTATTTTATTTCTTACTTTCATGCTCATGGGTGTACTGATCACCTTTCTCCTTGTAAATTCTCCATAACATTTTCTTTTTTTTTGCAGATCAAGCCTGATACTACTACTCATCTATCTAACACCTACCTTGTTTGTCTTTCACCATGGGAATGCATTCTGATGTTGCCTTCCTCAAATACCTGCTGATTTTATCCTATGCACTGCTAACATCTTTCCCCTGCCATGTGTTCTGCTATGGGATGGCTGTAAACTCACTCCGAAGCTTGTTTTAATAACCTAACCTGTAGATCCATATACACCCCTTCTTAAGAGAGAAATCCACAAATTTTGCAACCTCCCAAGTCAATACTTATCTTCTCTATCCTCCCTGAAAATTCTGTACCCATCACATTCAACTCCAGTAACCACATCTTCTGCTGACAGCCAAGTTTCACTAATTATTATTATTATTATTCAGGCCTCCAAAGAGTCAAAAGACTCGTCGAGGGAGGTCCTTCCTAAGATATAAAGTCTGTCAAGACTCATCGAGGGGAGGTCCCCCCCCTGAGAAACACAAAGTCTATCATACCACTCTTTAAACTCACTGACCGTTCTCGCTCCCACCACTCCATCAGGCAATGCATTCCATGGCTCAACCACCCTCCACACAAAGAAACCACTCCTTACCCTCTTGCTCACAGTTTCCTTTCATAACTTCCAGGGATGGCCTCTTGTCATCACTCCTTCCCGCTGTTCAACCAAGCGAAAGAATTCCCCAGTGTCAACCCTATAACCACCTCTCAACAGTTTAAAAGTCTCAATCATATCACCTCTCCTTCTTCTATCTGCCAAACTCTGCAGTCCACATTCTCTCAGCCGATCCTCATAACTATCCTTGTACAGTCCTGAAACCATCTTTGTCATCCGTCTTTGTATCCTTTCCACAGTTAATTTATCCCCTTCAAATCCTGGGGACCAAATCTGAGAACAGTAGTCCAAGTGTGGACTGATCAGAGGCTTATACAACGGAATAATAACCCTCTTATCTCTGCAGGTCAGTGTCCTTCTCATAATAGCAGCAATCCTCTGTGTTACCTTCACCACCTTTGCAATATGTCCCCTAAACTTCAGGTTTCTATCAATCATCAACCCCAGATCTCTTGTCTCCCCTACTTCCTCCAGTATAACTCCTTCCATAGAGTATGCAGCATCTCTCGATGTGTCCCAAACCTCAAGACCTTACATTTTGCTGCATTAAACTGACCCCCATTCATTTGCCCATCTATCTAGCTTATTTAAATCCTCTTGCAGGGCTACCACATCTGCACTATTACTAATAATCCTTCCCAGCTTCGCATCATCTGCAAACAACTGAATATCCCCCTGCAATCCACTGGCTATGTCATTGATATAAAGGTTAAACAATATAGGTCCTAGTACTGAGCCCTGTGGGACCCCACTTGTAATCCTCTGCCTCCTGGCAACTTTTGGTGAGATTGCACTGACTAATGCTAAAAATTCTTCTCTCTTATTTTGAATGTTTCTTGCATTAGTATACAAAAATTGCAGATTCCTTTTAGTTCTTGTACCAGCTTTAGAACTGATATAGTCCCATGCCGATTTTTACTCCCAGAAAGCAATTTATTCTGTGAATAAGGATCAACAAATATACATTCACTGCATAAGTTTTTCCCTCTTCTTACACTCAATCTTTTCAATTTTAGTTTCCCTGCCCAATTACTTCAACTTGTTCAGAAAACAGTAACTTCTTCAATCGCCTATACCTTCCATGTTCAGATGCAAACTATCTCTTGCGTACAGCTGTCTTTTGTCTTCGAACACACTCCAGACATCAACAAATTCCAGACCTTTTTTTTGCACATTCTTGCAATCATATCATTCATTATCATCACTCATCTACTTAACTCATAATTGTCAAAACGAGGCAGCATACACACTATCCTCCATTTGACACTTTTCTTCTTTATGATATCTAACAATGTTCTTAAATCTTTTGCTAATTAATACTACCACTCAGTTCATTTGTACTCACCATAACTATCATCTTTTCTGCATCATGTCCTCTCTTTATTGCTGAAGTCACTCTCTCTATTGTTCCACCAGCCAAGCACTCCTCAGGCATACCACTCTCCATACCCTTAATCATGTAATCACCATATATTGTACCACTCATAACTTCATTCAAATCCAAACAAGTGTCACTCACAGCCTCATTTTCTGCGCTATTCAGCATGGCTCTCCCAGTTTCATTACTTTCCCTCAATGCTCTTTTACTTGCTCCTTCACTTTCACGACACCTCGTTTCTTCTAGACCTCTTGTGCTTTCATTCTGTTGACTCCCAATCACTCCCATATTATTTATTACTTCATTACAAAGACTCTCCCTTACTTAATCCTGTTCTAGTTACTTCAGCTAAATTAAAAACTACACAAGCCCCCATTGAGGATCAAACTCACGACCCCTGGTTTACAAGACCAGTGCTCTAACCACTGAGCCACAGAGGCTTTATTTGTCAATGTGTTCTTCAACGTTATATGCTGAAGAACAGATTGGCAAGTAAAGATAGATAGGTTCCATTGAACAGCTTTGCAAAGTCCAGCAGTATCCAATTGTAACCATTTTGCTTATGATTTGCATGATTTCACCAATAATCCAGTACCATCAATATGATAGAAAGTATGTATTCTTTTTTATCCTGAACTGCATTACCTTACATTTTGCAACATTGAATTGATAACCATTGCCCACACTGCCAATTTAATTAAATCACCTTTATTCACTATTGACCTCCCCAGTTTTGCATTGTTGGAAAACAACTGAATATCCACCCCCTTAAATCTTCCATTACATCATTAATGTAATGGGGCACTTCCCTGGTCACTCTTATTCACCCTGATTTGATTCCATTATATGCCATCCTCTGATGTCTGTTAGCCACCCTATTCATGCTACCAGCTTTATATCAGTTCCATTTGTATGGAATCCTCACATCTGTTCCAGCAGTATCACATTGTAAACATTTCCTTTATCCAGTTCTTCTGCTGCTTTATTATAAAATGTGAATTAAAATTACTAACGCAGGACCTACCTATTATAAAGCTGTACTGCCTTTTATAGATGTGCTTTCTGGGAGATATGTTCAAAAGAACATCTGATGCTCTGCATGGAAGGTACAATCATCAGAATTAGTAGTAGTGGTGGGCACATATGACATGCAAAGTGAGATAGGAATATGGAATGGGCATTGAAGAATTTGTTGCAGGAGGTAAAGGATAATAGTGTCCTCGAGAAAATGGTTAGCATGTTGCCAGATATTATTATTATTATTATTATTATTAAACAAGACCTCATGGAGTCAAAGACTCATCTAGGAGGTCCTTTTATCTCACACACATCTCATCATACTGGATCTTAAACACATTCAAACTCCCTGCAGACACCACACTCTCAGGCAAGGCATTCCAATCATTCACAACTCTGCACGAAAAAAACCTGCCTCTCACTCCCCTACTCACACCCTCTTTATACAGTTTCCAGGTATGACCTCTGGTTCTCCCCTGATCTCCCACTATTCTCTGTAGAACTTCTCCACCATTGATCCTATAACAACCCCTTACCAACTTGTAGGTCTCTATCATATCTCCCCTCTTCCTTCTCTCCACTAGACTCTGCAAATTACATCTTTTCAATCTTTCCTCATACTCGACATTCCAGAGGTCAGAGACTACCTTAGTCAGTCGCCTTTGGACCCTTTCCAACATCTCTTCATCCTTCTGAAAACCAGGTGACCAAATCTGGGCACAATAGTCCATGTGTGGCCTAATCAAAGCCTTATACAATGGAACAAGAATCTCCCTACTTCTACACGTCAGTGTCCTCCTCATCATTCCCAGAAGTCTTTGTGTTGTCTTCACAATTTTGGCGATGTGTCCCCTAAATTTTAGATCCTTATCCACTATCACTCCCAGATCTCTTATCAGATATGATGGTGAATTGAGAAGGAGAGCAATGATACTGAATATCAGTATAGCTAAATTGTATCAGGCAAATAGTGTGCAATTTATGAATGTATGGAGTGAATTTGCCAGGAAGTTGGAATGGTTTAAAGTTGATGGGTCATTTAAATGGATTTGTTACTGGACATTTGGGGCAACTGTTCTATGCAAAGAGTACATAAGGTACATATGAACTTAGTATGGCTAAGGTTTAGAGAGAGATTGAGAAGCTAGTTGTGATTGACAGGAAGAAGTTGAATACAAAGGTGAGAAATTGTTTATTGGAAAGCAGTTTGATGTATTGTAAACAGGTAGTGCTTTGGTGTTTCTTGCTTTCATCCATGAGAAGAATATGAATGAAAATCAGAGTTAAGATCAGTGACTCAAGGATGTCAGATCAAAGAGAAAAGTGTACTATAGTAGCCAGAGTACAGAATGATTGTGTTGCTGATGGTCTCAAAGAATGGAATTGTTATATTTGTATATTAATGTAAGCAGTATCAGAAATAAAGGGGCATATTTTGTAGCATTGATTGAGTTAGCATGGCCAGAGATTGGAACAAGTGAAACTTGGTTGTCTGATGATAATTTTCTGAAAAGATAGGAAGGTGAAGAGGTGGGGAGAGTAATATTAGTGAGAGCAGATTTGCATCCCTTAGGAATAGAAGTGACAAATAGTAGTACATGTGAATGTTTTGAAGCTGTTTTGTGTGAAGTGAGATCAACAGAATAGTATATCTAATAGGATGTTACGATAGACCAGGGAATATGGAGAGCACTGATTGTGAAATCTTAAGAAAATTATGAATTTAGGGACACAAAACACATGTTGAAAAGATTATTTTACTGATTAATAATAAAATAATAACTTGACGTTTCGACCCCTGTATTGAGGTCATCATCAGAAGGTCATCATCTTATGTGTATAAGAACCAAGCTACATGCTGTTGCACTCTATGCAGGTAAATTACATCTAAGTTGTTAACTAATCTTTTTTCTTAGCCTGCCCTCTAGTGATTAAAAAAAAAAAAAAAAACCTCTGCTAAAGTCCTCACGTACTAGGATTCTTCTGGAATTATACAGTTCATATTGTTATATTACGATTATCTTCTGGATTTGTACAGTAAGGTTGCTATTGAATGTTCAGGAAAAAAAAAAAAAAACACTTCACCAAGTGTTCTTGTATTGAGATTTTTCTTTGTGGTTGCTATGAAGGTTGCAGATGGGTCCTCCACATTCTTGGAATGGTTAGACCATCATTTTTATTATTATACATATATATTAACTATTCCAAGAATGTAGAGGACCTGTGGATGGGTCCTCCACATTCTTGGAATGGTTAGACCATCATTTTTATTATTATACATATATATTAACCATTCCAAGAATGTGGAGGACCCATCTGCAATCTTCATAGTAACCACAAAGAAAAATCTCAATACAAGAAGATTTGGTGAGGTGTTTTTTTTTTTTTTTTCTGAACATTCAATAGCAACCTTATACTGTACAAATCCAGAAGATAATCGTAATATAACAATATGAACTGTATAATTCCAGAAGAATCCTAGTACGTGAGGACTTTAGCAGAGGTTTTTTTTTTTTTTTTTTAATCACTAGAGGGCAGGCTAAGAAAAAATATTAGTTAACAACTTAGATGTAATTTACCTGTTTAGAGTGCAACAGCATGTAGTTTGGTTCTTATACACGTATATCCTTATGATGATGACCTCAATACAGGGGTCGAAACGTCAAGTTATTATTCTATTATTAATCAGTAAAATAATCTTTTCAACACGTGTGTTTTGTGTCCCTAAATTCATAAATATGAATGCTGATCACCGTGTAACCTTAAAAGAAAGAGTTAAAAAAATTAGTTGTGCATATAAAAGGAGGGTGATCCTAATGGGAAATTTTAATTATAGGTAGGACTGGAAGGAAGATAATGCATGGAAACAAGGAGAGTCAATTTGTTGAATGTCTGAGAAATAGCTATCTTAAGCAGTATGTGGTGGACAAAACACAAGGTTTTCAGGTTTTAGATTTGGTGATTTCCTCACATTATGTGATTTCAAAATAGATATAAACACTACTTCCTGTTTGTAAGAGTAATCAACAGGTACTGGTTTGGAAGGCAGTCAAACAGGTTGTTGTCAAGAAGGCTTATATGTGGAACTGTAATGCGGGTGATTATGAAACGTTCCATAGTCAAATAGCATCAATATGTTGGGGGGGGGGGTCTGAACTTGCAGAAAAGATGAAAGATGTTGATAATGCATGAGAAATTATAAGACAATATCTGATGCAAGCAAATGCATAACTGCATTTCAAACATCAAGTGAATAAATAGAGTAGAATAGGCTCCTATTGTGTAACTTATTTGTTAATGATATATCATAAGGATTGACTTAGGATCCTCAACTGTTTGCTGACAATGCAAAATTAGGAGTACTGCTGATTTTAATTCTCTACAGAAGTGTTTCCCAAAGTGTGATATGCCTATTCCCAGTGATACACGAATGGTGATTTGGGGGTACAAGGAATTTTTTTTAAAAAATATATTTTAATTATTTATTTATTTTTTTTAATTTTATATTTTTATAACAAACAAATACCGGTCTATTCCATAATTAGTTGTTCAATAACTAAAAAATGTAAAACTTTTAAAGCCAATGTTTCTCTTGACATGTACTGACTAACCTTGTTTAGGACCACAAATAGTTCAGACCATGTGGTTGAAACTCTCCACTAAATTTCATTTGTCATTAAAATTTTAATGGGTTTTAATATTGTCTTGTCAGTACTAGCAAGTTGTTTACTGACTTTGCTGATTTTTTGAAAATACCAAAAAAAAAAAAGTGTATTGAATCATTAGCTCTCAAAGTGCCTACTGCATCATCTGCATTGTCAAATGCTTGATAAGATTCACCAGAATTACTGCCATTATATGCTTTTTCATATTAACTAACTGTAGTAGATCATTTAACAGGAAAACAGATTAAATTTTATTCCTTGGCCTGGATCTCCATAAGGCATTTGACAGGGTGCCACATGATAAGCTGATATTTAAGTTGCAGCACATGGGTCTGAATATCAGGTTGGTCAACTGGATTCAGGATTGACTGTCCGATAGGTATCAGCGAGTTATGTATGGTGGGGGCAGTTTCAAGGAGGCAGAGGGTTACAAGTGGGGTATCACAGGGCTCAGTACTGGGACCTATATTGTTTAACCTTTATATCAGTGATATTGTCAGTGGATTGCAGGGGGATATTCAGTTGTTTGTGGATGATGTGAAGCGGGCAATGGCTATTAGTAGCCCTGCAAGAGGATTTGAATAAGCTAGACAGATGGACAAATGAATGGGGATGTCAGTTTAATCCAGTAAAATGTAAGATCTTGAGGTTTGGGACACATCAATAGGATGCTGCATACTCTATGGGAGGAGCTGTACAGGAGGAAGTAGGGAAGACAAGAGATCTGGGGTTGATGATTGATAAAAACTTAAAATTTAGGGGACATATTGCAAAGGTGGTGAAGTTAACACAGAGGATTGCTGCATAATGAGAAGGACACTGACCTGCAGAGATAAAAGGGTTATCATTCCGTTTTATAAGACTCTGATCAGACCACACTTAGACTATTGCTCTCAGATTTGTTCCCCAGGATTTGAAGGGGATAAATTAACTGTGGAAAGAGTACAAAGGTGGATAACAAAGATGGATTCAGGACTGTACAATGTTAGTTATGAGGATCGGCTGAGGGAATGTGGACTGCAGAGTTTGGTGAATAGCAGAAGGAGAGGTGATATGATTGAGACTTTTAAACTGTTGAGAGGTGGTTACAGGTTTGACACTGGGGAGTTCTTTCGCTTGGTTGAACAGTGGGAAGGAGTGATGACAAGGGACCATCCCTGGAAGTTACAAAACGAAACTGTGAGCAGGAGGATGAGGAGTGGTTTCTTTGCTTGGAGGGTGGTTGAACCATGGAATGCCTCACCTGATAGAGTGGTGAGAATGAGAACAATCAATGAATTTGAGGAGTGGTATGATAAACTTTGTGTTTCCTAGGAGGGAACTCCCACGATGAGTCTTGATAGACTTTGTATTTCTTAGGAAGGACCACCTGTGATGAGTTTTTTGACTCCATGGAGGCTTGAATAATAATAATAATAATAATGTACAGTGATACCTTGGCTAACGAAGATAATTCATTCTGGAATCACATTCGTTAGCCGAAACATGATTTCCCGTAGGTTTCTATAGAAAATCGTTTAATTCGTTCTGGTTGCTGCCTACTATTTAAAGATAAGTTTTATAAAATAGTAAAAAGCACACTATAAAAGGGCTAAATCCACAATTCTGACTCTTTCATATGCTGAAATTATTTCTTTCTTTTGCTCACTTGTGAGCAACTTTCTGCTTCCCTTGGGTTTGTGACTTACTTTTTTTGGACCCATTGTCAAGAAAAATTTTTTCACTTTTAAAATTTTTTTCTGAAAAATATAAAAGAAATATGACATATAGCATATTATTTATTTAATTAGATAAGAATAGAATTTACTAATTATAAATTAATCCCCATAGTAGAATTTAGCCAAGTAAAGAATAAATGCTATCACACTTACCTCTCGCATTCACAGCCACACGGTACGTGCACCATACTGACACTGGTATGAGGCGTCTCACTTCTCGCTGTCTCGAACGTAAACAACTCAGTCGGGTTGGTGGGTCACCCCTATGTGATGTGGTCAGCTCATTTCTTTGTCACACGCACGCGCACACACACACACACACAGATGGAAAAGATAAGATCCTGGATTGGCCCGACTGTTCATGTTTACTGCTTTATGTTAGCGTGCGCATCCACTAAAACATTCGTTAGCCGAGTCCGAAAAACAGTGAAAAAATCTTCGTTAGCCAAAAAATTCGTTAGCAGGTCACTCGTTAGCGAGGTATCACTGTATTTTATTCCTGCTTTGATCTGTTGTTCATAGTGAAAAAAATAATAATAATAAATTTTGTATCAGAGTATCAGGTAGAGAAATTAGCATTCATCTTTTGATTAAAATATAATCTTTGTTAGGTATTGGAATGAAAATGGTAAGGCATGTTGCAAATTCACTTGGTAAGTGACATTTAGAGATAAACAAATTATACTCTTTAATCTTGAACTTTATTATCATTATGTGACACCTCCGAGGAGTTCAAACACTCATCGAGGTAGTGCACCCACTCCACAACTATCTGTCTCCACCACTCAATCCACCAGCTACAGAAAACTTCAGCTACTATCATCATCATCATCTACACCAATGCTATCTACTGCCTGCCATGACCACTAGCATTTTCACAGATAACCATTAACATCCATGTCTACAGCGAACCTCCATCCTTTTGGATGCATCCCTTTTGCTCCTTTCTCCAGTGTAAAGTTATGCATTTTGGGATTAAAAGATTACCAGCTCTGTACTACATCGATGGAACAGTATTCTAAGAAATTGATGAGACTAGAGACTTAGGGGTGTTAGTGGATAGGGAGATGAAGTTCATGGGACACATTGCTAAGGTGTCCAAGATTGCACATAGGGTTACTTGGTTATTGAGGAACACACTAAAATCCAGAGATAAAGAGGTTATTATTGCTCTTTATAAAGCATTGATAGTTCCACATTTGGATTACTGTGCTCTGGTCTGGTCACCTGGATTCCTTGGAGATGAATAAGTTGTGGAGAGAGTACAGTGGAGAGTGACTATGTTGGTGAGTGATGTAAAAAATGCTCCCTACATTGATAGATTGAGAGCTTGTGGATTGCAGAGGTTGGTTGATAGGCAGAGAAGAGGGGGTATGATAGAAACATTTAAATTAGTAAAAGGTTTTTATAAGATTGATGCAGGGGAAATGTTTCAGCTGTGTGATAGTGATGGAAGAACAAGAGGTCATCCCTGGAAATTAAGGAAAAGTGTGATTAACAATGGTGTGAGAACGAGGTTTTTCAGCTGGAGGGTGATGGTGAACGAGTGGAATGCATTGCCTGTTTCAGTTGTGAGTTCTTCACCTGTAAATGAATTCAAGAAGAGATATAATAAATATTGTTTTGATAGTTTGGGTCTCCTGTAATAATAATAATAATCCTTTTATGACAGTTTTAGAACATTTTGCCACCTACCTTATATTTATTATCTATTATTATTATTATTATTACACCTCCAGTGAGTCCAAAGACTCATCAAGGGAGAGTGTGCCAACAGCATTGAATGATTGGAACCCCTTCCAACTATTAACCGTGCTCAAACTTCTTAACTTTTTGCGAGCCATTAGTAGCAGAGGCTCTACCAATCAACCAACCTTTGCTGACATCTATATCTATATTCCACCAGTCTTCCTGTGATTTTTGTATAGTTTCTTTTACACATTATTATTAGTTTTGCTCCTTTCTCCCATTCCCAAAGATTTTTCTGTGTCTAATATTCATTTTCTACTTAATAAAGACTGACTTTTTTTTTCTTTATATCAGCTGCTTTTACCAAGGATGGGAAAATACTTCAACTTCCTTAGTAGAGCCTTCTCTATGTGTATGTGTTTGTGTTTTCCTCCAACCCATAGGTTGGCACAGTAACAATGTTACTACCACACTTTTATAACAAGGTAGTTTCCCATTACCTATGTTCTCCAATAGTCTGGAGATATATGTGTTCATAGTGCTTGCTTGCTTGTTAAGGGTAATGAAAAACTTGAGGTTGCAGGAGAAAAGTCCTCCACCACAGTGAGAGACTGCTAAGTCACTTTTGAATGAAAAAGCCCCAATATAGGTTCTTCATTTCATAGATAGAATTTAAACCCAGGTCTGCCCAAACAAAGGACTCCATCAAAACCAAATGAGGTATCACGGCTCACTATAAGCACACACACTAAAAAAGTCTCAATATTCAATTTTTCAGTTTGTCTAACTCTACTTGAAATGCCTGCCATTCAAGAAAATTATCTTTGTGTTTAATGTTGAATATTATAGCAACTTCTTCCCATCTCCTGACCATTATTTCCTGAATGTAACATCTTTAGTTATTATTTTTAAAAATATAATCTGTTTTTGTCTTCCTTGTTTTTATAATTATAACATTTCAAAGGTTAAATTATAGGTCACACTTTTATATATTTAAAAGCTGTTAAAACTTTATTTCTCTTATTGTCATTCTTATTAGTAGTAAATTTTAGAAATTCTGCTGCTAGAGCATTAGATGAATTTCATCTCTCTTGAGAGTAGAATTCCTTCATTTTAGCAAGGAGAATGAAGCTTGACAATAAAAAAAAAAAAATAATAATATTCAGTTTTTTTAACAGTTTTAATTTATAACACAAGACAATCATAAATAATATATTTATTTACTTATTTGTTGATATTGTTACTCATCTAGCAAAAGTTAATTTTTATTTTACATCCTTGTTTTTAAAAGAAATTCAGATTTACATGTACTTGCTTTATAATGTAACAGATAAACCATCAACACCAGGAGGACCCTTGAAAGTTGATGATGTCCATGCAGATGGATGTACTTTAAAATGGAATCCACCAGAAGATGATGGAGGTGCTCCTATTGATCACTATACTGTAGAGAAAATGGATCCCCAAACAGGAATTTGGACACCAGTTGGTGATACTATTGGACCTGAATCATCGATGAAGGTTATAATCATATATTAAGTTTTGTTTTTTACTCATTTTACTCCCTTTTGTTATATATGTTTCAGAAGATCTTCGCTTAGATCAATGGCAGAAAATTCATGAAATAATATGAGGAACCAGTCAGAAATATTTGAGAACCAGTTGAAATAGTGAAAGCAAAATTCAGTATGCACACTTTTCAGTATCATAAGTGTAAAATTATTATCATGTTGTTGTTGTTATTATTATTAACACTAGACCTCCATGCAGTAAAAGACTTAACACAGGAGGTACATGCTATTACACACAAAGCTCATCCAACTGTGCTTTAAACCCATTCAACTTGGCTTCATTCACCACACTGCCAATGCATTCCACTCACCAACTCTCCATGCGGAAGAGACCATCCATTTCAAATTACATTTGAAAATAAATGGAAGTACTTAAGGCTAAATATTTAACACGTTCACTGCCATGCTCCTCGGGCATAGTTTGTTCCCTCATGCCAAGCGCTTTTGCATCTTCAAGGTCACTACGAGTAATCTCGTAGCCGGCTTATTAGACAGAATTTTGTTTCATACGCCAACTATGAGTAATCTTGTATCACCCCCCAACCATATATTACATGTGCTGATGAATGTGATTATTGCGTCTAGTCTCTAAAAACCACCAGTTTTGCCTTTGCCAGTAAAAGAAAACTTACTGATGAAAAATTAGAATCTTACGCTCATATGAGCGATGATGTTTTTAATGAATTCTTTCCAGTAATTATATAATATAATTACTGGAAATGCAATGACTGCCTTAAAATTTAGAGATCAATTTATCTCAGTTTTTGTTGGAATGGATGAGCTTACAGTATCACAGAATATCAGCAGGATTCGGGATCTTCATTATTTGGAAATTTTACCACCTTCAGAAAAAAATATTTGCCGACAAAGCCATGCCAAGTATGTACACGAAACAAACAGCGATGCAAAACATGTTATTATTGTCCTGTTTGCAAGGAAAAACCAACATTGTGGGTGGAAAATTGTTTTTAAGTGTATCATTTGTAATTTGAATAAATTGGTTTTATTTTATTCATTTCATTTTATTGATTTTATCAGTTTTAATTGATTTACAAATTACATGTTATACTACGGATTAGCTGGCACTTGGCATAGGAGGTTGGTAATCGACCTACGAGTATATTTGTAGTTGGCTTCTGAGGCACATATATAATATACTCTATTTCAGTTGAAATTATTTCCCTTCTACCAAGCCCCCAGACGTGCTCTCTGCTTTATTCAGAATCCAAGGGTTCCAATTAAGGTAATTATACTAAGGGTTAATTCGTGTTTGGCATAGGAGGTCGGTAAATCAACATACAAGTATACTCGTAGTTGGCTTGTGAAGCTGATATACGAACTACGAGTATACTTGTAGTTGGCAGCGAATGTGTTAAATACATTAGGTTACTGATTATACTTAATAATACATTTGTTGAAAGTTTTTTAAAACCAAGTATTACATATTCGGTTTTAATCCTTAACCGAAGGAAGCAAAACAATGTTTTGTGTATGAAATGTATTCATGTCTCAGCTACTTGTATATAGAGGTTAATGGTGTCTCATCACTTGCCTTAGTATGTATGTATCCAATAATGCAAGGCACACACTCGTTCAGACATGTAAAATGCTATGTAAAGGAAACCAGTCACTACCCAGACTAGTTTCCTTTATTGAGGTCTCATCAGTGCGAGACAGACCCATGAGAGATACCAAGGTTGATGTAATGCAGAAGCCATATGTATTTTGTATACAAATAGTCCAAAATGGAACTGATGTGACATCAATAGCCTCTGTATACAAGTAGCTCAGACATTAATATATTTTATTATTATTATTATTATTATGGAGTCAAAAAACTCATCGTGGGAGGTCCTTCCTAGGAAACACAAATTCTATCATACCACTCCTTGAACTCATTGACTGTTTTTGTTTGCGCCACTCTATCAGGCAATGCATTCCATGATTCAACTACCCTGCATGCAAAGAAACCACTCCTCATCCTCTTGCTCACAGCTTCCTTTCATAACTTTCAGGGATAGCCTCTTGTCATCGCTCCTTCCTGCTGTTCCACCATGCAAAAGAACTCCCTAGTGTCAATCCTGTAACTACCTCTCAACAGTTTAAAAGTCTCAATCATATCACCTCTCCTTCTTCTATCTGTCAAACTCTGCAGTCCACATTACCTCAGCCGATCCTCATAACTGATATTGTACAGTCCTGAAACCATCTTTGTTATCCACCTCTGTACTCTTTCCAGTTAATTTATCCCCTTCAAATAATGGGGACCAAATTTGAGAACAATAGTCCAAGTGTGGTCTGATCAGGATCTTATACAATGGAACAATAACTCTTTTGTTATTGGTCTTCTCATTATTGTAGCAGTCCTCTGGATTACCTTCACCACCTTTGCAATGTGTTCCCTGAATTTCAGGTTTCTATCAATCATCATCATCCCCAGAGCTCTTGTCTCCTCCACTTCCTCCAATTGAGTATGTAGCCTCCATCGATGTATCCCAAACTTCAAGGCTTTACATTTTGCTGCATTAAACCGAAACCCCCATTGATTTACCCATCTGTTTAATTTATTCAAATCCTCTTTCAGGGCTGCCACATCTGCAAACAACTGAATATCCCCCTGCAATCCACAGACAATGTCACTGATATAAAGGTTAAACTATATTGGTTCCAGTACTGAGCCCTGAAGGACACCACTTGTAACCCTCTGCTTCCTTGAAACTGCCCCACCATATACAACTCTTTGATACCTATCAGACAGCCAATCTTGAATCCAGTTGACTAACCTGACATCTAAACCCATGTGGTGCAACTTAAATATCAGTTTATCATGTGGCATCCCTGTCTTTGCAAATGCCTTTTCAAAATCCAAAAAAATGGCAGTATATGCCTTTCCCTCATCAACTGCTCTTGTCACGTTATTATAAAAGGTGTGTGCAAAACATTGTTTTGCCTCCTTGGGTAAAGGATTATTAAAACCCACTATGTAATTTCCTGGTATCTTTAATGTGTAATAATGCATTTCCTTTGGAAACAATATAGGATTCATTTTTAGACTTTTTTTTTTTGGCGAGTATATGTAGTTGACAGTTAGTTCCCATGGAATAGACCAGCTTCAATACACTCTGTTGAGTAGTTCACAGTAATAAAAAAAAATGTGAATTTTCATTTTATTCCTGATGATCAACACCACAGAGCATAGAAAACTAGTTAAATTAACTATTTATCTTAGTCGTTTCTCTTCATTCACATTGGATATAAAATAATTATGTGGTTATTTAAAAAAATAAAACACTATCACTTGTATTATATATTGTTCAACATGGTGCTGATGTGAAGTAGAAGTATGGTGGGTTAATTCAGTATGCAAGAGTGGCTCTCTGCAGTGTATATGTGTACATGATATGTATTCATTGCAAAAGGGAGAAAAATTGGTGATAAGAGAGCAAAACTAGTTTGCACATGTGTAGGAACTGTTTTGAAAGTGAGCCAGAACTGTTAGGAGAGTAAAAGGCATGACAACAGAGAGATGATTGACAGAAGGCTGGAAAATGTGGGTGATAATATTAGCAAAGTTATTTTTAAAAGTACGAACATAGGAAGCTGAGGAGAATGATGAGAAGATAATGAAAGGTTTGGAGAAATGTCCAAAGGTTATAGGCATCATTAACCATATTATACACGAACCAAGTAATAAGATCTGGTTGATTGAGGATGATATAGAGATAAAATGCAATGGATATAGTATTGCATTTTCTTTATTGATGAGTATATATAGTTGACAATAAGTTCCCATGGAATAGACCAGCTTCTTACACTCTGTTGAGTAGTTCACCAGTAATAAAAAAAAATGTAAATTTTCATTTTTTGTTCCCTCTGTCATCATTTTCAAAGATGACAGAGGGAACAAGATGGAGGAATTTTAATAATGATAAAAGAAGAATTGAACCTCAAAGGAGTAAGCATTCAGCAGGAGGACCTGCATATAATTAGCAATGCATTTAAAATTATTTGGCTTGTGAGAGAGAGATGCCACAGGCTAAAGTATATAGTTGGCTGCTATTGCTATGAACTGGGGGGGAGGGGTCAAACTGAGCCACCAGGTCAACAATCAGTGTTACCATACAGAGATGGAAGAGTCGTCTGCAAAGTACAAGATAGATGGCATCCATTAGTAAATCAGCATAATGAATGCAGGACAAGTAATTGTTATGGAAAGAGTTTGAAAGAGGCATTGTGATATGATGCATTGTTGTAGAGCTGTTCTGCAGATCATCTGTTCAGCAAATTGTACAAACTGGGCCATTCAGGTCACAATTCAGGTTCCATCTCAATATGGACCAGATACCATATTGAGATGGAAGCACAGTGAGTCAACTGCAAAGTATGAGATGGATGGCATCCGTTATTAAATTAACATAATGAATGCAGGATAAGTAATTCTTATGGGGGAATTCAATTAAGGGAAAATAGATTAGAAAGAAAATAGAATTTATACACTTGCCAAGAGATAATTACTTGAGAGAGCATGTAAAGAGCGGAATCAAGAGTGCTAGAACTGGTGATTGCATTAGAGTAAGTACTTGGCAATAACTAAGGTAGAAAAATTGATTCCATTTGCAATTGTGATCCAGAATTGACATGAGAGATTGCAGATGTATGGAATTTTTATTTAAAAATGAATATATCTGGAATTACAAAGCAAGTGATTATGGTGAACTGAGTAGCTGACTTGGAACAGTTCCATGGCATAAGAATGTAGAGGGGAAGATGTTAGAAGTGCATGGGAGATAATTAAGGAATGTTTCAAAATAACAGCATCAGAATGTATGTACAAACTGTGAGAATAAATCAGTTAGCAGTTAGACTGCTGTGTAGTATCTTAAGTGGGAGTTACAGAAAAAAGGAAAAGTTGTGAAGGATATATAAAGAAAAATGTGATCTGTAGGTTCATGAGCAATAGAGGGCACCAGAAAGCATGTCCAGCATGGTAAGGAAGATGAAAGCAGATGAAAGAGGAAATTAGCTGAGCAGGTTGAAGAAAGTCACAAAACATTCTTTTGTTTTTTGGCGAGTCAAATAAAGTACAACCATGGAAGTATAATATTAACAAGTTCTGATGGCATGGAAATAATAGAAGCAGAAAACATTTTTGTCAGTTACTGAGTGATTATTTTGAAAAGTTACCATCCAATGGATATTGCAGTATAAGATGTAACAAGAACCATGATGGGGCAGTGGTTTTAGGAAGTTGCAAATATGTCATGGCATTAGATGGAATTACAACTCCTTTGACCTGGCTTTTCAATGAAAGTCTGGGAAAGGTGCCCAGTTTGGAAGGAAGGTAAGATAGTGCCATTGCATAAGGGCAGTAGCAGACTGGAAGTGTCTAATTATAGACCAGTTTGTTTGTCATTAGTAGTTGTTAAGATCTTAGAGAAATTAGTTAGGGACCATATACAACATTGGGCAGATGAGGGTAAGGTTATCTGTCAGAGTCAACATGGATTTGTGAGGGGCGCTCTTGTTTTAGTAATATGCTAGCCTTTTATAATAAAGTGACAAGAGCAGTAGATGAGGTCAAGGCATATACTGCCATTTTCTTGGATTTAGCGAAGGCATTTGACAGGGTGCCACATGATAAGCTGATATTTAAGTTGCTGCACATGGGTCTGGATGTCAGGTTGGTCAACTGGATTCAGGATTGGCTGTCTGATAAGTATCAGAGAGTTGTGTATGGTTGGGTAGTTTCAAGGAGGCAGAGGGTTACAAGTGGGATCCCACAGGGCTCAGTACTGGGACCTATATTGTTTAACCTCTATATCAGTGACATTGTCGGCTGGGAAGGGTTATTAGTAATAGTGCAGATGTGGTAGTCCTGCAAGAGGATTTGAATAAGCTAGATAAATGGGGAAATGAATGGAGGTGTTGGTTTAATACAGCAAAATGTACTTGAGGTTTTGGATATATCAATGGGACGCTGCATACTCTATTGGAGGATAGTGGAGGAAGTGGGGAGAGACAAGAGATCTGGGGTTGATGATTGATAAAAACCTGAAATTCAAGGGACTTTCCTCCCGGAAACTCGGGTTTTTCATCCCGCATACATACAAATCGGCCCTTCAGAACACACGCAATTTACAGACAAAAATTACTAGTTGTGGTGGTGTTGGAGGTGGGCGGTAGATGGCGTTGATGGAGATGATTCGTAGTAGAGGTTAGGTGTAGAGACAGTTGTAGGTGTCCTCCCGCGATGAGTCTTCGGACTCCTTGGAGGTATCAGGAATAATAATAATATACATTGCAAAGGTGGTGAAGGTAACACAGAGGATTCTGCAATAATGAGAAGCACGCTGACCTGCAGAGATAAGAGTTATTCATTCCATTGTATAAGACCCTGATCAGACCACACTTAGACTATTGTTCTCAGATTTAATCCCAAGGATTTGAAGGGGATAAATTAACTGTGAAAAGGATACAAAGATAGATAACAAAGACAGTTTCAGGACTGTACAACGTTAGTTATGAGAATCAGCTGAGGGAATGTGGACCGTAGAGTTTAGTGGATAGAAAAAGAGAGGTGATATGATTGAGACTTTTAAACTGTTGAGAGGTGGTTACAGGGTTGACACTGGGGAGTTCTTTTGCTTGGTTGAACAGTGGGTAGGAGTGATGACAAGGGGCCTGGAAGTTACGAAAAGAAACTGTGAGCAAGAGGGTGAGGAGTGGTTTCTTTGTATGGAGGGTGGTTGAACCATGGAATGCATTGTCTGATAGAGTGGTGAGAGTGAGAACAGTCAATGAGTTTAAGGAGTGGTATGATAGAATTTGTGTTTCCTAGGCGGGACCTCCCATGATGAGTCTTTATAGACCTTGTGTTTCCTAGGAAGGACCTCCTGCGATGGATCTTTTGACTCCTTGGAGGTCTAAATAATAATAATAATATATTTGCTCATATATTATCATATATATATACACACACACATCAGCATGGGTTTGTTAACAGGAGATCATGTTTCACTAACTTACTTATTTACCATAACAAGGTGACAAATACCTTGGACAAGGGAGATGCATATACAGTGGTGTAATTGGATTTTGCAAAGACTTTTGATAGACTGCCACGTGACAAGCTCTTAAATAAATTGAAACAGATGGGATTGGATAACAGACTTCTGTGTTGAATCGGTGACTGCTGTCAGATAGGCATCAGAAAGTTGTATGTGGGAGTGCAGTATCCCGAAAGAGAAAGGTCACCAATGGTATGCTGCAGGGATCAGTTTTGGGACTATTGTTGTTCAGTTTGTACGTTAACAATATTGGGTTGGGTTTAACTAGGATATCCAGCTGTTTGCAGATGATGGAAACCTGGGGAGAGCAATGCACAGTGAAGCAGATGGTAATGCTTTACAAAAAGACTTGAATAGATTGCATGAATGGGCAGGTAAGTGGAACTGTCAGTTGAATGTTGCCAAATGTAAGGTTTTGAGATTTGGTAAGCCTATGATGGGATGCAAAGTATGCACTTGGTAGGGAAACTTTAAAGGAAGTAGAGGGAATGAGAGATCTTGGAGTGATGGTGGACAAGGACGTGAAATTCAGGGGCTACATTGCACAAATTGTGAAGACATCACATTGAATAATGGCAATGATGCAGAGAACCCTGACATGCAGAAATAGAGAGATTATGATTCCGGTGTATAAAGCCTTGATCAAGTCTCATGTGGATTATTGTGCACAGATTTGGTCACCGGGTTTACATGGTGACGACAATATGTTGGAAAGGGTACAGAGAAGATTCACAAAGGTAGTCAGTGGTCTTTTGAATGTGGAATACGAGGACAGATTGAGAGAATGTAAGTTGCAGAGCCTCATGAATAGGAGAAAGGTGGTGGATATGATTGAGACATATAAGCTGGTCAGGGGTTGTTATCAGGAGGTAGACGTGGAAGAGATTTTTCATAGAGATGGGAGTAGAACAAGAGGCCATTGCTGGAAACTGTATAAGGAGGGTGTGAGCAAAGGAGTGAGAAGCAGGTTTATGCATGGAGGGTGGTTGATGAGTGGAATGCATTGCCTGAGCGTGTTTGGATGTGGACACATTGAATCAGTTTAAGACGCAATTAGATGAAAATTGTATGCAATAATGAGTACCTCCTATGATGAGTCTCTGACTCCATGAAGGTTAAATGTTAATAATAATAATAATAAATCATCATAATAATAATATATATATATATATATATATATATCATATATTATCATAGCTCCAAGACAGAGGTATTAATAAAAGACCCAGTCATTATCTCAGAAGTGGCAATGAGTAAGGTATTGAAAAAGTTGGTGAAAGGCAGAATTCAGGAATACGTGGACAGAAATATGATACCCTGTGGCAGGGCTGTCCAAAGCACTGCCCATGTGCTGCATGAAGCCTGTGGTGCGATTATTTTGTGTGGCCTGCCTGTAGGTATGGAATTTCACGAGCAAAAAAATAAAATACCAATTTGAATCAAATGTGTATTAGATATTTTAATTCTATCACTAATTGATAATCTCGATCTTGGTAATTTTATTTGGAATTTTTACATCACTATATACCCATGTGTTTTTGAAATATTAGATGTGTCAAAAAAGTGTTCTTACACCGTTTTGTTCCAATGCACATGCTCCGCACTAATTGCTTCATCAGTGTGCAATTAGTGTTGTTCGTTTCTTCAGCTTTTAAGGTTGTGTCGCTGCTGCTCACCAAATTACTAGATATGCATTGTGATGCAGCCATTGGATAAATCTTTTTTTTTTTTTAATGCAGCCCTCGGATTACTTAAGGTTGGGCTGCCCTATGGGGAACAGCATTGCTTTGTGAAAGATAGGCTTGCTTGAGTAATTTTGTGTTAACAGTTGAGTTGGATCAAGTAATACTGCTGGACTTTTCAATACATTTGACAGGATACCACATGTGACTCTATTACATAAGTTGGAGCAGTTTAGTTTAATGTGAAGCTGGTGATATGGATAAAAGGATGCCAGACACCAAAGAGTATATGGTTGATTTAAATTTGAAGTCAGGAGAAAGTAGATGACCTTTCCACAGGACTCTGTATTTAGGCTGCTGTTATTTAATTCTTATACTAGTGGTAAAGGAAATTATTTAAGCAGAAGTATCTATTTGTTTGTTGATGTACTAACACTAGGAAAAGCAATGAAGATGTTACTTCCTATACATAAGGTTGGCTTCAAGTTTATGGACTTACTGGGTCTAATGAGGCCCTCACTCCAGAAACGTTTTTCAAATTATAATGAACCAGATCTTATATAAGATTTACCATCCTCCAAAACTGAGTTAGTGGTCATGCAATATTATCAATATAATGTAATGCAAATTTTGCTGATTTTTTCTGAACAAAAAAAGCATCATCGTCATCATATTCCCATTATGTACCTTCAGTAAGTGGCAGGAAATTATGATTGTACTACATGAAAAAGTTACTCATTATTAATTTCTGATTGACAGTTTTCTCCAAATTAATTAATCATCTGTCAAGAATACAGTATTATCAGATCTTATGTTACTGTTTTCTAAGGCACTTTTACTGTATCAGTCTGTTTACTGGTCTTTTTCCTGCCAACCTGACAAAGAACAATCGTTTTGCTAATCTCTCCTCTCCCATTTAGTGACCAGACCATCTGAGATTAGCTCTGTTAACACATTCCTAAATGTTAACAATGGCAAGATCTTTCCTATTATCCTTATTTTTGATATCGTAATGTTATTAATCCTCCCCCCATCTGTCCATTCTCCTAATCTTTCTCTGAATTCTCATATCTGTGGGCACTTGTCTTTGAACAAGCGTCTTACTTCTAACACTGTCTTCTATATAGCTAATTTGGTGTCTTGACTCATTTTTCTCTTATTCCATATGCACTGCTTGGAAAGAAGTCAATGGACACCCTCAGGGGAGGGGTGCATCATGCCATGTAACAAGTCACATGTGTAGCCTGTATAAATTGGAGGAATGTGATGCTCTCATGTCAGTGCAACTTTGTCCAGATGAAATGGCTGCAAGAAGGGAACTGATGGAGTTTGAAAGAGGCATTATGATAGGATGCATTGTTGCGGGCCTATCTTTTTGGCAAATTATTAACAAATGGGGCCATTTCAGGATGAAAATCAGTGATACCATACTAAGATGGAAGCGCAGGGAGGCAGTTGCAAGTGATACCCACAGTGGATGATGTACCATACTCAGCAAATGTGACTGTAGGCTGCTGTGAACGATAATATACAAAAACTGGCATTCATTGGCACAGGGAGGCAATTGCAAGTGCTACCCACAGTGGATGATCCACAATACTCAGCAAATGTGACCGTAGAATGCTGTGAACGATAATATACAAAAACTGGCATTCATTGGCTGACATGTTGAATGCGGAGTTCCGGCATCTACTGGAACACAAATCTGCACAATGAAAACATTCAGAACTGAGGCTCACATAATGGGTTTTCATGGTAGGATAGCAAAATGCAAGTCCCCACATTACCTGAACTAACATGCAACATTTGCCTTCAGTGGTTGCAAAGAGCATACACAGTGGAACGTGAAAGCTTGGAAAGCTGTGTTATGGAGTGACAAATCACACTGCATTCTCTACTGAACAGATGGATGTGTGAGTGCAGCAGATGCCAGGTGAATGTCTATTAACAGAGTGCATAGCCCCAACTATGAAATTCAGAGGTGGCAGAGTGATGGTATGTTCCTGTTTTTCCTGGTTTGGCTTCAGACCTCTGTGGTGCCACAAACATTGAATTCTGAGAGGTATCTGAACATGTTGCATAATACAATCCTACTTTTTGGCATTTCTATGGGACTGACCTTTCTCTCTTTCAGCATGACAATGCACAATGACATGAGGCTGCCTGCTGTAATTGTGTGCTTTGTGGACACAAATGTCACCACACTTGACTGGCCTGCACAGAGCCCTGATCTCAATGTTATTGAACATCTTTCGGATGAACTGGTGCATGGAGATGAAGTCAAGGGACATCTGTCTCACAACAGTACAGAACCTCATTACATGTCTACAGGAAGAATGGTCCAAAATTTCCATTTTTGCTATTTTATGCTTGTGGAAAGTATGCCCTGTACTACTAGTACTGCTGCAGTTACTGCGGTGAGAGGAGGTCCTACATCTTATTAAGGTGAGGCACCATGGTTGTTTCTTCCTCACACTATGGTGTCTGTTGACTTTTTTTAGGTATATATATAATGTATGTATAGATACATTATATACATTTGTCTTTTATTTTTTGCATAATCCCAAAACCTTGCTCTAGGCATCAAACATGGAACTTTTTCAACATACTCATATTTCCAATAAGTGGTTTCACACTGTGATGAAAGTCATCACCCACCTAGAGTTCCCTCCCCATGGGGCACTTCTTTGTGATGAAAGAGACCTCCAAGTGATGTTACTAGCATTTTTCATTATTCCTCTTTTTTTTTTTAATATTTATTTTCTTCTCATATTCTTTGCTCTACTTCTCCTATCTTCTAGACCACATAAATGAAATCCAACAATGCCCTACTGCCAAGTCTGCCATGCAGTGCAACCCATTGACATCCAGAAAGAGGGATCCTGGCAGTCTTGGAAGACAAGCTGTCTGGGATGGCTTGGCCTTGGCCAAGATGAGTCAGCTAGTGACCTTACCTGTAAGTGTCATTGTGTTGCATGTTGTTACTTTCCACAAGAACTTCAACTGACTGGATAAATGAGCAAAAGAATGGGGTTACAACACCATATGAAATTCTTATTGCTTTGAAATTCCAGAAGTAAAGATGGCATGCACAGCATACAGTTAGTTTGGATATCTTGAGGAGATAAGAGATATGTAGATAATGGTGTATGAGGACCCAAAATTTAGGGGACAGATTGCTACAATGTGTGGCCAGCACAAAAAGGTCACTGACATGTTGATGCAAGGAGATCATGGTTTTATTGTACAAACTTTGGTCAAGTTGCATGTGGATTACTGTGCACATATTTGGTCACTTGGTTTTCAAAAGGAATGAAAACATATTGGAAGGAGCACATAAATGTTTGACTATGGTGCTTTCTGACCTTTGAAATGCTGAGCATGAAGAAAGATTGGGTAAATGTAATTTTTTTTCTAGTGGAAAGGGGAAGGGGATGTGATTTACACATACAAATTGGTAAGGATTATTTCCAGATTAATGTAGTTTCTCATATATATGGGGGTGAGGGGGAGAACAAAAGGCCATCCACGAGAGCTGTATAAGGAGGTTGTGACTTAGGGAGGAGATTTTTTTTTTTTTGCCTGGAGAGTGGTGGGTCATTGGAATCTATTACATGAAAGAGTGATAAGCATGGGGACAGTGAATGTATTTTTTGACACAATGTGATGAGCTGTGCATGCAACAGTGTGACTTCCTATGATTAGTCTAAGGATCCAATCATATATTAACAATAATAATAACAACAACAATAATAATAGTGATGATGATGATTTAGCCCATCCCACCCAATTCATTAATATAGTGAAACTTCTTTGACAGGTCAAAGGCCTTCAACCAGGAAAGCAATATAAGTTTCGAGTCAGAGCAGCTAATAGACATGGTGATTCAGATCCATTAGAAGTAGATAAACCAATAATTGCAAAAAATCCATTTGGTAAGATATTTTTATTTAAATAAAAATCTCCTTAGTAAAATCTTATCATTTATATGTATATATATTGATAAATTTAAAAATGGCTTTATAAACACCAGCTCAAAACTCCCGTGCGGTGGCTGGGATAAGAATAACACTGACGTAAAGGTGACTGAAATAGACGCTGAGTTTCACTCTGTTAAGGTTTTTGCCTTGAGGGAGCAATTTGAGTCTACGGGGAGGTGTTCTCCGGCACGGGCCGGTGAGGGACCTTGTCGGTGGATGCCTTTCCCTGGAATATGAGTGGTTCTGCTCGGTGGTGGGGGAGCCCGTCACTAAGTGGAGCCAACACTGAGTTGGATGGTCTTTTGGCTACTATGGAGTGGTCTAGGGATTGTCCTAATTTTTAAGTTGCAGGAGGGTAATTATTATGGGAGATTTCAACTATGGTAACATTGATTGGAAGGAGGAGAGGACACATGGGAGGAAGGAATTGGATTTTATGCAGTTATTAAGGAATAACTATGTGCGACAGCATGTAATGGAAAATACTAGAGGTCATAGAGTGCTTGACCTGTTAATTGCATCTGAGAATTTGGCTGTAACGAATATGACCACATTTCCACCAATTGGTGAGAGTGATCATGGGGGTCTTGACTTGGGAGGTGGATAAAGGTGTAGAATTTACAATTAAGACAGGGTACATGTGGAATTATCGGGCTGGTAAGTATGACAAGCTTAGGAGATTGATTGGCTCAGTGCCATGGCATGTACAACTGCAAGGGCTAGAAGTTGACAGTGCATGGGAGGCAGTTAAAAATTGTTTGCATGAAGCAATGGCTGACGGTATACCTAGAGTCCGAATAATAAATCAAGTAGGAGTTAAATGGATGAATAACACCATTAAGCTTGAGCTGCAAAAAAAGAAAAAACTATGGAGGTAATTTAAGGAGAAAGGTGACCGGCAGGCACATGAACAGTATAAAGCCCGGGCCAGAAGGGTAACGAGTGTGGTAAGAAAAGCAAAAAAGGATTACGAAAGAACATTGACCATGCAGGCTAAAGAGAATCCTAAACAGTTTTTTCGATATGCTGCAAGTAAAAGAAAAAATGTATATGGCAGAATGATTTTAAAGAATGCCGATAGTACGGAGGTAACAGATTCAGTTGATATAGTTGAATTACTGAGCAAGCGCTTTGCAAGAGTATATCATCCAGGTGGTGACATTGCAGAAATGAATGAACCAATAGATTATATGGGAATTGTGGTGAATGAGGTGGAGGTGAGTAGTCTATTGCAAAACCTCAATGTCAATACATCTGTGGGATTGGATGGTATACCAGCTCGTGTCGTACATGAAGAAGCTAAAGAATTGTCAGTACCCTTGACCATTTTGTTTAATCTGAGTCTCAGGTCTGGGTTAGTTCCGAGGGGGGTGGAAAGAGGGGAAAATAGTTCCACTGCATAAAGGAGTTTCCAAGACTACTGTTGTAAATTACCGACTGATTAGCATATCAGGAATCATTGTCAAGAAGAATACAGGATTCGATAGATGAAAATGGGATACTGTATGTGGGCAACATGGTTTTGTGAAGGGTAGATCATGCCTCAGTAACTTGCTCACATTTTATAACACAGTGACGGCTGAACTGGATAAGGGTAATGGGTTTACAGTGATTCTACTGGACCTTGCCAAGGCCTTTGACAGGATACCACATAGAACTCTAATCAGTAATTTGGAGCAGATGGAGATGGATATAGGGTTGGTGAGATGGATAGGAGGGTGGTTGATGGAGCGATACCAGAGATTGGTTTATTCAGCAGTGGAGTCCAAAAGACGGCTTCTGACTAGTGGTGTGCCGCAGGGTTCTGTTCTTGGACCACTACTTTTCAATTTGTTCATTAACAATATAGGAAAGGATCTGAGAGGAAGTGTTCACTTGTTTGCTGATGATGCAAAGTTGGGTAGAGCAATTGTGAGTGCACAGGATGTCAAAATTTTGCAGGATGATTTGGGTAGTTTGGAGGACTGGGCTAGGGAAAATGGATGTCAATTTAATTTGGCAAAAAGTAAGGTTATGCATTTTGGAGTGAAAAGATTAGTAGCAGTATATCACATTGGTGGAACCGTACTCCAGGAGATTGATGAGGCCAGGGATTTGGGAGTGTTGGTGGATAGGGAGTTGAAGTTTAGGGGATTCATCGCAAAAGTGGCTAAATCAGCTCATCAAATCACTTGGTTACTGAAAAATACTTTAACAAGCAGAGACAAACAGGTTATTGTTTCTCTGTATCGAGCCTTGATAAGACCCCACTGGACTACTGTGCCCAGATATGGGTCCCAGGGTTTCTTCTTGATGGGGAGGAGTGGAGAGGATCTAGAGACGAGTAACCAAGATGGTGGCAGGTCTGTGGAATGAACCTTATTGGAACACATTGAAGATTTGTGGGTTACAAAAATTGGTTGATAGGCGGAAAAGGGATGATATGATTGAGACATTCAAATTACTGAAGGGTTTCTATAAGATTAATCCAGAAGATATTTTTGAGAATATGATAGTGCTGGTAGCACTAGGGCCATACATGGAAGCTGGGCAAGAATGTGGTTAACATTCTTGTTAGAGCTAGGTTTTTACTTGGAGAGTGGTAAATGAGTGGAATAAGCTGCCAGAGTCTGTTGTGGGTGCTATGACCGTGAATGAGTTCAAGGTGAGGTATGATAGATACTGTGTGAATGTCGAATAGTTGTTCTTGACATGATGTTAGGGCCTCCCTCAATGAGTCTGTCGACTTCTTGGAGTTGCCCGAAATAATAATAATAATAATTATATATTTAAATTTGCATAAATTTAAATTTGTTATGGAATAATAATATATATGAATTTTGACACATATATGTCTAAGTTAAGGGGATAATAAATCTCGTATTATTTTACAACTGGGTACAAAACTCGGAGATCGAAATCTAAGATTTTCATGCCGAAGAACTATCGGCGAGTCCAAGCGTAAGTCATTACTTGGGTAGTACAACAATATGGCAACTCGTGTCAAAGGTGGAGCAAGCTCCGTCACTATCCTTAATATTTTCTCATAATGTAAAAACCCAGCTCCTAGGAGATGTATTACTGTTTTTCATTATGAGGAGAGGTCATTACCCAGACTGGTTTCGACCTTTATTAAAGTCTCATCAATGAATAGGTTGACCTGGAACACCAAGGTTTAAGTGAACCGAACTTACATATACCCCTACTAACGAATTGCCAGACTGGTGTTCCCATATATTATTATTACTATGATCAAGAGCCAAGAGGCTATTTTTCCAGCGATATAAATTAAGTTAAGAGGATAATAAATCCCGTATTATTTTACAGCTACTCATTGATGAGACCTCAATAAAGGTCGAAACCGGTCTGGGTAGTGAACTCTCCTCATAATGAAAAACAGTAATACATCTCCTAGGAGCTGCATTTTACATTATGAGAAAATATTATGGATAGTGACAGAACTTGCTCCACCTTTGACACGAGTTGCCATAGTGTTGTACTACCCAAGGGATGCCTTATGCTTGGACTCGCTGATAGTTCTTTGGCATGAAACTCTTAGAATTTCAATGGATTTCGATCTCTGAGATTCGTACCTGGCTGTAAAATAATACGGGATTTATTATCCCCTTAACTTAATTTATATCACCGGAAAAATAGCCTCTTGGCTCTTTATAACATATATGTCTACTTAAATGTGTGTATGTATGTATTTCATTTTCCTCCCAATAGTAATCCTACAAGGAGGTAATTTATTCCTACATGCTCCATTGCATACAAATCATATATTACATGTAGCTTCCAAGCACTGATTAACATTTATATTTCCAATTTTGTATCTATATTCATATGTATATTTATGCTTCTACATCTGTATATACATTTATGTTTCTACATCTGTATGTACATATTCTGACCTTTACATCCATATTTATATTTTTATATATACAGCATACCTCTCATAGTCCAGGTAATTGTTTCCACCGATATCCCAGACTGTTTGAAACTGGACTAATCGAGGAACTAAATACATATAAAAAATGATAATTGGTTCCAAAAATCTTTTGTTTTTTTTTGATAAGTTTTCGAACTGATGACTCATCCTTTCCTTTTTCATGGCCTATTTTAGCAAAGGATGCACCTTCTTCATGAAGCTTGATTATATCGAGATTTTGTTCTAAAGTGAGCCATTTACGTTTCTTGGTGACAGAATCACTTTCATGTTTTCTTTTTGCACTCATTATGTAGTTTTTTTAAATGGGATTAAAATTTAATTATCACAAATCAACTTTATTGTAGATTTGCACATCGAAAACTGATAGACATAGAAGTTAATTCAACATTAAAGTTCACAAACGTCCACTGCTTACTCGTACTATACATAGTTTACACATTAAGACGTTGAACATAATGCCACGTTTACATTCTTGTGGTCTAGGTACATACGTAAACAACAGGGAACCCCCAAAAAAATTTAAATATCATATTGCATAACTTTAAAACCGCATAAAAGTAAACCGCACAAAAAGAGACTTGACTGTATAAAGGGGAAAAAACCCAACATTTATGTATACAAAAAATTATTTTGTGTACTAATTTTTTAGGATTTAAAACAGGACTATAGTGAATCCGGACTGATCGAAGCCGGACTATGCGAGGTATTGCTGTATGTATATTTACCATTTATAATTCATACAATATCAGTAATTTATGTTGCATTACAATGAGTGGAATTAATTAATTATGAGTATTACTTTTCGATAAGTCTCTGTTTTGACACAGGCCACTTGTCTCCAGAAGTGATGATGTGTTGTATTTGGGACATCCGGATGGAGTCCAGTAGCTGATCATAAAGTATGTGGTCAACAGTCTGTTGAAGGTGTGTGGGCTACAAATGCATGATAGTGATTCCAGAATTTGGAATCTGTGTAAGTAGTGCCTTAGTTTTCCATGTCCCATTAGTAGCATGGTTAAACCTGGAGATATCGTGTGTTTTCAGCTGGAGTCTGCTTCTGATGCTTGGCAAGAATTCTTTTGTTGTTGATCCATTTTTTGATGTGTTCCATTCTTCTTCCAACAAGTCTATACTTTCTTCTGCAAGTGTTTTTTATAGCAGATTTCGAGTACTTTTGGTAGCTTGTTCTAGCCGCTTCTTTAGCCAGCTGATCCACTCTCTTGTTTCCTGCTATCCCAGTATATGCGTTCACCCAACAGAACTTGATTTCCCATTCCTCTACAATGAGATTCCAAACCAGATTTCTTGTCTGGTCTGTTGATGCTATATGGTTGTTCTGGTTTTTTATGCTGTCTGTAGCACTTCTACTATCACTGTAAATTGTTGCTATCTTTTGATGAGAGGTGTCGAGTTCTAATTCCCAGAGATATGTAAGTAATTGAGCTATAGCAAGTTGTTCTGCTCGGCTGTTGGAACAGAGAGGATGCAGTCTAGAGAAGTGTTCTTGTATAATGGGCTGCCAGTTATAGGCAATGAAAGAACAGCCGACATTCCCTCTGGTTTTGCTTCTGTCTATATATATGGAATTCATCACTTTCAGAGATTTCCTTCTTCTTGATGTATGTTCTCTTTGCTGGATTAAGCCACATACTGTAGTAAAGCAGACATTCACAGCAATTTGGATCAATGTTGTAATTTTCGTTATATCTTCCAGAAGTGACTTCATACATAAGAGAGAATTCTTGTATTTTCAGGTAGATCGGTGTTAGAGCTGCAATGACACAAGCTGACTTGAAAGATATTGTTCTGTATCCTTTAATTATATGTATGGCTATAAGGCGTTGAACTCTGTTTAGCTTTTGACATATTTTAGTGAATGTTTCCAGGCAGGTGCAGCATAAGATATTAATGGCAGTATAGCTCTGGTATATATTGTTTTCAGTGCTCATTGGCCTAATCCCTACTTAATCCTTGCTGACTTTGCTAGAAGGTTTACAATATAAGTTTTTTTTAGTTTACAATAGTTTTTTTACAATAAAGTTTAGTTTTTTAAGCTTTATTGACAATATATGAGATGTGCTTGTTGGAGATAAATATTTCATCTGTTGTTACTCCTAAGTACTTTAGCTACTGGCTACCTCGAGAACTTCTCCGTTTCAGGTTTTGATTTTTTATGTGAGATGTGGAGCACTTTAGACTTGGTGCTATTGAAGGTAACTTTCTTCTCGTGTGCCCACTCTGCAATTTTAAAAAGTTCTTCATTGATTTACTTATAACTGTAAGCCATTGCATCCCTGAATCATTATCATCAGCAGAAGCTATGACTTTTGTTTCAGTAGTGGAAAAAAGTCTTAATAGTGATTTGTACTGGATGTTCCAGAAGCCTGGTTCACAACAGAAGCCTTGCGGGCAGTTTCGTTTGTCTTCTTTCATTACAGTTGTGGTTTTTATTGTCATGGTTGCTCTTCTGTCTGTAAAATTATTTGTTGTAAGATAGAGTAAGTTTTTTGGATATTTTAAATCTTTTAATTAATTGATTATGGCTGGCCACCATGCAGCATCGAAAGCTCCTTGTAAATTGAATGAGATCAGTAGTACGTCTTTTTTTTTTGTTGTTGTAGACTGTCTTCTGTGAACTCTTTAACCTCCATAATTGTGTCTACTGTGCTTGATTGTAGGTTTCTTGAGTTTTATTCGATTTATCGGAAGTTTTTCTAGCACCTTAATAGCAACGTTTATGAGACTGATTGGCCTGTATTTGCTAATTTCATTGGATGTTTTTTTCTTGGTTTGATTATAGTCAAATCAGCCCTTTAGAACACACACGCAATTTACAGACAAAAATACTAGCTGTGGTGGTGGTTGTGGGCAGTAGATGTCGTTGATGTAGGTGATTAGTAGTAGAAGTTCGGTGTAGTAGTGTAGATCGAGCTTTGTATAGTAGGTGTCCTCCTGCGATGAGTCTTCGGACTCCTTGGAGGTGTCACGAATAATAATAATAATAATAATAATAATTATGGGTATAATTTTAGGGCATTTCCAAACTAAAGGAAATAGCCTTGTTTTTAGGTATTCATTGTAAACTGTTGTTATGAATTCGGGGAATTTGACAAATGCTCTTAGGAGTATATCGTTGGTTATTCCATCCTCTCCAGGAGTTTTTCTTGGATCCATTGATCTTAATACTCAATTTCATTAATTGTAAATAAGTTGTCATTAGGAGTATCTATGTCTGTTTTCATTCTTTGTCTCTAAGTTTTGTGGATTTAATCATCTGTTGATTCATCGGCATCAGGAATAAACTTATTTATCATAATAGCTGCAGTTTCTGCTAAGTTTTTAGTGTAGGTACCATCTCTTTTCTTGCTAGTTGATAATATAGGTGTTGTCTTATTCTTGCTTCTTACTAATTTATGTATGCAATTCCAAGGATTCGATATGGTTGAAACAGTATACAGAATTTTTTCCACGATTCTGTTTTTGCGATTGTAATTTTGGACTGATAGCTGTATTTGGCTTTATAGTAGTTCTGTCTTCTTTCTCTTAAATTTTGGTTATTGTGCGTTTTTTGATATAGTCATCTGAGTGAATTAACGCATTTTCTTAGAACTGTTAGTTCGTCATTCCACTGCTTCTGCACTTCCATCAGGAAGCGCAGAAGCAAGGAAATCTCTATTGGCTTGTGCTGATACCCAGATGGCTAGGTTTATGTCTAAGCTGAACTGTTGTTTGCTGATCCCATTGAAGTGATTTTCTGAGATTTGGCATGAAAATTCTCTTTTTAATGCTTTTACAAATATCTCTAGATTGGTTTTATTGGTGAAGTACTTGAAATTAATGTGATGGTTTGTGTTGTGTACTCTGTTCCGTGTGTGCGTGTGTGCGTGCATGCATGCGTGCGTGCGCGTGCGTGCGTGCTTGCGTGTGTGCACATGCATCAGATTTTGCTAAAACTTAAGTAACAATGACTGGGAGATATCCATAGGACAACCAAGACATATATTTTGACTATCTTAGATGATAGTCAAAATTCCCATAATTCAAATTTATGTCATGACTGTCAGGCCATTCACTTTTTTGAAATTATATTCAAGTTTTACATCTTACTATACCCATGAGATCATCCTTCACCAGTCCATCCACAGGAATGAGAGTATAATAATCTCCAGGATTTATTCTTTTGAAGCAAGAATCAAATTGTAAAAACAATCAGATTAACAGATATCATCAATTCACAATACTAGACACTAGACATTTCTGTCTATGACATCATCAGTACAGAATAAAGAAGCATTACCTCAAAAGTGAACTACTGATGACTCAAGTATCCTTGAGTCATTAATCTAATCTATGCTGGTATGGGGAGTTTTATTTTTTAAATGAAACTTGCCAATACTTTATCTTTTAAGAAGAAACTATCTTAGTATATTAAAAGCTATAGGCAGAAAATTTTAAAAAAGGACTAGTCTTGAACCATATTGTTGTTAGAACTAACTGGTATTAATGATCATCATTGGTATTTAAACCATATTTGAGTTATTAAGTACTAGTAGATAGGGAAAAAGAAAGATAATATTTATTATGTAAATCTTAAGTAAATGTTGCAGAATCTTGTCAGTAATAGTGAAGACTAAACTCCTTTTGTTAGTAAGTTCTTGTGTGGACTGTTCCTCAACTTTCCACACAAGAACTTACTAACAAAAGGAGTTTAGGCTTCACTATTACTGACAAGATTCATAGCAAATCTCTTCAGAATGCCAATATGTTCTGGAAAGAAACTATAGTCCTCTTATCATTAGACAGTGGATAGTCTTTTACGTAGTTTAGACATGGTATACTTGAAGCAAAGCACATCTCTGAGGATCATAATTATGGGTTGAGAGAATAACAGAATTAATTGTGAAGAGAAGAGAGACTGGGAAAGTTGTGAAACAGACTGCACTCATTACCTGAATGCAGGTAATGTCCCCCGACACCATATTATGCAGCAAAACAAAAGTAGAAGTTTTATTTTAGCACCATGTGCAGTACAATTTCCTAACAATGTGCTTCAAAATGACTGATAAGTAAAATTGCTTCTAAGAATTTTTGAAGATTATTCTTCTATTCCTTTGCCCCAAGAAAGAAATTCCTTCTAATTTTTGCAGCTTTTTTTTTCCTAAGAAAAGAATTTGCCCTTAATCCTTTATATTTTTATATTAATCCTTTAATCCTTTTTATATTTTGAAACATCTGAGATTAAAAAAAAAGTTTAAAATAAGAAGTCATGAAGCTTTATGTAAAATTATTTTTTCAGGCATCCACATGGAATCAAAGACTGATCATGGAAGATCCACATTAGTATTATTGACACAGTATTTATCATATCTTTGAATTTATTCCCTTATATAGCACTTACAACCACCTCTGGCAATCTGCCCGTATACACCCTTCCCACAGCATAAAATCTAGTCCTAACATCTTTTATGATTACATGTTTGCACAATTTCCAGAGGGTGACCTATTGTTCTCTCCATTCCTAACAAATATTGCACACAAAAAAAAAAAATAAATAAAGTCTTTCTTGCTCAGTTTTATAAAACCCCTTTAATAACTTATATTTCTATCATGTTCCCTTTTATTTTGGCTATCAACTAGTCTTTGTAGCCCACAGAGTTTCAGTCTATTATCATCATAGGAACATTTCATAGACCTCTCACAATGTTGGTCGGCTGACTCTCGTAGATCATCTCCACCACTTCCTCATTCAGGATTTCAGGCAACCAGATTTGTGCACACAGTCCAGATATGGCCTTCTAAAACTTTATAATGAGGAATAATAAATTACTTATCTCTTCTTGTCAGCATGTTTGCAACAACTGTGTAATCTGATCCTCAGCAACATCTCTTTCATGTAGATAAACTTATACGTTGATTACACGACTTTAAATTTTTCAGGAAATGACAATGTATGCTAAAATATTTAAAATATTAATTTTAAAAAATTTACTCAATACCTTCCTATATAGTATTTTATTCCTATGCACTCAGTTCTCCTCTCCCCTTGTTTCTCAATGCAATGCATAATTAAATATAAAAAAAAAGTAGTTATAGAGGTTCATGGTTCTATGCAGTGATATTGCTAGAGTTAACTGAGGGAAAGTTATGCTTTATTTTCCTTTGCTTTTATTATTATTATTATTATTACCTGACCTAAATGGAGTCAAGAAATTCATCAAAAGAGGCACACACACACACTGTCACACAAAACAAATTGCCACTCATCAAACCATGCCTTTAGCTCATTCAGTGTATATGCATTCATAACACTCACAGACAATACATTCCACTCACCCATCTCTCTCTCTCTCTCTCTCTTCATGCCTGCTTTTTTTTGTTACTTTCTTGATCATCATCATCATCAACTTCCTGACATGTACCCTCAAGGGGTGTACAGGATATGATAGTACTACATGAAACATTTACATTATTACTAACTTCCTAGCTACAATTTTCCTCCAAATCAGTCTATTACTTGTCAAGACTCCAATATTATCATTATCAGATCTTATATTTCTATCGTCTAAGGCACATTGTACCGTATCAATTCACCTATATCTGGGTCTTCCTCTGGGTGGTTTTCCTGCCAACCTGGCAGAGAACACTTGTTTTGCTAATCTTTCCTCGCCCATTTTGTTTAAATGAAAATACCACCTGAGATTAGCTCTGCTAACGCATTCCTGGATGCCGACAATGTCAAGTTCTTTCCTAATATCCTCGTTTTTAATATGATATTGCCATTGATGCCATCTGTTCACACCTCTAATCTTTCTCAGGGCTCTCATATCTGCAGTCTCTAGTCTTTGGTCAAGTGTTTTACTTCTGACCCAGCTCTCAGATCCATAAGTTAAAACTGATTTGAACACTGTCTTGTATACAGCTAATTTAGTGTTCCGACTAATTTCTCTCTTATTTCATATGAATTTATTCAGTTGACTTCCCACCATATCAGCTTTGCTGATTCTGTTGTCTATTGCCATATTTAATTTACCGTCTTCACTAAAAATCGTGCCTAAGTAGGTGAAATGTTTTACTTGTTACACAGGTTCTCCGTTCACAATGCAGTTGATATTTTCAATGATTCTGCCTATTTTCATTGTCTTTTCATACCATATCTATTACAACAGTTATTCAATTTAGTCAAGGAATCTTGCAGACTCGTAGAAGATTTATTGATAAATATAACATCGTCTGCATAAAGCAAAGACCTGACATTAACATTTCCAATTTTGATATCATGTTTAATACCACTTTCCTTCATAATGTGATCCATATAGATAATGAATAACAGAGGGGATAATGTACATCCTTGTCTCACACCAGATTTAACATTAAACCATCTTCCTGTACTTCCATCAATTCTAACTGCTGACTTACAACTCAAATAAAGACTAAGGATTGTTTGATATAATGCCCCATTGACACCATATAACTGCAGTGTATTGAATAGCTTCTCTCTTGGCACCTTGTCATATGCCTTTTCCAAATCGACAAAACTTAAATGCAGATCTTTGTTATATTCCCATGCTTTCTCGACTATTTGTCGCAAAGTGAAGATCTGATCCTGACAGCCTCTATTTGGCCTGAATCCAGCTTGTTCTTCACCAAGCTTTTCTTCCACAATTTTTCTCAACCGTTTCTCAAGTATACTTACATAGATCTTGCCAGGAACACTCAATAGGGAAATACCTCTGAAATTCTCACATTCAGTTTTATTTCCCTTTTTATATATGGGCACTATTAGAGCTCTACTCCAATCATCGGGAATTCGTCCCTCTGTCCAGGCCTTCTGAACTATGCAGTGCAGCCACTGTAAGACTTTTATACCACCATACTTCAGCATTTCTGGTCGAATATCATCTACTCTTGCTGCCTTTCCACATTTCAAGCCTTTGATGGCATTTTCTACTTCAAGTATGGATATGCATTCCTGACTGCATGCCTGTTGAGAGTTTTTTTACCACTGTGCTATCACTGCTTGTTTCATTTAGCAATTTTTCGAAGTAATTACTCCATACTTCAAGGATATCTTTTTCTCTCGTTTTCATGTCACCTTTATCATCTCTAACTCCTTTTACAGCACTCTTTCCTCCATTTCTATGCTTCTTCAACAACCCCCAGAATATCTTACCACCTTCTTGATATTTATTTTCTATGTTCTTGCCAAAGTCCTCCCATGACTTCACACTAGTTTTACACAGTGTTTCACTTTCTTACATTTGTCTCTGTATTCTCTAAGAGCAAAAGCTGACTTATTTCCCAGGAACTTTTGATATGATTTCTTATTTTCCTTCACTGCCTCTTTAACTTCCTGTGTCCACCATGGAGTTCTGATTTTTCTATCCTTGCAGACAACCTCACCACATGCCTCTCTGGCTGAATCAATCAGGGGTTTTCTTCAAGGCTTGCCACTGAATCTCCAAGGTTTGGTTCTTGTTCTCAAACTCTTTCATTTTTTCTTCAATAAACTTTGTGTATGTTAGTTTACAGCTAACATCTGAGAGCTGCTCAACTTTTATTTGCTTTAAAACTTTCTTACGTGTTATTCTTTTTAATATGAAATTCAATTTTATCCTGCTCAAGACTAAATAGTGATCGCTTCCAATTTCAAATCCTCTGTACACCACCAGGGAGAAAACATCACTATCAACAATAACATAGTCAATGAGACTTTTCTTATTCCTTGCCTCTTCTCTCCATGTGAATTTGTGCACATTTTTATGTTGGAACATGTTATTAGTAATAACCAGTCCATGTCCTGAGCAGAAATCCAACAGGTATTTGCCATTATTATTAGCTTTGCTCTTTTCTCCAAATTTTCCCAAAATATTTTTGTATGCCTGACAATCATTTCCTACTCTGCTATTCAGATCCCCAACATAGACCAACTTTTCCTTTTTCATTGTCTCAGTTGCGTTTTCTAAAGCATCAAAAAATTCCTCCACTTCTACCTTAGTAGAACCTTCTGTGGGACCATAGGCACCAATAAGTCTCATTGTCCAGTTCCCCATTCTCATATTTGCCCAATTCACTCTACTTGAGACTGCCTGCCATTCAAGAAGATTAGCCTTGTATTTTGTGTTGAATACTATGGTTACTCCTTCTTTTCCTTGATTGTCATTGTCTGAATATAACAATTTGTATTTATTGCTCAGAAAGATCTCACCAGTTTTTGTCTTTTTTGTTTCAGTCACCCCTATTATGTCAATCTGGTACTTATCTAATTCCTCAGCTAGCTCCATTTCTTTGCCATTCAGGCTTCTTATGTTGATAGTACTGATCTTTGACTCTGGTGATGTTGAGTTGTGGGTGTGTTTTCAGATTTGTTCCAGTAGCTGACTTTTCGCTGTTTGCCCTGGTTCCCTGGTGAAAACAATGGGGGCCTTGTTTAACCGAGCGATGCTCCAGCCGGCATGAAATTTTGTCATGTTGTACCATCATTTTTTATTTTGGTTTAACCAATAAAAATATAATTTGGTCAGCTAAATCCCAAATTACTAGCCCATCCTTATGTTCAGTATCCAGGTAGATACCTAACTTGGTGCACCACGAGGAGGTGAGGATTGGACATTAGGTCAGAATCCCTAGTCGGTTCTCTGCATTACTTTAAAGGCTATGTGGAGGTCTCCTCTCAGTTATACAGCTTTGACCCTTAAGCACCCCGCTTTCTTGATCATATGCTCCTTATACAGTTTCCAAGGATTGCCTCTTGTTCTACTATCTCCTGTTCTATGAAATTTTTTTCTCCAGATTAGTTTAGTAACAATCTCTTACCAGGTGATATGTTTAGATCATACCTCTCTCCTCCTGCTGTTCACTCTTTTGTGTATAATGTAGGGTGATATATAATTGAAACATCACTAGGCAATGCCCCATCTTATGGTATTTTATTTCATAATGCTTAATGCATACAACAGTTTTCAGTTGTAACCAATGCTTATTCATGCCACCTTCACTCTAATAATAAATTTAGTTCAATCCTTTATCCAAGTGTAAGCAAACAAAGTTTGCACCTGAAAATATCTTCAGGACTGAGGTAAGGTGGTACATACCCTGGCTGCCAGGGGATGTACCACCTTACCTCAGTCCTGGAGATATTTTCAGGTGCAAACTTTGTTTGCTTACACTTGGATAAAGGATTAAACTAAATTTATTATAGTTTAACCAAGTGCAAAATAAACTTCCAACACCTACACTCATATGGTTTTAATGACATGGCACTGCCATAAACCAGCCAGTGCTCAGTTTTGTGGGCTGTTTGTTTATGCAATCATTGTTTGCTGCATCTCTCTGTGTGTTTTAGTGTTGCACTGTGAATTACAAGCTGTTTATAACTTATTTGATTTTATTGTTGTTAATAATGGCAGATAAAAATTGAAGTAAGGATACCATTGCTTCCAGTAAATAGAAGAATACATGTGAACCTATTACATTCGGTACTAAGATTAAAAAACTAATTTTCATTTGCAAAAATTATTCTAAATGTTTTGTTTCTGTAACTTATGTAAATAAATGTTTATTTATGTCATTTATGCACACATTGAATATGACTTAAAAATCTTATTAAAGTCTTCCATGCACCCTATGGCACTCTTCCAGTTGTCCTGAAGATTTCTGCCTCTTTATGACCTCTTTATGTGAGGCAATTAGCCCATGTACAACCTATTCTCAAAAAGGATCTCAAATCTTTACTGACTTAGTTATTATTCATCTTCACTGAATAATAACTAAGTAAAGCAATGGAGAAAACCATCAATACTCAACTCATATGCTACCTTGAAAGTACTCAACTAATAAATGACTGCCAGTATGGATTCTGCCAATGCCATTCAACAGTGGATCTACTCACTTATGTCACCTTTCTCTGGATATGCATGGAAAGGTTTAGCAAATTCAAGTGGTTGCACTTGATTTCTCCACGCCTTTCGACAGTTTGTGGCACAAGGGCCTATTGAGTTAGCTCCCATCATTCAGTTTGTCATGTGACTTCTGCAACTGGGTTGCCAATTCTTTCACTGGCGACACACGTGTGATGATAGATGGTTCCCTATCTTCTAACTATGTAACTAATGGTGAGGTCTCACAAGATTCAGTCCACTCTCACCTATCCTCTTTCTTCTATTTATCAATGACCTGCTCCAGTTGACCATTAATCTGATACTCAACTTTGCCAGTGACAGTACACTACATTCCTCCTTCTCACTTAATAAAACTTTGCACCAAACAAACAACAACCCATAGAATAACAACCACTGCAAACTTAAATTTTGATCTCCAAACTCTTCTTCAATAGGATATGAATAACCTTGTCAATTTTAATGCCTGAAAAACACAGTTCTGCTTTATCCCCCCCCCCCAAAGGATCAATCTTCTTACAATCTAGCCTTTAACAACACCTAAAGCACTAAGTAAGATGATATTTTTCTTCTTGAGATTGTCATGACATCAATACTCTCCATGCATAAACACATCATATCCATTGCTACCTCAGCATCCAAAATATCAGGATTCCTCTTTTGCTCAAGGGATTACTTTACCTCTGAAGAGTACTAACCCTGTACAAATCACAAATTTGCCCGTCCATCTAATATTGCTCATACATATGGGACAGTGCCCCCTACAGCTCTCTAAAAATGCTCAACTCAACACAAATGAGATCATTTAAGCTAATAAATAACTCATCACTTACAAACTTACTCTGACCATTCTTGCACAGGCATTTAGTATCTACTGCATGCATTGTCTATAAATATTTCCATGGTAAATGTTCATCAGAACTGGCATCAATAATTCCCCCCACCTTCTCTCTCTCTTTCTTTCTATCCATTGAAACATGTACTTGCAACCCAACAGCCTTTCACAATCCTACTCCATTCTCAAAGAACAAGTTTTTCTTCCACCTCCTTCACTGCTGCTGCACTCTAGAACAGCCTCTACTCTCATGTCTTTCCCAAGCCTTCAAATCTAACACAAACAAGTTGCTACTTTTTCAAAGCTCTTCCCATACATGGTACTAATGTGCTATAGGTTGACCACCCAACTTCTCATGTATTGTCCCAGCATTGAAAATATAAAACTTTGATGATATTCTAAATGATGAAATTTTCTATACCATGAGAGCTTGGAACCTAATGTGTCATATGATTGGGGTAAATCCTAACATCATCAGGTTAAGAAACGAGTCCATTTTATATAAATGCACAATATTCTAAAAGTGAATATGTTTTTTTTTTTTTTTAATGATGATTAATAAAATAATATGACTTTTGAGATTTCTTACACCATTAAGACCTGGTCACAAATACTAGTTTTACACAAAAATACATTAAAAAAAAAGATCAAATCCAGAACTGTATACTTCAGCCAATTTGTAAAAATGCCTGACTGATGTGGAAGGGACATGATATACAGTTAAGTGAGTTCCTGCTTGATATTCAACACACACAAATTTCAGGCTGGATGTAAAGGATAATTATCCTTTACATCCAGTATGCTCATAACAATTATAATTGTTATGAGCATATTGATAAAAATGTAAGGCTACAGATTAGAAATTAAATTACAGAACAAAGAGTTTAGAAACAAAGTACAGTACAGTACAGTACAATATGAAATACGAGAGGAATCTGAAAAGTTCTTGGCCACGACCATGGATGTCAACACTATTGGTATGTTTTTTTTTCTAAGTTGGTACATCTGTCATAAGCATCCATGTGAAATTGCAAGTCATTCTATCAAGTAGTTTATTTTATACAGCTGTCTGAAGCAAACATGTTGTCTGTATCCCTTGAAATGGATAAAATTGAGTATCGTGGGGTTATAAAATTCTTTGTAAAAGAAGGTTTAACATGAAAAGAAATTCAATTGAATTTCATAAACGTTTATGGACATTCTTCTCCTTCATTTTCAACAATTAAGAAATAGGAATATTTCTTCACATAGATCATCTTCAAGGCTGGTTCGGCCATGTTTAAACTGCCAGGTTTAAACATCGCCGAACCAGCCTGGAAGATGATCTATATGAAGGACTTCCAAAAGGTGTAACAACACCATTGATCAAGTGCACGATATGTTATTGGATGACTGGCAAGTCCAAGTGCATGAAATTGCAGAGACTATAGGCATTTCAAAAGAACGTATAGGATATATGTTGCATGAAGAATTACATATGAAAAAGCTTTGCGCAAGATGGGTGCTGCACTTGCTCACAGCAGATCAAAAACCCACTCGCATGAAAATCTCTGAACAGTGCTTGGTGAGTTTTAACAGGAATAAAACTGATTTTGTGCATCGATTTAATACTATGGATAAGACTTGGATTCACCATTACACCAGAATCCAAACAGCAGTCAAAACAGTGGACAGAAGCCGGTTGTTCAGTGCCAAAGAAGACAAAGTCGGTTCCATCAACAAGAAAGGTCATGACATTGGTGTTTTATTATTATTATTATTATTATTATTATTATTATTATTATTACGGGCAACTCCAGGGAGTCCTTAGACTCTTCGAGGGAGGCCCTAAACATCATGTCCACACAACTATATGACATTCTCATAGTATCTATCATACCTTGCCTTGAACTCACTTACTATCTTAGCACCCACAACAGACTCTGGAAGCTTATTCCACTCATTTACCACTCTAAAAGTAAAAAACCCAGCTCTAACACCCTTGCTAAGCTTCCATAGGTGTCCCCTAGTTCTCCCACCACCAGTTCTGATCTCAAAAATATCCTCTGAATTAATCCTATAGAAACCCTTTAGCAATTTGAATGTCTCAATCATATCTCCCCCTTTTCTGCCTGTCAACTAATTTCTGCAACCCACAAATCATCAAACTGTTCTCATATGGTTCATTCCATAGACCTGCTATCATCTTGGTCACTCGCCTCTGGATCCTCTCCACCTCCTCCCCATCAAGAAGAAACCTAGGTGACCAAATCTGGGCACAGTAGTCAAGATGAGGTCTTATCAAGGCTCGGTACAGAGGTACAATAACTTGCTTATCTCTGCTCGTCAAGGTATTTTTCAACAACTAAGTGATTTGATGAGCTGATTTAGCCACTTTTGCAATGTCTACCCTAAACTTCAACTCCCTATCCAACAACACACCCAAGTCCCTGGCCTCATCAATCTCTTGGAGTACAGTTCCACCAATGTGATATACTGCTGCTAATCTTTTCACCCCAAAATGTAACCTTACATTTTGCCACATTCAATTGACATCCATTCTCCTTAGCCCAGAACTTCAATCTATCCAAGTTGTCCTGCAAGATTTTGACATCTTCTGCATTCACTATTGCCCTACCCAACTTTGCATCATCAGCGAACAAATGAACTGTTCCTCTTAGATCCTTCCTTATATCGTTAATGAACAAATTAAACAGCAGTGGTGCAAGAACAGAACCCTGCAGCACACAACTAGTCACAGGCCGTCTTTTGGACTCTACTCCTGAATAAACTACTCTCTGATATCTCTCCATCAACCACCCACCTATCCATCTCACCAACCCATATCCATTCCTGTATGTTGTAGTTTACGGATTAGAATTCCATGTGGTATCCTGTCAAATGCCTTAGCCAGGTCCAGCAGTATCACTGTTAAACCCCTTACCCTTATCCAGTTCAGCCATCACTGCGTTATAAAACTTGAGCAACTTACTGAGGCATGATCTACCCTTCACAAAGCCATGCTGTCCCCTGTACAGTATCTCATTTTCATCAATCCATTCCTGTGTTTTTCTCTTTACTACTTTCTCCAAGACCTTGACAACGACAACGACTCCTGATATGCTGATTGGTCAGTAATTTTCAACAGTAGTCTTGGATCCTCCTTTATGCAAAGGAACTATTTTCTCCTCTTTCCACACCTTCGGGACTAAACCATACCCGAGACTCAGATTAAACAATATGGTCAAGGGCACTGATAATTCTTTAGCCGCGTCACGTAAGACCCGTGAAGGTATACCATCCAATCCTACAGATGTATTCACATTAAGGTTCTGTAATAGACTATTCACCTCGACTTCATTCATCACAATTCCCTTATAAACTAATGGTTCCTTCATTTTTTTCAATGTCACCACCTGGATGATATACCCTTGCAAAGTGCTTGCTCAGTAACTCTACTATATCAACTGATTCAGTGACCTCCTAACCATCATCATTCCTTAAAATCATTTTGCCGTGTACAGTTTTTTTTTTTTGCTTGCAGCATATTAAAAGAACTGCTTGGGATTCTGTTTAGCTTGCATTGCTAGTTTCCTTTCATAATCCGCTTTTGCTTTTTTTACCACACTTGTTACCCTTCTGGCCTGCACTTTATACCGTTCGTGTGCCTGCAGGTCACCCCTTTCTTTAAATTCCCTCCACATTGTTTCTTTTTTTGCAGCTCAAGCTTAATGGCGTTATTCATCCATTTAACCCCTACTTGTTTTACTATTCTGATCCTGGGTATACAATCAGTCATAACCGCTTGTAAATGCTCCTTGACCACTTCCCATGCTCTATCGACATCCAGCCCTTGCAGTTGTACATGCCATGGCACTGATCCAGTCAATCTCCTAAGCTTGTCATACTTGCCAGCACGGTAATTCCACATATACCCTGTCTTAATCAAAAATTCCACATCTTTTGCCACCTCCCAGGTCAAGACCTTATGATCACTCTCACCAAAAGGTGGCAACATGGTCATATTCATTACAGTTAAATTCTGAGATGCTATTACCAGGTCAAGCACTCTCACACCCCTAGTATTTTCAATTTCATGCTGTCTCAGATAGTTATCCCTTAATAAATGAATAAAATCTATTTCCTTCCTCACGAGTGTCCTCTCCTCCTTCCAATCAATGTTACCATAGTTGAAATTCTCCATAATAATTACCCTCCTTCCACTCATTTCATCAATTTGTTTATTCATACTGTCTCCACCATCTATTCCATCACCTGGTCTATAGCAGCACTCAACTGTGTATTTTGTTCTGCCAGTCTCAATCTCACACCAAATAGCTTCAAATGAGCTCATTTCACTATCCTGCGATACATCTTAAATTCTCCTTGGCTGCAGTTTATTAGCTATCATCAATAACGCACCTCCCCCCATTTTATTCTCTCTGTCCCTCCTAAACATACTATAACCTACACATTCTATCCCACTAACTATATCATCTTCCGTCAACCATGTTTCACTAATGCCAATAACCTGTGACCAGAAAGAGCCATTCAAGGCCAAAAATTCTTCCTTCTTGTTCCTAATACTCCTGGCATTAGTATACATGAAATGCAGAGGTCCCTTTGTCCCACCCCTATCTTGATGAGTTATTCTAACTATCCCATTCCAATTTTTTGTCCTTAGTACTGGCTCGGGTACATTATATACATTCTTACACTCAACTGTCTTACTGATTATAATAAATTTAGTTTAATCCTTTATCCAAGTGTGAGCAAACAAAGTTTGCACCTGAAAGTATCTTCAGGACTGGGTTAAGGTGGTACAACACCAGGGCAACTCCTTGCAAAGGTGGAGCAAGCTACCAACACTCCTATCTCAGTATCTCCTATAATGCAAAACACATCTCCTTGCAGATATGTCTAATGTTATGCATTAAGGGAAAGGCCACTACCCAGACTAGTTTCGACCTTTATTGAGGTCTCTTCATTTTGTTTGCTCACACTTGGATAAAGGATTAAACTAAATTTATTATACTCTAACCAAGTGAAAAATAAACTTTCAACATCTTTCTCTAAATCCAGAGTAAATTATTAAAAAAGGGTGGCACACCAATTGGCAATTCCTATAGGTAGAGATGACCTGCTAATGCTTCTGCCTGATATCTCCACTTGGGCCTGGCTCCCACTTAAGAGACTTCAATAAAGGTCGAAACTAGTCCGGGTAGTGGCCCTTCCCTTAATGCATAACATTAGACATATCCGCAAGGAGATGTGTTTTGCATTATAGGAGATACTGAGATAGGAGTGTTGGTAGCTTGCTCCACCTTTGCAAGGAGTTGCCCTGGTGTTGTACCACCTTAACCCAGTCCTGAAGATACTTTCAGACGCAAACTTTGTTTGCTCACACTTGGATAAAGGATTAAACTAAATTTATTATACTCTAACCAAGTGAAATATAAACTTTCAATGTCTCACTGATGTCCACATATCCACTCCCCTCCCCCCTCTTTGGTAGTTCTAGTTTCCCTGGTTCTGCACATCCATTTTCATTTTCACTTCATTCAGCAACACTTTTTCCAGTCTCCACACACCAAATCCAATCAAATGCAAGCCATCTATCTTATATAAATTCTTTCCCCCATCAAACTCATTCCACACACCCACGAATTCCACACCACACTGTCTGCATAACCTTCACATAATGTCATTTGCGATTATGGCCCTCCTTCTAAACCCCTCTCTGTCATACCACGGCAACAGACTCGCCATCCTAACTCTGTCACTCTTTTCTTTCGCTACCTTTAACAATACTTTCAAGTCCTCTCTCATAAAAAATTTATCTCCTTTCAATTCATTTGTACCCGCCACAATTATGAATCCTATCACCCTCTGTTTTTGCGCTCTAATACTCTCACTTACGTTTTAGGATGGTAATGACATTTTGTTTATTAATTATCTTGAAAGGTTAAACAATAACTGGGGAATATCATTCCAATCTTTTATCCAGACTAGATGAAAAATTTTGTGAGAAAATACCTGGTTTGCAGAAAAAAAAATGATCTTTCATCAGGACAATGCACCTGCCCACAAAGGTGTTTTGGCAGTGGGAAAATTAATGGATCTACACTATGAATTGTTGAAACATCCACCCTATTCCTCAGATTTGGCTCCCTCTGACTTCCATTCTTCTTCTTCTTCTTCTACAGCTTCTCCCACTTAAGTGGGGTCACTGTTTGTTATGAGTCTCCTCCACACCTTCCTGTCTTGGGCTGTCACCACATCCAAGTTCTTCATCTTCAAGTTCTCTTCCACCAGCTCCCTCCATCTCTTCTTTGGCCACCCATGCTTCCGCCTTCCTTGCACATCCATCTGCATGACCCTTCTTCCCACATATTTGTCCTCCCTCCTTATCACATGACCAAACCATCTCAACCTTGCCTCCTGTATTTTCCCTCCTAAGTTCGTAACTTTCACTGTTCCCCTCACATAGTCATTTATCAGATGATCCTTTCTGGTCACACTGCACATCCACCTAAGCATTCTCATCTCTGCGACTTCCATCCTGCTGATGTTATTTTTCCTCAGGGCCACAGTTTCTATAGCATATGTCATAGCTGGCCTCACTACTGTCCTATAAATTTTGCCTTTCAGATTGATCGGCACCCTCTTATTGCATAATACTCCAGCCAACTCCCTCCATTTCCTCCATCCCGCTTGTATCTTGCATCCCACTTCCTTCTCAGCTCCTCCATCTTCTTCCGCTGTTGAACCTAAGTATCTAAAGTCTCTCACCTTCCTGATGACATTTCCTTCCAGCTCCAGATCTGTCTCCTGGCCACCGTCCACTGCGCAACACATATACTCTGTTTTACTTCTGCTCAGTCTCATACCTCTCTCTTCCAGTACTTTTCTCCATCTTTCCAGTTTAGTTTCCGCTTCTCTTGAATCTACACACAGCAAGATGTCATCTGCATACAACATTGTCCAAGGTACATCTTCTCTCACTTCCTCTGTTACCACCTCCATCACAATATTAAACAGAAATGGACTTAATGCTGACCCTTGATGCAAGCCAACTGTTACTTGAAAACTTTCGGTCTGTCCCAAACAGGTCCGAACAGTTGTCTTCACATTTCTGTACATTTCCTGCACCAACCTGACATATTTCTCCGGCACCTTCTTCTCCCTCAGACACCTCCAGACTTCTTGCCTTGGCACTCTATCGTATGCTTTCTCCAGATCAATAAATACCAGATGTAGCTCCCTTTGTTTCTCTCAATATTTTTCCATCATCTGTTGTTGATCTACCAGGCATGACGCCAAATTGTTCCTTTGCAATCTCCACCTCCTCCCTCAATCTACCATCAAGAACCCTTTCTAGGATCTTCATTTTGTGGGACATCAACTTTATTCCTCTGTAATTTTTACAGTCTTGTGCATCCCCTTTACCCTTGTAGTTGGGAACAAGAGTACTCTCCCTCCATTCCTCGGGTATATTTTCCTGTTTGCAAACTTTCATGAACAGGTCCCATAGCAAGTCAATTCCCTCTTCCCCCAGTGCCTTCCATGCCTCCACTGGAATTCTGTCGGGGCCCACCGCTTTTCCATTCCTCATCCTCTTCATGGCCTCCGTCACTTCCATTCTGCTGATGTTCTGCACCATCCCCTCAGAAGGCTGCCCATCTCCTCTGTGAGTCCTTTCATTTTCCTCATTCAAAAGTCCCTCAAAGTATATTCTCCATCTGTTTCTTATGTCCACATCCCTCCATAATACTCTTCCTTCAGCATCTTTGATCTGCCTCATGTAAGATGTCCTTAGCTGCTTTATTTCTACATTTCGCTAGTTGGTAAATTTTTCTCTGTCCTTCCTTTCTCTAATTGATCATACAGATCTTGATATGCCATGGCCTTCGCCTGTGCCACAACTCTCTTGGCTTCTTGCTTTCTCTCTTTGTACACCTCTCTGTCCTCTTCCACTCTTGACTCATCCCACTTCTGCTTTGCCTTCCTCTTAGCTGTCACTGCCACTTGTACATCATTATTCCACTACCAACCCTCTTTCTGCTCTCTAATCTTTCCAGATGTCTCACTAAGCACCTCAATTGCACAGCTCAGGATTACATTTGAATTATGTTTCCACCAATCTTGTACACTTTCCAGTCCATCCGAAATCCTCTCTAACACTCTCTCCCTAAAACGATTCCTCACACTCTCCTCTTTTAAGTGAAACCACTTAATTGTCTTCATCCCATGGCAACCAGAAGTTCTTATCTTCGATCTTATTTTAAAGTCTGCGCACAGCAGTCGGTGTTGTTGTGCTACTTGATCTGTTGGAATTACTTTACAATTTGTCACAGCCTTAAGATGTTTTCTTCTAGTCAAAATGTAGTCAGTTTGTGAGCTGTTGTTACCACTTCTAAATGTTATCAAATGTTCTTCCCTCTTGAAGAAAAACTAGTTCACAATTACCAGATCAAAGTCCACAGCCCTCTCTCCTTCCTGGTTCATCATTCCCACTCCGTGGCCACCATGCACCCTTTCACAGTCTCTATTCTGTCTCCCTATGTGTCTGTTCAAGTCTCCTCTGACAATCACCATCTCATTTTCTTCCAATTCCCTCATTTCTTCATCTAACACGTTCCAGAACTCATCTTTTTCCTCTGCTGTGCAACGAACTTGCAGGGCATATACTCATAATACGACCACCTGCTCTTCTCCAAGACCCAATTTCATTCACATGATCCTGTCGTTCCTTCTACCCACGTCCAGTACTTCACCCTTCATTCTGAAACACACCACAATTCCTACACCATTTCTTCCCTCGTTATTCGCTCCAGAGTAGAACAATTTATATCCATCTCCCAGTTCCTTTGCCTTTCCCTCTTTCCACCTTGTCTCCTGCACACATAAAATGTTCAACTTCCTCTTCCCCATCATGTCTGCCACCTCTCTTCCCCTTCCAGTCATGCTTCCAACATTCAGTGTTCCCACACGCAACATCCTCTCCACCTGCTGGGCTCGCTTCTTTAACCACACCCGCCCTTGATGCGGTAGCCCTCGTCCACTTCTCACAGCTGTAGGGCGATGTGGCTGTGCGGTGCTTAAGGGGTACGCCAGAGCCCTTATATCATTTTCTCTTCGACTCATAATCATAGTTTGAGTTGGCACTGAAGTTTTCCGACCGGATGCCCTTCCTGACATCAACCCTCGCATTTATCCGGGCTTGGGACCGGCACCTATTGAGGCTAGCTTGCCTCCTTTGGTGGCTGCATAAGACGAAATGACTTAGCAAGATAGGAAAGACTCACCCCTAGCCCTGGAATCCTCTAATAGCATCAGGGGGAAGGAGCAAGAAGAGGAGGGACCAGTCTACAGAATAATATAACAGATATATATTACATGAAGTAAGGCATGGTCCAGCATCAGGTACCTCGGGTTTGCCATGCCCGTACTCACTAAAGTGAGCCCTCCCTCCGACTTCTATCTCTTCCCAAAACTGAAACATTTCCTTGCTGGTCAGCGTTTTTCTTCGAATCAAGAGGTGATTGCAGCTGTAGATGGGTATTTTGAAGATCTTACTGTGAACCAATACAGGGATGGGATAATAGTGCTGGAGCATAGCCAGAATAAATGTATTAGTCTTAAGGGAAATTATGCTGAAAAATAAAAATAACTTTGAAATTATAAATTTGTTTTTTCATTGTTAGCCCAAGAACACTCGGCTAACCACTCTCCACCTTAAAGGCTGCGGATTTGAATCCCGCAGTGGGCATGGATGTTCGTAGGTGTCTGTGAAAATACTAGTGGTGGTGGTCAGCAGTAGATGGCGTTGGTGTAGTTGCGGTCAGTTGGTGGATTGAGTAGTGGAGATGGAATTGTAGAGCAAGTGGCCCTTCCTTGATGAGTCCTTGGACTCCTTGGTATTCTTCAATCCTTGGTCACTACTATCCATATTTCCTGGTCTATAACAGCATCCAACCAAGTATTTGATTCCATTCATCTCTATCTCACATCATACTGCCTCAAAACCACTGGCGCTATTTCCCTCTTGCATCTCTACTTTGTATGGACTTAACTCTTTCTCTATCATCAATAGCACTCCCCTACCTTTTTATCTCTTCTATCCTCACAAAAAACATTGTATCCTTCCATCTCTATTCCTGTCAGGATGTCGTCCTCATCTAATCATCTAACATCATCTAACCTCATTAAACCTCATCTCACTTATTCCAATAATTTTTGGGTGAACAGACTCAATTAGTACAACCATTTCATCTGCCTTGTTTTTTACACTTCTAGCATTTGTATATAAACACAACAGCTCATTCCTGGATCTATCGCTAGTTCCACTTATAACACTCATTCAATGTGATCTCTCCATGCAGCCATTTTTCTTTCTGCTTATTCATTTTTAGAACCCTCTTCAATTCCAACTGTTTCCTCTTGATCCCAGGTTATCCAATTCCATTCCTGTCTACACATGCTCTCACATCCTCCTAGAGCATCCACCTTTTCCACACTGTGTACCCCTGTCCACCCTGAGCCTCCCCGTTTCTCTGTTCATCTTGCACACCCATTCTCTCATTTTCCATACTCATGCCACTTACTTCCTCATTTATAACCACCTCTTCAATCTCTCCTGTCATACTCTCCTGCTCTTCCACATCACTTCACACTTGATCTAATTCATTCTCTGTACTCACTTCTTTATCGTCCAGCAGCAGTCTCTCCAAGAGACTCACACCACAACCACTCAAATGCAGTCCATCGCTCCCATACAGTTCATTTCGTCCTTCAAACTCATTCCACACATTTACAAACTGCACTCCCCCCCTCTCCTCACACATTTCAGCCAACATATCATTCATAATCCTTGCTTTCTGCCTCATTTCACCACAATCATACCTAGGCAACACAATGACTACCCTTCTTGTCTCACTATTCTGTTTTATCCTTCCAAGCAGCCTCCTGATATCCATTCTGATATGCTCTTTGTCCTCTGTCAAATGATTCATACTTATTAAAACCATCAACTCCTTTGCTTGCTCCCTCCTCATATCCAATGCCTCAATCACTCTACTCATCCTATCGCCTGGAAAACATACCTTGTGCATCCTATCATCCAGCACACCTTTAATAATGGAGTCGCCATACAACACCACTCTCTCATCTTTCATTAACTCTTTCCTGCCATCATGATTTGTTTTAATCGTTTTTACCCAAATTTTCTTAATTTCATTCTCCATCCATTTCATCTCTTGCCTCATCCAATCCAATTCAGCCTCCGAATCTCACGTCACCTTCTCTCTATCATTCAATCTTTCTAAGTTTCTAACTCTTGACCCCCCTCGTCACTTTCACTCATTCTTCTGAGTTTCCATACTTTCGGTCCAACATGTGTCCAACGTTTGCTATCATTCATTCTTTCGATGTTTTCCGCTTTCGATTCTTGCATCACGCCATTTCCGGTTTCATCCGTTCTTGCAATTTCGTTTTCTTCCACCACTCTCACCTCACTTTCGTCCTTTTTAACATCCGTTATGGTTTTCAAATCACTCTTTCTTTTTAACATTTTTCTGCCTCTCTTTCACACTATCCTTCTCTTTCGAAATTCAAGTGGAGTTCTCTGGAATTCAATATGATAATAGGAGTGGATGGGATTTCACCACTTGTTTTAAGAGTATGTATTAAGGAACTATCAGCCCCATTTACTTGGCTTTTCAATGAGTCTGCCTATGTGAAATGTGGCCAAAGAATGGAAGGAAGGTAAGATTGTGCCACTGCATATGGGCTGTGACAGAATGGAAGTCTCAAACTAAAAAGTTTGTATTTCTTGTAGTTGTCAAAAGTTTGGAGAAAATAGTGAGAGATCATATACAGTATTGGGCAGATGAGGGTGATATTATCTGTGATCGTCAGCATGGGTTTGTTAAGGGGTGTTCTTGTTTTGGCAATCCGGTTGCCTTTTATAATAAAGTCTAAAGAGCCATTGATGAGGGAAAGATATATACTGCCATTTCTCTGAATTTTACAAATACATTTGACAGAGTGCCACTAAATGCATTCGAAAGGTCAAAAAGTTGAATAAATTATGTTTCGAAGAAGAAGGCATTATGGAGGCAGCATAAGATTAATGATAGTAATAATCAGTAGTAAGATGAGTAAAAAGGGAAAGCAAGAGCAGTAACTTGATTGGTAAATGTATCAGTAGTGCACTAGTATGAGCAGCAGTTAGCTAACGAGGCTGAATGAAATCCTAATTAGTTTTTTTTCAAGATGTGGCAAGTAGAAGAAAGAAAGAATGATTATGGAAAGATTATACTGATTAGGAAAAATGTTAGAGTGATAAGAAATGAAGAGGAGAATATAGTAGATATGTTAATGAGAAGTTCATGGATTAACATCATGCAGACCTTCAGAGAAGTGTGAAGGGAGGAAGAGCCACTGATGGTGAGTGAGGAGGAGTTGAGTAAACTTCATGTTAAGGAGACTGTAGTACTCCCTGGATTGGATCATATCTTTGAGACATATGGTGATATTCCATGTCATAAGGAAATATTCAAGGGAGTTAACAATAGCTTTATTTTACCTCTTTAACATGAGTCTTAGATTAGTGCAAGTTGTAAAGGAGTGGAAAGAGGGCAAAATGTGTTGGCTTCAAAAAGGGATGTGATAAGATAAGACTTCAAATTATATGCCAATCTACCTGGAGTTGTAGTAAAGGTGTTAAAGAGACTAGTAAGGACCATCATTCATGATGGGCAGCATGTGTATAATGGTATATTTAAATTTTGCTAAAGCATTTGATAGAATGCTTCTTGACAAGCTGGTAATTAAACTGGTACAGTGGAGTTGGACAGTAGATTATTGCACTGCATTGGAGATTGGCTGTCTGATAAGTATCAGCAAGTTGTTTATCAGGGAGTGATATCCCAGAAGAGGAAAGTCACTAGTGGTGTGCCCAGGGGTCTGTTTGTGGCTGTTCTGTTTAATTTGTGTGGAAACAATATTGTAAAGAGCTTGAATTATGATGAAATTTTGGGAAGAACTTGAGGAGTAGAATTGATGTTGCCTTCCAATTGGACTTGAATAGACTTTCTCAACGGAAGTATAAATAGGGCTATCAGTGAAGTGCAGTGTAGCAAAGTGTATAGTTTTAAAGTTGAGAAGCACAGATGGGATGCAGATTATAAGATTGGTTAGGATATCTTACAAGAGATGGAGGAGATGTGGGATCTGGGCATGTTTTGGATAAGGACCTGTATTTTACTAGAAGTCTGGGGACAGCACAGCACAGCATATTATCTGGTCCCCAGGATTTGAAGGGGATAAATTAACTGTGGAAAGGGTACAAAGGTGGATAATAAAGATGATGCCGGGACTGTACAATGTTAGTTATGAGGATCGGCTGAGGGAGTGTGGACTGCAGAGTTTGGTGGATAGAAGAAGGAGGAGTGATATGATTGAGACTTTTAAACTGTTGAGAGGTGGTTACAAGGTTGACACTGAGGAGTTCTTTTGCTTGTTTGAACAGCGGGAAGGGTGATGACAAGGGGGACTATCCCTGGAAGTTACGAAAGGAAACTGTGTTTCCTAGGAGGGACTTTGTGTTTCCTAGGAGGGACCTCCCACGATGCATCTTTTGACACCATGGAGGCCTGAATAATAATAATATTATTATTATGGCAATGATGTAGAGAATACTGACATGAAGGAGTAAGAATGTTATGATTCAATTGTATGAGGCATATGGATTACTGTGAACTGATTTGGTCACCAGTTTTCAAAAAGAATGAAGAAATCTCGGAAACAGTTTAGAGATGATTGACTAGGGTGGTTTATGGTCTCTGGAATGTGCGTATGAAGACAGATTGAGGGAATGCAAATTGTAGTCTAGTGGATAGAAGAACTGGGGAAAGAAGGGACATGATCAAGACATATAAGCCTTTTCTCACACTCTCCTTATACAGCTTTGAGTGAGAAGTAGGTTTTTGCATGGGGAGTTGTGGATGGTTGGAATGCATTGCCTGAAAGTGAATTTGATGTGGAGACACTGAAGGCATTCAAGTCTTGTTATGTCGAGCTGTGTATGTAATGGAGGACCTCCTATAATGAGTCATTGATTCCATGAAAGTCTGATAATAATAATAATTAAGATATAGCATATGGGTTTGAATATCATGTTAATGAATTGGATTCATGATTGGCTGTATGATAAATATCAGAGAGTATGAGGAGAGCAGTGTCAAGGAGACAAACGGTTACATGAAGAGTCCCCTCAGGACTGAGTATTGGGATCCATATTAATCAAACTTTATATCAGTGATGTTGTCAATGGATTGCTGGGAGATATTCAGTTGTTTGCAGATGATGTCAAGCTGAAAAGTTTTGCTAGTACTAGTGGCAATGTGGTAGCCCTTCAGGAGAATTTGAATAAGCTGGACAAATGGGCAACTGAATGAGAGTGCCGATTTAATGCAAATAAATGTAAGGCTTGAAGTTTGAGATTCATTGATGGGAAGCTGCATATTCTGTATTGGAGTATTGCAACAATCCAGGGAGGATTGCTGCAATACTGAGAAAGATACTGACCAGCAGAGATAGAAGTGTTGTTGTTCCATTGTATAAAGCCCTAATCAGATCACACATGGATTATTGTGCTCAGATTTGGTCGCCAGGATTTAAAGAGAATAAGTTAATCTTGGAAAGAGTACAGGGATAGATAATAAAAATGATATCAGGACTGTACGATTTTAGCTATGAGGTTAAAGTGAGGACATGCGAATTGCAGAGTTTGGTCAATAGAAGAAAGAGGAGCTGATATTGTAATATCTTCTGCTTTTTGTTGCTATTATTTATAATGTTACTTGTAATGTCTTTTGCTCAATACCTTCTATATTATCTATATCTTTATATGCCGTTATTCTAATTTATACTTTATTCTAATTAGCTGTATGCGCTTTCTCTCTCTTATCCTTTCTCACTTATTCTACTGCGTATACTATGTTTATCTTCCCTTTGCACTAAGTCTTATGCCTAAGATACTAGAAAATTTATTTAATTTAGACTGCGCCACTAATATAATTTAATTAGCATAAAACTCAATAATATGCAGGTAGATTTCTCTCTCTAACACAAATTCCTTCAATAAAACTTTACAGAAACAGTCGTGGTCTATTCTTTTACTTAACTTTACACTTTGGCTATCTCACATAGTTTCATGCTTACAAGTCTGATTTATTTAGGAACAGTGCAGTTGTAAAAATAAACAATCAGGCAGCACTCCCTTAACAAAAAAAAAAAATCAAAACACATTTTATTTACATTACTATGAAATATACATGAATTAAACAATAGGGAGATTGCTTTCTCTATCCATTTATAAATATTCTTTAGCACAAATTAGAACCTTTTTACTTCAGTATTAATTAATCTATTTAACTCAAAAACCTATTAACTCTGCTTACAAATTCAACTTATTAAACTCCTAGTTTACTTGCAAAGAGGTTAGAGTTATTTTTACAGATCTTGTAGCAATTTCCAACATATCAATTGACTCTCTTAAGGACGCTTCTTATCATTATTAAACAAAAATCTTAAACGTCCTTCTATAACAACTATAAGAGGGAATATTCAAAAGTGTGTAACTTATAAAGGCTCTGCATCGCACATTCAGTCAAAAGTCTTTCACTAAAAGTTCTATAGCAATTCTTTCTTCTCAGATCTCGGCTTCCTTCAGGAAATTTGGCTTCAGCAGTATCTCATCAAAAAAATAGCAGGCTGTAAACAGCGACGTGTGGTGCTCATACAGCTCCAGAAAAATGTTGTTCTCCCACAGTTAAAAGAAAAACTTCCGAGCGAAGCTTCAGGTAATTCACATCGATACCTTTGAGCACATATTACATTCTGTGGCAAAACGCTTTCTACCTACAAAAAGGAAGGCACAGCCATGGGCTCGCCATTACCTTTCCCCACCATTGCTAAGTTTTATATGGAACATTTTGAGCAACATTCTTTAGATTCCTCTCCTTTAAAACCCAAAGTCTGGCTTAGATATGTTGACAATGTTTTTGCGATCTAGTCCCATGGCCACCAGACACTAGACACCTTCCTTAGCCACCTAAACAAACAATGCAAACATTTCACAATTGAGATTGAAAAACAGAACAGACTTCTGTTTCTAGATACACTTGTCACACAAATTCCTGCTGGCAATCTTTCCTTCACTGTTTACCAGAAACCAACACATACTGGCCAATATATACACATAAACTCCTACCACCACCCAACACAAAAACTAGGCATCATTAATACTCTAAAAAACAGGGCTTTGAAGATCTACCCCAATGAACATGTGCTGAATGACGAATTTAAAGTTATCAGCAATACTTTTCTAAAAAAACAGCCAAAACACTATTAACAAAATTCTCTACAAGACCTCAATAAAAAACAAAGATAAACCAGACTACAATAAAACTCTAATCATTCCTTACATTAAAGGGGCATCAGATAAAATAAACAGAATACTACAAAAATACAACCTCAAAGCCACCTTTAAACCTCCTGCAAAATTAAAAAGCTTACTCAACTCATCCAAAGACCCACTCCCTCTGCTGGCCCACCCTGGAGTATACCGTATTTATTACACTTGTAACATACCATATATAGGGGAAACAGGACGCACAATTCCTATCAGACAAAAAGAACATAAAGGACACATTAAATATAATAACTATAGTGAGGCTGGCCTTTCTGATCATGCCCTTGAACACCTTACATGGAATTGACTGGAAAAGCACTAGTTCATTACATCACACGAAAACATGGTATGAACGCAAATTTAAGGAATCCTGTGAGATTATTATCAACCACTCCAATCTGAACAATTATGATGGTCTAAAAATGTCAAACATATGGAAGGCACATATTCGGCCCATGGAACCTTCCTCTCTAAGAGTGGCTATAAACAGGACTGTAGATAATCCAGGATCCTAAATCAAAAATAACAATTGTAATGCTAAAAATAGGACATCATTGTTACTGAAAGAAAACTATTTATAAGAAAGAATGTTTGCTCATGTTATCATAAATAAAATTTAGCTTGATGTAGTTTCTAAATAATTAATTAATTTGTAATGTTTTTTTTTTTCACTAGAGGTCATGCCAGTTGAATAACCTGTGATCAAATCATTGTTTCTCTAGCTGTAACTCAGCTTGCCCCGTCTATTTGTATATGCTCCAGATGATGATCTTAATATGAAGATCGAAATGTCGGGAAATTAAAAGAGTTATTTATAACACTGTTGTAAAGTTCATAATTTCCAAAATGAATGCTGATCACCGTGCAACACTCAAAGAAAGGGTAAGATAGGTGCCATTGCATAAGGTCAATAGCAGACAGGAAGTGTCTAATTATCGGCCAGTTTGTGTGTCTTTGGTAGTTGTTAAGATCTTAGAGAAAATAGTGAAGGACCGTATACAGCATTGCGCAGATGAGGGTAATGTTATCTGTGAGAGTCAACATGGATTTGTGAAGGGGCACTCTTGTTTTAGCAATATGCTAGCCTTTTATGATAAAGTTACAAGAGCATTAGATGAGGGAAAGGCATATACTGCCATTTTCTTAGACATAGCAAAGGCATTTGACAGGGTGCCACATGATAAGCTGATATTTAAGTTGCAGCACATGGGTTTGGATGTCAGATTGGTCAACTGGATTCAGGATTGGCTGTCCGATAGGTATCAGAGAGTTGTGTATGGTGGGGCAGTTTCAAGGAGCCAGAGGGTTATAAGTGGGGGTCCCAGAGGGCTAAGTACTGGGACCTATATTGTTTAATCTTTATATCAATGACATTGTCAGTGGTTTGCAGGGGGATATTGAGTTGTCGGATCATGTGAAGCTGGGAAGGGTTATTACTAATAGTGCAGATGTGGTACCCCTGCAAGAGGATTTGAATAAGCTAGATAAATGGGGAAATGAATGGAGGTTTCAGTTTAATGCAGCAAAATGTAAGGTCTCGAGGTTTGGGACACATCGATAGGATGCTGCATACTCTATTGGAGGAGCTATACTAGAGGAAGTAGGGGAGACAAGAGATCTGGGGGTTGATGATTGATAGAAACCTGAAATTCAGGGGACATATTGTAAAAATGGTGAAGGTAACACAGAGGATTGCTGCAATAATGAGAAGGATGCTGACCTGCAGAGATATCATTCTATTGTACAAGACCCTGATCAGACCACACTTAGACTATTGTTCTCAGATTTGGTCCCCTGGATTTGAAGGGGATAAATTAACTGTGGAAAGGGTACAAAGTCAGATAACAAAGATGGTTTCAGGACTGCACAATGTTAGTTATGAGGATCAGCTGAGGGAATATGGACTGTAGAGTTTGGTGGATAGAAGGAGAGGTGATATGATTAAGACTTTTAAACTGTTGAGAGGTGGTTACAGGGTTGAGACTGAGGAGTTCTTTTGCTTGGTTGAACAACGGGAAGGAGTGATGACAAGGGGGACTATCCCTGGAAGTTACGAAAGGAAACTGTGAGCAAGTGGTTTAGGAGTGGTTTCTTTGTATGGAGGGTGGTTGAACTGTGGAATGCATTGCCTAGTAGAGTGGTGAGAGCGAGAATGGTCAATGAGTTTTAGGACTGGTATGATAGACTTTGTGTTTCCAAGGAGGGACTTCCCACAATGAGTCTCGATAGACTTTGTGTTTCCTAGGAAAGACCTCCTGCGGCGAGTCTTTTGACTCCTTGGAGGCCTAAATAATAATAATATATGAACATATAACCCCCCCCCCTTCCCTCAAGCCATTCTAGCTGCTGACACTGTATTCTGGTAGTTGCAGCTATATACCTCTTTTTTTGATATGCAATAAAAAAATATTTCAGTAATGTTCATTAATGGGATTTGATATTAATATTTCTTTAATGTATTTCTGTGAATCATGAATTGTAAATTATATTGTTTTAGTTCATTACGATAGAATTATGAAGACTACTGCTTGGTTGGATCAACAGCTATGATTTAATATAAAACCAGACATTTTGATCTTCATATTGTACAGACCTACATGCATCTACTGTATGTAGCAAGAAATAAGCTGTCACAACCCACATAGAACGTCAAAATATCACAAATTTGGTGAACTGTTTACTGGGAGGGGGATAGTATCAAAGTATTAGTCCTATAGTATTTTATGTGGCTAGATATGAATGAAAAATACTAACAAATGCTAGTAGAATTAGTGGTAGAATAATCCATAATTAAAGTAAGGGCTGGGATTATTATTATTATCATTATTAACAACAGACATCCAAGGAATACTTATTGCAAGAGGTCCATACGCTCGTGCAAAACCATTGAACTGTGCAGTTTTCCACACTTGCCACACTCTCAGGCAGTGCATTCCACTCACAGGCCACTCTCCATGCAATGAACTGTTTTTCACTCCCTTGCTTACACCTTCCTTATACAGCTACCAATCATAGCCTCTAGTTCTTCTCCCCCCCCCCCTCCCATTCTATGAAAAATTTCTTCCAGATTCCTTGTGATCACCCCTGACCAACTTATACATCTCAATCATATAATCTCTTATTCTTCCATTCACAAAGCTATGCAAATTGCATTATTTCAATCTGTCTTCCCTTTCCACATTCTATAGGCCTAATATTACTGACTTAATGCTTAGACTTCTGGAGTATGCAATTGTTGGAGACCTACATTCCTAATTTGTGATCCATTTGAAATTAGAGGTTATGTAGGTAGGATATGTGATTCATATTCTTAATGTTTTTATAACATTATTAATAATATTGGAGTTTAGGGTGGCTGATAGAATTTTACAGGCACCTTTAAATTTGTGTTTATACTATGGTTTGTTGCAATGTAAGGAATAGGTGAACAGGTGCCTTTCCCATGAATTCTGTGGTGTCCAGGCATGATCAGAAAGGCTCAATTTTTAATAATTATTAAAATTGATATACTGTTCATGTTCCTTATTTGAGATTGGAAGTGTGTAACATGTGTCACCTATATATATATATATATATATATATATGGCAAGTTTGACAAATTAGATTTGTTATACTTCAGTGGGGGGGGTGATCTTTCAAAGCATTGAATAAGTTCTTTAATCCTTCAGTTTTTTTTTTTTTTTAAATCATCAGTCAGACTAATAGGATTAACAGCTGATCAAATCAGTGATACTTTTGCATAATGTGTAGATTATTATAATAATTGGCTTGTTTTTTTTTCTCTGTATGTGTACTTCACATGATGACCTTAATATGAATGTAAAAATTTCAGTTAATTATTTAGGTTTATGCTAAATTAAAGTTATTACTCTGATATAGCAGTCAGGTCCAGAAAGATCACCTTCTTGTGTAACATCGAAACTCAGGAATTTTTTCTGCAGTTTATTTCTAGTTTTAGTTCCAAATGTAGAAATTCTCCTGTTCAAATGAAAAATGTTTCACTCATCATTAAATTCAAATAATGGAATGGTTTTATTATACATATACATTTTTCATAGATTAACTGATTTCTTTCATCTTTTTCTTTGTGTATGTGTGTGTGTGTTTATGATATTTAGATCCACCAGGTAAATCAGGGAAACCAGAAATTGAAGATTATGACAAAGATTTTGTAAAATTAAAATGGAAGCCTCCTGCAAATGATGGTGGGGCACCAATTACAGGTTATATTATTGAAAAAAAGGATAAATATAAGTAAGTCCATGATTGTGATATAAATTGCATGAACTTTAGATATAAACAATTGAAGTTTTATTAAAATTATAGAAATATCTAATATTCTGCCATGTTCTGTGAACTTTAACTCCTTGTCCATTATCTAGGTAACCACATCTGGACTAAAGTGTACAGATTTGTTTGCCTAGATTACATGGAAATGAAGAAGTGGTAGAAAAGATTCAGAGTGGAACAATCAAGATGTTTATGGATGCATCCAAATCTATGCCACTTTTGCAATATGTTCTGTGAACTTTAACGCCTTGTCCATTATCCAGGTAACCACATTTGGACTAATATGTACAGATGTGTTTGCCTGGTGGATTACATGGAAAAGAGGAAGTGGTAGAAAAGATTCAGAGTGGAATGACCAAGATGATGACAATTCACTGCTAGAGGATAAACAGTTTAATGTTATTCAATGTATGGTGAAGAAAAAAAACAGCTAAGTTTTAATATTAATTATTAGCAGTTTATTATAAATTTTAGTCTAAATTAGTAGTGACTGAGTGGGTTATGTTTGCATTTGCAAGCTTTTGAGTTTAAAGTATTTTTTTAATATACTGGCTTGTGTGTAGTACCATGTCTTTATAAATTATGAGGAATTATGAGGGCCTAGTATCTCTGTTTTGCTGATTTTTTTTTTTTTTTTTTTTTTTGTAGTCCATGCATTTATTATTATTTTTATTATTATTAGACACCTCCAGGAAGTCCAAAGACTCATCGAGGGAGAGTGTGCAACAGCATCAAACGATTGACTCCCTTCCAACTACTAATCGCACTCAAACTTGCTTAACTTTTTTCATGAGCCATTAGTAGCAGTGGCTCTACCAATCAACCAACCATTTAAAAATTATGTTTTTTGAAGTATAATAGACGATTTTGTAGCATGCTGTGATTGCTGCTTGTATGCTTCTCTTCTAAAAATGTAGCAGGAGATGGCTGCTTAAAATATAGACAGTGGGAGGAGCTGGGTGAATTTGATATCAGCATCTCAGAGATCAGTAATATTAGTGGTTCTGTGGAAACAGAAAGAGAGGGAGAGAGAAGTAATGTGATTGGGGGGAGGCAAGCCTGAGGTTGCTATGGACTTAATATCAGATAGTGTGACTGACGATATGGAAGATTTGAAGGATAGCGTCAACTACCAAGTGAAGGCAGGATGCTTGGAGATCGAACTACTGAGAGAGAAGTGGAAGATGTGAAAATTGAGTTGACTTTTGTGAAAGAAGAGATTAGAAGACTTGAAAGGCTGATGGGAATGACAGAAATGGGTGAACAAGGAAAGAGAGAGAGAGAGAGAGAGAATCAGAGAAAGATGGAAGAGTACAGAAGCAAGAGATTGGAAGGAAAGCAGATGATAAGCGCTAGGAGAGAAAGTGTTGGAGGAGAGAGTATGCAGGTGATCATGGAATAAATGGATCTCTGAGTGAAGTGATGTATGGAGATTAAATGATTTGTGACATGTAGAATAGAATGTTAGAGTAGTACTTGGCTGGAGGAATTATAGATAGTTTGTCTATGGCAATAAAGCAAGGTGAGAATGAGGATGAGATGATAGTGAAAAATCTCCAAGTGCCTGGTAGAAGAATGAGTGATTATGGGAAACCGATGTTAGTGGATGAAAGGAATGGAGACTGACAATGCCTGTATGAGAAATTAAGTAAACTATTTAAATATAAGGAGCTAATATGCTTCATTTCAGCGATATAAACATTATTTAAATTAAGGGATATTAAATCCCACATTGTTTTAAAACCGAATAAGAAACTCAAAGATTGGAATCAGAGAGTTTCATGCCGAATATAGTAAACTATAAAGTATCGGCGATCACTAGCATGAGCTAATGCAAGTGACCCAGTACATAGTACAATACCGGACAACTTGTAGCAAAGGTGGTCGCCGATACTTTATAGTTTACTATATTTGGCATGAAACTCTCTGATTCCAATCTTTGAGTTTCTTATTCGGTTTTAAAACAATGTGGGATTTAATATCCCCTTAATTTAAATAAGTAAACTATTTTACTTAATTAAGTAAGTAAATTAAAATTAAGGAAGCTATTGCTAAGACAGTATGACTTGATGATATATCACCATGGTGGTTTAGGCAAGTGTTTCAGTTCATTAACAGTAGTCTTTTTTCTTAAAACTTCATTAACAAGCATTTTACAACAGGACAAGTCACAAAGGAATGAGATGATTTTTTATTATTATTATGTGACACCTCCAAGGATTCTAAGGGCTCGTTGCAGGAAGGCACTCTACTCTAATTCGCTAACTACATCTCATCCTCTCCACTAATATTTAATTCTCCTACTATGACATTGCTACCATCAATGCCAGCTACTGCCTATCACCACCACCAACAGTATTTTTTTGTCTGTATGCTAACTCGTGTTCAATTGAAAAAGCCCGTATAGGGATTCCCTCATCATGATGAGGGAATTTTTACAATTAGGAATTTTACAATTCTATACAAAGCAGTTCACTGAGCCTTCATATTAAAAGCCACTGAGCCAGTCTGTGCATATGGATTTATGGTTAAGATGTTGAAGAGATCGATGATGACAAGGATCCAGAATTGGATTCATAACAGCACTATTCTCTGTGATGCTCAGTATAGCTTTGTTAAAAGTGCCATGCTTTTAACATTCTACATAGATGGTACAATAATGTGACAAATGCATTAGACAAAGAAGTTGTATATACAATAATATATTGAAAATTTGCAACTCTTTGATAGATTGCCACATAAGCTTGTTAATTAAATTAGATTAGTGTTTCTCAAACTTTTTGAATTGTGTCCCACTAGCCCCATATCCCCACCCTTTACTGATAGGTCATATTTTACCACCAGAGGTGATGGTGGCAAAATTTTATATCTTCTTTTCTGTCCCTAAGTGCTGTGGAGTAGTTGGCATTAGATAACATATGCAACCTTGATTTTTTTTTTTTTTTTTTTTCTAAATTTTGGGCCCATATGTGAGCGGTTGGTTGGTCAAACATATAGTACATTAGTACCATGTATAGGAAGAGAGGAAATTGTTCACATTGGATTTGAAGGCCTGTGCATTATATTCCTTGGCAAACACATGGGAGGGAAGGCTGTTCCACAATACAGCAGCAGTAGTAGGAATGAAAGAGGAGGAAGAGCAACTTGTTCTCTGAGTATGGAGTTAGACTGTGTAGGGATGTTGCATGGTAACTGCACATGTTTCATTGGATTTGGTAGAGAGAGGGGGGAATTATTGAGGATAGTTCTGATGACATTTACTATGGAAATATTTATAGAAGATGCATGCAGTAGACACTAGGCATCTTTGCAACAGTGGTTGGAGTGAGTTAGTAAGATAGAAGTCATTAATCAGACTACCTGCTATTTTCTGTCTTGCATCAAGTATTTTTTAAAGTGCTCTGGAGCACCTTCCCAGATGTGTGAAGAGTACTCAATGGATAGGAATATTTGTGACATAGTATGGTTAGTAAATGTGTGCAAACTAGATTTTTTGTATGGAGAGTGATGAATGAGTAGAATTGATCAATAGAATTAGTTTGGAGTGCCCTGACAGTGAGTTTGGGTCTCCAGACTCCATGGAGATAGCATATAATAATAATGAAATTGTGAGGATATTGCAATGGATTTTTCAATGATGCAGTGACATCATTGAAATGCAGTCATCAGGAGGTTATGGTTGCTTTGTGTTATTGCTACCTTGATCAGGCCACATGTGGATTACCAAGTACAGATTTATTCACCTGTTTTTCAAAGGGATGTGAATATACTGAAAAAGGCTTCATGGGTGATTGACTGAAGTAGTGTCTAGTTGTCGAAATGGGTATGAAGAAGATTGAGGAATTGCAGTTTGCTGTGTCTTGTCAATAACAGAGGGTGGAGGACATATGATTGAAACATATATGTTGCTCTAAGCTTGTTACTAGATTAATGTTGAAGAGATGTTTCATAGAAGTGGGGGGGGGGGGGGAAGTGTCAGCCTTAGAACAAGAGGCAGTCTCTGGAAGCTGTATAAGGAAAGCTGCTTGGTAAAGAGCCAATTTGGATTTTTTTGCATAGAGTAAAAAGCATTGCCTGAGAACGTACAGTGAATGAATGAGTTTAAGGCAATGTTTAATGTTTTTTGTATATGATTGCAAGACTTCTCATGATGGATCTTTTGATTTGCAGGTCAAACTTGGTGAGGCTGAGATGATGAGGTCTCAGGTGGGGGGGCATTTTGCAGAACTGTTAGAATGGAAAAAAGTTGAAAAAATAAAAATGACAAGGAGGGATACGTTCTTCTCCTTCTTTATATATTTTTGATACATATGTGGACTCTTATGCTGAGATTTGGTTTCATGGAGATGAGAAAGCAGTGAAGAGGATGTAGAGGCAAGTGGCAAAGATGATGATGATCTTTTGAATGTTCCCTACAGGGAGAGATTGAAGGCTTATGAATAACAAAATTTCTTCTGCATGAGTGGCTAAAGAGGTTTAAACATGCAGAAGAAATTTTTCAGTACATGAGAATAGATGAAACGGTAGTTCAATCTTGTAATTTGTGTCAGAGTGGTTAGCAATTGTATGGTGACTAGATTTTTAGATTGGATATTGATGAATTATTGGAATAGGTTGCCTTAGGTGATTATATGTGCTTTTATTGCTGAATGCATTTATGGAGTGGTGGGATAGATACTATGTATCTATCTACTGTGTGTAGCTTTTCTTTGTAAGTAAATTAGTTTAAGGAGAGGTAGAGTAGACATTATGAGAAGTATGACTTTTCTACAATGAATCTGAAGTAGCATTGAGATTAAATAAATAAGCATCTTCGTAGTGCAATTGGAAGAATGATGGTACATTGCACCCTTTGATTTGAAAAGGCCTAAGTTTGATTCTTGTTGTGATGAGGAGAATCTTTATATGTGTTTTTTTCAGTTGAAGGTGAGTTAGCCAATCTCAACAGAAGTAACAGGATTTTCTCTCCCAGAAGCTTGGGTTTTTCATTCTGCATACAGACAAATTGGCCTTGAGTACACATGCAAATTTCAGACAAAACGTAATCCACCAAATATAGCTGCCACTACCATCATCTACACGAATGCCTCCTACTGCCAGTTTGCTGTATTTGTTGGATTACGTGGTGGAGACGAAGAGTTGTAGAGTAGGTGCCCTCACTCGATGAGTCTTTGGAAACCTTGGAGGCATCATGTAATAATAATAATACAGGTATGCCTCAATTAACGTGGTTAATTAATCTCTCGATGTTACCATGTATATCAAAATCGTGTTAATCAAATCTAATAAGCAATGGTTAAAATTACAATTCGTCCATGATCGATTACTGTATTAATAATTCGTTTTATATGGTACTCTTTTAGGAAAGATAAAAAATTTATGCAAAGTAAATGTTTAATAAATACTTGTACCTACATTATTTACTACAATTTTTTTATCAAAAAAAGTTATCAAGAGTCGTTTGAACAGTTTTAGTTTTTTTTTATTGGCATAAATTCTACAATAACAAGCAAAATGACTCTCTTCATACCTCGGCAAACAAGCAATAAAACATAAAGAAAAAACACTGCAAATATAATACATGATGGTACAAATTAAGTGGATATCGAATCCAATATTATTTCATAGCCGAATATAGAAACTACAAGAGTTTCGTGCTGATATATAGAAACTAAAAGTTTCGGCGGATGCAAGCATAAGCAACCTTATAGGCAACGTAGTAAAGGTGGAGTAAGCTCCAGATCACTTTCCTTAGTTTTCCATAATGTAAAGCGCATCTCCTAGAGGACATGTATGATAAATAAGCCTTTGGCTCTCTATTTCAGTAATATATGATGGTTTATTTATTTTCAGTTACAATCTAGAAATTTTTGAACAAAGAATAAAAATAAACTAAACCATACCATACTGACGTCGGAGGTCGCGGTATCTCTGAGATGCAATTTACTGTCAAATATCATAAACCTTTACATAACATGTGTTAAACCAAACTGACAGCAAAAAACAGTGCAGAATATCACTCATAACATATGAATGCACAGCTACTCACAACCTCCAAGCTATATACTGAATTGTGTAAGAATATTTATATTAAACATTTTGCATGTATCTGTCAGATCAGCTGAGAGCTGAGCAGGGTTAAAGGTGCGTTAATCAAAATTCTTGTCACATATATCAAGGGATTGCCGCGATTAATTTTGGCGCGTTAATCAAATCCCACGTTAAGCAAGGGATATCTGTAATTACTATTATTATTGTTACCTGGTTAATTTATTGTAACTAATTTTATTTCAGCTGTTTAATATACTTACATCTAAAAGCAGTGTGATAGGTTTTGTATGATGAGTATTGGCATATGTATTGTATTGTATCTTGATTACAAAAATTAAATGCATATATTCCTATTGCATAGTACATCAAAAAATGGTTTGTTTAGTTTATAAAGTGTTTTCTCATTGATAAATAAATGGACTAAATTCTCTTTTAAAAAATGCTTCCAATCATTCATGGATTGGATGGAAAATTTTTAAAATAACTTAAAATTATATTACTTAACTTCTTTTCTTTATTTGCATTATATTTCTAGTCCAGAGTGGACGCCAGTTCATGAAGTTCCTGGTGATGAAACTAAAGCAACTATTCCTGATCTAGTTGAAGGAAATCAGTATGAGTTCAGAGTACGTGCTGTTAATAAAGGTGGTGCAGGAGAGCCCAGTGATTCCACAGCACCCCATACTGCTAAACCAAAAAAATGTATGCATCAGTTTCAAACATGTGAAATGAAATTTATTTTGTAAAATAGGATATATCAGTAATCAACACAGAAATTCATTATAGTAATTAGTATGTCTTCTTCCCTCTGTTGCTCTTTTATTTTCCTTTATAGATGAGCTTGTATATTAGATGTGGAAGCCAATTTATTATTATTATTATTATTATTGTATATGAAGTTTGAGTAGTGAAATTCTTCTATACATGTATAACTTCATTAAATCTGAAATAATTTAGATTGACACAGTGCTTTTTAATTGAGCCAGCCAGTTAACTCTACCATATGGAGTATTAGAAAAATTACTTAATCTTGCTTCAAAAATTTAGTGCTAAACAGGGTCATTCTCTTGTGCCACTCTGGATGGTTACCTACATTATAAACATGTTACACTGTTTGGATCGAAGTAAGCTATGTATTATATAACAGTATTCTTTCTTTTAAGTCAAATAAGCTCAGGTGTTGATGGTTATGCATGACTTATTTTTAATGGTATTAACAACATGAAACAAACTGTTTTATAAAAAGATATTTTATTGACTTGCTTATGTTGCTTATCTGATAATGGTGAATCAGCATCATCAGAGCACAATATGGCATGTATACATGACAGTGAGTAAGTGAAACAATACATTTGTAATGGACAAAAGATTTAAAGTCTATTTTGGCTCCCTCTAATGTTGTAAAAAGAAAAATAGGACTTTAAATCTTTTGTCCATTACAATTGTATTGTTTCACTTACTCACTGTCATGTATACATGCTGTGTTGTGCTCTGATGATGCTGATTTGAAATTAAGTGAAATATAAGCAAGTTAACAAAACATCTTTTTATAAAATAATTCATTTGATCTTTCTTTTAAGGTTACATGGTGGTCAGCATTCATAGCGAAGAATTTATAGAGAGAAAAACACACATGTTAGAATAATTACTTAAGAAACATTAAGAAACATTGATGATACTATATTGAAAATAAAGATTTTGAGGACAAAATTGTGGAAGATATTTGAACAAACATTAAGAGGAGATTAAAAGAACAAGAAAGTGATGAGGATGACACTACATAGCTTGAATTAGTGACTAGCAGGAGGCTAGAAAATTTATTGTTGGATTATGACTGTTTCTTGCAGAAAAGCAGTGAAATATCTGGTTTCATTGCTAAATATGCTAAATATTCACTGCTAAATATATTTCAAATATCAGCACTAGATAGATATCTGTATATATTTTGTTAGTTGTAATCAATCAAAAAAAAAAAAAAAAAAAACAGGCTACACAATCAATTTCAATTCCAGAACATTATTTACTGTTAAGAACTGCATGTTAACACCTTTATGGCAAATATTTTACTTTAATTAAAGCCAATTCTTTATTTCATGTGAAGAGGTTTAAGTGCTGTGAGGACATCATGTTGGAAGCTTAATGGAATGTATACAGCACTCAGAAAGGATTAACATAGGTTTGATACTTCCTATATTTCGTCCTAGTCACTAGGACATCGTCGGGGATTACAAAAACAACTAATGTAACATGAACACAAATATCATACAATACTAAGCCCAACCATATGGGTGAAACTAAAGTCCTATCTAGGCGGAGCGCCTTCTAAGGGCGGTTGTAGGTGGCCTGGAATGTAAGGTGGGACTTCTGGTGATGAGTGTTTCTCAAATCTTCGGAAGCTTAATGCAACCATATTTATTAAGATTTGGTTGATTTCTGAGAGCTGCTGCTGCTTCTAAGAATAGTCTCTCTTTCTTAAATTTGCTGTGGTGGAGCATGGTGGTTTTCTTCCAAGAGACCCTGTGGGTGGTGTCCAAGACATGGTCAGCCAAGCCTGACTGACCATAGTTGTGTTTACAGATGTAAGACTTGTGTTCCTACAGGCAGATGGATGCTGATCTGCCTGTCTGTCCAAAGTACACCAGCTTACAGGAACAGGGTACTTTGTAAACACCAGGCAGAGAGAGAGGAGGGAGCTGATCTTTTGTAGAACAGATAAGGGTAGCAAGTTTGCAGTGGGGCTTATATGCTCTGTGTAGATTGTACTTTTTTAGAATCTTGGCTATTTTTTTGGATGTGCCATGGATGTAGGGTATGTGATGGCATTTTTAAACTCTTGTTGAAGAGAAAGACAGGGAATGGGGGAGGAACTGATTATTTTTTTGATACTGTGATCACTGTAGCCATTGGAAAGTACTGTGTATGTGGTTAAGCTCAGTAGTGAGGGCAGTTCCACTGGAACAAAGATTGTGGGCTCTCTTGGTAAGAGTTTTAATAATGCCATATTGTTGAGAGGGGTGGTGGTGGGAGAGTTTGTGAATGTATCTGCCTCTGTGTGTGGGTTTTCTGTATACAGTGAAGGCAAGTGTACCATTAGGCAGGCGTGTAACTAAGGTGTCTAGGAAGGGTAAACAATTGTTCTTTTCCTTTTCCATAGTAAACTGGATTCTTGGATGTAGGCTGTTGAGATGATTGAGGAAGGAGTCTAACGTGTCTGGGCCATGAGGCCAAATAGAGAACACATCATCTACATATCTTAGCCAGATAGAAGGTTTGAGTGGAACTGAGCCTATGGCTCGTTTTTTGAAATCTACCATATAAAAATTGGCAAGAGGGGGTGAGACGGGGAACCCATGGTGGTTCCAAGAAAAATACCCAGAGTTAATGGCAAAGGAAAAGAGATCTAAGATGTCAGATGGAAAAACGTTTTCTAAGAGAGATAAGGTGCAGTTAGGAGAATATTGGCAAACAAAGAGAAGATATCAAAGCTTACCAATATGTCTGCATTATTCAAGGTTAAATTTTCTATGAGGGCTTTAAAGTGAGTCAAGTGTTTTATATAGGATGTGGACCCTCCAGTGAAGGGGGATCAGAGAGTTGGCCAGCTGTTTAGACAGTCTGTAGCAAGGTGCATTGGTGTCATCTACTATAGGTCTAAGTGAGGAATTGGGTTTGTGGATTTTTGGTAAACCATATATTTGGAGGGAAACGGAAAGGTTTAAGTTTTTTCGTGATGTCAGGGGGCCAGGAAGATACTTTTTTTAAGTATCTTCCTGGCCCCCTTTAATTTTAATTTTCTTAACTTGTGTTTTTGTGGGGTCGTGTTCTAGCGGAATGTAAGTAGCTCGGTCTCGGAGGATAATATTCATTTTACAATTGTATTCACCGGTATTAAGAATGACTGTGGCATTACCCTTATCCGCTCTGGTGATGACGATGCTTTTTTCTTTCCATAATTTCAGGAGAGCCGTGCGTTGGGCATACGATAAATTACTTTTTGGAGGCGAGGAATGACTGATCCCAAGTTCGATGTTAAACATTACATCAAGCACCGGCACTTCCTTCGGAGCGATGGCGAAATTATGGCCGAGGCATAGGGTGCTGATGGCATCATCGTTGCGCCTTTTGGAAGAAAGGTTTACTAATGTCTGGAGCAGTTGATTTTGCATTTGTGATTTGTCTTTAACCAGGTTGTTATATTTCTTGACGTGTTTATTTTTTATTTTTTGAAATTCTTTCTGTGCAGAAATTTCCGAAATCACAGAGAGAATCGACCCAAGTTCAGGGTTAAGAATGGTGGAGAGCTCTGAATGTAAGGAACCAATGGCGGCATTCATCACTGAGAGGGTGGCACGAGTAGAGGCGATTTGCTCATGTAGTAATGCCAGGCTGGCACGATTATATATGCAGAGGGCTTTTTTGGAATGGAAATTGGTCTTTAGTTTAACGCACTTCGGTATCACTCTTGTATCCTGACGTCTTTTTAAAAAGGCCAGCCCATTTAGTTGCCTAGATAGTCATAGTTTTGACTTACTGTATTGCATGGATTTGCATGCTATATCTTCTCCAAGAATGATTAGAGGCCTAAGTGCTGTGAGGACATCATGTTGGAGGCTTAATGGAATGTATACAGCACTCAGAAAGGATTAACATAGTTTTAATATTACTAAATCACTTAAGGAATTGAACAACGTAAATATGAATATAAATTAAATTACACTTTAATAAATATTTCCGATATTTTGGCAACGTCACGTTGCCATTTTCAGAAGGAACTTACAAAAATGGCAACGTGATCCAATGAGCACAGTAATCCAATAGGTGTTCTTGGCCTAACGTGTAATACACCATGTATCCAGAATCATGGTCTGCAAGACCAGAATGTGAAAACAGATGTAGTCCTTGTGTTCAGAAATTCTGATGTTCGCTGTCCTGCCTGTTTGGCCAAAGTAAGACAGTTTACAACTGCAAGGGACCTAGTATACATCAGGTAGGTCTAGGGGAAGTGGTTGGTCTTTGGTGGAGCGGATAAGGGATGCCAATTTTCTGTAAGGCCTGTAACAGTAGGTGAGGTAATGTTTTTTTAAAATTTTGGTAATTTTTTCTGAGGTGCCTTGGATGTAGGGAATGGTGATGGATTTAGAATAATCTTTGTTGTGGAGGGGGAGAGGGGATTTTAATATTTTTTGGGTTTTTGGGGGGGGTAGCCATTGGCTGAGAAAGTGTTGAGGATGTGATTTAGTTCAGTGTTTAGGGCCATGTCATTAGAACAGATTAGTTTAGCCCTGTTGTATAGTGTTTTCACCACTCCATATTGTTGTGTGTGTGTGTGGGGGGGGATCTTTGTTGAATGTATCTGCCTGTATGGGTGGGTTTTCTATAAACTGAGAAAACCAAGGTTCCATCAGGCTGGCGGGTGACTAGTGTGTCTAGTAAAGGGAGGCTGTCGTTTTCCTCTTTTTCCAGGGTGAACTTGATTCTGGAGTGTTGGTTGTTTAAGTGTGTTAAGAAGGAGAGGAGTGTTTCAGAGCCATGTGGCCAAATAGCGAATACATCATCAACGTAGCAAAGCCATATGGTTGGTTTTTGTGGGGCAGAGGCAAAGGCTTCAAAGGTCTCCATAAAGAAATTGGAGGGTGGGGAGAGTGGTGAATCCATGGCTGTCCCCTCTATTTGTTTGTAGAATTTTCCCTGCCAAACGAAATAGCCTGAGTTCATTGTGAACTGAAATAGGGCTGAGATATCAGGAGAAAATTTAGCTTGGATTAGCTCTAAAGTTTCCTTGAGTGGGACATTTGTGAATAAGGAGGAGATGTCAAAGCTGACCATTGTATCAGTATGTTGGAGTGTAAGGTTTTCTATGCTGGCTTTGAAGTGGGCTGAGTTTTTTATGTGTGATGGTGTGTTGCCAGTATAGTGTGTGAGCTCTTTGGCCAAATGTTTAGCTAATTTGTATGTGGGAGAATCAATGCCATCTACTATGGGACGTAATGGCACATTTTCTTTACGTATTTTTGGGAGTTCTTCATTTTCAGTTACTGTGTTGTAATGCCTACGTGCACGTGCCTTTTTTGTAAGTTCCTTTTGAAAATGGCAACGTGACGTTGCCGAAATATCGGAAATATTTATTAAAGTGTAATTTAATTTATATTCGCATAAATTAAATACGTTGTTCAATTCCTTAAGTGATTTAGTAATGCATGACCAATGTATAGTTTTAATACTTCCTGTATTTCGTCCTAGTCACTAGGACATCTTCAGGGATTACAAAATAGGGAGGGGAAAGGGGTTGACATTTTTAAAATGTCAACCCCCTTTCCCCCTTCCCTCTCCCTATATAAAATATCAACCCTTTCAGCTTTCCTCCACCCTATATAATATAGTAATATAATATATATGTTTATATATATATATATATATATTACTGGAAAAAACCCGGGTTTTTCTAATTTAATTCTCCCAAATTGCTTACTCCCCCACACACACACTCAGTAGTTTTCGGACATCGCATAAAGAAGAAAAGCCGCAACACCCAGAAAAAGGTATGTGTAAATTTCTCTTCCTTATGCTAGATATACTTTTTGGTTAATTTACATCTACAATGCCCTAAGAATCCGTGAGTAAATAGCCAATGACATTTAAACAGGCACTCCTAAACTGAAGCAGGCAAAATAGCCGTAATTATAATAATAATCATTTAGTAATTTAAATATTTCTATCACATCCCCTCTTCTCTCCAATCAACCAACCTCTGCAATCCACAAGCTCTCAATCTATCAATTAGGGAGCATTTTTTACATCACTCGCCAAATTAGTCACTCTCCTCTGAACCCTTTCCACAACCACCTCATCTCCAAGGAATCCAGGTGACCAGACCCGAGAACAGTAATCCAAATGTGGAAGTATCAACGCTTTATAAAGGGGAATAATAAACTCTTTATCTCTGGATATTAGTGTGTTCTTCAATAACCAAGTAATCCTATGTGCAATCTTGGACACCTTAGCAATGTGTCCCCCTGAACTTCATCTCCCTATCTACCAACACTCCTAAATCCCTAGCCTCATCAATCTTTTGGAGTATACCATTCCATCAGTGTAGTACACAGCTGATAATCTTTTAATTGCAAAATGCATAACTTTACACTTTTTCACATTGAATTGACATCCATTACCTTTTGCCCATTTTCCAGCTTATTTAAATCATCATGAAAACTTTCACCATTAGCTTGATTTTTTATTATGCTACCCAACTTTGCATCATCATCAGCAAACAACTGAATATCTCTCCCTTAAGCCATTTCCTATGTCATTTATGTACAAATTAAACAAAAATGACTCAAGCACAGAGCCCTGAGGCACACCACTGGTCACCTGCCTCATCCTGGATTCTGCTCCTCCATACAACACCTTCTGGTATCTTTCCCTAAGCCATTCTCCTATCCATCACCAATTTAGTATCCATCCCCACTGCTTCAATTTGCACAACAGTATTCCATGGGATATCCTATCAAAAGCCTTAGCAAAATCCAGAAGTTCCACTGTGTAGCCATTTCCTTTGTCCAACTCATATGTCATTCTATTATAAAAAGTTAATAAATTGCTAAGGCAGGATCGACCTTTAACAAAACCATGTTGCCCTCTACCGAGTATCATATTCTGATACACCCATTCTTGAATTTTATCTTTAGCCAACTTTTCCAATAATTTTACTACCATTCCCGAGATGGTGATTGGCCTGTAATTAACTACCACAGTTTTAGAGCCACCTTTATGTAAAGGAACCACTTTGCCTTACATCCACTCCCTAGGGACCATACCACAGTTCAAATTTAAGTTAAATTACCAAGTAAGAGGCATTGACAATTCCTTTGCCCATTCACGCAACACCTGAACTGATATTCCATATAAACCTACAGCAGTGTTTGCATTTAAATTTTGCAATATACTAAGTACCTCTGATTTCTTAACTTCAATTCTCACCTTAGTTTTTGCTACAGGTACAGAGATATCCTCACTTGGGTGATAGACTTTTGAAAAGTGATTACTCAGTAACTCTACTATTCTATCTGAATTTGTCACCTGAATACCTTCAGCCCCTACTAAAGTTATCCTTCCAAAGTCATTCTCCCTTTTACTTGCCATATAGTGGAAGAACTCTTTATGATTACCCTTGATCTCCTTGGCTAAGGTCTTCTCATAATCTCATTTAGCTTTTCTTACTATGCTGGTAATCTTTCTAGCTTGAGTCTTGTACTGCTCATGGCAGTACAAGATGATCACCTTTCTCCTTGTAAATTCTCCATAACATTTTCTTTTTTTGCAGATCAAGCTTGATACTACTACTCATCCATCTGTCACCTATCTTGTTTGTCTTCCTGACCATGGAGAAACAATCTGATATTGCCTTCCTCAGATACCCACTGATTTTATCCCATGCACTGCTACCATCTTTCCCCTGCAATATGTTCTGCCATGGGACAGCTGTAAGCTCACTCCGAAGCATGTTATAATTACCTAACCTGTAGTTCCATATATATACCTCTTCTTAAGAGAGAAATCCACAAATTTTGCAAACTCCCAAGTCAGTATCACATGATCGCTCTCACCAATTGGAGGTAACGAGGATACCTATACAAAGCTTAATCTGATAACAACTGCAGACCCGCACCCCCAAAAAATTAGAAGTTAATGAATGAACTTAGGACTGAGGGCAGTACTTCATTTGAGTCAATCTGATGTGAAATAGAGACCAATAGCATAGAATATATCAATGGTTACTTTTGCTGTAGACCAATGGCTGAAAAGAAAGATCTGGATGCCATGCATCATTAGATTAGTGCATTGCGTGCAGACCACACAGTAATTATAAAGGAATTCAACTATATATCATTCAGTCTTATGTCACAAGTATCCTTAAAACAGCAAATTGATGTCTCAATTCTAGCAAGATTCTGAGAGAGTGAAAAGAGGAAAAATATCTCCATTTCGTAAAAGGCAGTAAGATAGAAATATCAAATGAGACCAGTTAGTATCTCAGGATAATGGTTAAGTTATTGAAGAAGTTGGTTAAATATCGAATTCAGGTATGATGGAAAGGAATATGATACACTGTGGTGGCTTTATAAAAAGTATGCCCCATATTATTCATTTATTTACATTTTATAAATGTGACAACTAAACTGGATAAGGGAAAGTGGTGTACCATTATACTTTTGGTTTTATAATGGTATTTGGCAGAATACCACATGGAAAACTATTGCATAATCATTGCTGGTAGAACTGCCCAAGCCAAAATAATTTTTTTTTTTTTTCCTGTAATATTGCATTTCAGTAAAAATTTGTTTATTACTCTTGTTTTAGCAATATGCTAGCCTTTTATAATAAAGTTTCAAGAACATTAGATGAGGGAAAGGCATATACTGCAATTTTCTTAGACTTAGCAAAGGCATTTGACAGGGTGCCACATGATAAGCTGATATTTAAGTTGCAGCGCATGGGTCTGGATGTCAGATTGGTCAACTGGATTCAGGATTGGCTGTCTGATAGGTATTAGAGAGTTGTGTATGGTGGAGCAGTTTCCAGGAGGCAGAGGGTTACAAGTGGGGTCCCACAGGGCTCAGTACTAGGACCTATATTGTTTAACCTTTATATCAATGATATTGTCAGTGGATTGCAAGGGGATATTCAGTTGTTTGCAGATGATGCAAAGCTGGGAAGGATTATTAGTAAAAGTGCAGATGCGGCAGCCCTGCAAAAGGATTTGAAAAAAGCTAGATAGATTGGCAAATGAATGGGGATGTCAGTTTAATGCAGCAAAATGTAAGGTCTTGAGGTTTGGGAAACATCGATGGGATGCTGCATACTCTATGGGAGGAGTTATACTGGAGGAAGTAGGGGAGACAAGAGATCTGGGGTTGATGATTGATAGAAACCTGAAGTTTAGGGGACATATTGCAAATGTGGTGAAGGTAACACAGAGGATTGCTGCTATTATGAGAAGGACACTGACCTGCAGAGATAAGAGGGTTATCATTCCATTGTATAAGTCTCTGATCAGATCACACTTGGACTATTGTTCTCAGATTTGGTCCCCAGGATTTGAAGGGGATAAATTAACTGTGGAAAGGATACAAAGACAGGTGACAAAGATGGTTTCAGGACTGTACAAGGATAGTTATGACGATCGGCTGAGAGAATGTGGACTGCAGAGTTTGGTGGATAGAAGAAGGAGAGGTGATATGATTGAGACTTTTAAACTGTTGAGAGGTGGTTACAGGGTTGACACTGGGGAGTTCTTTCGCTTGGTTGAACAGTGGGAAGGAGTGATGACAAGAGGCCATCCCTGGAAGTTATGAAAGGAAACTGTGAGCAAGAGGGTAAGGAGTGGTTTCTTTGTGTGGAGGGTGGTTGAGCCGTGGAATGCATTGCCTGATGGAGTGGTGGGAGCAAGAACGGTCAGTGAGTTTAAAGAGTGGTATGATAGACTTTGTGTTTCTCAGGGGGGGGGGACCTCCCCTCGATGAGTCTTGACAGTCTTTATGTCTTAGGAAGGACCTCCCTCGATGAGTCTTTTGACTCCTTGGAGGCCTGAATAATAATAATAATAATAATAATTATTATTATTATTATTATTATTATTATTATTCATTTATTATTATTATTATTATTATTATTATTATTATTATTATTATTATTATTAATAGTTGAGATCAGAAGGCATAGTAAAGTCAAGGTTGTTAGTAAGTTTGGTTGCAAATTTTTTCAATGCAACTAACAGTTAAGAAAGCAAAACACTGATGAGAACACAAAACACCATCATCATCAGTTTCCTGATATTATTGTTATTAGTAAGAGAGAAATCTCCAGGGAGTTACATCAAATGGCAATCCATTCCAGTCGCACACCATGCTATGCCATGAAAGAAAATTTTGTCCTCATATCCGTCTTCAGAACATTCATTCTTAACTTGCAAGGAGATGCCCTTACGTCTTTTCCTCACTCACCCTCCGTAAAATGAAAAATTCCATCTCCTAAAATCATGTATGACCCTTTCAGAAGTTTGTAAGCCTCAATCATATTATCCCTCTTTCTCCTGTTTGCTACTATCTGCAGTCTACAAATTCTCAATTTGTCTTCCTAATCAGTATTCTACAATCCTGGGATAATTTTTAACACTGCTTTGCATTCTCTGCACTATATCAAAATCACCACAGAAATCAGGAGACCAGACCTTTGTGAAATAATCCAAGTTAGGTCTTTCATGAGCTTGTAAAGAGGAGAAACGACTTCTTTATATTTAGATGTCAAAATTTGTTTCAGCATTGCAATTATTTTCTGAATTATATTTGCAATTTTTGTTATATGGCCTTTCACTCCAGATTACTCTATCTTTGCATCTTCAGCAAATACATGTGTATTGCATGTCAAATCATTCCCGATATCCTTGATGTACAGATTAAGTAACAAGGACTGATCCTGCTGGCACACCACTGGTTACCTTAAATCTTGCAGAATCACATTTCACATATACCACCTTGTGATATCATATTATTATTATTATTATTATTTCGGGCGACTCCAGGAGTCCTTAGACTCATCGAGGGAGGCCCTAAACATCATGTCCACCCAACTATGTGATTACATTCTCACAATATCTATCATACCTTGTCTTGAATTCGTTCACTGTCATAGCACCCACAACAGACTCTGGCAGCTTATTCCACTCATCTACTACTCTAAAAGTAAAGAACCCAGCTCTAACACCCCTGCTAACCACACTCTTGCCCAGCTTCCATAGGTGTCCCCTAGTTCTCCCACCACCAGTCCTGATCTCAAAAATATCCTCTGAATTAATCCTATAGAATCCCTTTAGCAATTTGAATGTCTCTATCATATCTCCCCTCCTCTGCCTATCAACTAGTTTCTGCAACCCACAATTTCAGTCAGCCGTCATGTTATCCAAGCCAATATTTTCTAATCCAATCCCATGTTCTACAATTTACCAAACAGTCTTTCATGCTGTATTCTGTCAAAAGCCTTGACAAAATCCAAAAGTGTCATGGTATATATGTTTTCCTTGTCTATCTCAAAAGTAACATTATTATGGAATGTGAGCAAGTTGACTTTCCTTAGTAAACCCATACCGTTTATTGTAAATGGTATGGGTCAACCTGTTTTCTTTATCAACCTATTTCTGAATGCCCTAACCAAATTTTCTAAAATCTTCACCACCTCTTTGGAGATATGAATAAGTCAGTAGTTGGCTACACTGGTTTTTGACCACCATTGTCAATGGAATTACCATACATTTTTCCCATTCCTCCAGAATCTTCCTGTTCTAAAACTCAAATTATATAACTTAGTCAAAAAATAGCTACTTCAGATGAACTCTCTTCTATTATCTGTGTTGATATCCCATCAGGCAATATTGCAGAATTCTTTTTCAGTCTGTGCAACAGCTGTAGTACCTCCTGCTCATACACCTGAGGTTCTTCATACTAAACAGGTAGCAGTGATCTCAAAGTTGTATACACCAGGTTGATAGCATTTAGCAAAATGGCCACTCATTAATTGAACAATCTCTTCTGTATTAGTCAATTACATACCATCTGCATTCAGTAAAGTTATTCTTTCATGTTCATTCCTTCTTTTACTTGTAGCATAAAGATAGAATTCTTTTGGCTTTTCTTTAGCTTGCAGAGAGTTTCTTTTCATACTTAGATTTAGCTTTCATACAACAGTTGTGGCTTTTCTGGACTGTTTCTTATAATTTTGATAACTGACATGATCCTTATGCACATGGTATGCCTTTCATATGATCTTTTTCTAACAACGAGTTATCAATTAATCTCTTGCTTAATTCCTTTCTTTCATGCTTACATGGTGATCCGAATACATTTTGTAAAATTATGGAGACAACTAAGAGTTGTCTCCATTATTTTCCAAAATGTACTCTTGCTTAATTAGATTACACATTCATTTCAGTCCTACCCTATTTATTCTTCAAACTCTAAGGACACATTCTGATATTGCATTACTTAAGTATTTTTTTTAAATGTTTTCCATACACTGTCAATATCTTTCTCATCCAACAATTGATGGATACTATGGCACAGAACCCAGCATACTCTTCAGGTGGTCATAATTTCCTGCTTTGTAGCTCAGCATATAACCTTTCTGAATGGAACATTCATGAACTTAGCCACTTCCCAAGTGAGGACTACATGATCACAATTACCAACTGGAGGCAGAATAGTTATATCTTTAATATAACTATAATATATCTTTAATATAACTTTAATGTAATTAAAATCTCCTCTGACACTGTAAATCTAATCAAACAATGTTTGATTCTTTAAAGATACTTGTGACATTAGGATTATAAAATATATACATGTTTACACAAGAATATTATTTAATTTGCCAAATATTTCAGTCTGAATATTACAGACCATCTCTCTCTCCTGCTCTAGACAACTTTTATTTGGAACATCTAGAAGAAATCCTGTTCTCATTTATATTCACTCAACCTTCCTTTTAGGTTAGATATATAGATGACATCTTTGCTGCTTGGCCTCATAACAGAGACTCCTTACCTTCCTTTTTAAGCAGTATCAATTCCTTACATCCTCATATAAAGTTTACCATGGAGATTGAAAAAGACAACAAGTTATCATTTTTAGATGTCCTCCTCATCCGTTCACCTTCAGGTATTCTTACAACAACAGTTTACAGAAAACCAACTTTCACAGGTCATTATATTCTCAAAGATTCTGCCCATCATCCTTGTCAAAAAACAGGAATCATAAAATGTTTAATCCGACGAGCCAAAACTAATTGTTCAACTTCTCATTTATTACAGAAAGAACTATCGACTATCAAACATCACATGAAACTAAATGGCTTCTCTAAAAAGAGTACACAACGTCTTTTCGATTCTTATAATCCAACACAAAACACCAAAGATTCAATACGTCGAGTTCCAATTACTTACATTTCCGGGATTTGAATCAATTTCAAGAATTTTGAAGAAATAGTACAGAAAGAACTTAACAACAACCACTTATACACCTATTAACAAATTATCCACCCATTTTCCTTCTTCTAAAGATAAACGCTCAACTATGTCTCTACACAGTTACACAGAACTATCAAGTTCCATGTAACTGTAATCTTTCCTACTTTGGACAAACTGGACTCTCTATAGAAAAAAGAATTCAAGAGCATCAATCATCCATTCAACATAACAAACCCGAGAAATCTGGATTAACTCAGCACGGAATAGAAACAAGCCACAACATCCTTTGGTTCAAGACTCGCCTCCTACACAGATGTCGCTATAAATTTGAACACTTATTTAAAGAACATGTGGAGGCCTTACTTCAACATCCTAACTTGAATTGTAATAACTGTATATCTGTATCAAAAATTTGGGAAAGTTTAATCAGGATAATACGTTAATTTTTTTTTATTTTTTAAATTTCCTATATTAGTCTAATGTTATTTAAGATTATTACATGAATTTCTGAATTAATGTCTTTAATTTAATCATCACTCTGATAAAAAAAACGTTTACTCTTTTAATACTTAGCGATACGACATCACGCGGCTCGTTCTATTTGTGAATGATCGATTGTTCGTATTCCACCTTGATTTTTAAAACTATTCCTATGTAGCCACTGAAGATGGTCTGTAATATTCAGACTGAAATATTTGGCAAATTAAATAATATTGTTGTGTAAACGTGTATATATTTTCTAATCAAACAATCTTTCACCACTAGTTCCTTCTGTCACTTGTTGTTTGAGGAAGTCTTGCAACATTTCAATAAATTTAGTTGCATTCTTCTAATGAGATTTCACAGCTACCCAATCAATGTTCAGATAATTAAAGTCCCACATTATTATTATTATTATTATTATTATTATTATTATTATTATTATTATTATTATTATTCAGGCCTCCATGGAGTCAGAACACTCACCATGGGAGATCCTTCCTAAGAAACACAAAGTCTATCAAGACTCATCAAGGGGAGGTCCTCCCCCTGAAAAACACAAAGTCAATCATACCACTCCTTAAACTCATTGACCGTTCTTGCTCTCACCACTCCATCAGGCAATGCATTCCATAGTTCAACCACTCCATGCAAAGAAACCAATCCTCACCCTCTTGCTCACAGTTTCCTTTCATAACTTCCAGGGATGGCCTCTTGTCATCACTCCTTCCCACTGTTCAACCAAGCAAAAGAACTCTCCAGTGTCAACCCTGTAACCACCTCTCACCAGTTTTTAATTGTTTCTCACTATCATCTTTATTTGGTAATACATGTCTTTGACACTAGCAACAAATTGACTAGGTCTGATTTTGGTGTGATATTGAATAAGGATCTAAAATTTAGATGATACATTGCTAAAATTGTGAGGACAACACAACGAATTCCAGGAATTATGCAAAGAACACCGAATTGTAGAAGGAAGGAGATTCTTGTTCCATCGTATAAGGCTCTAATTAGGCCACATATGGACTACTGTGCACAGATTTGGTCACCTGGTTTTCAAAGGATAAAGAGATGGTGGAAAGGGTCCAGAGGTGATTGACTAAGGTAGTGTCTGATCTCTGGAATGTTGAATATGAAGAAAGGTTGAGAAGATGGATAGGAGGAAGAGAAGTGATATGACAGAGACGTACAAATTGGTAAAGGGTTGTTATAGGTTCAACATTTGAAGAAGTTTTTTTTATCAAATGGTGGGAGATGAGAGAATAACAGGAGGTCATCCCTGGAAGCTGTATAAGGAAGGCGTGAGCAAGGGAGTGAGAAGTAGGTTTTTACATGAGAGTTGTGAATGATTGGAATGCCTTGCCCGAGCGTGTGGTGTCTGTAGAGTATTTGAATGTGTTTAAGGCAAGGCATGATGATCTGTATGCATGACAAAGGGACCTCTTAGATGAGTCTTTGAAACCATGGGGTCTCAAGATAATATAATAATAATATAATTAGCAGTGCACTCCCTCCTCTCCTCTCCTATTCTATCTTTCCTTTCTAAAAATACTCTACCCTTTGCATTTGATACCAGTTAGTTTGTCTGCTTCTATTAGCCAGGTCTCACTAATGCCTGCGATATGAGGTCCATATCGCTAAGGGATGTGAAAATAATGAACAAATCTCAAATTACTGTCACTGGAACAACTGATTTTCAGACATTTTCAATGTCTCCTATAAAGATTCAGTAAAACTTCAAATAATGAATATGGGATTGATAAATTTTATTCTGATAGATCAGAGTGTCAAATGTTAGATTATCAGAAGGTGGTCACATAACTCACAGTAGTATTTATAATAACTATCATAACCCGGAAGTGTTAGTTAGATACTTCTTTAAGAGGCCTTAGCATTACTATTCTGAATCATCTTATTCATTTAAATTAAATGTATAGCCTTTTATTAATAGTTTTTTCCCATGCTAATTTGATCTAATTTATATTTTTAATAATTCTTTTCTTGTAGTGTCGCCAAAGATTGATCGTAATGCTATGTTTAATATTCGTGTTAAAGTTGGAAAAAGTTTTGAACTTGATGTTCCAGTTAGTGGTGAGCCTCCTCCTTCAAAAAAATGGACAATAGGTAGTAAAATAGTGGAAGGATTACCTAGATGGAATATAGTTAATGAAGATTATAAGACCAAATTAAGTGTAAGAAATGCTGAAAGAAGTGATAGTGGATCTCTGACACTTGTAGCCACAAATATGCATGGAAATGACACTGCTTCTGTCACAGTTACAGTGCTAGGTATGTTTTTAAATTTGAAGGATGAAATTATTTTTATTTGCTTCTACTTATGTTTTCTCACATTTTGTGATAATTATGATTTTAGTTCCTTTTTCTAAAATATTTATTGAAATATAGATCTACACATTTTTGAATACTGTTTTTAATAAAAGAACAGTTCATTATATTCATAACTGTCTTCATTATCATTTTCTGTTATATACTATACCTGAATATACAAGTACTATTCTGTTGCATACTATAAGGCTCCTTTTTTTTGTGTCATCTTAATATCCAGGAGTTTGGCTACCATGATGTAACTGACAGTTGACTATGTGGTGAGGATCCTATTTCTTGCACATATTGTCATAATTATTCAGGGCTGTAAGTTCGTGTGTGTATTCATGAGGTTGATTTGCCTATTCTGTGTGACAAAAAGCCCAGCTTTCTGGGTGAAAAAAACCCTACCTCCATATGAGACCAGCTAACTCACCTTTAATCAAAAGAGACCAGATAAATGTTCCTCATATCATTGATTGGAATCGAATCCAGGTCTTTCTGACCAAAGGACTTTGTCTATACTGACTGAGTTGCAAAGGCACTTGTATACTATATGAGCACAATGTAATTAAGTTTGGTTTGTGCTGTTATTAGGTCCTATCAATAATTTCCTTCCAATATAATCTCTTAATTTTCAAATCTTCAAAATTATTGGATCTTTCATTTCAGTCTTCTGTGGCAATACTAACTATATATATCTATCTAGAACTTGGTCTTCTAGCCTTTTTCTGGCCATTCCAAGTAGGCTTTCACCCCCTATAATTTTCCTCAGAACTTTCATACCTGGGTTTCTAGTTATTCAGTCAGGCTTATTTTCTCACTCACCTTTCAGATTCACACATTCAAAGTAGTTGAAACACTGCCTTGAGTAACACTAGTATAGTGTTTGGATTAATTTTGATCTTATGCCATATAAATTTATTCAACAGGCATCTTGCCATACTATGAAGGGGGGGGGGGATAAAACGTTCTGATAAACATCTTGTACGAAAATGATATTAAAGCAACAGATATAACCCCAAGAAAGAAATACCATAAAATCCTTTAACTCCCATGTTTCATCAAATTGTAATAATTTGTTCATTTTCTTTTAGGATATATAAGAAGACATGTCATGCATCTCAATTCCTTCATATCTCTTCAGTGGGAGCTCACTGAAGAGACCTCAATAAAGGTCGAAACTAGTCTGGGTAGTGGCCCTTCCCTTAATGCATAACATTAGACATATCCGCAAGGAGATGTGTTTTGCATTATGGGAGATACTGAGATAGGAGTGTTGGTAGCTTGCTCCGCCTTTGCAAGAAGTGCCTGGTGTTGTACCACCTTACCCCAGTCCTGAAGATACTTTCAGGTGCAAACTTTGTTTGCTCACACTTGGATAAAGGATTAAACTAAATTTATTATACTCTAACCAAGTGAAAAATAAACTTTCAACATTTTATTTTATTATTGCTAGAGGTCAGGCTAAGAAAAAGATTAAGCAGCAGCGTAGATTTTATTTACTGGTATAGAGTGCAAGAGCATGTAGCTTGGTTCCCTATACACATGTATTTTTCTGATGATGACCTAAATACAGGGGTGAAAACATCAAGTGTTATTTTATTAATAATTAGTAAAATAATCATCTCAGTACGTGTGTTTTGTGTCCCTAAATTCTTAAATATGAATGCTGATCACCATGTAACCTTAAAAGAAAGAGTAGATAACTACTGCTGAGAATATAGTCAAGTTATTCAGTGAACAGTCATCAAAGTGTTTCATTCTCTGTGATATCAGAGACTCAAGTGGAGCGAATAAAATGAGAAAAGAATTGCTGGTGAGTAAGCAAGAGGTATATGAGGAGATAATAAACTAAATGTTAATAAGGCAAGAGAACTTGATAACATTTCACCACATGCCTTAAGGAAAAAGTTCCAGGGAGTTAGCATCAGCATTGGTTTGCCTGTTTAACGAGAATCTTGCAACAGTGCAAGTTCCAAAGAAGTAGAAGGAGGATAAAATTGTTACACTTTACAAAGATGTTGATAAGGCTAAGTCTGTAAATTATAGGTTGATCTGTATATCTAGAGTTGTAGTTAAGGTATTGGAGAGATAGATGAGAACTAGGATAAAAAGTCAGTTGATAATAGCGGTATTCTCTGTGCTTATCACCATATGTTTGTTATATAGAGGTTGTGTTTTACAAACTTGGTTAAGCACTATAGCAAGGTGATGAACATATTGCACAAGTGAGATGCATATCCAGTGATATACTTGAATTTTGCAAAGGCTTTTGATAGTTTTCCACACAACGAGTTTGTAACGAAACTGAAGCAGATGAAATTGAATGATAAATTAATGAGTTGGATAGGCAACTGGCTCTTGGAGTGATATCAGCAAGATGTGTATAGAGGGTGCAGTATCCTGAAAGAGAAAAGCCACTAATATGTGCCACAGGAGTCTGTTTTGTACCATTGTTATTTAATGTATAAATTAATGATATTGGGATGGGTTTAACTGGTGTTATACAACTGGGTAGAGTGATATACATCATTCTTCCCAGTTTATCATCATCTGTTTCCAGATGATGATAAACTGGAGAAAGTGATGATGAATCAAACAGATTTTGTGCCATTACAGGAGGACTTGAATAGACTGTATGAGTGGACAGCAGTATGGAACTATCAGTTCAGTGTTACAAAGTGTAACATTCTGAAATTTATTAGGCAACATTGGAATGCAAAGTATACCCTTGGTGGAGAAATATTGGAGGAAGCAGAGGAGATAAAAAAAACTTGGAGTAGTGGTGGACAAGGATCTGATATTCAGAGGTCGCATTAAACAAGTTTTGTAGTCATCACAGCAAGTTATGGCAATGACGTAGAGGAACTTAACACGAAGAAATAAAAAGGTTCTGGTTCCATTGTATGTGGTCTTGGTCAGGCTGGTTTGGTTTTCTTGGTGATGAAGATTTATTAAAAAGGGTCCAGAAGAGACTAAGGTGGTAGCATTCTGGTTTTCGGGATTTGAAGAGAGATTGAGGGAATACAGTTTGCAAATTCTTGTTAAGGTAAGAAGAGAGGAGACATGATTGAGACATTTAAGTAAGTAAATTGTTGTTACTTACTATGTGGAAGAAATTTTTCATAGAATGGGAGGGAGGGTAGAATAAGGGCAATCCCTGGAAGCTGTATAAGTAAGGTGTAAGCAGGGGCATGAGCAGGTTTCATAGAGAGTGCTTGAATGGAATGCATTGTCTGATATTGTGGTGAATGCAGATATATGAGTGAGTTTCAAACACAGTTTGATGGGCTTTGTGTGTAGCAGCATGTACCTCCCATGATAATCTTTTTGACTCCATGGAGGTCAGGTGTTAATAATAATAATAATAATATTCCCTTGAGGGATGTGGAAGTTGGAGAGAATTTTCAGGTTGGTGACCAAAATGATAAATGACTGCTCTGCAGAACTCCACGTGGGGCACCTGCTTGTAGTGAAAGGACTGCAGTGATGGCTATCTATTTTCGTATTCCATCTGCTCTGTTCTTTCCTTCTGATATTCTTTTCTCGCTGCTTTTTTTTAATCAGTTTTTCTTATTTTCCAAGCTTCCAGACAACAATCAATAAGGATGCAACACTTGTCACCTTTTGCTGTAGAGAGAGGAGACACAATTGAGACATTTAAGTAAGTAAATTGTGCATCACTACCCATCCAGCATCAGTTAGTTAGTGGGCTTGCTTGCAAGGGCCAACAGGTTTGCATTCCTTTTTCTGTGGTCCAAGACAGGGTCTCAGGGCTGTGGTACTGATATGGTATTTAAGGTGGTCCAGGCATTCCGCCTTTATAGTGCTGTCATTAATTGTAAGTGGCTCTGCACATCTGAGTTTCCATGGTGGGCAGAGAGCTTTTGTACTAAACCCCCCCTCCTCCTTTTGAATACAAGTCTATCATTCTCGTATTTAATGAGTGTCCTTCACATGCCTTTATCCATACAGAACTCATTAACACATCAAATGAAATAAAGAGCGAGAAATAAAAAAATTATCTCAGATATTTGTAGGATAGTGGCACTACACACTATCTTCATGATGAACAGAGAGCTCTGCACGAGACCATCCTCCCTACTTTTGAGTATGACTCTATCATCTTCAAATTTAATGGTGGTCCCTAATAGGCCCTTATCCAGTAATCAATCCATTAACGCATCAAACCAAACAAAGAATAAGAAACAAAAAAAATTGTGAGAGAGATAAAAACATACCATCTTTTCTAATTTTATATGCAACAGCTGAACGTCCAGTTGAGTTGAGAAAATGTTACTTCTCTTTATCCAGAAAGAAGGTTGGATACTCAAAATCTGTTAAGAAATGAGGAGATATTTTAGTTGATACATCTTGCCAAATTCATTCAGAGCAACTCCTCCAACAACATTAATTGCAGGAGTGTTGTCAGTCATAGTAATTCACACACACACACACATGCACAGAGCTGAACTTTTCCAGAGAGGTGATATCAGAGTGGGACCTCCTCATTTAAGTTCCTCTTGTGGATAGTTGATATGAAATAAAAATTGAATGAGTGACATCTTTAAGAAAAATTCTCATACATATTGATGATAGCCTGGTATACAGAGGAATTATCTTTACATTTAAAATCCTGAAAATGTCAATGGAAGCAGGATATATCTCAACTTCTCTGTCTGGCTTCTGCATCTGCACTGCTTTAAAAGTGCCAATAATACAGTCCTACTCAGATTACCTGTCTGGATCTGTCATCTGTGACCAATGTAGCAGTAAAGAACAAGAAAACAATTATTTTTAATGCAAAACACCAAGTTTTAAAAATACCAAAGCAGGATGAGACATTAATTCAAATGAACAAAACAAAGCAGAACATTCTGTATCAGGAAATAAAAAGGAAATACACCACCACTACAATAACAACAACATCTAGTGGGAAACCCTTTTACTATTAACTTCTTTTGTTTGCTCCACCTTGGATTCTCAAGTTCCAATTTTCTGGCAGGATTGTGACGTGAAGTGGTACATAACTATCTGCCTGTGTGTGTGGCTTCTGATAGACTGAACACATGAGGGACACCCATCGGGTTGCTTTGAAACTAATATATCCAAGAAGGCCAGAGCTTGTTCTTTATCCTCTTCAACCATAAAAGTAATTTGGGGTTATATATTGTTGAGGAATTGCAAAAAGTTGGTAAGAACCTGTGGGCTATGTGGTCAAATGGCAAATCCTTTGTCTGTATACCTCATTAGCCATACTTTGGACTTGAGGAGTGGAGGGAGGGAGGCTGATGTAATTGACAGTGTTTTAAAGGATTCCATATCTAAGAAGTTAGTGATCAGAAAGGAAAGTGGGGAGCCCATTGATACACCTTCAATTTGTTTAAAGAACTGATTATCCCAGCTAAAATACCCTGCTTTAAGCTCTGTGATGAGTCTCTGACTCCATGGAGGTCAGTTGTTATTAATAATAATTCATCCCACCCAGATGCACTAGAATGCATCTGGAACAACAGGTTGAACAGAACGGTTACAACAGAAAAACCTTCACTAAACTTCTAAAAAAAAGAACCTCCCCTCCACAATCAGATTATATATACATAATTTCTTTGACTCATATCAAAGGTACAACAGATAAACCAGACTCACTAACAGTTTACAGATCTCTAGACAAAGTCTCTGTCCTTAGCTCCTGACATTTTGCCAGCCTCCTCAGAGCTGGCAAAATGTCAGGTTTTAAATACTTAATTTAGTTATTAAATTATTTATTTACTTCCTCTTTCTACCTAGTTTAGTTCAGAAATTTTAGCATGAATCACTACAACTTAGGAAATCTGAATATGGAAATATGCTAGCTAACTTTTGCCTACAGTGACCTATTTGAAACCTAGTGAGGATTCTACATTGTAGTAAGTATATGTTTCATCTCTATGAATAGAATAGGGGATTGATCTACATCTACCATGGAGGAAGTTGTGGATAACCATGCTCTATATCAACAAGTCCCACATAATATTAACATAGACATATTTTCTGTTCACCTTTTTGTAGAACCTCTTATTACCAGTATGCTGCAACCATACATCCCAGGATGACATTGATGATCTCATGTTGCACTTATCCTCCACTATACTCTTAATGGGAGATATAAATGGCCACAGAATTCTATAGGATATCACTAAATGTGTAGAAGTGTTCTGTGGATGTGGCACACAAACTAACATTAAAGAAAGAGTTGTTCAAGTAATAATCTCTTCTTCTCCTCCTTACTGTGTGCTTCACAGTAATAATCTCTCTTTCATAGGTACTGGAAGTAACACCATCTTCTGCATACTTACTGAAATATTCACTTTATTGAAATGGAAATGAAATAAATAGAAGGAAATGAAAATTAAACAAAAGCTAGAGGAACTGAGAGAGTAAAAGGCAAGGATATAGAAGTGAAAGTTAGTGAATAGCGAGTGGAAGAACGTATGACTGAGGAAATATAATTAAGGTGAAGCAGAACAAGAGGTAGTGAGACTGCAGAATTGATGGACAGTGAAATTGTAGGAATGCAAGATTTAATGAAACATTTATTGAAAATGAGAAATGAAATGAAGAATATGTGGAGTGATGTTAGACGTCTAGTGGAAACTAATGAACATGTGCAAGAGTATAGAATGAAAGAAAAAAGAGTAAAAGAGGTGACAGGTAATTCCAGAATAGCAGGATATGGAGATTCCATAATTAGAGGACTAGTTCCTGAGAGAATCCATAAGGTCTGCTATCCAGATGGGAGAATGAGTAAGATAATTAAGGATATGGTTAAAAGGACATGATGACATAATTAAAGACATGGTTAAAAGGACATGATAACATAATTAAGGACATGATTAAAAGGACATTATGACCTAATTAAGGACATTGGACATGAGGAAGAAATGAGTAAGAGATTTAGTTGTGATTGTGGGAATGAATAAACTAAGTGGACATAGGTGAGGATGAGGCTATTGAGAAGAGTGACCCCTGTGTGGTGGCCAGGGAATAAGAATAGCCCCAGTATAGCCAATGCATGTCATACAACTAAAATAGGTACCCAGTGCCTGGGGGGGGTATACCTGGGGGTCATAAATACGGAGGCCTGGTCCTCTAGGTTGGGGGTTGGGCATGGAGCTGATGATCCCACCCTGTAAAAAAAATAACTTGTCATGAAATCTAAAGAAATAACTGCTGGATGGACTAAATGGCAACAAAATCATAAATATGTTAAGGATTTGAGAATTGGATCATGGAAGGTACTTTCTCTTTATCAATCTGGAGCTCTAAAAATGCTGTTGGAGTAGTTGAATAAATATAAGATACTTGTTACTGCCACACAAGAAATGAGATGGACAGGAGAAGGGATTATGGAAAATAAAAATCATATTATTTTTTATAAAAGAAAGATCGATGTTTGGAACAAGAGGGTGTGAGTAGGGGAGTGAGAGATAGGTTTTTTTTCGTGCAGAGTTGTGAATGATTGGAATGCCTTGCCTGAGAGTGTGGTGTCTGCAAGGAGTTTGAGTGTGTTTAAAACACGGTATGATGAGATGTGTGTGTGATAAAAGGACCTCCCAGATGAGTCTTTGACTCCATGAGGTCTTGGGGTAATAATAATAATAAAACATCTCATCATAGGCTTTAAAGCAAACTCACCTCGAATGTGTAGGTTACGAAAATCACAGGACAGTGATTTTAACTACAGTTTTATCTGTGTACATGTGCCAATTGAAGAAAAGAATGATGTTGAAAAAGATTTGTTCTATGATGATTTAGATAAAATCTATGGGGAATGTCCAAAGAGGGCTAGGCAATGAGGATACACATAGGCCAACCATTGGGAAATACAGTTTACATAATGAGACTAACAATAATAGGACTAGATTGATCAATTTTTCCTCTTCAAGAAATATGTTTATTGGTAGCACAATGTTTAATCATAAAGATTCATAAAATGACCTGGAAGTCTCCTGATGGAAACACCTTAACCAAATTGATCATCTTTTAATAGATGCAAGACAATTATCCAATTTGATGGATGTTAGAACGTACAGAGAAGCAAATATTTAATTCTGATCATTATTTGATTATATCAAAGATTAGAAGCAGAATCTCTAATGCAAGGAAGATTATGGGTCCCATGCTAGAAAGTTAAATAAGGAAGGATTGAAGGAATTAGAAGTTAAAGCCAAATATGGTGAGAGAATCAGTGAAAATCTGAAGCAAATGCAACAAAGGAGCCACACTTGTAAAGCTGTGGAGGAATATCATTTGGCTGGAAAAGAAGAAAAAAGAGTGCATAAGAATGGAAAGAAGAAATACTATGAGGATGAACTTGAGGAATTGGAACATCTCAGAAGTATGAATGAAAGCAGATCTTTTTATCAAAAAGTTAAGTAGCAGTCAGAAAAATTTCCAGCCTAGAACAATGTTATGTAGGAATAAGGAGGGTATAATCTTGAGTGGAAATGAAATGATGGGCAGTTGAGAGTAAGAAGATATATGTGTGGTAAGTGGTGACAAAGATGATTGGACAGGTGTGGTGGGGGAAATTACAACCAACAAGTGGCTTGGATAGGATTGATTATAGACCTAAAAATGAATTACTGTGTTTGATTACAAATATGGAAGACGAAATGGTTTCAGTGATTGAGTTTATTCACACCAAAATCATTGGAATAAGGGAAACATGGATGGATGAAGATATCATTACAGGAATAGAAATGGAAGGATACAATATTTTTCACAAGAATAGAAAGGGCATGAAGAGAGGGGCAGTAACTGTTGATAATAGAAGGGGATAAGCCCACATGAAAGAGAGAAATAGTTGCAATGGTTATGAGGCAGTATAGTATGATGTGGAAGCTGATAGGAAGACATATTTAGTTGGATGTTGCTATAGTCTTTCGGAATGTGGAGGGTTGTGATGAAGAAATGTACATCCTCTGTCCAAAACGAAACCGAACTTTTCAAAAATAGAAGAAACTAGTGGTGCCACCTGTTGTATCTTTTTGTTATTGAAAGCAGCAACCTTCATTAGTGTTGTGTCAACTGTTTATGACATTTGTTTCATTAGAAGCTGAGTTATAGTGCCAAGAGTGACAGTGTGTTTTGATTAACAGTTGGAAAATGAGTTTCAAACAGAGAACTGCAATTGACTTTTATGTTAAACTTGGTAAAAGTTTTACCAAAATGCACGAAATGGTTCAAAAAGCATACGGTGATGAATGTTTATCCCATACTCAAGTTCACAAGTGGTTTAAGCGATTTCAAAGTGGTCGTGAGAAGCTTAAGATTGATGAAAAGCAGGGCCGTCCAAAAACTGGACTGGACTAACATACAAAAAGTGTGTGATTTCATCAAAGAAAACCCAAAATCATATGTGAGATTGATTGAAGATGAATTGGGGATTCCAAATTCAACCGTGCACAACATTTTGACCGAGAGTTTGGACCTTTGTAGATTGAATTAGCGATTTATTCCTCACAAGTTGACCGACGACAAAAAATGTATTGAATTGAACACTGCAAGGATCTCATTAAAACTGCTCGTAAGGACTCAAACTTCCTTGAAATGATTGTTACTTGACGAAATATGGTGTTTTGAGTATGAGCCTGACACAAAGTGCCAGAGTGTACTGAGTGGAGACCACCAGAATAAGGGTATCCGAAAAAAAATCACTTGGAGAAGTCAAAAGTAAAGACAATGTTGAAAGAATTTCTTCCGCCTGGCCAAACGATCAATGGTGAGTTTTATCTCAAAGTTTTGAAGCGATTGATAGCAAGAATTCTTCGTGTACGGCATGAATATCGTGATGCAGGCAGCTAGTCACTTATGCACGATAATGCACCACCTCATTGTTTGAAAATTGTGAGACAGTTTTTGAGCAAAAATCAAGGTGTTGTGTGTTGATCATTTGCCATATTCATCTGATTTAGCACCCTGTGACTTCTTTCTCTCCCCCCCCCCCCCCGACTTCATTTGCTGATGAAAGGAAAGCAATACGACACCATTGAAAATGTTCAAGCAGCAGTAACCATGACCCTCAACAGTATCCCAAAAACCGATATAAAAAACTCGTTTAATGAATTAATTGACCGTGCCAAACGCTGTATCGAAGCTGAAGGAGAGTATATTGATTGAAATAAATTATTTGAATAATTATAATAATAATAAACCGAATAACAAATCAAGTAGGGGTTAAATGGATGAATAACACCATTAAGCTTGAGCTGCAAAAAAAAAAAAAAAAACAACTGTGGAGGGAATTTAAGGATAAAGGTGACCGGCAGGCACATGAACGGTATAAAGCACAGGCCAGAAGGGCAATGAGTATGGTAAGAAAAGCAAAAGCGGATGAAAGAACGTTAGCCATGCACGCTAAATAGAATCCCAAACAGTTTTTTCGATATGTTGCAAGCAAACAAAAAAAAGTATATGGCAGAATGATTTTAAAGAATGCTAATGGTAGGGAGGTAACCGAGTCAGTTGATGTAGTGAAATTACTGAGCGAGCACTTTGCAAGAGTATATCATCCAGGCGGTGACATTGCAGGAATGAATGAACCAATAGCTTATACGGGAATTGTGGTGAATGAAGTGGAGGTGAATAGTCTATTACAAAACCTCAATGTCAATAAATCTGTGGGATTGGATGGTATACCAGCTCATGTCGTACATGAAGTGGCTAAAGAATTTTCAGTGACCTTGACCATTTTGTTTAATTTGAGTCTCGGGTCTGGGTTAGTCCCGAGGGGATGGAAAGGGAGGAAAATAGTTCCACTGCATAAAGGAGGTTCCAAGACTGCTGTTGTAAATTACCGACCGATCAGCATATCGGGAATTGTTGTCAAGGTGTTGGAGAAAATAGTCAAGAGGAAAATACAGGATTGGATAGATAAAAATGGGATACTGTATGGAGGATAGCATGGTATTGTGAAGGGTAGATAATGCTTCAGTAGCTTGCTCACGTTTTATAACACAGGGATGGCTGAACTGGATAAGGGTAATGGGTTTACAGTGATTCTACTGGACCTTGCTAAGGCCTTTGACAGGATACCACATGGAATTCTAATCAGTAAACTGCAGCATACTGATTAGAATTCCATGCGGATGGATATAGGGTTGGTGAGATGTATAGGAGGGTGGTTGATGGAGAGATTCAGAGAGTGATTTATTCAGGAGTAGAGTCCAAAAGACGGCCTGTGACTAGTGGTGTGCCGCAGAGTTCTGTTCTTGGACCACTACTGTTCAATTTGTTCATTAACGATGTAGGAAAGGATCTGAGAGGAAGTATTCATTTGTTTGCTGATGATGCAAAGTTGGGTAGAGCAATAGTGAGTGCACAGGATGTCAAAATTTTGCAGGATGATTTGGATAGTTTGGAGGACTGGGCTAAGGAGAATGGATGTCAATTTAATGTGGCAAAATGTAAGGTTAAGCATTTTGGGGTGAAAAGATTAGCAGCAGCATATCGCATTGGTGGAACTGTCCTCCAGGAGATTGAAGAGGCCAGGGATTTGGGAGTGTTGGTGGATAGGGAGTCGAAGTTTAGGGGGCACATTGCAAAAGTGGCTAAATCAGCTCATCAAATCACTTGGTTGCTGAAAAATATTTTAACAAGCAGAGACAAACAGGTTATTGTTCCTCTGTATCAAGCCTTGATAAGACCCCATCTAGACTACTGTGCCCAGATATGGGTGCCAGGGTTTCTTCCTGATGGGGAGGAGGTGGAGAGGATCCAGAGACGAGGTGACCAAGATGATAGTAGGTCTATGGAATGAACCTTATGAGAACAGGTTGAAGATTTGTGGGTTGCAGAAATTGGTTGATAGGCGGAAAATTGGTGATGTGATTGAGACATTCAAATTACTGAAGGGTTTCTATAAGATTAATTCAGAAGATATTTTTGAGAATAGGACTGGTGGTGGGAGGAATAGGGGCCATATATGGAAGCTGGGCAAGAGTGTGGTTGGCAAAGATGTTAGAGCTAGGTTTTTCGCTTGGAGAGTGGTGAATGAGTGGAATAAGCTGCCAGAGTCTGTTGTGGGTGCCATGACTGTGAATGAGTTCAAGGCGAGGTATGATAGATACCGTGTGAATGTTGAATAGTTGTTCTTGACATGATGTAAGGGCTTCCCTCGATGAGTCTATCGACTCCTTGGAGTTGCCCGTAATAATAATAATAATAATAATAATTAACCTGTGTTTTATTTTCTCAAAAGTTTGGTTTCTTTTTTGGACAGAGGGTGTATAAACAGCTTGGATTAGTGAACCAAGGAAGGATAATTATTATGGGTGATTTTATTTATGGCAGTATAGATTGGAATGAAGAGATAGCATTTGGGAATAAGGAAAATGAATTTCTTGAGTTTTTGAGAGATAACTATCTCAGGCAGTACATGAAAGAGGGCACACGAGGATCAAGAGTTCTAGATCTGATAATTTCATAATCAGATCTTTGTGAGGAAAGGATATATGTGGAATTATAAGGCTGGTGATTATGACAAGCTTAGGAGACAGCTTGGAGCTATAACATGGAATGAAGAGTTGAGTGGTAAGGAAATAAATCCTGTTTGGGAACTGACAAAGAAATACATATCAGCATCAATGTGTGAATGTATTCCAAAAGCCAAAAGGCTGAATAATTTCAATAATCAGTTACATGAAGATTAAAGAAAACAAGATAGTTGAGTGACTCAGTTAATAAGGAAAACAAAAGTAGAGTCTGAAAAGAAATTGTCAAATCAGGCAAAAAAAAACCCTAGACAGATTTTTAGATATGTGGCAAGTAGAAGGAAGAATGATCATGGTAAGGTAATGTTAATGGATGAAAGTGGTATAATTTTAACTGCAGCAGAAGTCAGTATTTAGGTATTCCATGATCGATTTATAATAGTGTTTCATCCTGATCAAGGTGGAATCATGAGGAACTTAAGTGTAGAGGACATTTTTATTATTAATATTATTATTATTATTTGAGACCTCCAGGGAGTCAAGAACTCATCGAGGAAGGCTGTAAATTACTCATTCCAGCTATCATACCTTCCCTTAAATTCATTTACACTAGATGCATTCACTACCCATAAGGGCAAATTATTCCACTCACTCACTGCTCTCTGGGAGAAAAACCTAGCTCTTATCCCTTTCTTGACTGAGAACAACCTTATCTTCCATGGATGTCCCAGTGTTCTCTCCCCGCCGTCCATATAATGAAAAATTTCATCATTTGAAATGCTATAACACCCATTCAAAAGTATATAGCCTATCATATCACCCCTCTTTCTCCTATTAACCAGAGTCTGCAATTCACATATTCGCAGTCTGTCCTCATAATCTAAATCCCATAATCCAGATATAATCTTTGCAACTCTTCTTTGCACCCTTTCCACAGCTTCTTTATCCCCTTGGAACTCTGAGACCAAATATGTGCACAGTAATCCAGGTGTGGTCTTATCAAAGCTTTATATGGAGGCAAATTTACTTCCTTATCCTTACGTATCAAGGTTTGCTTCAACATAACAATTATCCTCTGAGTTGTATTTGCAACTTTTGCTATGTGACTTTTGAACTTTAAATTCTTATCCATCAATACACCAAGATCCCTTGCCTCTTCAGTTTCTTGTAGCATAACCCCGCTAATATAATATGCCACTGGAACTCTAATCAAGCCAAAGTGCATAACTTTACACTTACTAATATTAAACTGACAGCCATTTTCATTTTTCCAGATTTCCAGTCTACTCAAATCATTTTGTAATTGCTGAATATCAGTGGCATCCCTGATTGCCCTGCCTATCTTTGCATGATCAGCAAACAATTGCACATCTGATGATAGACCTTGCTTGATGTCATTAATGTATAATTAAAACACTTAAGGAATAGAACAACGTAGTTAAGAATATAAATTAAATTAAACTTTAATAAATATTTTCCGATATTTCGGCAATGTCACATTGCCATTTTCTAAAGGAACTTACAAAAAAGTTATGCACGTAGGCACTACAACACAGAAACTGGGAATGAAAAGATGAAGCTATTGTTCTCCTAACAGTCCTGATGGTGCCTTCTAGCGGGCTAAGTAGGTGTTCTTGGCCGTTGGGCTGAAGGTCTGCAGATGTAGGCCTCCCAAATTTGGGGCAGTCGCATACACCCAAATTTGTTGAGGTTTGGAGAATTTCTCAGGGCTGAGGCTGATTCCATATAGAGTCTTTCAAATTTGTATTTGCTACGGTGTATCACTGTAGCTTTCTTCCACCGTATTCTGTGGCGTGTATCCAGAGCATGGTCCGCAAGCCCAGAATGACTGTATTTGTGAAAACGGATGTAGTCCTTGTGTTCCGAAATTCTGATATTCACTGTCCTGCCTGTTTGGCCAAAGTAAGACAGTTTATAACTGCAAGGGACCTGGTAAACACCAGGTAGGTCTAGGGGAAGTGGTTGGTCTTTAGTGGAGCGGATAAGGGATGCCAATTTTCTGTAAGGTTTGTAACAGGAGGTCAGGTCATGTTTTTTTAAGATTTTGGTAATCTTTTCCGAGGTGCCTCGGATGTAGGGAATGGTGATGGATTTAGAGTAATCCTTGTTGTGGGGGGAGGGAGGGGATCTGTGGTTTGCAGGTTCTAATATTTTTTGGATTTTTTTGGGGGGGTAGCCATTGGCTGAGAAAGTGTTGAGGATGTGATTTAGTTCAGTGTTTAGGGCCAAGTCGTTTGAACAGATTAGTTTAGCTCTGTTATGTAGTGTTTTCACTACTCCATATTGTTGTGAGGGGGGGGGGGGTTGTTGGTGAATGTATCTGCCTGTATGGGTGGGTTTTCTGTAAACTAAGAAAACCAAGGGTCCATTAGGCTGGTGGGTGACTTGTGTGTCTAGGAAGTTTTTCTGTAAACTTTCTCAGTTTACATTTGGGAGTCAAATTTGGGAGGCCTACATCTGCAGACCTTCAGCCCAATGGCCAAGAACACCTACTTAGCCCGCTAGAGGGCACCATCAGGACTGTTAGGAGAACAATAGCTTCATCTTTTCATTCCCAGTTTCTGTGTTGTAGTACCTACGTGCACGTAACTTTTTTGTAAGTTCCTTTAGAAAATGGCAATGTGACATTGCCGAAATATCGGAAAATATTTATTAAAGTTTAATTTAATTTATATTCTTACTACGTTGTTCTATTCCTTAAGTGTTTTAATAATGCATAACCAATGTATAAGCCTGTCTACGAGAATCATTAATGTATAGATTGAACAATAATGGCCCAAGGACTGAACCCTGAGGTACACCACTGGTAACCTTCAATCTGGCAGATTCACACCCACTGTATACCACTTTTTGATATCTGTCTGTCAACCATCCCCTGATCCAAGTCAATAGATTATGTTCCAATCCTATAAAATATGAGCAAATTGCTAATACATGACCTTCCTTTAGTAAACCCATGCTGTTCCCCGCAGAGTATAGAAAGCTGGTCTACCCATTTCTGTATACAAGTTCTTACCAACTTCTCTAAAATCTTCACTACCACACCAGAGATACTAATAAGTTGGTAGTTAGACACATCAGTTTTTTCACCACCCTTGTGCAGTGCAACTATCATACATTCCTGTGGTATTATTACTGAGCTGAGACTCAAGTTATACAAATGTGTGAAAGGCCTAGCCAATTCAGCTGAACATTACTTTAGCAGACGGGCTGATATTCCATCTGTCCCTATTGGCTAATTCTTATCCAGGTTATGCAAGAGCTCTTTTCTGGCCTGAGCTTTATATATTTCATAACTCCTCTCACTCTTATTCTCACTATATTCTTTCTACATCATCATCTTCCTGTGGATCTCTTGCTTAATAAGGCTGCGCATCCATTTCACTCCCAACCCAAGAGAGGATGGTTTAATTGTGAGTGAGTGAGCAGGAGTTATTTGAGGAAATAAATATCCTTGATGTCAATAAGGCAATAGGATTTGGTGACATATCACCATGCACCTTAAGAGAATGTTCCAGGGAATTCTCAGTAATATTGGTATGCTTGTTGAATAAAGGTCTTACAACCGCACAGGTTCCAAAGGAGTGGAATGAATGTAAAATTGTTCCACTGCATAGATATGGTGATAAGGCTGTGGCTTCATATTATAGGTCAATCTTTATATCTGGAATTGTGGTGAAGGTGCTTGGGAGATTGGTGAGAAGTATGATACAGAATTGGGTTGAAGACAGCAGTACTCTTTGTGATTATCAGCTTGGGTTTGAGGGGAGATCTGTTTTATAAACTTACCTATGTACTATGACTAGGTGATAAATACCTTGGATTGGAGAGAAGCAGGTGGTGTATTTGGATTTTGCAAAAGCTTTTGATAGGTTCCCGCACGACAAACTATTAAATGATAGTTTGAAATAAAAGCCAGCCTGGTTGGCCGAGTGGTTAGCTTATCCACTCTCCAGCCAAAAGGCTGCGGGTATGAATCCCGCTGTGTGCATGGATGTTTGTGATTGTCTGTGAAAATAATAGATACTTGTTGTGGTGGGTGGTAGATGGCATTGGTGTATTTGTAGTTAGTGGAGAGAGAGCTGTAGTGCAGGTACCTTCCCTCGATGAGTCTTTGGACTCCCTAGAGGTGTTATGGAATAATAATAATAATTAATAATAATAATAAAATTGAAAAACACATGGGATTGGATAACAGACTTCTGAGTTGAATCAGTTACTGGCATTCAGATAGGTATCAGAAAGCTGTATAAATGGGGGTGTAGTATCCCAAAAAAGAAAGCTCACTGGTGGTGTACCGTAGGGGTTAGTTTTGGGACCATTGTTGTTCATTTTGTATATTAATGATACTGGGAAGGATTTAACTAGTGATATGCAGCTGTTTGGAGATGATGCAGAATTGGGGATAATAATGCAGTCAAGTGGATTTTTTGCCTTGTAGGAGAACTTGAATAGATTGCATGAATGGTATAAGGTATAAGGTTTTGAAATTTGTTATGCAATGATGGGATGCAAAGTATGCACTTGGTGATGGAAACTTTAAAGGAGGTAAAGAAATTGAGAGATGTGGGAGTGGTTGTGGCAACGATGCAGAGGACCTTGACATGCAGAAATAGCAAGGTTATGATGCCATTGTATAAGGCCTTGATCAGGTCTCATATGAATTGTTGTACACAGATTTAGTTGCTGGTTTTTCACGGTGATGAGAATATGTTCAAAAGGGTCTAGAGAAGATTCACAAAGGCGGTCAGTGGTCTTTGGAATGTGGAGTGTGAGTTCAGATTGAGAGAATGTAAGTTACAGAGTCTTGAATAGGAGGAAGGGGGTATGATTGAGACACATAAGCTAGTCAGGGGTTGTTATCAGGTTGACATGGAAGAGATTTTTCAAAGAATGGCAGAGGAGGTAGAACAAAAGGCCATCTCTGGAAACTGTATAAGGAGGATGTGTATGCAGAGCAGTGAAAAGTAGGTTCTTTTCATGGTGATAGGTTGATGAGTGGAATGTGCAGTTAGCCTAGTGGCTGTGCACTTCGCAACCATATGACTGGGGAAGGAGTGTCCCAGGTTCGATTCCCATCCCAGCTGAGGAATTTGAGGATCTTCCTCAGCCATAGTCAAGTTAGCCGGTCTTGGGTAGTAGGGTTTTTTCTGCCAGTTTATCTGGCGTTTTTCGACCGACCCCATGAACACACACGGATTTATAGCCATAAATACTTAAGCCCCCATGAGGGGGCTCAACTTGCCCCAATAGGGATGGGGGGGGAAATAGGGAGGAAACTCCATACGAATAAATAAATAAATTGCCTGAGTGTGTTTGAATGTTGACACTGAATCAGTTTGAATCACAGTTAGATGTGCATTGTCTGCAATAGTGTGTACCTCCCATGATGAGTCTCTAGCTCCATAGATTTCAGATGTTAATTATAATAATATTTTAGTATAAGTTGTTATTTCCTGTAAAATTAATAGTTATCACATTAGCAAACATCATGGAATAGAAATGTGAACAAATTACCTCAGATAAAAGCTGTAATTAACCTGTGTCAGTCCACACTGCACAGGTTCATAAAGAGGACTTTGTTCATTGCTCAGCTACACATGGATCATTCCCATTTCATGCATTCATTCCTATTTGAGGGATGATGATATGTGAGTACTCTTCATCAAATATTATTAGACTTCACTCATTCTGATGAGCAAGTCATTGTTTGCATGCTCCTACTACTCTTAGCAAACTACTGATCATATCAAACTCATTAATTTTTATGTGATGTTTTTAAAATTTTTACAGTGTACTAATTTATATCATTTGCATATAGAAGTATTTTAAACTTGTGTCATACAACTTTTGCTCTTTGTACTCTTTAGAAATAAATACTCTGATGGTCACCACAAATGTATCAAAAGTAAATCACGTTTTAGCAATCTACATATACATTACAACAGGTTGATGGATGCATCGGACAAAGAAGATGTCCGATGCATCATATGCAATAGTATGATTAGATTTCACAGTGGCCTTTGATATTTTGTCACATGACAAGTTGTAACTTAAACTGGGATGAATGATTTAAAATAATAACTTAAATAGGCCAGATAAGAGATTTGTTGTTTGATAGGTGCTATTGAGTTGTGCATGGTGGAGCAATATCATGGATGAAGAAATTTTCTAAGGTTGTGTTGCAGCTGTCTTAGGGATGCTAATGTTAGTGATATTTGAAAAGGTATAAATGTAATTGCATAGTTGTTGCAAATATAAAGTATTGGAGATCTACAAGGAATTGAGTGGTTCTACAGACTCACAAGTTCAAATAGACTGGCTGTTTGAGCCTGCATGCAGGACTGCAAGTTCTCTGATGTGAAAGTTTGGAAATTTTGAGGATAAGGATAGGATTCAATATACTCAGTTTGTATAGATCACCTGAGATGTGATGAATAGTAATCTGAAAGTGAAGGAACACATTGCTAGAATTATGAAGACACATTATGACAATGAGTAGGAGGACACTGAAATGCTGAAGAAAAGAGAGCATAATTCTAATGTCAAGTTTTTAATCTAGCAAGATGTGGACTACTGTATGTAAATTTGATCAATTTTAAAAAAGATGAAGATATTTTGGGAAGAATCCAGAGTAGATTAAATTAGCTGGTGTTAATTCTGTATGAATACAGAATGGAGAAATGCTCTCTGCTGCTGGAAGTGATGCATGTGTGTGTGTGTGGGGGGGGGGGGGGCTTGTAATATTCATAGTTAAGTTAGTACAGGGTATGTTCCAGATTACTGTAGAAGAGATCTGTCATAGAGAAGGAGAGAAATAGAGCAGGGATCATCTATGGAAATTGTATAAGGAGAAGCTGAGCAGGAGAGTTAGGAGCAGGTTTCTTTGCATGGAGGCTAGTTGACAAACAGAAAGCATTGATTGAGAGTGTGCTGAGTGCATAAACAGTGAATGTGTTTAAATCCCATGGATTGACACCATGTTAAAGCCAAAATTTTATTTTACTTAAAGCATATAACTCCATGGATGCTTAATAGCAAATGTTTTTGTTATAAAACAATTTATGTAATTTTAATTCTAAGAGTGCTTAAATTAAATATTTAGAAATAAAAAAAATTAATCATCTAAAAAGAGATGAAAAAAAAAATTTAATTTTCACATAAAGTCAACACTCAGTATAGCAAACACAGCTATAACAAACTCACTGATTCTAACAAACCACTGAAAAGTCCCAAAATGCAATTGCATGCTTTAAAAAAAAAAAAAAAAAAAAAAAAAAAAATCAGAATAGGAAACTATCCACTACAAAACAAACTGTACCTGTGGTCCCTATTAGTTTGCTATAGTGTGAGTCAACTGTAATAATAATTCATTATAAAATACCATGATGTAACATATCATTGTTTATTTAATATATTGTATTAGGTCCTCCATCCATGCCTGAAAATTTAAGGATTTCTGATATAACCAAAGATGGATGTGCAATTTCTTGGCGTGCTCCAAAAGATGATGGTGGTTCAGAAATAACTCATTATGTTGTTGAAAAAAAGGATGCCGATTCTGGTCGATGGATGCCTGTGGGAGAATCTCTAATGACTACTTTGAGAGCGGATAAATTAATTGAGAATCATGAATATAATTTCAGGGTGAAGGCAGTAAATAGAGAGGGTGAATCTCCTTGGCTAACTGGAAGAGAGCTTGTTGTAGCTAAAAATCCTTTTGGTATGCATAGGTGATATGATTAATAATATTAAAAGAATGAAAATGTTTTAAATGATATTTTTTATTTTGTTTTATGCACTTAATTAAATATCTTTAAATTTTCAAACTTTTTTGACTTAAAATATCGAAACTGTCATTATATAAATAGATTAAATGAAAATTCTGAGTGAGCAGATATCTGCACACAAACATATTTTCACTTTCATACATCATTATTAGTTCTAATGTTATTTTTACTATCTAAAATTTTTGAGATAATCATAATTTGAATGCTATTATTATTATTTTGATTAAAGCCTTGATATACATAAACTGGGTATGAGGATACGTGCATTTACAGATCTAATATAAAAATATGCTACTGATGACCCTGACCAGTGAGTTGAAATGTTGCTATCAACTTACTGGTCAGGGTCATCAGTAGTATATTCTTGTGAGGACACATGGAAAATACATCAAGTATTTTCCATGTGTCCTCACAAGATCCCAATCAAGTACAGATACTGTGGAAATGTCATTAGAATGTGCTGACCTGAGAGATAAACTGAAACTGCTGGGAACCCCTCTATCTGGGGCATGTGTTTGTGGTGGAAAGGGACTTCCAAGTAATGGTATGGTCCTTTTCTGTCTTTCTCATTTTCTCTGCTTTCCTTCCCATATTCTTCACTCTACTTTTCCTCAGCCTTTTCTTACTCTCCCATCTTCCAGACAAAATCACTGGAATACAATGCCTTGCTGTTATATTTGCTGTGTGTAGTGGGACCTGTGGTGGTGGTGGGGGGGGGGGGAAGACGGGTAGTCTTGCACTACTTTTGCCTCTGAGAGCATGAATCTTCAAATTTTCCATGTGTCCTCACAAGGTCCCAATGAAGAACAGATACTGTGAAAATGTCATTAGAATGATATTAAAAGTAAGGTAATGATATTAGAAGTAAGGAAAAAAGGCATCTGAGATACACATCATCCATGCAACACGAGAAAAGCCAATGATAAAAATGTTTAGAGGATCTGGCATGATCACTCAAAATAGTTAAAAAACTACATTCTGGTGATATTCTTGTAGAAATATCAAGCAACACTCAGGAAACTTATGGATATCAACATAAATACATGAAATACCATTTACAGTAAAGCCTCTTAAAATACTCAACTGTTCTAGAGATGTGCAGTCAAAATGGGATCTCCTTGATGTTCCAGATGAGGAGTTATGCTTCAGAGCTTAATGATCAACAGGTATGAGGCAAATCCTTATATATTCTTTCTGACCAGGAATATTATCCTTCTGATACACCCAAACCACCAACAATGGTAAAAGTATGGTATCTCAACTGTCCTGTTAGGCTATACATTACACCATTAATCCCCTTCAGATGCTTTCACTGTTAGAAATACGGACATGCCGAAACTGCCTGTTATGACTTTATTACCTGTATCCAATGTGGTAATAAAGAGCACTATAATAAATCTTGCTCTACTGAGCAAGATGAGTCAACTCAGGGAGATCATGCAGCCTACTCCAATGCATGTCAGAAGTTGAAGGACGAAAAAAATAAAAACAGAACAAAATATATCATATCAGGATGCAAAGAGGAAGCTACCTACCACCAGAACTCTCCTAAAATCTCTTATGTCAAGAAGGTGGTAGCTAAGAAAATGTCAAAAGCAACTGAAATGCTTATGCCTATTCCAGCAGCTGATAATTTCAACACATCTGAATTTTATGACCGGAAGAACCTCTCTATGAAACGTGTTACTTGCAAGACCTATTGGGGGCTGATTCCTAAAATGGTCCCATTCACCGAAAAATCACTTTTCAAGAAAATTATGGAAAGGGTTTTACTGAAAGATAAACCACCAGACACTCCCACAGGGAGAAAAAAAAAAAAAAAAAGACTTCTGTATTCATTGAAATGAACTAAACTCAGCAAATAATCCTGACCCATCAGATGATGTACTGAATGTTTTTCCAGAGGAAGAGATGGACACTGGCCATCCGTACTTCTCAAAATCAATAGATAAATATAAACATGAGAAAGGTAAGCCTTCCATCACTCAGAAATTGGACAAGTCTATAAAACCAAGACAATCATTAAATTTTTGCAGCTGAACTCTTGTGGATTCCACCAAAATATCAATGATATCAAGGTTCTGCTGTAGAAACACAAGCCATTCTATGTCTTCAGGAAACATATTTAAAAACCAGTGATGAACCCACCTTAAGTAAATTCACTATTATTCATAAGAACAGAACAGCAAATGCTCCTGCTCATGGTGGAGTAGCTATCCTAGTGGGTATCATACTTCTTTCAAACATGTCTGTCTTCATTCTGCGCTACAAGCAGAAGTGATTCTCCTGTATTTAGGATTTCATATTACAATATGTTCCATTTCACAACCAATGGGTTCTAAGTTAAATAAGAATGACCTTGATAACCTTATATTGCAACTGTCTTAGCCATACTCCTTATGGGTGACTTTAATGGACATACCACCCTATTGGATAGTGTGATCACAATGGATGATGCTGTATCATTGATCGCTTGACAATAATGACCTCTCCTTTCTTAATAATAGACTCAGTACCTTCATTCATTTCCCCACCTGCAAGTTCATATCCTGCTTGTATTCTTCAATAGATCTTACAATTTGCTCCCCTGCCATTTTCCATTGCTCATTTGGTGTATTGATGAATACATATATGAAAGTGATCATTTTCCTGTTATTTGCATCATGTCCTCCCAGAAACCATGTTCTCCTATGTGGAAAATTGATCAGGCTGATGTGAATACTTTTTTCCATCTTGCAAAATTTACAAAATTTAATACTTCAGTTAGTCAAATACCTCTCAATGTTGCAGTGACATATTGAACAGATTGTATTGTCCAGGAAGCAATTCCAAAAATGTTATCTCAATCTCCATTCTGTTCAAGTCTTGGTGGAATCCTGAGTGCTAAGAACCTAAAAAGCATTAAGATAGAGCATTGGGTGTGTGTGTGTGTGTGTGTGTGTGTGTGTGTGTGTGTGTGTGTGTGTGTGTGTGTGTGTGTGTGTGTGTGTGTGTGTATATGAATGTGCGTGTGTATCATAGATACATATAATTATTATTATCATTATTACGTAACACCTCCAGGGAATCCAAAGACTCATCGAGGGGAGGGCATCTACTCCACAACTCTCCGTCTCCACCAACCACAACTACCTTCATCATCTACACTAATGCCATCTACTGCCGACCACCATGACTAGTATTTTCACAGACAGTCACAAACATCCATGCTGATGGTGGAATTCGAACCCACAGCCTTTTGGCTGGAGAGCCGATACACTAACCACTCGGCCAACCAGGACCACATCAAATCTTTTAAATGTGCTCAGCCTAAAGCATATTACAATAGTTGTTATGGTTCTAAAACAATCTTGGATCCAATTCACAATTAATCAAACAATCAATGCAAAAGTTGTATGGGATAAAATCTGGAAAATGATAGGTAGATATAAAACACACCATGTGTCTATACTCTACACTGCAACATAATGGTTTCATTATTGCTGATCAAAAAGATATTGCAGCCATTTTGGAGAAAATTTTGCTAGAATCTCAGCAACAGCTTCATATCCTGAATTTTTAATATTGAAAGGACAACGAAGAAACAGCTGCTTAATTTTTCTACAGGCTAGATCTGTACAATCAGCCATTCACATACCTTTTAGGATGTCAGATAGGATTGTAGAATTATGCTGCTTAGTATGCATTCTTCTGTTTAGCTTACTTCTATGTGTCTGCTTCTACATGCTTATTCTTATCTTTATATCTGTGATGATACCTTGTTTGTAAAGTGAAATATTTGGCTTCATATTGAAATGAAATTTTTTAAAATTATTATCCATATATGTGTTTTTATATTAAACTAAATTATTATTATTATTATTATCCAGGTATATCCATTTGGTCCAAAGACCTGTTCTGAGAGGGCCAGACTAAACATTATGCACACATACCTCAGCATAACATGTTCACTGACAAAGCACAACCCATTCCTCTCATTCTTTATTGTTCCAGCAAATAATCTATTCTTCATGTCTTTGCTAACCCACTCCCACATAACATCTAGGGAATCCTTTGTTTACTCCCTCCTTGACATATACTGAAGAATATCTTTTGAATCAATCATATAAATATTCTCTAGTAACTTATATGTTTCTCTGATGTGCTGTCTTTCCTGTCAATGAAATGTTGCAATCCATCCACAAGTGGGAGCAATGGGTTGCCAGAGATGATTGTGAGTGGTTTTTTTTTTTTTTTGGCAAATGACACTTCAAAGAGAGGTGTGATAAGTACTGAGTGAATAATGGTTAATGTGGGCTCCCTGGTTTGAGTCTTTTACTCTTGAGATGTCTGAGAAAATAATAATGATGACATCCCCTTATACTCACAAATTCCTGGCCTTACAATATAAAGAAGAAAATTATTTTTACTTTTGTTCTCTTTAAACAGTTTAGTTCTATTTTGTTCTCTACAATGGTCTATTTAAGAAAGAACTGAAACTCTTCTTTTCTTTACTTTAAAGCCAGTTCTGATATCCATTATGAGATGGTAGAGCATATGTCACATCATCCACAAATTAAATGCTTTACCTCTGCAACAGAATCTTCTGTTTGCATGACCTTCCAGATTCTTGGTGAAGGTCAATTATTATTGTCTCTCTCAAGCCTGGAAAGGATTCAGAAATTACATAAAATTATCATCCAGTAACTCTTATCAGCTGTTTATACAAGATGTTGGAAAAAATGGTTAACTCTCATTTTAAAAACATATTTTTAAATAATTTTATTTTTTATACATCTTAGAGAAATTTTTAATAGACAATGTTTTTATATTATATTTGTGATATTTTAACACTTATCTTGCATATTCTAACTAAAAACAGTAATGTATTGATCCAATGAAACCTGTCAGTCTAGGAGTAAAAACTTTGCCATCTCTGTATTTTTTTGGTAACTCACCTGTGGCTGAAAAAAGACCTTTTATTCCTAGATGAAGTTCCTCACAATACTGACATACATACGAATCTATTGCCTATCTACCTGACTGCACTATGAAAGCACTTAGGCCCATAGTTATTATCCTCTGTGGTAATTTTGCCTTATTTTTATTTTGCTTTACAGTTGCCATTTCATACTACTCTGGAACCCAACTTAGAATTTGCTCTTAAAATCACATGTAACTACCATCAAATCATAAGCCATGATTTTCCTGTAATTTCTATTGCATGCAGCTGTTTCTGAGTAAACTCAGATCATCCTAGGTTTGTTTGCCCATTAGTTTACTCTTCATAGTATATTTTATGTTCTTAACCTGAGCACACAAAATGCATTAGACATAGTGATATATTATTATTATTATTATTATTACGGGTATCTCCATGGAGTCAGTAGACTCATCGTGGGAGACCCGAACTAGCAAAACAATATCTGTCATATCTCTTCTTGAATTAATTTACAGATGAAGAGCTCACAACTAAGTCAGGCAATGAATTCCACTCATTCACTCTCCAGGCAAAAAACCTTGTTCTGACACCCTTGTTAACCACACTCTTCTTTAATTTCCAGGCATACCGTCTTGTTCTTCCATCACTATCACACAGCTGAAACATTTCCCCTGAATCAATCCTATAAAAACCTTTCAGTAATTTAAATGTTTCTATCATATCCCCTCTTCTCCGCCTATCAACCAGCTTCTGCAATCCACAAGCTCTCAATCTATCAATGTAGGGAGCATTTTTTACATCACTCACCAACTTCGTCACTCTTCTCTGAACCCTCTCCACAGCCTCCTCATCTCCAAGGAATCCAGGTGACCAGACCTGAGCACAGTAATCCAAATATGGAAGTATCAAAGCTTTATAAAGGGGATTTAATAACCTCTTTATCTCTGGATGTCAGTGTGTTCCTCAACAACCAAGTAATCCTATGTGCAATCTTGGACACCTTAGCAATGTGTCTTCTGAACTTCATCTCCCTATCTACCAACATCCCTAAGTCCCTAGCCTCATCAATCTCTTGGAGTACTGTTCCATCACTGTAGTACACAGCTGATAATCTTTTAATCCCCAAATGCATAACTTTACACTTTTCCACATTGAACTGACATTCATTATCTTTTGCCCATTTTACCAGCCTATTTAAATCATCCTGCAAACTCTCAACATCAGCTTGATTTTTTATTGCGCTACCCAACTTTGCATCATCAGCAAACAACTGAATATCTCCCTGTAAGCCATTTCCTATATCATTTATATACAAATTAAACAACAATGGCCCAAGCACAGAGCCCCTGAGGCACACCACATGGTCACCTGCCTCATCGTGGACTCTGCTCCTCCATACACCACCTTCTGGTATCTCTCTCTCTGAGCCATTCTCCTATCAATATCACCAATTTAGTATCCATTCCCATCTGCTCCAATCTGCGTAACAGTGTTCCATGGGGTATCCTGTCAAAAGCCTTAGCAAAATCCAGAAGTACCACTGTGTAGCCAGCTCCTTTGTCCAACTCAGATGTCCTATTATGAAAAGTTAATAGATTGCTAAGGCAGGATCTACCCTTAACAAAAACCATGTTGGCCTCTATAGAGTATCATATCCTGATCCACCCATTCTTGAATTTTGTCTTTAACCAACTTTTCCAATACTTTTACCACTATTCTTCAGATGGTGATTGGTCTGTAATTAACTACCACAGTTTTAGAGCCACCCTTATGCAAAGGAACCACTTTGCCTAACTTCCACTCCCTAGGGACCATACCAGAGTTCAAACTTAAATTAAATATCTAAGTAAGAGGGGTTGACAATTCATTTGCACATTCACGCAACACCCGAGTTGATATTCCATCTAAGCCTACAGAAGTGTTTGCATTTCAATTTTGCAATATATTAAATACCTCTGATTCTTTAGCTTCAATTCTCACATTAGTTATTGCTACAGGTACAGAGATATCCTCACTTGGGTGATAGACTTTTGAAAAGTGATTACTCAATAACTCGACTATTACATCTGATTTTGTCACCTCAATACCATCAGCAACCACTAAAGTTATCTTTCCGACGTCATACTTCTTTTTACTTCCTACATAGCGGAAGAACTCTTTGTTACCCTTGATCTCTTTGGCTAAGGTCATCTCATAATCTGATTTAGCTTTTCTTACTATGCTGGTAACCTTCCTAGCTTGAGCCTTGTACTGCTCATGGGTGTACTGATCACCTTTCTCCTTGTAAAGTCTCCATAACATTTTCTTTTTTTGCAGATCAAGCTTGATACTACTGCTCATCCATCTAACGCCTGCCTTGTTTAACTTCCTGACCGTGGGGACACAATCTGATATTGCTTTCCCAGATACCCGCTGATTTTATCCCATTCGCTGCTAACATCTTTCCCCTACAATATGTTCTGCCATGGGATGGCTGCAAGCTCACTCCAAAGCTTGTTATAATTGCCTAACCTGTAGTTCTGTATATACCCCTTTTAACAGAAAAAATCCACAGATTTTGCAACCTCCCAAGTCAATACTACGTGATTGCTTTCACTAAATGTAGGTAACGAGGATACCTTACTTATGCATATAACCTCTGAACCAATAACCAGGTCCAACACTCTCACACCACGTGTCCCTTCAGTTATGTGCTGTTTCAAGTAATTATCTCGTAGAAGATGTATGAACTCCATTTCCTTTTTGCTACGTGATATTTCCTCCTTCCAATTGATATCACCGTAATTAAAATCCCCCATAATAATCACTAAGCCTGCACTCATTACACTAATTTGCTGATGCATGAATTCAATATCTCCCCCTGTACTCCCTGGCCTATAGCAGCATCCAACTGTATATTTGGTTGCATTGGTCACTATTTCGCACCGGACTTTTAACCTTAGTTTCTATAATATCCTTACATTCTCTTCACATATGGTAACCTGCCTTATATTATGCAAGAGTGGTAAGAGTGGAGAGCAAAAGATGGATGTCAGTACCAGTGTGTTATACAGTGACATATATGAATTTGTCATTTCGACTTAATTGAAATATTCTGACTTATTTAAAAGGGTTTTCTAAAAATGCAAAATGTTATACTTTATTCTGTTTATCTAGATCTACCAGACAAACCATCCCCACCTGAGGTGACTGATTGTGATAGTGACCATGTTGATTTGGAATGGAATCCACCACGCAGAGATGGCGGAGCACCTATATCTGGCTATATTATTGAAAAAAAGCCCAAAGGCAGTCCATTATGGGAAGAAGCAGCTAGAGTACCAGGCGATAAAACAAAAGCAACCATTCCAAATTTAAAGGAAGGTGATGAGCTGGAATTTCGAGTTACTGCAGTTAATAAAGCTGGCCCTAGTGAACCGAGTGAACCATCCCAAGCAGTTTTAGTAAAACCCAAATTTTGTAAGTAATTATATGACAAAATATGTTCAAGGTATATCAGTATATTTACAGGAATATCACCATCAAAGTGCTCAGTATAAGAGAGAGGGGAAAATGTATCCAAACAGTATATTACTTTTAAAGCATCAGCATTGATTTTCATCAGTGCTCATATATTGGATGAGAGGATAAGATCTTCTCCTGCTTTGAATAATGTTCTATATTAGTTATGAAAGATAATTATTAATATGATACTAGTTTCATTCAAATCACAACATGAAATACTTTATTAAATCGTTTTTTTCTTAAATCAGATGTTTAAATAATAAATATTTTATAAGTTATTTATTAAAGATTGTCTGAATAATTGACATCATTCAGATAAAAAGAAAAAATTTGAGGAGCAAATTCTTTGTTTAAAAAATTATCAAGAATAATATCAGCTTTATATAAAGCTAATGGTGTTTTATTAGCAATTATTTTCATGATCAGCTTCTCACTCCCTCCAATCCATTTGTTTGGTGCCCCTCCCTTGTGAAGTGGTTCTCATAGTCATAGTGCAGCCAACGTGTCGGCCCGAGCAAATTTTTGAGTGTGGGCATGATTTTTATTTCCGCCCTTCGGTCAAAATTGTATATGTATATATAAAAATTATATATATATATATATATATAGTGAATAAATAAATTAATAATAATAATAATAATAATATTTTTGTGTTTATTATATAATGAGTACATAATTTTAACACAATTTATAAATAATGATAAATCACATTAAATATGACAAAACAAATATGAAAAAAATGTAAATTAAGCATTAACAGTTTTAAATATTTAAAAAAAAAAGAAATCTTTCTAGCCTTAATTTCAGCAAAAGATTTTGCTGCTGCTTCTAGATCTAATGGTTATGTCACTTTCAATAGATAGAGTAGATAATATCTCTTGGGACATTGTGGACCTCAAATAATTTTTAATAAGTCTTAATTTAAAAAAACTGTGCTTTGCACATGCAACTGTAGTTATTGTTAAAAGAATTCGTAGTGATGTGTACACATTAGGAAAAAGACTTATGCAGTTCTTTGCACAAATATAATTTAATACTTCTTTGGGAGAATAATTATTTGATATCCTCCGACACAGTATTTTTAATTCATCTACTAAATCTATTGCTAAAATATCTTTTTGATCACCATCAGCCAGAACAATTTCTAAGTCGAAACAAGCTTTTTTTACTGTATCATTATCAAATTTTAAGTTATCAATGTTAAACAGAGAACCCAATGAATCAAGAATTACGTTAAAAAAATAAATTTGAAACTTAGGCTCAAAATTAGTAATTAATTCATCAGGACATTCATAATCGAATTGACTTTTTACATGTCGAGTTCATGTGCTGTCGTTAGTTGGGAGATCAGCATTTAGCCCAATATTTAGAGATTATGGACTTGATACTTTCAAAAAATTATTTTTGCTTCTGTATGACATCAAGAATTTTTTCGTGACATCTAATAATTTCAAGGCTTCCATAATATTGCAAGAGATATTTTGCAATTGTTTGCTAAATGCATTGACTTCACTTAGAATGAAATACCAAACAAATATGCTAAATATAAACTTGAAAGAATTATTCTTTTTTGCTAACGAACTAGCTTCCAATTTTGTTTTAATACCTTGTTTCCCAATTAAGCTGTCATCTTCTGTCATGAAAATTAAAGCTTCATGTATTTCTTTTACTTGATTTCGTATTGCTTTACAGCTTCAACGTGACTTTCCCATCTCATCATGCATAAAGGTTTTAAAGTAAAATTCCTTTTCTTCATCGATGACTTGATGAAGAAAAGAAATTATACATTGACTGAATAATGTCAAAAATTAAAACTCTATCTACATTGCAGCTTGCTGCGTCGCTCAATACCAAGTTCAAGGAATGCATACAACACAGAACAAAAATGCTCTAGGATTTTTGTTTCTTAAAAGTGCTTGTACCCTTGCAGTCTTCCCCTTCATACTTGACCTGTTGTCATATCCCTGACCACGGATATTTTGAATACTTAAGTTGTTTTTCTTCTAATAATTTTAAAATTACTTCAGCCATACCACTTCCTGTTGTATTATTAATTTTAATAAAATCTAGAAATCTTTCCTCTATTTGTATAATATCTTGGGTTTCTTCATTTTTTCTTTTATAGAAACATATCTTACAATTAAGGACATTTGCTCCTGCCACGAAATATCAGTGGTGCAATGAACAGTTATTATTATTATTATTATTATTACTATTATTACCACCCCAAAACCTCATGGAGTCAAAATCTCATCTGGGAGGTCCTTTTATCACACACACACACACACACACACACACATCTCATCATACCGTGTCTTAAACACACTCAAACTCATTGCAGACACCACACTCTCAGGAAAGGCATTCCAATCATTCAGGGGATTGATCAGGGGAGAACCAGGGATGACCTCTGGTTCTCCCCTGATCTCCCACTATTCTCTGTAGAACTTCTCCACCACTGATCCTATAACAACCCCTTACCAACTTGTAGGTCTCTATCATATCTCTCCTCTTCCTCCTGTCCATCAGACTATGCAAATTACATCTTCTCAATCTTTCCTCATACTCAACATTCCAGAGGTCAGAAACTATCTTAGTCAGTCTTCTTTGGACTCTTTCCAACATCTCTTCATCCTTCTGAAAACCCGGTGACCAAATCTGGGCACAATAGTCCATGTGTAGCCTAATCAAAGCCTTATCAATGGAACAAGAATCTCCCTCCTTCTACACGTCAGTGTCCTCCGCATCATACCCAGAAGTCTTTGTATTGTGTTCACAATTTTGGCAATGTGTTCTCTAAATTTTAGATCCTTATCCACCATCACCCCCAGATCACTTATTTCCTCTACCTCCCACAATATATTTTCACCAAGCATAAATTCTGCATCCCATCTTTGTTTCCCAAATTTTAAAACCTTCCATTTTGCAACATTGATCGCATCCCCATTTGCCTGCCCAATCACTCAATTTATTCAAGTCTTCTTGTAAGGCCACAACATCTTCAGTACTCTTTATGGTTTGTCCTAACTTTCCATCATCTGCAAACAACTGAATATCTCCATCCAAATCTTTGCCCACATCATTAATATACAAGTTAAACAGTAATGGCCCTAAAACAGACCCTTGAGGTATGCCACTAGTGACTTTCCTTTTCCTGGATACCCCACCCCCATACACAACTTGTTGATACCTATCAGATAGCCAGTCTCCAATCCAATGCACTAATCTAATGTCCAACCCTTCCTGTCACACTATTCTCTTTTATCCTTCCAAGCATCCTCCTGCTATCCATTCTGACACACTCTTTGTCCTCTCTCAAATCATTTGTACCAATTAATACTATTAACTCTTTTGCTTGCTCCTGCCTCATATCCAATGCCTCAATCACTCTACTCATTTTACCGCCTGGAAAACATACCTTGTGCATTCTATCCTCTAGCACACCTTTAATAATGGAGTTGTCATACAACGCCACTCCCTCATCTTTCGTTAACTCTTTCATGCCATCATGATTTATTTTAATAGCTTTGATCTGAATTCTCTTAATTTCATTCCGCATCCATTTCATTTCTTGCCTCATCCAATCCAATTCAACTTTCGAATCTCGCGACGCATTCAATCATTCAATCTTTCTAACTCTCGACCCCCCTCTTCTCACTTTCACTCTCATTCATCCCTCTTTGTTTCTGTACTTTTGGTCAAACATACATCCAACTTTTGCTATCATTCTTCTCACTTTCACTCTCCTTAATATTTCTTTGTTTCCATACTTTCAGTCCAACATGCGTCCAACTTTCACCATCATTCATTCTTTTTTTGCTATCATTCATTCTTTCGATTTTTTTCACTTGCGATTTTTGCGTCACACCATTTTTAGTTTCATTCGTTCTCTCAATTTCATTTCCTTTTGCCACTCTCGCCTCACTTTTGTCCCTTTTAACATCCGTTACAGTTTTCAAATTGCTCTTTTTCTTTTTTTACAGATTTTTTTATTTTTTCATCCCTCATTCCTACCATCCTTCTCTTTCAAATGTGCACTCATTTTCCCCGCGACATTCTTGCTACTAACACTTTCTGTCATCAATGTCATATTTGCATTCATCAGTTCCTCATTTAGGTCACACTTCGTACACACCCTTCTTCCATCTGCTATTAAACATCCACAAATCATTTATGTAATCGAAAGAATACATATAACAGACTTCACACTTAACGAAACGACTGAAATCTAAATTTAAGTCATGGAATGACAATGCTGCCGCCATTTTTTTTCTCTGCAGGTTACTAGGTCTAATAAGAACGATTTTGTAATTAAGTTTAGGCAATAAAAATATCCCACACTAATAATACCAGTAGCGCCCAACGTTTACAGCTGCTCTTACTCAAACAATTATGCGTATATACTTAATTATTCCTAGAATAACTTATCTCAATCAGAAGTTCTTCTTAGAGCTCCCTAATTATTGAAAAATACTTAGCATTCATAATTTTAGATACATTTTTTTTTTTAAATTTCATTACTCAATATATTAATGATTTCGTTTTGCATACATTTCCCTAAATAATGAACATGAATTTCATTGTTTTTTGTGCATTCGACATGTTTTTGTAATATGCTATCAAATTCAGTGAATAATTCATTATGCATTTTAAAACATGCATCCAGTGTTCTTGTTCTTTTTTGAGTAATTTTAGCTGATGTTGATAAATTGTAGTTTCATTTTTTAAACGCTTTTCCAAACCAATCTATTTTTCAAAATTATTAAAATGTTCTTGAGATTTTTCATGGCACTGAAGAACTTGGGTCATATGTTTCCATATGTCCCAAGAAAATTTTGCAGATTTGTGAACGATTTATAATAATAATTATTATTATTATAAAAAACTCCATGGAGTGAAAGGCTCATCGTGGTCGATCCACTATTATACACCTAGTTTATCATACCGTGCCTTTATCATACTCTCGCCTCACTATAATAGTGGGAGATTATAATAGTGGGAGATCCACTATTATGAACATAGTTTATTATACTGTGCTCACCACATTCTCAGGCATTCCAATCACTCATCGCTCTCCATGCAAAAAACCTGCTTCTCATTCCCTTGCTCACACAAATTCCAAATCTCCTTATATCACTTGTTGCGTTCTTTACTTGCTTTTCCTTTTCAACAACCTTTCCAAAAAATTAGCTAACCTTTTAAAACCATACAAGATCAGAGTGGCATTCAAACCAATCAATACTATTCGGAAATTTTTAAGATCACCGAATGTCCTTCATTTTGATGACTTTATGATCTTTTGTCATTTAAGCAAACATGAGGGTCACAGAAAGATAGTTGCAGCATTTAACAGTTTAGTTCTTGGAGGTTTGCAGATAAGTTCAGATTTGGATGAAGCTTAAAACTAAAACAAATAATAATCCAATTATATATTGGGTAAGATCCAATTATAAAACTGGGTAAATGTATTATTTTATATATATATTAATTATATATATAATATATTAATTATATATATATATATATATATGATCCACACACAAAGGTCACAAGATCTACAGCACATTAGTGCTGTGTGTGGACAAGAGGAAAGGAAGAATCTGTTTACATTTTGTTTGAACAGCTGAAAGTTGTTTGGGGAAGGAAGAGACTATTCCAAAGAACAGAAGCAGATGGAATGAAACAAGAGGCAACAAAGCTGGTTCAGTGAGTTTCAAGATGATGGACTATAAAAGTGTGTACAGTGGCTCTTGTTCTAATGATTTTGGAGGAAAGTGGAGCAATCATAGTGGCCAATTCAGCAGATCACTGTCCATGAAATTATTTGTAGAAGAGGCACAAGGCTGAAACTGAATGTCTGTGAGAGAGGGATTGAAGTGTATATGTGAGAGAGGGATCTTCAATTAGCTGAATTGTCCTCTTCTGGATAGAATCAGGCAATCTTAGAGAGAATTTTGGTGCACCACCTCAAATATGGGAGCAATATTCCATGGTTGGGTGGATTTGGGATATGTATTGAGTTATCAGCTGTGAAGGTGTGAAATAGTGTCTTGTTCAAAAAAAGTATACCAAGTTTTTTGATATCTGCACAAGCTGTAATTGAAATGTGTTTGTTGCAGGAAAGGTTTAGGTCATTCCAAGATGAGAAATCTGATAATGTGTGGATATCTGGGTATTATTGAAGATAAGAAGAACGGATGCAAGCTGTTTCTTGTGAGAGATCAGACAGGACTGAGTTTTGGTGGCATTAAAGTCTACAAGGGTGTCCTTACTCCATTGGAATGTAGCTAGGAGATTGGAGTTCAGTCCACTGTTCATGGTGGATCTTGAGGATTCTAATTCTTGGACACCACAAAGTTTGTCAAATGAAAAAGAGAAATAGAGTTTACTGTCATCAGGAAAGCTATGAATAGGATTGGAAGTTTGTGAGAGAAGGTAATTTATATACAAGAGGTAGAGAATGGATGAAAGAATGGAACACTGGGATTCTCCTGCATTGGTGGAGAAACCTTCCACCATGACATGTAGTGAGCCACCAGTGACAAAATTGGCAATCAATTTGCAGACTGTGGAAGGCATACTAGGATGGCAGTTTGCTAAGTAGGAGCTCTGTTCCAAATCCAATCAAATGCCTTTGAAATGTCAAGGACAAACACATGAGTTTCTCCAAATTTTACCATAGCTTCAGTCCAAAGGTGGGTGGTGAAAGCAAGAAGTTCAGCTGTAGATCACAAGTGGTAAAATCCTACTGCTGGTCACTGATTAGTTGGCAGGACTCTACAGTGGTAGAGTCCTGCCAACTACTTGGTTGTTGATAACTTTCTCCATAATTTTAGAGAGAACAAAAGTGAGCAATTGGATGATAGCTTGTTGGTTGACTTTTATTATCTTTCTTTGGGAATGGACTGGATGTAGACTGTGTCCCTGTTAAAAAGTAGATTCCAGTTGAATAGACATATTGAAGAGGTGATACAGGATAAGTTTTATTTGTGGGGAACAGTTTTTTAACACGATAGGTGGGATATTGCGAGAAACAGATGACTTGATTGTGTTCAAGTTATTAAGGATTCTTTGGATTTCCTTCTGGTGGAAGAGCAAACATTTTCCATGTCATCAATGCAGGAATTGGAAGAAAAGAATGATGCTATTAAGTTGGCCTTGCCTTTAGGTGAAATAACTGAAGTACCATCCATGTGAGAGTGGTGGAAACCTGGGTGGGTAAAAGTTGTCATTGATACTTCTTTCATTATTGGTGTCTCTTTTGAATTCTAATGTTGAGTTGGAGTTTGTTAAATTCTGTCATGTTTGTCATATCAAATTATGGAATCTGTGTAATGAAGCTTTCAATCTACATTAAAAAGTTGAATTAGAGTAGAAGGAGTGAACACACATAGCTAAAAGTAAGTTAGTTACATATTGAATTGAATAACATAATGGAATATAAATATTCTCTCTCTCTCTCTCTCTCTATCTATCTACCACTATCACTCTGTCTTTCTAATATTAAACTGGAGATTTACCCTTTTTTTTCAAGTGAATAATTATAATATATTGATGATGCATAAAATTTATTTGATATTATTCTTAAACACAGTGGCACCATCTCTCGACAAAATTGCACTACGAGACATTAAAGTCCAGGCTGGTAGACCAATAAACTATACCATACCTATTAAAGGTGAACCTATGCCTACAGTAACTTGGGCCATAAATGATAAACCTATAGTGGATCCAAAAGTTGACATCACTAGTACAGCATTAAAAACAGTTTTAGATATTTTATCAGCTCAGCGATCTGATTCTGGCAAGTATACACTTACTTTACAAAACTCCTCAGGCAGAGTATCAGCTTCTGCTCAAGTCACTGTAATTGGTAAGTATTAATAATAGTTTTTATTTTAATATTATGGCTATGTTAATAAACAAAACAGTGTCTCTGATTTGTTCATCATCATCATCAAATTCCTGCCATGTATGATGATGATGATGATGAACAAATCAGAGACACTTTTTTGTTTATTAACATAGCCACATTTTTTTTTTGGTTTGGTTTGGCTCTGATTTGTTTTCAGTATAATTTATTTTAATGTCAGTTTTAAAATCTGGGTCATTCATGCAGACACCTGTACATTACATCCCATAAGAAATAGAGAATGTTGACTTGATGTTAGCTATTTATAATGTTGATTTTCACATTTTAGGATTTTAAAATTACATCTCCATAAAATAGATGTGTGAGTATCAAGAACAAAGCAAAAAAAAAGGGGGGGGAGGGAAGGAATAGGAATAATGGGTTGATGTTCACTGTTTAAGGTGGTCAACTACCAACAGTTCGGAATGATTTAGACAAGTAAAGCTAATTCTGTATTGAAAATGTAAGTGGCAAGAATGAAGCCATGAAATAAGAAGGCAGGATGTAACTTCAGACATAGCAAACATTCATATACAGAAACAGATAATAGAAAATTACTTCTTATATACATGGAGAAGTTGAGCCAAGTAGTGTGACATGTTCATTGCCTATAAGATATCTTTGAATGTGAGCGATACTCAGCAAAAGAGAGAATGAAAGCTGTGAATTGGAGTATGGATGCAAGAAAAACTGACAGCAAGAAAGGAGTATGGCTGATGATAAGATATAACGAGAGAACTGTTCGTAAGTAAAAAAAAAATGCAACTAATAACAGGATAGCAAGAGTGAATAGGAGCAAAAAATTGGTTCTAAACATGAAAATGGAATGAAAATGAAAATTGACCATGTTGAAAGACAACAAATGATTTGAGTGTGGTGCTATGAGGAGAATCATATGTCATGAATGAGAACATCCACAATGTATGTTTGTCCTGGAAGTAGAATAAGCAGAGTGATTAAGTTGCAATATGAGGATAGGTGATCAAAAAGCATTGGCAGTGGTAGTAAGAATGAATGATTTTGTTGGGAATATGGAGAATATGAGAGTGGATATCAGAAGTAATGGAGAGTAAACGATAATGGCAGGAAGTGTAGTCAATGTATTATCCAAGTATGAAAAAGATGAGTTGAAACAGTGAATAAGGATCATGTTGAGTGTATTTTGTGAACCAGTAGGATGATTTTGAAGGATGGATGGAAACGTTTAAGAGAAAGAAAGAGACTGTATTTAAATTGCTTTAGTTTGAATCAACTGGAGAGACTGTTGCAGGATGGGAGAGTAACAATTGCTGTAAATGGATTTAAAGAATAAAGAGGTGATGTGAAAGAACAGGAGAGGTTGAAAGAATGTTTATGACTGGAGAGTTGAGGAGTGCAAATGAGGAGAATGAAATAACAGGGATGTTAAGACAAGCAGGGAAATGAGTATGATGTTGAGAGAAAGACATTGGGCAAGAAGTGTATACATTCATGTATACATTCATGAATACATATCATGTATACATTCATGATCCATCTCATATGGATGCATGGAGAAGTCACATCTGTGAATTGGTGTCATTATAGGGATTCGTTATGGATCCAAAGATGAGTTATTTATGAATGCCAAAAATATCCAAAATAAAGGGAACAAAATTGTTGCATTGGTTGCATTCATTTTCTCAAAAATAGCTAGAACAAGTGAGATATGGTTTAGATGAGAACAATAGTCTGATTGAGATAGAGGGATACGTGAAGATAAACAGGACATAAACAGAGAGGGCTGGTGGGGGGGGGGGGGAAGTCTGTTAATGATAGATGAAGAGTCATGCCTGTCCAAGGTGGAGATACAAGAAGATGGCAATCATTATATAAGGCTGTTGCAAGCTAAGCTGGACTTGAAATATTCAGTTTAATGAATCTAATGTCCTGCTAATGTGTAAGTGAGAAGAAAATGTACAAACAAATTAGTCTAGCAGATAAAAAAAGGGTCATCATATGGATGATTTTAATTATAGTAATATAGACTGAGCCTCTGTGGCTCACTTGGAAACTCAGGTTTGAATTCCATCTGTGACATGAGGAACCTTTATCAGGTTTTTTTTTTTAATCAAATGGTGAGTTAGCTTCCTGGAAAGTTTTTTATCCCACAAAACAGGCAAACTGGACAGAGAGCACATGTAATATACATATTTAGAATACTATGTGAATAAGGATTAACCCCCCCCCCCCATTCCATCAGGTTTGGTTTAATATTCCTGGACAACAAAATGTGGATCTGTGCTAACCATAAATTTGGAAGAAGGGAAAGAATATAGACTGAGATGAAGTTCCATTGGGGGGGGGGGGGGGATTATTTGATGTTTGAGCGGCATCTGCCTTAAGCTATATGTAAAAGAGATTCAAGAGAGGAGAGCAAGTGAGGATGAAGGGTCTTGGATTTAATCATCTCATCAGAAAATGTTATTATAAATGGATGTTAAATCCCTGGAAATTATGAAAGTTCCTTGCATAATTTCTAGGGATGGTCCTCTTTCCTTTTCCCTGTTCCACCAAATGAAAGAACTCCCCACTACCAACTCTGTAACTACATCTGAATAGTTGAAAAGTCTCAATCATATCACCTCTCATTCTTCTATCTACCAAACTCTGTAGCTTGCATTATATCAGCCTAATCTTCATAACTAACATTGTACAGTGCTGATATCATCTTTATTATCTGCCTCTGCACTCCTTCCATAGTTAATTTATCCATTTTAAATCCTGGGGACCAAATTTGAGGACAGTAGTCCAGGTGTGGTCTGATCAGGGCAGTATATAATGGAATGACAACTCTTTCACCTCTGCAGTCAGCATCCCTCTCAGTATTCCAGCAGTCCTATGGATTAACTTCAACAGTTTTGCATTATGTTCCCAGAATTTCAGGTTTCTATCAATCATCACCTCCAGATCCCATCCAGACCCCACTTCCTCCAGGACAGTTCCTCCAACTGAGTATGCAGCCTCCCATCCATTAATCCAAATTCAAGACCTTATATTTAACAGAATTAAACTGAAATACCAATTCATTTATCAATCTATCTGCTTTATTCAAATCCTCTTACAGGGCTACCACATCTGCACCATTACTAATAACCTTTCCCAGCTTCACATCATCTGCAAACAACTGAATATCCTCCTGCAATCCATTGACAATGTCATTGATATAAAGGTTAAACAATACTGGTTCAAGTACTGACCCTTGTGGAAGCCTGCTTATAACCTTCTGCTTCCTTAATACTGTTCCCTCATACACAACTTTCTGATACCTATGAGATAGCCAATCCTGAATCCAGTTCACCAACCTAACATGTAAACCCATGTGCTTCAACTTGAATATCAGCTTTTGTTGTGGTACCCAGTGAAATGTAATCAATATGCCTTTTCCTCATCAATCACTCATCAATCGCTTTATTATAAAAGGCAATCATATTACTAATTCAAAAATGCCTCTTAGCAAATCACAGAAAACATCTATGGTTAGCGTTCACTCTCCAGCTAAAACACTGCGAGTTTGAATCCCACCATGGGCATGGATGTTTGTGATTGTCTGTGAAAATTCTAGTGGTGGTGGTGGTGGACAGTAGATGGCACTGGTATAGATGATTCTTGTAGATAAACTTATACGTTGATGATACATAACTGTTAATTTTTAGGGAAAGACAACGTATACTGTTATATTAATTAAAAAAACTTTAATTAATACTTCCTGTATTTCGGTAATGTTACATTACCATCTTCAGGGAACATAAAATTAATGATATGTGCACGCAAGCACTAACACTGAACAAATATGACTGAAGACAACACTGAAGTCAGTCCTAGAGGTGCCACCTAGTAGGCTAAATTGGGTAGTAGTCTTGACTGTTGGGCTGATGTTCTATGAATGCAAGCTTCCCATATTTGAGGCAGTCCCATGCATCCAAATTTGTTAGATTTGGGGAGTTTTTTAGAGCTGAGGCTGATTCTAGGAATAATCTCTCATATTTATACTTGCTGCGGTGAAGTAAGGTAGCTTTCTTCCAGTGTATTTTGTGGCAGATGTTCAAAGCATGGTCAGCAAATCTTATCTGTTCCCCCAAGGACCAGCCACTTCCCCTAGACCTACCTGGAGTATACCAAGTTCCTTGTAGTTGCAAACCATAAACGCTGGAAGAAAGCTACCTTACTTCACTGCAGCAAGTATAAATTATTATTATTATTATTATTCAGGCCTCCATGGAGTCAAAAGAATCATCGTGGGAGATCATTCCTAAGAAACAAAGTCTATCATACCACTCCTTAAACTCATTGACCGTTCTCACTCTCACCACTCCATCAGGCAATGCATTCCATGGTTCAACCACCCTCCATGCAAAAAAACTGCTCCTTAACCTCTTGCTCACAGTTTCCTTTTGTAACTTCCAGGGATGGCCTCTTGTCATCACTCCTTCTCGCTGTCCAACCAAGCGAAAGAACTCCCCAGTGTCAACATTGTAACCACCTCTCAATAGTTTAAAAGTCTCAATCATATCACCTCTCCTTCTTCTATCTACCAAACTCTGCAGTCCACATTCCCTCAGCCAATCCTCATAACTATCATTGTACAGTCCTGAAACCATCTTTGTTATCTGCCTTTGTACCCTTTCCACAGGTAATTTATCCCCTTCAAATCCCAGGGACCAAATCTGAGAACAGTAGTCCAAGTGTGGTCTGATCAGGGTCTTATACAATGGAATGATAACTGTTTTATCTCTGCAGGTCAGTGTCCTTCTCATTATTGCAGCAATCCTCTGTGTTACCTTCACCACCTTTGCAATAAGTCCCATAAATTTCAGGTTTCTATCGATCATCAACCCCAGATATCTTGTCTCCCCTACTTCCTCCAGTATAACTCCTCCCATAGAGTATGCAGCATCCCATCGATGTTTCCCAAACCTCAAGACCTTACATTTTGCTGCATTAAACTGACATCCCCATTCATTTGCCAATCTATCTAGCTTTTTCAAATCCTTTTGCAGGGCTGCCGCATCTGCACTTTTACTAATAATCCTTCCCAGCTTTGCATCATCTGCAAACAACTGAATATCCCCTTGCAATCCACTGACAATATCATTGATATAAAGGTTAAACAATATAGGTCCTAGTACTGAGCCCTGTGGGACCCCACTTGTAACCCTCTGCTTCCTTGAAACTGTCCCACCATACACAACTCTCTGATACCTATCCGACAGCCAATCTTGAATCTAGTTGACCAATCTGACATCCAGACCCATGTGCTGCAACTTAAATATCAGCTTATCATGTGGCACTATGTCAAATGCCTTCGCTAAGTCTAAGAAAATGGCAGTATATGCCTTTCTCTCATCTAATGCTCTTGTAACTTTATCATAAAAGGCTAGTATATTGCTAAAACAAGAGTGCCCCTTCACAAACCCATGTTGACTCTCACAGATAACATTACCCTCATCTGCCCAATGCTGTACACAGTCCTTCACTACTTTCTCCAAGATCTTACTAACTACAGATGACACATAAACTGGCCTATAATTAAACACTTCCAGTCTGCTACCGACCTTATGCAATGGCACTATCTTACCTTCCTTCTATTCCATGGACACCTTTCCCGCAGCCAGACTTTCATTGAAAAGCCAGGTCAAAGACACTGTCACTTCCCTAGCACATTCTCTCAAAACTCGTGGTGAAATACCATCCAGTCCTACAACTTTACTGACATCCAGAGTACTCAGTATTTGAGAGATTATTGAAATATGAGAGATTATTCCTGGAATCAGCCTCAGCTCTAAAAAACTCCCTAAACCTCAACAAATTTGGATGCATGAGATGCATAATTATTTTCCAGGGACAGCCCCTTGTTCCTTTTCCTCTTTCTTCCATATGAGAAACCTCCCCATTGTCAATCCAGTAAAAACCATTCAACAGCTTAAATGTCTCAACTCCACTTATTTCCTCATGTAACCTTCATACTCATTCATACCCTCCTTTCATCTTCTGTCCTTCAAACACTATAGTTGGACTTCATTTTGTCCTCATATCGAATGTTGTAGAGTCCTGAAATAATTTGTGTCATCCACTTCTGTACCATCTCCATGTTTAATGCATTCCTTTTAAATTCTCATAACCAGATCTGAGCATAGGAATCCAGATATGAACTGATCAAATATGAGCTGATGAACTTTATACAATAATACCACCACTCTCTTATTTCTGCTGGTCAGTATCTTCTTCAGTATAGCATCAGTTCTCTGTGTTTTCTTCACAACCTTTGCAATATCCCTTCTGAACTTTAAATTTCTATCTACAATCAACCCAAGATTCCTTTCAATGAGAGTCCTCCATTATAACTGGAGAAAGATTCCTCTACTTCCTTCAGTTATAATGGAGGACACCCAGATTCCATGGGGATGAAGGAATAGAGGAGAGGATCCAGATGTGAGTGACAAAGATTGTGGCTGGTCTATGGAATGCTCCCTACAAAAATATATTAACTCTTCGTGTGCTTCAAAAACTAGCTGATAGGCAAAAAAACAGGAGACATGATAGAATCATAAGTTATTAAAGGGATTTTATAGGACTGACACTGAAGTACATGGTAGGAAGGGACAGAACAAGTGTCATCCATGGAAATTGTGTAAGAGCATGGGTGATAAGACTAGATGTTTTGCTTGGAGGATGAATAGGGGAAATAGGTTGCCAGAAGTTGTTGTGAATCCTTCATCAGTGAATGAGTTTAAGGAAAGGCATGATAGGTATTGTGCAAATAATTCCACAGTCTTCTGACTGCATGAAGATACCCATATAATAATAATAACAACAACAACAACAACAACAACTCTGCCAAGTGATTTTGAAACATCCCATCTATGAGTCACAAATTTCAAACCTAAATTTAGCTCTATTAAACTGAAATCTCCATTTATTTACCCACCTTTTCAGCTTATTCAAATTATTATTATTTATTATTATTTGACACCTCCAGGGAGTCCAAAGACTCATCGAGGGAGAGTGTGCCAACAGCATCGAACGATTTCCCCCTTCCAACTACTAACCACACTCAAACTTACTTTACTGAGCCATTAGTAGAAGAGGCTCTACCAATCGACCTACCTTTGCCGGCAAGATCCTTTTGAAGAGCCAGAAACATCAAAACTATTAAGCACAAATTCAGGAAAAACTAAACAGTTAGTGCAGATACAAACAAGTACATGAGGGCACCCATGAAGTGAACGATTGTGTGAATGAACAAAAAATGCAGAATCTAGTCTCGCAAGCAACAATATCAAATGTGGTAGTCAATTCAGGATGTAAAGCTGGTTGGAGGGTGCCCCTAAGGGGTTGCTACACTTTCTATATACTAATGCTAGAAGCATCAGAAATAAGAGGGAAGAGTTTTTAGCATTGATTAGTGTAACCTTGTCAAAAGTTAAAAGCATTAGTGGGACTTGGCTATCAACAAATGACATTTACAAAGATAGAATGTGATGGATTTAGTATTTAAAGGGAGGATAGATTAGAAAGGACAAGAGGTGGGATGATGCTGATGATAGCAGATGAATGCAACCAACAAGATTTGGAATCAGTTCAGCAGATGGCAGTTCTTTTGAGTCAATCTAGTGTGAGATCAAGGCCATTAGGACAAAATATAAATTTGGTTGCTGCTATTGGCCAGGGGATGCCAGGGATGATGAAGACGTATCAACAGATTAGTACTAGTGCATTTCAAATAATTATGTGGTCATCTACTTGGGAGACATAGATTGGAAGGAAGAAATATCACATGGCAGGAAGAAAATGAAATTTATACACTTATTGAGAGATAGAGAGATACTTACTTGAAGAAGAATGTAATGGAGGGGATTCGGGATATGAGGATGTTGGATCTTGTTATATGGTCAGAAGACCTGTCTATAACTGAGGTGACTACATTGCTCCAATTGGGAAAAATGATCATCTGGTCTTGACTTAAGAGACAGCAAAACATGTGGAAATTCTAGTTAAGAGGGTGTGTATGTGGAACTAATTAGGCAGGTGATTACGATACAATTAGGAGGCAGTGTGAAGCAGTACCGTGGCATAAAGTTCTACAAGAGAAGGATGTTCACAGTGCATGGGGGATAGATAGTCAAGGGATATCTGGAGGAAGCAATATCACACTGTATATCTAGGGAGAAAGGTGAGCAGCTAACTCATGAACAGTACAAGAAAGGTGACCAGGATGGTAAGGAATGCAAAATCAGATTCTGAGAAGAAATGAGCCAAACAGGTGAAAGGAAATCCCTAAGAGTTTTGTGGCAAGTAGGAGGAAGAATGACTTTGGAAGGATAATTTTAATGAGTGCAGATTGTAGAGAGGTAACAGAGGCAAATGAAATTGTTGATCTACTGAGTGATCATTTTGCAAGGGTATATCATCAAAGTGAAGCAAAATTGTTGTGATAGGGAGATGCGAGAATAGAGGTTGATGAATTGGAGGTACTTAGGATATTGCAGAATCTGAATGCAAATACATCTGTGAGATTGGATGGGATATCAGCTTGCATTTTTAGAGAATCTGCAGGGGAATTGGTGATGACTAGGCTGTTTAATTTTAGAATCAGCTCTGGCACAGTCCCAAAAGAGTGGAAGGAGGGTAAAATCATCCTTTGCATAAAGGAGGATCTAAGTCTTTGGTAGCAAACTATACCACAATCAATATTTCAGGAGTGGTGGGAAAAGTACTGGAAAATTTGGTCAAAAAGAAAATTCAGGAATGGGCAAGTCATGCCTTAGTAATGTATTAATTATTTATAACAGGGTGACAGTTGAGTTGGATAAAGGGAATGGCTACCCAACGATACTGCTGGATTTTGCAAAAGGTGTATGACAGGATACTATATGGAAATCTATTATATAGACTGCAACAAATGGGGATGGATATGAAACTGGTGATTTGGATAAGAGGGTGGCTGATGGATAGATACCAGTAAGTAGTATACGGAGAAGCAGAATCCAGGAAAAGACAGGTGACTAGCGTGATGGGCAGAAGGGCTCTTCGCTTGGACACTGCTGTTTAATTTTCACATAAATGATACAGGAAATAATTTGAAGGAGATATCATCAGCAAACAACTGAAGATACAAGGTGATATAGAGAGCTTGCAGGATGATTTAAAAAGGCTGACTATTTAATGTGGAAAAGTGTAAAGTTATGCATTTTGAGATACAAAGATTACAAGCCGCGTAACACATTGAGGAAACTGTACTCAAGGAAATTGATGAGGCTGGGAATTTGGGGATAGTAGATAGAGAGTTGAAGTATAGAGAACATATTGCCAAAGCAGCAAGGGTAGCTCACAGGATTCCTTGGTTATTGAAGAATACATTAACGAGCAGATATAAGGGAGTTGTCATTCCTCTTTATAAAGCCTTAATACGACCACATATATTTATTGCTGTGCTCACAGCTGGGATGAGGAAGTGATGGAGAGAAATCAGAAGAAAGTGAATTTCAGCACTTGACTAGAGAGAACAGAAACAAGAAGTCATCCGTAGAAGTTGGTTAAGACTGTGGTTAACAAGGGCACGAGGACTAGATTTTTTTTTTTGCTTCGAGAGTAGTGAATGAAGGCAATGGTTTGCCTGAGTCAGTTGTAAGTGCTTTGTCTTACAACAACGGTTTCAAGGGGAGGTATGATAGATATTTTGTTGCTAGTTTGGGTCTCCCACAATGAGTCTTATGACTCCATGCAGGTGCCCATGCAATAATACTAATAATATAAATAACTATTCATAACCCTCCCAAGCTTTATATCATTTGCAAATAACTGAATACCTGCCTATAGTTTAATAACAGTATCATTCAAATACGAGGGTGGTCTGAAAAGTTCTCAGCCTCGACCGCAGATGGCAACAATATTAGCACAATTTTTTTTTTCTAAGTTGGTACATCTGTCATAAGCATCTTTGTGAAATTGCAAGTCATTGTAACAAGTAGTTTGTTTTATACAGCTGTCTAAAGCAAAAATGTTGTCTGCATCCCTTGAAATGGATAAAATTGAGTATCGTACGGTTATAAAATTCTTTGTAAAAGAAGGTTTAATGGCAAAAGAAATTCATTCAGAGTTCATAAAAGTTTATGGACATTCTTCTTCTTATTTTCGACAATTAAGAAATGGGCTGCTGAGTTGAAATGTGGTCGTATCAGCCTTAAAGATGATCCACATGAAGGACGCCCAAAAAGTGTAACAACCCAGAAATCATTGATCAAGTGCACGATATGGTATTGGACAACCAGCGAGTCCAAGTACGTGAAATTGCTGAGACTATAGGCATTTCAAAAGAACGTTAGGATATATTTTGCATGAAGAATTGCATATGAAAAAGCTTTGCGCAAGATGGGTGCCACGCTTGCTCACGCTTGCATGAAAATCTCTGAACAGTGCTTGAAGCATTTTAACAAGAATAAAACTGATTTTATGCATCGATTTATTACCATGGATGAGACATGGATTCACCATTACACACCAGAATCCAAACAGCAGTCAAAACAGTGGACAGAAGCCGGTTGTTTAAACAAAATACCTTTAGCATCAGTGTTATGGGATGCTAAAGGTATTTTGTTTGTTAATTATCTTGAAAAGAGTAAAACAATGACCGGGGAATAAATTTACGATCTTTTAACCAGATTAGACGAAAAAATTCTTGAGAAAAGACCCGGTTTGGAGAAGAAAAAATCATCTTTCATCAGGACAATGCACCGGCGCACAAAGGTTTTGGCAATGGGAAAATTAAGGGATCTGCATTATGAATTGTTGGAGCATCCGCCCTATTCCCTAGATTTGGCTCTCTCCGACTTCTATCTCTTTCCGAAACTAAAACTCTTCCTTGCTGGTCAGCATTTTTCTTCGAATAAAGAAGAGATCTTACTGAGCACCACTACAGGGATGGGATAATGGCGCTGGAGCATCACTGGAATAAATGTATTAGTCTTAAGGGAGATTATGTTGAAAAATAAAAATAATTTTGAAATTATAATTTTGTTTTTTCATTGTTAGGCCAAGAACATTTAAGACCACCCTCGTAAAGATTGAACATTACTGGTTAGCAATGAACAAGAAGGTTACTAGTGGAGTTCACTGGTCTGAAGCCACAGGGTTCAGTACTGGTCTCACTACCAAATCCACACTGCTCCTCAACATGTAGCTCTCTGATATATATATCAGAAATCTCCTTATCAGTCCAATCTGCTAACCTGATATCTACACCCATGTGTTGCAACTTAAATATCAGCTTATGATCTGACATCCTACTAAATACCTTTGCAAAATCTAAAGAAAGTACATATTTAGGGACACAAAACATATGTTTTGAAATAGACGTGTTTTGTGTCCCCAAATTTGTAAATATGAATGCTGATCAATGTGCAATCTTAAAATAAAGTAAGTACAGTTTATTCATTAGCCTTATCCACTGCCCTTGTTACTCCATTATAAAGGAAACCCGAGTAATAAACAAGAATCCCTTAACAAAATGTGTACTGGTCTGCAGAAATAATATTATATTCATCTGCTCAATTCTGTATATGAGTTCCTTTCACTTTTTCCAAAATCTGAACAACTACAGAATAAATACAAACTGATCTATAGTTTAATACATCCATTCTCCATTAGCCTCTTCTTCCACTCCTAAGGAACCTGCCTCAGTCCAAAGTTTGGTAAATGGCACAATCATTTCCTTAGCACATTATCTTAAAATGCATGGATAAATCCCATCCATTTCCCCCCTTCCTACCTACCTACCTACATACTTCACTCACATTTGCCATGCTCAGAATTTGGAATACATCATGTCTATTTACTTCTAATCCTTCATCCCTCTTTGTCACCACCCCCTCACCAGGAATAAAGCTTTATTAACCAGAATTCTTCATCCTAATAAAGTGACCATTAAATAACTCAACTATTCATCTGCCTGCCTTAGTTTTCTGACTACTACAGTATCTCTATCCTGCAAAGTAATCAGTCCACAATCTTTTTATCCTCCTGCTGGCCACATAATGAAAAAAATTTCTAGAGATTCTCCTTGGAATCTAGCAATAGTCCACTCTCATATTCTAATTTTCTCTCCTTACTATGCTAATCACCTTCCTAGCCCAAGCTTTATATTCCTAATGCAGCTGTTTTTCACATCTCCCTTTATATTCCTAATGCAGCTGTTTTTCACATCTCCCTTTATATTCCTAATGCAGCTGTTTTTCACATCTCCCTTTATACTTTCCATAACTCCCTTTTCATCTGCATTTTCATTTTGATTTCCCTTTTCATCTGCATTCATATTACTCCAAATCACTTAAGATAAAGTCATGGAATACACTCAAAATATACAATGTATTCAAGTTATACAATTTGCCATTGCTATCAACATTATTTTTAAGTATCTCCCATGCGCCACTGACCAATCTTTCTTGAAATTCATTCTTCCATTGCACTGTTACAATCTGGTTTCAAAGTCTATTATAGTTGCCTGCCATATAATTCTTCTTACATTCCTTCTGCTTCAAATCAGGACCAAATGGTCATGTTCACCAACTGGGGAATGTATCACCTCTCAGTCAGAATTGGATCCTCTGATGTTATGACAAATATGCTATACTTTTCAATTTCTATCCCTGTTTCCCTGGATCACTGAACATTTTATTCCAACATTTAATACCAACAATCTTCCGAAAGACCGAGTCAGTCAGCATCACAGACTCATTGCCTTTATTCCTAATGCTCCTAGCATTTTGCATACAGAAAAAAAACAAAAAAAAAACAGTACATTGTCAGTATTCACGTTGCTGTTATTACTCTCTACTTGGCATTGCAATATAGTATACACCTTCTCATTTTCAAGGCACTGTCCCCACACGTCCATTTCTGCTATCTTCAACTCTACAACTGTAGTTATATGGTTGAATGCTTACTTCTCTAGAAAGCAACAGTCTTTCCAAATGCTTACATCCTTCTATGTCCAAATGCAATGCAATTCATTTCTTGCATATAGCTCCCTTTTATCCTCAAATGTACACTAAGCATCCATGTATTCCACTCCCCACCCCTTGTTACTCATTCTTGCTGTCACCTCATTCATTATCACTGCTTTTCTCCTCCACTCTGCACTATTCCACCAGTGCATCACCCTCACTGTCTTTCCTGTCACATATATCTGCTGTACAATCCCTCAATCTCAAATATCTTGTTATGTGATGCACACTATCTCTCAGATTATTCATACCAACTATTGCTATCATCTCTTCCACATTTTTCTCTCACTTCACTGCCACTCTCTCCTCCAGTAAAGTACTCCTCTAACAGTGTATTCTGCACACTACAAGTCATTGAATCCATACATTGCACTCCTTACCACTTTATAAGCGCTTCCGTAGCACAATTGGAAGAACGACGGTATGTTGCACCCTTTGATTAGAAAAAGCCTAAGTTCGATTGTCATCATGAAGGGAGAAATCTTTATATGGGCTTTTTCAATTGAAGGTGAGTTAGTCGATCTCATATGGTGGTAGCAGAGTTTTTTTTCTCCCGGAAACTTGCGTTTTTCATCCTGCACACAGACAAATCGGCCCTTCAGAACACACACAATTTACAGACAGGGAATACTAGCTGGGGTGGTGGTGGTGGTGGTGGGCAGTAGATGGCATTGATGTAGTAGAGGTTCTGTGTAGTAGTGGAGACAGAGAGTTGTACAGTAGGTGTCCTCCTGCGATGAGTCTTCGGACTCCTTGGAGGTGTCACGAATAATAATAATAATAATAATAATTTATTCTTTCATTCCTCTCTCACTGGCATCAGTAATCCTTACTGCATTCTCCCCCTCTCTCCCCCCTTTCTCTCCCACTTTCTCTCCATCCTCTCTCTCTCTCTCTCTCTCTCTCTGTCTTCCATACTTTCTTGATTTTCTCAAATCTCCACTTTCTCTGTTTCTCCCAATCTCTTGCCTTTTTCTCTTCCCTATTTTCCCATGCCCTTCTCTCACCACACATACTCTTGTATTTTATTATTATTATTATTATTATTCCTGACACCTCCAAGGAGTCCGAAGACTCATCGCGGGAGGACACCTACAGCTGTCTCAACCACTACACCGTACCTCTACTACGAATCATCTCCATCAACGCCATCTACCGGCCACCACAACTAGTATTTTTTGTCTGTAAATTGCGTGTGTCACGAATAATAATAATAATAATAATAATTTATTCTTTCATTCCTCTCTCACTGGCATCAGTAATCCTTACTGCATTCTCCCCCTCTCTCCCCCCTTTCTCTCCCACTTTCTCTCCATCCTCTCTCTCTCTCTCTCTCTCTCTCTGTCTTCCATACTTTCTTGATTTTCTCAAATCTCCACTTTCTCTGTTTCTCCCAATCTCTTGCCTTTTTCTCTTCCCTATTTTCCCATGCCCTTCTCTCACCACACATACTCTTGTATTTTATTATTATTATTATTATTATTCCTGACACCTCCAAGGAGTCCGAAGACTCATCGCGGGAGGACACCTACAGCTGTCTCAACCACTACACCGTACCTCTACTACGAATCATCTCCATCAACGCCATCTACCGGCCACCACAACTAGTATTTTTTGTCTGTAAATTGCGTGTGTTCTGAAGGGCCGATTTGTCTGTATGCGGGATGAAAAACCCGAGTTTCTGGGAGAAAAAACCCTGCTACCTCCGTATGAGATCAGCTAACTCACCTTCGATTGAAATCGTGCAGATAAAGATTCCTCCCGTTGCGACGAGAATCGAACTTAGGCCTATTCCAATCAAAGGGCGCAATGTACCGTCATTCTTCCAATTGCGCAACGGAGGTTAACCATTTGTTGTACTAGATAACCTCGCTAGTCACTTAAGCTCTTCATTTATTCTACTCAACTTAGTCTTCATTCCTTTCATTTTCTTTCTCAACATTCTACTTCTCTCTCTCTCTCTCTCTCTCTCTCTCCCTCTCTCTCCCCGCACATACTGCTTTCACCTAACATTCAACCCCACAATCACAGCCATCCATCATAATATTTCTCTCTGCCACAATATTAAAGGTCAACTACATAGATGCCATTTTCATATTCTGTTCACTCTCTAATATGCTATTTGTATATTACTATTACTATTATTATGGGCAACTCCAGGGAGTCATTAGACTCATCGAGGGAGGCCCCAAATCATATTCATCACAACTGTTCGACATTCATACAGTATCTATCATACCTCGCCTTAAACTCATTCACTGTCACAGCATCCACCACAGACTCAGGGAGCGCATTCCACTCATTCACCACTCTAAAAGTAAAGAACCCAGCTCTAACACCTTTACTAACCACACTTTTGCCCAGTTTCCATGGATGTCCCCTAGTCCTCCCACAACCAGCCCTGTTCTCAAAAATATCTTCTGAATTAATTTTATAGAAACCCTTCAGTAATTTGAATGTCTCAATCATATCTCCCCTCCTCTGCCTATCAACCAATTTTTACAACCCAGAAATCCTCAACCTGTTCTCATAAGGGTCATTCCACAGACCTGCTATCATCTTGGTCACTCGCCTCTGAATCCGCTCCACCTCCTCCCCATCAAGAAGAAACCTAGGTGACCAAATCTGGGCACAGTAGTCGAGATGGGGTCTTATCAAGGCTCGATACAGAGGAACAATAACCTGCTTGTCTCTGCTTGTCAATGTATTCTTCAGCAACCAAGTGATTTGATGAGCTGATTTGGCCACTTTTGCAATGTGTCCCCTAAATTTCAATTCCTTATCCACCAACACTCCTAAATCTCGTGCCTCATCAATTTCCTGGAGCACAGTTCCACCAATGCAGTAAACTGCCGCCAATCTTTTCACCCCAAAATGCATAACCTTACATTTTGCCACATTAAATTGACATCCATTCTCATAAGCCCAGACCTCCAATCTATCCAAATCATCCTGCAAAATTTTGACGTCATCTGCATTCACTATTGCCCTACCAACTTCGCATCATCCGCAAACAAACGAACTGTTCCTCTCAGATCCTTTCCTATATCATTTATGAATAAATTAAACAGCAGTGGTCCAAGAACAGATCCTTGTGGCACACTACTAGTCAGAGGCCGTCTTATGGACTCTACTCCTGAGTAAACCACTCTCTGATATCTCTCCGTCAACCACCCTCCTATCCATCTCACCAACCCTATGTCCATCCCCATATGCTGCAATTTACTGATTAGAATTTCATGTGGTATCCTGTCAAAGGCCTTAGCAAGGTCCAGTAGAATCACTGTAAACCCATTATCCTTATCCAGTTCAGCCGTCACTGTGTTATAATACGTGAGCAAGTTACTGAGGCATGACCTACCCTTCACAAAACCATGCTGTCCCCGATACAGTATCCCATTTTCTTCTATCCAATCTTGTATTTCCCTCTTGACTATTTTCTCTAAGACCTTGATAATGATTCCTGTTATGCTGATTGGCCAGTAATTTTCAACAGCAGCCTTGGAACCACCTTTGTGCAGTGGAACTATTTTCCCCTCTTTCTACCCCCTTGGGACTGACCCAGACCCGAGGCTCAAATTAAACAAAATGGTCAAGGGCACTGACAATTCTTTAACCGCTTCACGTATGACACAAGCTGGTATACCATCCAATCCCACAGATGTATTGACATTGAGGTTCTGTAATAGACTAGTTACCTCTACTTCATTCATCACAATTCCAGTATAAGCTGTTGGTTCTTCCATTCCTGCAAAGTCACCACCTGGATGATATACTCTTGCAAAGTGCTCGCTCAGTAATTCCACAATACCGACTGATTCGGTTACCTCCCTACCCTCAGCATTTTTTAAGATCATTCTACCATGAGCATTTTTCCTTTTACTTGCAACATATTGAAAAAACTGTTTGGGATTCTCTTTAGCCTGCATGGCCAATTTTCTTTCGTAATCTGCTTTTGCTTTTCTTACCACCCTTGTTACCATCCTGGCCTGAGCCTTATACTGTTCCTGCACCTGATGGTCACCTTTCTCCTTAAATTCCCTCCACAATTGTTTCTTTTTTTTGCAGCTCAAGCTTAATAGTGTTAGTCATCCATTTAACCCCTACTTGATTTATTATTCGGACTCTTGGTATACAGTCAACCATTGCTTCCTGCAAACAGTTCGCAACCACCTCCCATGCACTATTAACATCCAGCCCTTGCAGTTTTACATGCCATGGCACCGAGCCAAGCATACACACCTAAGCTTGTCATACTTACCAGCCCGGTAATTCCACATGTACCCTGTCTTAATTGTAAATTCCACTCCTTTAGCCACCTCCCAAGTCATGACCTTATGGTCACTCTCACCAATTGGTGGCAACATGGTCATGTTCGTTACAGCTACATTCTCAGTTGCAATTACAAGGTCCAGCACTCTCTGTCCCCTGGTATTTTCCACTACATGTTGCCGTAGATAGTTGTCCCTTAATAACCGCATAAAATCCAATTCCTTCCTCCTATGTGCCCTCTCCTCTTTCCAGTCAATGTTACCATAATTGAAATCACCCATAATAATTACCCTCCTTCCACTCATTTCTTCTATTTCCTACGCATACTATCCCCACCATCTATTCCATCACCTGGTCGATAGCAGCACCCAATTGTATATTTTGTTCTGCTAGATTCTATCTCACACCAAACAGCCTCAAATGTGCTCTTTTCTCTATCCTGCAGTTCAACTTCTATACTCCTTGGCTGCAGCTCATCAGCTATCATCAATAACACTCCTCCCCCCTTTTTATTCACCTTGTCACTCCTGAACACGCTATACCCATCACATTCAATCCCACTAGCTTTATCATCTTCTGTCAGCCATGTTTCACTAATACCAACAACCTGCAGCCTGGAAGTGCCAACCATGGCCAAAAACTCTTCCTTCTTGTTCCTAATACTCCTGGCATTAGTGTACATGAATTGCAGAAGCCCATTTGTCCCATCCCTACATTGATGCCTTATACTAACTATCCCATTCTGATTTGCTGTCCTTAGTACTCACTCGGGCATAATATACTCATTCATACACTCAACTGTCTCCCTAAAGTCTGCATATCTACCCCCCCCCTCTTAATAAATCTAGTTTCCCTGAGTGTACATCCACTTCCACATCATTCATCAACACATTACACCAATTCCATTCAATTGTAACCCATATACAAGTCAGTACACTGCTTCTGCTTCTACCAAGCCTGAGACAGTAACAATCAAGACACCCAGTGCTTCCCACTGCCTATATTTATGCATATGAACATTCACTTTTTTTTTTTTTTTTATATGATGCTCAGTCACAAAAGGTCTTTGAAAACTTATAATACACTAGCACTATAGGTGGGCTCTGGAATTTTTTGAGTGTTTTATTAATTTTATATATTTTTGGATTTTATTTCTTTTTATATAGTTAAAAAGTTGGCTATAGAGACCAAACATGAAACTTTTCAGGCCTTCAATAAACAGGGAGATGAAATATATCTTCAACCTACAGACAGTCACCAACATTTATGCCCACAGTGAATTTGAACCTTCAGCCTGGTCAGAGAGTGAAATTACTAATGATTTGGCCAACCAAGCCAACACACACACACACACACACACACACACACACACACACACACACACACACACACACACACACACACACACACACACACACTCACTTCCTTGCTTACCACCTTTTTAACCCACAGCATGCATATACATAACATGATATGAAATCCTCCAATATGCTTCAAATGGTGGAGGGCCGAGTAACAGCATGTTGGCTCTGCCAGCTCATATGAGTGCAGTTAGACACAAGATAATGAATTCATACAAAACAATTGCTTAAATGATATGAAAAAACTCTCTTGTGTAAACTTTAAAAAAAAAACAGTATTAGTAATGATACATACACACACACACACATTCAAAAAATATTCTCTTAATACAAAAAAGTTATATAACACCTCACACTCACTCTTTACTTCAAAAGCTAGCACCAGCTCACCTTATGCTTGGGTAAAGAATTAAAGCAAGATTTTATTATTGAGATAAAGAGCCAATAGGCTTCACTTTTATATTTGCATATTAGTCATATTTTGTATGTTATAAAATTTGTGTAATAGAAGAAAAGAAAACATATGTGAGAAAAACATAAGTTTAATAAGAGGATTTTTGTTATGAATGTGTAAGTATCATATATATATGGTACTTATTAAATTAATATTAGATGAATAATGGTCAGTGTGTGTTACACAATTTTTTGGGCTCATGCTTGGATAATAATTCTAATAGTATTAATAATAAAAGATATTATTTATATAAATATATACATCCATACATCCTGATCAAATTAAAGTATCCCTGGTTAAGGCCTTGAGGAGTGCCATCCCTACAATGTATTCCTGTGCATCATGCTTGCTCCCAGTGATCCTGTTTCTTCAAAATGACTAAGTATTCGTCTATGAAGGCTACTATCTCCATGTGCAAAGTGCATGGAGATAGCAGCATTTGTTCAGGTGATGAAATTTGTGGAGTGTAGCAAAAACTGCAATTGTTTAGATAGTACAGCTTCATGAGCAAAGCACATTGGGGCAAGGTTAGTGCCATTACTGTAGATGCCATTAACAAACAGAATGAAGGAAAAAAATCCTGTATCCATCTTTTTTAACCTCTCTGGTGGTGAATTTTTGAACTACTTTGTTTTTCTTAGATATTGCATCCAAATGACATACAGTGTATTCTTGCAAAGTTTCACAGCATTCGGATCATTGGATGGCACTGCACAAGGCCTTAAATAGGGATACTTGAATTTTGATCACCCAGTATATATACATATAAGTGTGTGTGTGTGTGTTTGATTGCAGTTGTTATAATAATTTGTCTATTTTTTTAAAAACTGAATAGTATTTATATCAGTTGATATTGCTGACTATTTCTATTTTTTTTAAATACAGATCGACCTTCTCCTCCTGAAGGACCCTTAAATGTTTCAGATGTCACTAAAGATTCTGCTACTCTAAGTTGGAAGCCACCTAAAGATGATGGTGGTACTCCTATTAAACATTACATTGTTGAAAAAATGGATACATCAAGAGGAACTTGGACTGAAGTAGGAACCACTGCAGATACGAAATTTAAAGTTCCAAAACTATTTCACAAAAAATCTTATCAGTTCAGAGTAATTGCAGCTAATGAAGTGGGCAATTCAGATCCGATCGAAACTAAAAGCAGCACCATTGCCAAAGATCCATATGGTATGTTATTTATTATTACAGTTTTTTAGACATGCTGGTTTCATGTCTCAGTTTGATCTTTTTATCTTTCAGTGATCTAAGAAATTGTGCTATTAATACAGTATATTGGTAAAGTACAAAATCTGAATTAATCAGTGGCCTAAAGATAATTTTTTACCTAAATGCAAGAGCCTCTGTAGCTCAGGCAGTATAGATGAAGCCCTTTGGTCAGAAAGACCTGGGTTCAATTCCCATTCATGATGTGAGGAACCTTTATCTAGTCTCTTTCGACTGGTCTCATATGGAGGTAGAGGGTTTTTTTCACCCAGAAACTCAGGTTTTTCATCCCTCAGAACAAACAAACTAGCCCATAATCACACATAGATATACAGTCATAAAATACATACTTAATCTCTCATTAGGAGGGCTCAACCAGTTCTAAGGGATGGTTGAGGAACGGGAAGAACCCTCACACTAATAAATAAATAAATAAATAAATGAACCTAAATGCATTTTATTACATTAACTCAGATATCTCTAGGTCATTTTGGTTGCCTTTTTTATTCTATATATATATATATATATCGATATTTTTCAATGGAGAAATATACCACTGGATATTTCTCTTTATATTATTTTCAATATCATTAATGTGCAAATTAAACATCAGAGGCCCTGTATTAAGCCCTGTGAGGATGCATATGATGTATGGTTTTTTTTAAACAACAAAGCAACAGCTAAACTGAATAAAGACACAGCTATACACACACAATCTGCTGCACTCCAAAGGCATTTTGAGCAGGATGCTGCATGAAACCTGGTATGGAGATCAAAAATCTGATATCTGTCAACTAGCTGCTTTCTTATACATGTTACCAGCTTCAGTTTTTCCTCGTTTGTTCTGATCTCCACAACAGGTTTCATGCAGCATCCTGCTCAAAATGCCTTTGGAGTGCAGCAGATAGTGTGTATAGCTGTATCTTTATTCAGTTTAGCTGTTGCTTTGTTGTTTAAAAAAAACTGAGTAAATTAATAAGACAAGACCTAAGTATTGTCAAAGTATTGGAGAAGTTGATCAAGAGCAAAATACAGGAATAGATAGATGGAAATGGGATACTGTAGGGGGGGGGGGAATGGTTTTGTGAAGGGTAGATCATGCCTCACTAACTTGCTCACATTTTATAATACAGTGACAACTGAATTGGATAAGGGTAATGGGTTTACAGTGATCCTGCTGGACTTTGCGAAGGCTTTTGACAGGATACATGGAATTCTAATCAGTGAACTTCAGCACATGAGGATAGATATAGGATTGGTGAGCTGGATAAGAGGGTGGTTGATGGAGAGATATCAGAGAGTAGTTTGGTCAGGAGTAGAGTTCAAAGAAGGCCTGTGACAAGTGGTGTGCCACAGGGTTCTGTTTTTGGGCCACTGCCATTTAATTTGTTCACTGTTGATATAGGAAAGGACCTGAGAGGAACTGTTCAATTATTTGCCGATGATGCAAAGTTGGGAAGAGCAATAGTGAATATACATGATGTCAAAATTTTGCAGGATGATTTGGACAGATTGGCAGACTGGGCTAAGTAGAATGGATGTCAGTTTAATGTGGCAAAGTGTAAGGTTATGTATGCATTTTGGGGTGAAAAGATTATCAGCGGTATACCACATTGGTGGAACCATACTCCAGGAAATTGACGAAGCCAGAAACTTGGGAGTGTTAGTGGATAGGGAGTAAAAGTTTAGGGGGAACATAGCAAAAGTGACTAAATCAGCTCATCAGATCACTTGGTTACTGAAGAATACTTTGATGAGCAGAGACAAGCAGGTTATTGTTCCTCTTTATCAAGCCTTGATAAGACCCCATCTTGACTGCTGTGTGCAGATCTGGGCACTAGGGTTTCTTGATGATGAGGAGGAGGTAGAGAGGATCCAGAGGCAAGTGACCAAGATGGTAGCTGATCTACGGAATGAACCTTACGAGAACAGGGTGAAGATTTGTGGATTACAGAAACTGATTGATAGGTGCAAAAGTAGTGATATGATTGAGACATTCAAATTACTGAGGGTTTTTACAAGATTAATTCAGAGGAAATTTTTCATAACAGGTGTGGTTGTGGGAGAACTAGGGGGCCATCCATGGAAACTGAGCAAGACTGTAGTTAGCAAGGTTATTAAAAAGCTAGTTCTTACTTGCAGAGTCGTGAATGGGTAGAATAAGCTGCTAGAGTCTGTTGTGGGTGCCATAACTGTGAATGAGTTCAAAGCAAAGTATGATAGATACTGTGTGAATGCTGAATAGTTCTTAACATGATATTTAGGGCCTCAATCAATAAGTCTAAGGACTCCCTGGTGTTGACTGTAATAATAATAATAATAATAATAAAAAGACCTAGTCTTCACAAAAATGTGCTGTTCTCCATAGATTACATGCCTTTCCATCCATACCTGAATTCTGCCTTTGATCAACTTTGACAGTATGTTAACCACCACTCCAGCAATCTGTAATTTATACATCTGTTTTGGTGCCTGTACCGGAACTGCTATCGTTTTTTTCTGGAACCTTTTTTTCTCTTTGCTTGACACACTTGGAGCCCTGTCACAACATTTGCTGCATTATCTATACCTGGATGATATACCCTCATCAGTGATCATCAGCAATTTAACTTCTTTTGTCACCACTTTGTGATTTGCTTCATTACTGACACAAGTATTCTGCCTTTTACTTCTCACATAGTGAAACAGCTCTTTGGGATTTATTTTCTTCTGCTTAGTTAATTTCCTTTAATAATCAGATTTTGTGTTTTACTCTCATGAACTTGCTTGCTGATCAAATTTTGCTTTACATTCCATTAATAACATTTCCATTTTTGCTGATGATATTCATTCATTCATTTAACTGCCATCTGATTTATCCTCATGATCCCTAAATATGTAGTCTGTTACTACATCTCTCTAGAATTTCTTGACTATATCTTCTGCACTGCCAACATCTTATGCTGTGGCACCACTACAGTTGCCTCTTATATCTTTACATAATTACTAGATCTTTATTTCCACACATATGTTTTCTTAACTCTGTAAATTGAACATGCCAAATCACAAAGAGTGTGAAGCCTGGAAGATATCTCTCTCTCTCTTTCTTGTCATTTGAAAATAAAATGGCTACATTGTTTTTGCTTTTTCTTTCTTTTATATTTTTCATGAAACTCTTATCCACAATTTATTTATTTATTTTTGTACTTTTAGGATTAATTTTACATAATCTAGAAACCTTGCCACAGAGACTAAACTTGAAACCTTTTCAAGCAACTTCAGGCCTCCAGTAAGTGAGGCATTGATCTCAAACCAGGTGATGAAATTCATCATTGCATTTGAATAATAACATTGAATAATTACCTGTATGTGTTTCTCATTTAGTACCTCTGTGTGATAGATTGTGCTATCTCACATAAGATGAGATGGAAAGATGAAGATTTATTTTCCTTCTTTGACTAAAGGGAAACAACAACAAATGTAATTAATATCTAAACAAATCTAAAAATAAAAATAAAAGGATAAAAAGTTGACTAGTTTGAAAAACATATTTGTTTCATGTTTATTGTATGATATGTTATATTGTGATTTCAGTGCTTTGATACCAAGTATTTCCTTGTCATTATTTGGTTAGGTGGTATCAAATTCACTTGTTTCAACTGGAAAAAAAAAACAATATAAATAAATAAATAAAAATTGTATGCTTCAGAAAATCATAGCATTCTGGACATTCTTTGTATTCTATTCTCAGATTTGTGATATATCATTATAGTAATAATTATTAGTAATCAAGTTCTTCACTTGATAAGAATAATAATTTTCTTCAAAATGGTGATTTTTTTTATTCATTTGACAGAATGCTCACAACCACCTGGTAAGCCAAAAATTACAGACTGGGATAAAGATCATGTTGATCTAGAATGGACACCACCAAAAGATACAGGTGGAGTGCCTCTTAATGGATATATTATCCAGAAAAAGGAGAAAGGTTCCCCAGTTTGGACCAAGGCTGCTGATGTCCCAGCCAATCAAACTAAATGTTCTGTTCCAGGTTTGCAGGAGGGCAATGATTATGAATTCCGAGTGATAGCAGTAAATAAAGGAGGTGAAAGTGAACCAAGTGAACCATCAGATTTTGTGACAGCCAAACCAAAGTTTTGTAAGTTAATTCAATCTCATTTAACCAGTTTTAAATACATTTAGACAGGTTTGTTATAAGTTTAATGCATTATTATATCTATGACCAAGTATCTCCTTTTGCTGTTCAATGACAGCTGCAACTCAAGCCATTAGAGATTTTGGTAAACAGTTTCCTCTTAGATTGCTTACTGCAAGTCATGCAGATATATACTTTTCTTTTATAATGACTAACTAACTCTTTCTGACCTCAAATCCTATTCAGAATTTTAGTGATTACACCATTCCTTCTTGGGGTAATATGCTAAATTGAAATAATTTATTCAGTATTTCATTCACTGATACATGAGTGTTTTTAGTGATAGTATAATGGCAACAGTGTAAATAATATCCATTTGTGCGCTTGGTTGCAACTGCCTGAACGAGAGAATATTCTATGAGAGTTCAAAGGCACAGATAATGATAACTGCTTTAAAAAAATAATAAATAACAAATAAATACATTTTTATGTGGTTCTCACCCATGAAAGGTTTTTTTTGTCAATGTATTGCATATCATACTGTGTATATATGATAGAATGTGGAATGAGGTTTTTTTTCCCTATTTTTTTGTTAATTTTATATATATATATATATATATGTGTGTGTGTGTGTGTGTGTGTGTGTGTGTGTGTGTGTGTGTGTGTGTGTGTGTGTGTGTGTGTGTGTGTGTGTTTTGTATTTTTTATATTTATTTTTTACATTTACTGACAAATTATTTCTGTGGCCTTTTAAATTAACCTTGACTTTTTATTTTCTGTATTTCTTATTATGGCCAGCCAGCATTCCAACTACACCTTCCATTCTTATCAAAATAGACTCGAAACCAACTTCCAACTCCATATATGTCTTTTCAGGGTATCTACATTCATATTATGTTTTGTAAACACCACATGAATTAACTAGATTGTTGTCCCTCCACATTGGTTGTTATGAATGCTCTTGAAATACCTTCAAGTATGCAATGTCTGAGGACTGCAAGGCTTATCATGTAAGGAGAAGAAGGAATGGTGTAATCACTAAAATTCTGAATAGGATTTGAGGTCAGAAAGAGTTAGTCATTATGAAAGAAAAGTATAGATCTGCATGAGTTGCAGTGAGCAATCTAAGAGGAAACTGTTTACCAAAATCTCTAATCACTTAGCCTCTACTTTTTTTTTGTTGTTGTTGTTTTCTTTTTAATTTAAGGTGGAAATACTGTTTGTGGTTTTAAGGAGTATGGCATGAGAATAGAGGTAAATAGATGAAATACTTCATTGAATGTTGCTATAAACCTAGTAATGTGGAGAGTAATGACCAGGAAATGTATAAGCAAATTGGCCAAGCAAATGGGAAAAAGGTAATCATTATGGGTGATTTTAATTATGGCAATACAGAATGGGATAACACCTCTAGGGAGTAAGAAACTTATTGAGGGAGGCCATAATATTATCACTAACTGCCATACCTGTTCTTGAATTCATTCACACCACTTACACACACACACACACGCACACTACATCCAATAACAATCCATTCCAATCATGCACCACTCTATGAGAGAAAAATTTAGCCTTCACTGCCTTATTAACAGCATTCATTATCAACTTCCAAGGTTACCCTTGTGTCATTTCCCTACCCTCCATAAAATGAAAAATCCCATTAATGAAAATCTATATAACCCTTTCAGAAGTTTGTAACTCTCAATCATACCATCCCCCCCCCTCTCTCTTTCTTTCTCTTGTTTGTCTGCAGCCTACAAATTCTCAGTCTGTCTTCATAATCAGTATTTCACAATCTTATTATCATTTTTGACACTTACCTTTGCACTCTCTCTCCACTGTATCAGAATCACCACAGAAACCAGGAGACCAGACCTCTGTGCATTAGTCCAAGTGAGGTTTTATCAGGGCCTTGTAAAGAGGAAAAATAACTTCCTTATCTTTACATGTCAAGGTTCATTTCATCATTGTAATAATTCTCTCAGTTATATTTATAATCTTTGCTATGACACCTAACCCTTGGACTTTAACTTCCTGTCTACTAAATGATCCCTACCCTGAACAGTTTCTTCTAGCATAATCCCATCAACATAATACAACGTTGGATATCGAATTACATCAAAGTGCATCACTTACCTTTATTAACATTGACCTGATAGCTATTTTCTCATGCCCACAATTCCAGCCTATTCAAATCATTCTGCAAGTACTGCATATCAGCAACACTTCTGATTACCCTACCTATCTTTGTATCATCAGCAAATAGCTGTACATCACATGTCAAATCCTTCCCAATGTTATTAATGTACAGATTGAATAACAACCAGAGACAGATTCTTGAGGCACACCACTAGTTACCTTGAATCTTGCAGATTCACACCTCCCCCTTATATGACTTTTCGATATCTGTTAGTCAGCCATCCTCTTATCCATGCCAATAATTTATAATTCAATCCCATATTCTCAAATTTTTGCAGTAGCCTTCCATGCTGTATTCTGTCAAAAGCCTTAGCAAAATTCAAAAGTATCATGCTACCTTAATTAGTAAGTTCATGCTATTCATTGTAAAGTAGAGATTCTCTGTCAACCCATTTCTGAATGCTAGCCCTAACCAATTTTTTCACCACTCCTGAGATACTCATTGGTCGATAGTCGGATACAGTTATCAGTCTTTGCACCACCCCTGATCAATGGGATTACCATACATTCTTTCCACTCCTGTGGAATCTTCTCTGTTCTGAGACTCAAATTATATAGTCTGGATCAAAGGAATAGCCAGTTCAGCTTAACACTTTAGAAGCACCCATGCTGATATCCCATCAGTCCGTATTGCTGAATTCCTATTCAGTTTGTGCAACTGATAGCTTTTAGCAAAATGGGCAATCATTAGTTGAACTCTTCTACATCAGTCACTTGCATTTCATCTGTATTAAGTAGAGTTATTCTTTCAAATTCATTCTTTCTTTTACTTGCCGCATAAAGAGAGAATTCTTTTGGATTATCTTTAACTTGCAGAGCAAGTGTCTCTTCATACTCACAGTTAGCTTTCCATATAACACTTCTGACTCTTCGGGCTGCTGTTTATAATTATCAGAATTATTACATTATTATTATTATTATTACGTGACACCTCCAAGGAGTCCAATGACTTATCGAGGGAGAGCATCTAATCAACAACTCTTTGTCTCCATCTCTCAATTCGCCAACTACACTGAAACACTGCTATCATCATCGATCATCATCTACACTGAAACATTACTACCATCATCAATCATCATCTATACCAACACCATCTACTGCCGACCACCACCACCACCAGTAGTAGTTTCACAGACATCCATGCCCATAGTGGGATTCCAACCTCCAGCCTTTTGGCTGAAGAGCAGATACACTAACTCAGCCAACCAGGCCATGTGACTCCTTATTCACATGGTATTGCTTCCACATCAAATCCCTTGCTTAATTAGATTACACATCCTCACTCATACTCTATTTATTCTTTGAACTCTAGGGACACATTCTGATATCTCATCATTTAAGTGTTTTTTTAACATTTCCCACTCACTTTCGATATCCTTCTCTTCCGACAACTGATATGAAGATGCAGAACCCAGTTGCTAGCAACAGCTCCATAAATTCAGTTATATTCTTCTCATGAGATTTCTTTTAGCCAATCAGTGTTTGGATAATTAAAGTTCACTGTTATGGTTATTATTTTCACACCCATCATCTCAATTTGATGATGAATTTCTTCATCACTAACAACTGATCCACCAAGTCTGTAACAACACTCCACTATGTATTTGATCTTGTTAGACTATGCCTCACACCAGATGGCTTCAAACTCACTGCCGCATGAAATACTGTTACTCGTATTGCAGTCATAGGCCTCAACTCTAGCTGGATTCAAGCCCCCCCCCCTCTCTTATCCTGTCTAATCCTTCCTAAAAATACTGTACCCTTTACACCCAATACCAGTTTAGTATATCTGATTCTGATAGCCAGGTCTCACTAATTCCTGCAAACTGAGGCCCCAACATATTGACCAAGGCAACAAACTCTCTCTCCCTTTGTTTCTGATATTCATTGCATTCATATGCAGACATAATAAGTTACCTGCATGCTATTTGCATACTTGTGTGCATTCTGCATGACACAGTTCGACAACTTGCAGATTTCTGTTCATATCTGGTTCCTTACTTATGCATACATCTTTACACATGTATGATATGTCCGAACTGGACAAACACAGAATTGTTCTCTTTCTCTCTCTCTCTCTTTATAATAATTTCCATAATAATTACCATTCTCATCATTGTCACAGTTACCTAACATTGGTGCTCTTACATACAGATTCTCATGATTCCTCCTATCAGAATTCAGTTCCCTGACTCTCTGTGTTATTTCTCATATCAACTAATAATTTTTCCAGACTCCTGATCAGATCCATTTAAGTGTAGGCCCTCTTTTTTATAGAAATAGAATCATCCCTCAAACTCACAGTATGTGCCTTGGATTTGATCATCTCATCAGAGGATGTTATTATATAAACGAAGTATCAAATCTCCCTCTAGTTGGTGAAGAGTGACTATGAACTGATTATCAGGATGGTTGCCAATCAAGTGAGGATTTCAGTGAGGAAAGGTATATGTGGAACTACAAGACTGGTGAATATGATAAACTGAGGATATAGATTGCAGCTGTAGCATGGAATAAAGAGTTAGGTGGAAAAGAGATCATTGCTGCTTCAGTAAAATTCAAGAACTATCTAGTAGAAGCAATGCTGAAATATATTCCAAAGGTCAGAAGGTTAAATAAGGAAGGTGTGAAATGGATTAAGCATGCAACACAAAGAAAAAAGGCATTATTATTATTATTATTATTATTATCACCCCCAAGACCTCATGGAGTCAAAGAATCATCTAAGAGGTCCCTTCATCATACACATAGATCATCATACAGTGTCTTAAACATACTCAAACTCCTTGCAGACACCACACTCTCAGGCAAGGCATTCCAATAATTTACAACTCTACATGAAAAAAACCTGCCTCTCACTCCCCCTACTCACACCCTCTTTATACAGTTTCCAGGGATGACCTCTGGTTCTCCCCTTATCTCCCACTATTTTCAATATCCCCCCTTCCTCCTGTCCACCAGACTATGCAAATTATATCTTCTCAATCTTCCTCATACTCGACATTCCAGAGGTCAGAAACTACCTTAGTCAGTCTCCTTTGGACCATTTCCAACATCTCTTAATCCTTCTGAAAACCAAGTGACCAAATCTCGGCACAATAGTCCATGTGTGGCCTAATGAAAGCCTTATACAACGGAACAAGAATCTCCCCACTTCTACATGTCAGTGTCCTCCGCATCATTCCCAGAAGCCTTTGTGTTGTCTTCACAATTTTGGCTGTGTGTCCCCTAAATTTCAGATCCTTATCCACTATCACCCCCAGATCTCTTATTTCTTCCACCTCCAACAATATATCCTCACCAAGCATAAATTCTGCATCCCATCTTTGTTTTCCAAAACTTTATATTTTGCAACATTGAACTCGCATCCCCATTTCCGTGCGCAGTCACTCAATTTATTCAAGTCTACTTGTAAGGCCACTACATCTTCACTACTCTTCATGGCTCATTCCAACTTTGCATCATCTGCAAACAACTGAATATCTCCATCCAAATCTTCACCAATATCATTAATATACAAGTTAAATACTAATGGCCCTAAAACAGATCCCTGAGGCACTCCACTAGTGACGTTCCCTTTCCCATATAATGCTCCCCCATACACAACTTGTTGATACCTATCAGATAGCCAGTCTCCAATTCAGTGCACTAATCTAACATCCAACCCCTCTGCTCTAGTTTGACTGTCAACTTATCATGAGGTACTTTATCAAAAGCTTTTGCGAAATCCAAGTATATTACTGTGTATCCTTATCCTCTGTGCAAGGAAGCAGTCACTTTATTGCAATAAGTAAATAGATTACTAAAATATGATCTCCCTTTAGCAAATCCATGCTGTCCATCAAAGATAATACCACTGTAGTCAACCCAACTCTGGATCCTAGTTCTCACAAGCTTCTCCACTAACTTAACCACAACACCTGACACACAGATAGGCCTATAATAATGCTTGATGCTTGAGTTTGATCACCTCCTTTATGAAGTGGCACAATCTTGCCCTCCTTCCATTCCTTAGGAACTTGACCGAGTGCAAGACTCGTATTAAAAAAATATGCCAAGGCAGGTGTCAACTCCCTGGCACATTCCTTCAGTATACGTGGTGATATGTTATCAAGTCCCACAGCCTTATTAACATCTAGTTTACTCAACGCCCCATACACCTCTTACTCACTTACAGTCAGTCTCTCTTTCCCATCATCAACTGCTCTCAATCTCTTCATGAAGTCACATTCACAAGATTGAAAGATCTTTATGAACTGCTCATTAAGTATCTCCACCAAACCTTCTGCAGCAGCTCTCTTTATACCTTTTTTACTCCAATCAATGTCATCCTTCCATAATCATTCTTTCTTTTGCTGGCTACATATCGAAAGAACTCCTTAGGATTCTTTTTGGCTTCATTAGTTAACTGCTGTTCATACCTCTCTTTAGCTACCCTCACCAACCAAGTCACCCTCCTTTCCTGGTCTTTGTAGACCTCATGAAATTGGTTACTTCCACTTCTCTTATGCTGTGTCCACAATGCCCTTTTTCTCTGTATCACAAGCTTAATCTCTTTATTCATCCATCTCACACCTACCTTATTTAACCTTCTCACCCTTGGAATACATTTAGACATTGCATCTACTAGACAGTTTTTGAAAATCCTCCAAGCTGCATTGATCTCTTTTCCAGATAACTCCTCATTCAATGCTACACCTGCAAGCTGTCTCCTGAGCTCTTCATAATCACCCTCTTGTAATTCCACATATACCCTCTTCTCACAGAGGTCCTCACACTGCTGGCAACCACCCAGGTAATCACCTCATGGTCACTCTCACCAATTGGTGGATGATATGATACCTCATTTATGATTATATCCTCTGATGAGATGACCAAATTCAACATCCTCAAGCCTTGTGTTCCCTCTGTTACATACTGTCTGAGGTAGTTATACCTCAAAAACTCAAGAAACTCATTTTCTTTACTTCAAGTTGCTATCTCATCATTCCAGTCTCTATTGCCATAATTAAAATCACCCATAATGATCACCCTTTTCTTATTTGCATTGCTAATTTGATTATACATTTCATTATCACCACCATCCACATTACCTGGGCTATAAAAACATCCCACCAAATATTTGATTCCATTCACCTATATCTCACACCATACTGCCTCAGAACCACTGGTACTGTTTCCCTTGTGCATGTCTACTTTGTATGGACATAACTCTTTCTCTATCATCAATAGTACTCCACCTCCCATTTTACCCATTCTATCCTCACAAAACACATCATACCATTCCATCTCTATTCCTGTCAGGATGTCATCCTCTTCCAACTATGTCTCACTTATTCTGACAATCTTTGGGTGAACAGATGCATTTAGCGCAACCATTTCATCTAAATGGTTCAACCATTTCATAAAAACATCCCACCAAGTATTTGATTCCATTCACCTATATCTCACACCATACTGCCTCAAAACCACTGGCACTATTTCCCTTGTGCATGTCTACTTTGAATGGACATAACTCTTTCTCGATCATCAATAGTACTCCACCTCCCTTTTTACCCCTTCTATCCTCACAAAACACATCATACCATTCCATCTCTATTCCTGTCAGGATGTCATCCTCTTCCAACTATGTCTCACTTATTCTGACAATCTTTGGGTGAACAGATGCATTTAGCACAACCATTTCATCTGCCTTGTTTCTTATACTTCTAGCATTTGTATACAAATACAACAGCTCATATCTGGATCTACAGCTAGTTCCACTGATACCACTCACTCGATGTGATCTCTCCATGCTCGACTGGAGCCATTTCCCTTTCTCCTTTTCATTTTAGAACCCTTTTCAATTCCAACTGTTTCCTCTTGATCCCAGGGTTTCCCATTGCTTTCCTTTTTACACATGCTCTCGCCTCTTCTTGGAGCATCCACCTTTCTCATGCTGTGTACCCCTGTCCACCCTGAGCCTTCCCATTTCCCTGCTCCTCTTGCACAGCCATTCTCTCATTTTCTATACTCATTCTACTCACTTCCCCATTCATAACCACTTCTTCCACATCACTTCCCACTTGCTCTGATTCATTCTTTCTACTCACTTCTCCACCTTCCAGCAGCAGTCTCTCCAGGCGACTTACACCATAACCACTCAAATGCAGTCCATCACTCCCATACAGCTCACTTCATCCTTCAAACTCATTGCGCACATTAACAAACTGTACTCCTGTCTCATCACACATTTCAGCCAGCATATCATTCATAATCCTTGCTCTCCGCCTCATTTCACTACAGTCATACCTAGACAACATGCTGACTACCATTCCTGTCACACTATTCTCTTTTATCCTTCTGAGCAGCCTCCTGATATCCAATCTGACACTCTCTTTGACCTCTGTCAAATCATTTACCTATTAAAACTATTAACTTTTTGCTCGCTCCTGCCTCATATCCAATTGCCTCAATCACTCTACTCATTCTACCACCTGGAAAACATACCTTGTGTATCTATAATCCAGCACACCTTTAATAATGGAGTCGCCACAACGCCACTCGCTCATCTTTCGTTAACTCTCATGCCATCCTGATTTGTTTTAATAGCTTTTACCCGAATTTTCTTAATTTCATTCTGCATCCATTTCATGTCTTTCCTCATCCAATTCAACTTCCGAATCTTGCAACCCATTGTCTCTATTATTCAATCTTTCCAAGTTTCTAACTCTCGACCCCCCTTCTCACTTTCACTATCATTCATCCTTCTTTGTTTCCATACTTTTGGTCCAACATGTGTCCAACTTTCGCTATCATTCATTCTTTCAATTTTTTCCACTTTCGATTCCTCTGTTACACCATTTCCAGTTTCATTCGTTCTCTCAATATCTTGCAACCCATTGTCTCTATTGTTCAATCTTTCTAAGTTTCTAACTCTCGACCCCCCTTCTCACTTTCACTATCATTCATCCTTCTTTGTTTCCATACTTTTGGTCCAACATGTGTCCAACTTTCGCTATCATTCATTCTTTCAATTTTTTCCACTTTCGATTCCTCTTACACCATTTCCAGTTTCATTCGTTCTCTCAATTTCATTGCTTTCCACTACTCTTGCTTCACTTTCATCCTTTTTAATATCAGTTATATTTTTTAAATCACTCTTTTTCTTTTTTACTGATTTTTTAATATTTTTTCGCCTCTCTTTCTCACCATCCTTCTCCTTTGAACGTGCAATCATTTTCCCCACACCATTCTCACTACTAACACTTTCTGTCATCAATTTCATATTTGCATTCATCAATTCCTCGTTAAGGTCACACTTCAAACACACTCTTCTTCCATCTGCCCTAAACATCCACAAATCATTTATGTAATCGAAAGAATACATATAACACACCTCACATTTAATGAAATGACTGAAATCTAAATTAAAGTCATGGAATGACAAAGCCGCTGCCATGTTTGCATTTGCTGTGCCAGTGAGGGCTAATAATAACGATTTTGTAAATATGTTTAAGCAAAACAAAATCCACCACAGTAATAATACTGGTAGCGCACAATGTTTACAGCAGCTCTTACTCAAACAAATACGCATATATATTTAATTATTCCTAGAATACTTATCTCAATCAGGAGCTCTTCTTACACACGTCTGCTACGCTTGGCTCATGAGCGCTGCCAATTTGGATGATGCAACAGAAGAGGTGTGATAATAATCAGTTCTATGAGAAATTTAAAGAACAGGCAAGGAGGGTTGGTTAGGGTAGCAAAATTTCAGTATGAGCAGCAGTTAGCTAATGATACCAAAAAAAAATTCCTGGAAGTTCTTTTGATATGTAGCTAGCAAAAAAAAAAAAAATAAAAGAAAGATTATAGTTGGATTGCATTGATTGGAAAAAAATGGTAGAGAATTGTAACTGAATAAGATGATAAAAGTTTAAGACAGAGAAAGTTAAAAATGGATATGACATTCTCTGGCATGGAATATTAAATCACAAAGGCAGAAATGTCAACCTTTTGGCATAATTAATCATATACAATATACTTTGACCAGCTAGAATTATAGTCGGTGTTGTAGTGAATATTCAAAATTCAGTTAAATGTAGGTGGTCATTTCTAGATGTCTGTAAGTGATGATGTAAGTCAGTTAAATTTGAATGAGTTTGTACTGCAAGTATTGAGGAAATAGTGTGTGGAAGGTCATTTTTGTGGTTGGATAGTTTCTATATTTTATATATATACAGGGTGTTCGGGATAAATTTGACATATTTATAATTAATTATATTTTTCCGTAAGTTACATGTATTAACACACACACTTCTCTTCATTTAAAAGTTTGGACCCTTCTTCATTCATATACAAGATGTCAGAAAGGATGGATAGCTGGAACCCACCTGAATCATGGAAGAGAATAACTTGTATCATGATGATTCGTGCCCGCCATCAAAATAAGGATATTACGACTGCTGCCCAATGCTCCCTGAATACAGTAAAAACAATCAGGCATGAACTAGAGACTTGCAATGGTGACTACGAGGATGTAGCAAGAAGAAAGATCCCTAGCAGACGATCTGATTGCGTTCGTACAGCAGAATTCCTTGCAAATCTGCAGGAACAGGTGTTGAAGAACCCTGGCATTGGAATTCGGGCTTAGTTCGTGGAGTTGCTAACTGTAGTCAAGCCCTGGATAACAAGGGTAGCCAATGGTAGGCCGTATGTATGGCAGCAGGATTCGACCCCTTGCCACACCTCTGGGAAAAGTCAAAAATGGTTGTCTGAAAATTTCTACGACTTCACCAGTCCAAATGTTTGGCCTCCAAACTCCCCAGACCTTAACCCCATGGATTATTTTGTATGGGGCGCAGTTGAAAAAGACACCAATCGCACTTCCAGTAATACAAAAGCCCAGTTAATGGATAAAATTAAAACAGTTTTTGCGGCCCTTCCCAGGGAGACTGTAGCATCAGCTTGTTCGAGGTTCCGAAGCAGAATTGAAGCTGTGATCGATGCTAATGGTGGTTATTTTGAGTAAATCTTGTTGATAATATTGTAATTAACTCTGCCTGTAATGTTTTTTTGTCAATTCATTAAATTTAATAGATACAAAGAAGATTTTCTTTTTCCTTACGAAACTGTCAAATTTATCCCGAACACCCTGTATATAATTGATGGAGTTTTTTCTCTTCAAATGATAGGTGATTATAGATTAGGGCAGTGGTTCTCAAACTTTTTTGTCTGGCAGCACACTAAAATCAATAAATAAATTTCACGGCACCCCTAGTATTATTTGCTTTTTATGGAGAGTAAAGTGCCGATTAATTGATTCTGAAAGACTTGCATATATAACCCATAAATAAATTGATATTACAGATACTAAAGATATGAAGGAAAGTGTGTTTAAAAGAAAACAGATTTTATTTAAACTAAATTGGTTTATTTTCAAACAACCCCAAAACACACAAAACAAAAGCTATTATAAAGGTTCAGATAATAAAATATGAACTTAATGTGAAATATGTGCCTGTGTTTGCATATTTCTTTGATATTAGGCCTTGTTTTTGAGAGACATTCTCATCTCATTTTCACGGGCCTTTAGTCTTTCTCTCTTCTTTGTTTTAATATTTATGAGTGCAGAAAAACCCAGTTCACACAAATAAGATGTAGAAAATTGCAATAAGATGTTAAGTGCTTTGAATCCTATATTGGGGTACTCCTTCATAGTTGTTATCCAAAATAAATTCACACATTTCTGAATGTTTCAATCTCAACGTATGATCGTTACTTATATCAATTAATTCTTCGGCTTCTATAAGACTTAACTCACTCGTTGCTGATGTTGACTCTACAAATGGATTTCGAATCCAATCGTATAAATTGACTGAAATGTCTGGAAAATAATGGTCAGTTTTTTCTTCTAACGATGTTAAATGACTGTAAATAGCTTTTGCAGATCAGTGTTCTTACATTTTCTGGAGGCAACTTTAAGGAACATTTCTACATTGTTGGTGCTTAATTTTATCTTCCACATTTTTATTTTATCTTAAAAGCTTTAATTTTATCTGTAGATGTCAAAATATTCTCATTTCTTCCTTGCATGTTGGAGTTCCGCTTGTTCAGATGATCGAATATGTCTGTTAAATAGGCTAGTTTGGAACAACAAAAATCATCTTGTAATAATTTATAGAATTCTGGTTTTTCTTCATTTTGGAAAAACATTAATATTTCTTCTTTAAGTTCAAAAAAACGATCCAATACGTGACCTTTTGAAAGCCATCTTACTTCGTTATGAAGAAGAAGATTCTTGTAATGAGATTGCATCTCTTCACATAGTCCTGCAAATATTCTAGATTTTAATAGTCTGGCCTTGATGTAATTAACCATCTGAATGATTTCTTCTAATACACTTTATAATTCCAAGCCAATTGTCTTTGCCACCAATGATTCACGATGAATGAAGCAATGAGTCGTTATAATGTTCTCTTTTTTTTTCTAGCAAAGGAAACAAACCCTTTTGTAATTCCAACCATAGAAGTTGCACCATCTGTACATATACCCACACAAGTTTTCCAAGATAGACCATTTGTATTAAAATATGTGTTCATTATGTCAAAAACATCTTTTCCCATCGTAATTTTTTGAATTCCTTGCAGCATAGAAATTCTTCGATAATTTTATGATCTGCAATGAATCGAGTCAAAACAAATAAGTGTGCTTTACCACCAATATCAGTTGACTCATCTAACTGCAAACTGAAAAATTTTGATTCGATTATTTTGGTTATAACTGACTTTTCAATATCGACTGACTGATCATTAATATGCCTACTCATAGTATCATTTGATAATGGAATCTTCTTTATTTCTTCTTCTGCCTCAGTACCAAAAATTGTTCTCACAATTGCTGAACAGGCCGGACGAATCAAGGTTTCGCCGATAGTGTGAGGCTTCATTTCCTTTGCAATTATTTCAGCGACTAAATAACTTGCTTCTTGAACTCGGTCGGAAATTGTAAACTTTCTTGCAAAACTTTTACTTTGAAATATTAACTCTTTGAAATATTCAGGATTTTTATTCGACAAGTTGTCATGCTTTGTGGAGAAATGTCGCAATAATTTGCTAGGTACCATAGCCTCATTTGATAGAACCAAACCACACAAAATACACTTAGGTCTGGGAATTAATTTATCACCACACCACGTAAATCCCATTTTTAGATAGCTCTCTTGATATAAACGTGTTTTTACATTCTTTTTCATTGTTCCCTTTTTACATGAACTTATTCTTTCTCTTTCTGTTGTTTCATTAGTGCCTTTTTGTTGCTGAACATTAAAAATAGTCAAATCTTCATTAATGCAAGTATCAGTTTTTGATACTTTATTAGTGCGAATTGGTTCGTTAGCTTTGCTACAAGTAGACATTTCTTGATTGTCAGAATCTTCACTTCTTCTTTTTTTTAAGGAAAAAATTATTCATGATTTTGAAGGGCATATGTAACTTTAATATTTTATTTTTTTACCAGATGGAAAAAAGGAAAAACATTTGTTTACGATGTCTCTCATTATAGTTGGAATATATAACAATAAGAAAAACCTCTACTCACTGAATTTAACGACTTTAATATCATACTTTGTTTATTCTCACCGATGACAAAAGACTCATGATTTTTGTTTGGGGGAAATGATCATGTATAATACTTTTCACACTGAACAGAGAAATACTAAAACAGACAGCAGGACAACTAACCATACATTAGTTCATTTTCCCCAGTATTTATGTGCTGTCACATATCTAGTTACTACGACACGCGGTGATCTAATGAAATCCCAGGATATAATATAAGAGTGATACAAAAAATATAATTTTTATATACGCTTCATCCATTAAAATCAAAATATATAATTTTTTTGTTCTTGATTTAGTTATTTGTGGTAATTGAATATTTTGGTTTTTTCAAATAAACGATTCAAAATTTTGCGGCACCATTGTGGCATACTTGCGGCACCCAGTTTGAGAACCATTGGATTAGGGACATACATTAAGAGGAAAAAATTTCTTGGACATGTGACTCATTCATAATGCCCTCAATCTCTGCATAATATTGGCTTATATTATGCACAACTTCTGAAATAACCTGCAGGCATTTTCTGGCAGATGTTGGATTGTGCACTTACTGATAGCAAAACCACATAGAAGAATCATATTATGTAACAGCCAATAGGAAAGCTACATTCAGTTTGAGCCTGTGTAGTATCAGGCAGCTTGACAATTATATTGCTATATGTACAATTGGTATAAGTTGAGTTTAATCTTCGCAGTATGTTTTGAATTCCCTTAAAGATATATGCTGTCTCACACCCCATGAGAAAAGGATATCTCACTAGCTCATGACAGTTGTGTGCAACCTTCTAGGTTTAGTTGTCATTTCCTATAGCCATCCCCTTGCAGGAGGAATAATCAGTAAATTTTCAAGGGTTTCTTTGTTGGAAATAGTCCACAGCATGAGATAATGGAGTTGACATTTGAAAGGATGGACTGTGCATTGTGGTTCAACTGGCTATTAAATGATATATGTTATAGATTTGCTATGAGTGCATGCACACATTTATTTTATTTTATTTTATTTTATTCTGTTTCTTTTTTTATTTTTATGCAACTAAAAATGCTGCTCTAGAGACCAACTGTAAAACATTATTCAAACTAATTTAGGTCTCTAGTATCAGAGTGTTAGTCTCACAATTATTGATAAAATTCATCATCACCTAAAGAAATATCACAAACATGTGCTCCCAGAATAGAATTGAACCTTCAACCTATTGGTTGAAGAGCAGACATGCAATCTGCTTGACAAACCATGTTGGCAATTTCCTTCCAGGAATAATTGCTAAATTTGTAATGGGACTGTTTTGCAAAAATGGACCACTATATAAAAAGGTGGAGTTCACATTTGACAGCAAGAGGCTGTGTATTATGTTTCAACTGATGACTAATGATGTGTTATATATCTGCTTTATATGAATGTGCTTCCAGAGTACGATTGAACCTTCAGCATACAAGTTGAGCAGAAAATGTGCTGTTCAACTAGTAGGCTGAAGTCTGCTCAACCAAACTATGCTGCCAAATGTGTGTGTGTGTGTGTGTGTGTGTGTGTGTGTGTGTGTGTGTGTGTGTGTGTGTGTGTGTGTGTGTGTGTGTGTGTGTGCAGTTTTTTTATTTTTATATCCATCTCATTTATCAAAGATGTAAACCTATAACATGGATAGGCTAAGAATTAAATAATTGCAAAATCCTACTTGCCAAGCATTTCTGTCTCCTCAGTACCACTCTCCTGATTTTTTCCATTCATCTCTTTCTTCTGATCTCTGCCACACATCACACACACACTGTACTTCCACACACACACACACACACACACACACACAATACTTTCATCCAGCAACAAGGATAGAAAGGGCAAGAAGGGAGTGGAAGTTCTGCTGATGATGGCAGGGGAATAAACTCCACATAATGTAGACATGAAAGGAGGAAATAGTGGCAATTGTTATGAGGCAGCATAATGTAACATGGAGATTGAGAGGAAGACATATTTAGTTGGATGTTGCGATAGGCCTGGGAATGTGGCGATGAAGAAATGTATAAACAATTTGGATTAGTTAACAAAGGAAGGGTAATTATTATGTGTGATTTTAATTATGGTGTATAGATTGGAATGAAGAGATAGCATTTAGGAATAAGTAAAATGAATTTCTCGAGTTCTTGAGAGATAACTATCTCAGGCAGCACATAAAGAAGGGCATACGTGGATCAAGAGTTCTAGATCTCATCATTTCATCAGAGAATGTAATTATTAGAGGAGTTTCACACTTTCCTCCAGTTGGTGAAAGTGATCATGAAGTAATCACCTGTGTTGTGGCTAGTCATATGCAGACATTGTGAGGAAAGGATATATGTAGAATTATAAGGCTGGTGATTATGACAAGCTTAGGAGACAGCTTGGAGCTATAACATGGAATGAGGAGTTGAGTGGTAAGGAAATAAATGCTGCATGGAAACTAACAAAGAAATACATAACAGCATCATTTGTGAATATATTTCAAAGGCCAAATGGCTGAATAAGGTAGGTGTTAAATGGATGAATGTGGAGCTTAAGCATGAAATCTGGAAAAAGAAAGTCCTTTGGAGGAAGTACAAGAGGAATAATGGTAATAATCAGTCACATGAAGAGTATAAAGAACAAGCCAGGAGAGTGACTCAGTTCGTAAGGAAAACAAAGGTAGAATATGAGCAGAAATTGGCAAATCAAGCAAAGAAAAACCTTGGAGAGGTTTTTTAGATATGTGGCAAGTAGAAGGAAGAATAATCATGGTAAGATGAAGTTAAGGAATGAAAGTGGTAGAATGGTAACTGCTGCAGAAGACATTGTTGAGGTATTCAGTGATCAATTTAAAGGTGTTTCATCCTGATCAGGGTGAAATCATGATGATATTAAGTGTAGAGGATATAGGAGGCTTAATTGTTAGTAAGAAGGAGGTGTTTGAGGAAATAAATAACCTTGCTGTTAATAATTCATGGTTAAGAATTTAGGGAGACACAACACGTGTGTTAAAATTATTGCTTTAGAAAAGTAACATTTGACGTTTCGCCCTCTGTATTGTGGTCATCATCAGAAAAATACATAAGTATAAGAACCAAGGTACTGCACATTACACGAATCTAAGCTGCTTATTAATATTTTATCTAGCTTGGCTTCTAGTGGGAAAATAAAAAAAAATAATAATATTAAATAATAACATTAAACATGGAAGACTTTGAGCATAGAAGATTTTACATGGAAGACTTTGAGCAACGAGCTCTAGATTCGGCCAGTCTAAAGCCCAAAGTCTGGCTCAGATATGTTGATGATATTTTCAGCATTTTGCCCCACAACCACGAAACATTAAATACATTCCTTAGTCACCTGAATAAGCAACACAAACGTATCCAATTCACCGTTGAAATCGAAAACAACAACTCTCTTCCTTTTCTGGACACACTCATCACATGTTGTTCTTTCCTTCTTAGTCTACCACAAACCTACACACACAAGCCAGTACATACACAAAAATTCATATCACCTCCCAACACAAAAACTAGGAGTCATAAGCACCCTCAAACACAGAGCACTAACTATTTTCTCAAAAGAGCAAGCTCTAAAGCAAGAATTCAAGATCATCAACCATGCATTTGTAAAAAATGGCTATAATAAAAAAACAGTTCACAAGATTCTCCATAAAAATACCACTAAAAACAAAAAAGATTATAAGAATGCTATAGCCATACCATATGTTAGAGGAATTTCAGAAAAAATAGACAGAACACTACACAAATACAACATCAAGACTACCTTCAAACCCTTAACAAAATTAAGAAATTTACTCAGTTCTTCCAAAGATCCTCTTCCAAACCTGGTCCACCTAGGCATTTACAAAATCCAACGTACATGTAACCTACCCTATATAGGGGAAACAGGACACACTGTCCTAATCAGAAAAGATGAACACAAGCGACACATTAAATACCTCCATTATGGAAAAGCAGGCCTATCAGACCACGCACTCCAAACATACCATAGAATTGACTGGAAAGGCACCAAGTCCCTACACCGCACCAAAACCTGGTTTGAGAGAAAATTTAAAGAAGCCTGTGAAATACTAAAACACAATCCAAACCTGAACAAAAATGATGGACTAATCATTCCAAGAATGTGGAGGACCTATCTACAACCCTTATAGCAACCAGAACAAGTCCAGAAGGAAATCTCACTATGAGAGGACTTTAGAAATGTTTAAGGTAGTTCTGTTTCTAATTTATTTTTATATCTAATTATTTTAAAGTTATTTTATTTTATTTTTTATTATTGTTATGTTTTTTTAATATTATTATTATTTTTTCTTTTCCCACTAGAGGTCAGGCTAGATAAAAGATTAATAAGCAGCTTAGATTCATTTTACCTTTGTAATGTGCAGTAGCATGTAGCTTGGTTCTTATGCATATGTATTTTTCTGCTGATGACCTCAATACAGAGGTTGAAATGTCAAATGTTACTTTCCTAGTATTAAGTAAAGTAATTATTTTAACACACGTGTGTGTTGTGTCTCCTTAAATTCTTAACCATGAATGCTGACCACCATGTAACCTTAAAAGAAAGAATTGATGTCAATAACGCAATAGGATTCGATGACATATTACCACGCATCTTAAGGGAATGTTCCAGGTAATTGGCAGTAGCATTGACATGCCTGTTTAATAAGAGTTCCTCCAAAGTAGGGAGTGGAAGGAGGGTAAAATTGTTCCACTGTATAAAGGTGGTGATAAGCTTCAAACTATAGGCCGGTCTATATATCTGGAGTTGTGGTGAAGGTTCTGGAGAGATTTGTGAGAAGTAGGATACAGAAATGGGTTGATAACAGCAGTACTCTCTGTGGTTATCAGCATGGGTTTATTAAGGGGAGATCATTTTTCACTAACTTACTTATGTACTATAACAAGGTGACAAATACCTTGGACAGGGGAGATGTATATACAGTGGTGTACTTAGATTTTGCAAAGGCTTTTGATAGACTGCCACACGACAAACTCTTAAATAAATTGAAACAGATGGAATGGATAACAGACTTCTGAGTTGGATCAGTGACTGACTGTCGGATAGGTATCAAAAAGTTGTATATGGGAGTGCAGTATCCAGAAAGAGAAAGGTCACTAGCAGTGTGCCACAGGGGTTAGTTTTGGGGCCATTGTTGTTCAATTTGTATGTTAATGATATTGGGTTAGGTTTAACTAGTGATATCCAGCTGTTTGCAGATGATGGAAAACTGGGGAGAGCCATGCAGAGTCAAGCAGATGTTATTGCCTTACAAGAGGACTTGAATAGATTGCATGAATGGGCAGGTAAGTGGAACTGTCAGGTCAATGTTGCAAAGTGTAAGGTTTTGCTTACCAAATTTGAGATTTGGTAAGCAACGATGGGATGCAAAGTATACACTTGGTGGTGAACTTTAATGGTAGTAGAGGAGATGATATATCTAGGAGTGATGGTGGATAAGGACCTGAAATTCAGGGGGCCACATTGCATAAGGTGTGAGGACATCAAATCAGATAATGGCAATGACACATGACACAGAGGATCCTGACATGCAGATATAGAGAGGTTATGATTCCATTGTATAAGCTCTTGATCAGGCCTCATATGGATTATTGTGCACAGATTTGATCGCCAGGTTTTCATGGTGACAAGGATATGTTAGAGTGGGTACAGAAAAGATTCACAAAGGTAGTCAGTGGTCTTGGGAATATGGAGTATGAGGACAGATTGAGAGGATGTAAGTTGCAGAGCCTCGTGAATAGTAGGAAGGGGGGGGGGGGGAGAGTGATATGATTGAGACGTATAAGGGGCACCTACAGGGAATCCAAGGACTCATCGCAGGAGGGCACTCTGCTCTACTTTGCTAAGTACACCTCACCCTCTCCACTACTACTTAATCCTAACTGGTAATTAGTTTACGGAATTAACAACGCATATAAAGTATATTAATTAAAGGTAACTTTAATGAATAACTTCCATATTTCAGCAACGTCACATTGCCATCTTCAGGAACATAAAGATATGGTATGTGCACGCAGGCACTAACACAAAGCAAATGAGGAAGAAAGCAAGAAACTAATATTGTTCCTAAAGTCCTAATGGTGCCCTCTGGTGGGCTAATTTGGTAGTCTTGGCAGTTGGGCTGAAGTTCTCATAATGTAAGTCTCCCAAATTTGGGGTAGTTTCATGCACCCAAATTTGTTGAGGTTAGGAACATTTTTTACAGCTGCTGAAGATTCTTTGAATAATCTTTCGTATTTAAACTTGCTGCGATGAATTATATTTGTTTTCTTCCAACGAATTTTATGGTGGGTATCTAAGGCATGGTCTGCCAGCCCAGAGCGGCTGTACTGGTGAAACCGGATGTAGTCTTTGTGTTCTGAAATCCTGATATTTGTTGTTCTGCCTGTTTGGCCAAAGTAGAACAATTTGCAGCTGCAAGGGACCTGGTATACACCAGGTAGGTCTAGGGGAAGTGGTTGGTCTTTGGTAGAGCGGATAAGGGATGCCAACTTTTTATATGGTCTGTAACAGGAACCAGTATAAGCTGTCTGACCAACGTATAAGCCTTGCTACTAGAATACTTAATCCTACTACTATACCACAACCATCAACGCCATCTAACGCCAATCTCCAACAACAGTATTTTTGTCTGTAAATTGCTTGTGTTCTGAAGGCTGATTTGTCTGTACGTGGGATGAAATCCATTCAGTTGAAAAAACCCATATAAGGATGCCCTTCATCATGATGAGAATCAAACCCAGTTCTTTTCTAATCGATTTCTATTCTTCCAATTGTGCTACAGAGGCACTTATCAAGGCAATAGAATTTATGTGAAATTATAAGGCCGACAGCTATCTTAGAACCAGCTTAGAGAAGTAGAATAGATGAAAATATTTGTGTATGGAAGATACTCTGAAAAAAATTGTTGACACCAGTGGCAGATTGTGTACCTTGAGTGAAGAAGATAAAGCAATTTAGAGTCAAATGGGTGACTAGAGAAATTAAATAGGAATTGTAGATAAACAAGAGATTATGAAAAAACATGTAAAGCAATAGGTGGAAAACAGTTGCATGAGGAATGTAGGTCTCAGGATAAGAAGGTGACTAGTTACAGTAAGGAGGGGAAAATTTGCATTCAAGAAAGATCCCAAGAAAAATCCCAAGAATTTTTTTTTAATTATGTGATCAGTAGGAGAAAAAATGATTGTCGACAGGTTACCTTGCTAGATGAGGATGATAGTTGGGTGATGAAGACATATGACATAGTTGAGCTAATGATCATTTCATTAGTGTGTTTCATCCTGGTAAAGCAGGCTTTATTTTTAGATGAATAAGGAGAGGGGAGGGTGAAGCATTATTACAAGTGAATGAAGAGGATGTATTCCGAATACTGAGTATGCTTCATGTCAGTAATGCAGGGAGGGACTAGATAGAGTTTCACCACATTTTAAAGGAATGTGCTGTGGAACTGACCATGCCATCAACCTGGCTGATAAAAGTCTTGCAATGGAGCAGTTTCCTGGAGAGTGGAAGGAGTATAAGATAGTCTAAGTTTGAATATGCTGTAAAAATTTTGGATCCACAGATGGGATGCTTCATATTCACTTGGTGGGGGTTACATTGAGAGAAAAGAGCTGAGAAGTGGACCATGATCTAAATGGATTGATTCAGTCAGAAGTGCTAAATTAAAGAAGTCAAGAAATTTTATTCTTGCTTAATCCTTTATCCTAGTGTATGCAAACAAAGTTTGCACATGAAGAATCTTCACGACTGGTATACTTTTATATAGAGTTAGTGACATCACATTACTTGCTTTAGTATCCCATAATGCAATGAACACATCCTTTTGGGTATGTATAATGCTGTACTTTATGGGAAGGTCTACTACTCGAACTAGTTTTTACTTTTATTGAGGTTTTATCAGTGGAAGCCAGATTCAGATGAGATTCCAAGGTTGAAATAATGCAGGAGTAACATATATTTCCCATATACAAATAGTAAAAAGGCGCGAACTTCAAATGCAAACTTTATTTCCTTCACTTGGAAAAAGGATTAAAATTAAGCAAGATTATAATTTCTTTGCATCTTTATTTTAATTTCTAACCAAGTGAAAAAAACTTGCAATAGTCAGACGTGCTCTGGAAGACTGAAATATATTATTATTATTATTATTATTATTATTATTATTATGTGACACCTCCAGGGAGTCCAGAGACTCATTGAGGGAGAGTGTGCCAACAGAATCTAACAATTGAGTCCCTTCCAACTACTAACCGCACTCAAACTTGCTGAACTTTTTGCATGAAAGTGCTGAAGATTGTTGTGGAGGAAGACTGTTGATAGAAGATTAATAATAATAATGTAAACTTAATCATGCAGTACTGTCATAGTATCCTGTACACCCCTTGACAGGATACTTATCAGGAAATTGAAGATGATGATAATGAGATCTCTAATGGTTTATCATTAGAGATCTCATTATCAGGTAGTTTGTTGATGTTTGGAGTGTGTTTGAAGGAAAAAGGCAGTTGTATGCTAGGGATGGACTGCATCTTAACATGGAAGGACATAAGCGATTGAAGAAGTTATTGTTTTCTGAACAGGGTGAAGTTATTGGGCAGGGAAACTAATATTGAAAAGGTTGAGTGTAAGAGAGAGAAACTTTAGCACTGATTGCGTATTTATTGATCCTTATAGGCAGAATAAATTGCAGAAGAGAGGGGATAAAAATCGGCATAGGACTACGGTAGTTAGTGACTTATATTTCAGTTCTAAAGCCGGTACAAGATCTAGAGGGAATCTGCAATTTTTGTATACCAATGCTAGAAGCATTCGAAATAAGAGAGAAGAATTTTTGGCATTAGTCAGTGAAATCTCACCAAAAGTGGTAGGCATTAGAGGAAGAATGACTTCGGAAGGATAACCTTAGTGGGTGCTGATGGTATTGAGGTGACAAAATCAGATGTAATAGTCGAGTTACTGAGTGATCACTTTTCAAAAGTCTATCACCCAAGTGAGGATATCTCTATACCTAAAGCAATACCTAATGTGAGAATTGAAGCTAAAGAATCAGAGGTATTAAATATATTGCAAAACTTAAATGCAAACACTGCGGTAGGCTTAGATGAAATATCAGCTCGGGTGTTGCGTGAATGTGCAAATGAATTGTCAACCCCTCTTACCTGGATATTTAATTCAAGTTTGAACTCTGGTATGGTCCCTAGGGAGTGGAAGTTAGGCAAAGTGGTTCCTTTGCATAAGGGTGGCTCTAAAACTGCGGTATTGAATTACAGACCAATCACCATCTCAGGAGTAGTGGTAAAAGTATTGGAAAAGTTGGTTAAAGACAAAATTCAAGAATGGGTGGATCAGGATATGATACTCTATAGAGGCCAACATGGTTTTGTTAAAGGTAGATCCTGCCTTAGCAATCTATTAACTATTCATAATAGAATAACATCTGAGTTGGACAAAGGAACTGGCTACACAGTGGTACTTCTGGATTTTGCTAAGGCTTTTGACAGGATACCCCCATAGAACACTGTTACGCAAATTGGAGCAGATGGGAATGGATATTAAATTGGTGATATGGATAGGAGAATGGCTCAGGGAGAGATACCATAAGGTGGTGTATGGAGGAGCCGAGTCCAGAATGAGGCAGGTGACCAGTGGTGTGCCTCAGGGCTCTGTGCTTGGGCCAATGTTGTTTAATTTGTATATAAATGATATAGGAAACGGCTTAAAGGGAGATATTCAGTTGTTTGCTGATGATGATGCAAAGTTGTGTAGTGCAATAAAAAATCAAGCTGATGTTGAAAGTTTGCAGGAGGATTTAAATAAGCTGGTAAAATGGGCAAAAGAAAATGGATGTCAGTTCAATGTGGAAAAGTGTAAAGTCATGCATTTTGGGATTAAAAGATTACCAGCTGTGTACTACATCGATGGAAAGGTACTCCAAGAGATTGATGAGGCTAGGGACTTAGGGGTATTGGTAGATAGGGAGATGAAGTTCAGAGGACACATTGCTAAGGTGTCCAAGATTGCACATAGGATTACTTGGTTGTTGAGGAACACACTGACATCCAGAGATAAAGAGGTTATTATTCCCCTTTATAAAGCATTGATACTTCCACATTTGGATTACTGTGCTCAGGTCTGGTCACCTGGATTCCTTGGAGATGAGGAGGCTGTGGAGAGGGTTCAGAGAAGAGTGACCAAGTTGGTGAGTGATATAAAAAATGCTCCCTACATTGATAGATTGAGAGCTTGTGGATTGCAGAGATTGGTTGATAGACGAAGAAGAGGGGATATGATAGAAACATTCAAATTACTAAAAGGTTTTTATGGGATTGATGCAGGGGAAATGTTTCAGCTGTGTGATAGTGATGGAAGAACAAGAGGTCATCTCTGGAAATTAAAGAAGAGTGTAGTTAACAAAGGTGTCAGAACAAGGTTTTTTGCCTGGAGGGTGGTGAATGAGTGGAATTCATTGCCTGACTTAGTTGTGAGCTCTTCGTCTGTAAATGAATTCAAGAAGAGATATGACAGATATTGTTTTGCTAGTTTGGGTCTCCCGCGATGAGTCTACTGACTCCATGGAGATACCCGTAATAATAGTAATAATAGTAATAATAGTAATCACTGAAGGACACTCTTAACAACACTACCCACCATCTATGCTACTTAATCTTCCACCTACTCTAGAAGACATGACAGACCATCTACACAGTACACTACACTAATCTCCCAAATACTATTATTATTTTTGTCTGTTAATTGCATACATCCTCTGCTAATCTGTCTGTATACAGATGAAAAACCCAAGTTTCCAGAAGAAAAAAAATGCCAGGAAAAAAAAAAAAAAAAAAAAGAAGTTGTCATCACTTGCAAAAGCCCATAGAAATATTCCTTTCTTTAAGACAAAAAATCAAAGTTATTTCTTATCATCCAATCAAAGGATACAATGTTTATTATTTAAGCTGCACTATGGGGACACTAACTAAATAAAAATATTGATGGTATGTTAACACCAAATACTCTTCTAATCATAGCAAACTAAATTACTTATTTATACTGAGGTTTTTTTTTTTTTTTGTTGTTAAAATTTTGAAGTATAATTCTATTTTTAGTGGCACCAAAAATTTTAACTCCTATGAAGGAACTCAAGGTGAAAGCTGGAAATACTATTAATGCTGATATAAAATTTGTTGGTGAACCAATTCCTACAATCCTGTGGACTGCTAATAGTAAAGAACTGAAACCTAATGACTGCACTACTATTTCAAATTTTGATGACCATACTATAATCAATATTGTTGATGCAAAACGTGCAAATGGTGGGCCATATATATTAAATCTGAAAAACAGTCATGGAGAAGATACTGGAACACTGAACGTAGTTGTATTAGGTAAGTGTCTATGATTATCATTTTATATATATGTGATTATGGCTGCTTAATATCTCTTTTTGAAAATTATTCTGGAAAATATTCTCATTTTAATATGGTATATATCTGGGTGTTAGCCTTTGTTAGGAAATGAGTTATAGTGGAGTGATTTGATTGAGATTAAAGATATAAATTATATGCTATCAATGAGGATAATATCAAATCTATATTCACAGATGTGAATATAGATTTGATAAGGAGTAATGTTATAAAGTGTAAGAAGAAGTAGATAAAAAAGATGACAAAAAGATTTGACTGTGTGAAAAAGTGTAGGATCAGAGTATGGTAGAGAGAGAAGGAAACCACTTTCTACTATCCTTCATCCTGATAACTAGTTGATTGATTGATTTTTCCCTTTCAATCGTTTCAGACCGTAGGTGACTTGGTAGACTTTGCCCACAAAATATTCCTGGCGAGATTTTTACAGGGTAGTTCACCATTTCTTTCCCCAACTCCCCTATTTTATCTGGGCTCGGGACCAGCATATGGCTGGGATGTATTCATGACTGTAATCCATGTGTGTTCACTGAGCTGGTTTGCCTGGTCTAGGAGATGAAAAACCCTAGTTTCTGGGCGAAAAAAAACCCTACCTCCATATGAGACCGGCTAACTCACCTTTAGTCCAAAGAGACCAGATAGAAGTTCCTTACATCACTGACAGGAATCGAACCCAGGTCTTTCTGACCAAAGGGCTTCGTCAATACTGACTAAGCTACTGAGGCTCTTGATAACTAGTTTCAGGGAAATAACACACTGAGTTCAGAGCATACTTTTCTGTTTCCATCCATATCTGTTCAAATACAACCCATGTACTGCAAGTAACTCCTGTTGTGAAATACACTTAGGAATCCATATATTCCAATTTCCTTCCCCTTTCTTTCTTTCTCTCCATATCTTGATGCCCTTCATTATAATTGTGTCTCTTCTGAATTATTAACTTATAATAGTATACATTCAATATTTTCTAACATTCTTTCGATGTTAATAATGTTCTGAAATCTGTTGTTTTCCAAATTACAATTTTTCACAAGGAATTTATAACAACCAACATTATAATGTCATCCACATTTTGAATATTCTTCTCTCTCAAAGTTATACTCTTTTTTCACCATACAAACACTCCTCTAACATTCTGCATTGAATAAGCCAAATTATTATTATTAATATTATTAATACAGTATTTTTTGTGAGGACAGAAAGAACAAGAAGGGAGGAAGAGTGCTGCTCATGATAGCAGGGAAATTATGTCCACATAACGTAGACATGAAAAGGGAATAGCTGCAATGATTTTGAGGCAGTGTGGTGAGATATGGGGGGGTTGACTGAAGAGATATTTAGATGGATGTTGCTATAGCCCAGGGAAATGAAGGATGGTGATGAAGAAATGTATAAGCAATTTCAGTTAGTGAACAATAAAAGGGTGATTATTATTATTAAGAGTGATCTGCAGGGAGTCAGAGACTCATCAAGGGAGACCACATAATGCATGCACCAGCTGCCCTACCTGTTCTCGAATTCATTCACATTACACACACACACTACATACATCGGCAATCCATTCCAATCAAGCACCTCTATGAGAGAAAAATCTAACCCTCACTGCCTTTTGATAGAATTTATTCTCAACATCCAATGATGCCCTTGTGTCCTTTCTCCACACTCCATAAAATGAAAATTCCATTTACTGAAATTCTTTATTACCCTTTCAGAAGTTTCTAACTCTCAATCACATAACCCACCTTTCTCCTATCTTCATAATCAATATTCCGCTATCATGATATCATTTTTAGCTCTCATTTCACTGTATCAGAATCGCAATGGAAACCAGTAGACCAGATCTGCGCACAGTAGTCCAAGCGAGGTCTTACCAAAGTCTTGTAAAGAGACAAAATGACATATTTATTTTTACAAGTGACAGTTCCTTTCAGCATTGCCATTATCTTTTGAGTTGTTTTTGTAATCTTTACTACATGGCCCCTGAACTTCAAATTTCTATCTACTAAAACTCCAAGATCTCAGCTTGGTTAGTTTCTTCTAGCATAATCCCACCAACATAATATGACATTCCATATCTAATCATGCCAAAGTGCATTACTTTACATTTATTGACATTGAACTGATATCCATTTTCCCATGCCCACAATTCCAGCTTATTCAAATCATTCTGCAAGTACTCCATATCAGCAGCATTCCTGGTCACTGCCTATCTTTGCTCATCAGAAAACAGCTGTATGTTGCCTGTCGAAGCTTTCCCAATGGCTCCACTGTTATTTATTCTTTACAGTAATGCCATTGGGAAAGCTTCGACAGGCAACATGCAGCTGTTTTCTGATGATGCAAAGATAGGCAGTGACCAGGAATGCTGCTGATATGCAGTACTTGCAGAATGTATACACCTTCCCTTGGTATGTAAGCCCATGCTGTTCATTGTAAAGTAGAGATACTCTGTCAATCCATTTCTGAATGCCAGCCCTAACCAATTTTTCCAAAATCTTCACCACCACTCCTGAGATATTGATTGGTCGAGAGTTGGATACATCAGTCTTTTCACCACCCTTCTGCAATAGGATTACCATACATTATTTTCACTCCAGTGGAATCTTCCCTGTTCTGTCTCAAATTATATAACTTGGTCAAAGGAATAGCCAGGTTAGCTTAACAGTCATTTTTTTACCTGTGCTGATATCCCATCAGTCCCTATTGCTGAATTCTTATTCAGTTTGTACAACAACTTTAATGCCATCTCTTCATACACCTGAGTTTCTTCATCTGGTGAAAAGATAGCATTGAACTCAATGTTGCTTTCACCAGGTTGATGATGTTTAGCACAATTGTCACTCATTAGTTGAACAACCTCTTCTGCATCTGTTACCCTCACACCATCTTCATTTAGTAGAGTTATTTGTTCATATTCATTCTTTCTTTTACTTGCAGCATATGGATAGAATTCTTTGTGGACATCTTTGTTTTTAGCTTGCAGATCAAGTTTCTTTTCATAATCAGACTTAGCTTTCTGTACAAGAGTTGTTGCTCTTCTGACCTGCTGCTTATAATTTTCATAATGGACATTATCCTTCTGCACACAGTATCCTTTCCACATCATTCTTTTCTTTCAAATTTCTTCCTTAATAAGATTACACATTCATTTGACTCCTACCCTATTTAGTCTTCAAACTGTTGGTACACCTTCTATTGTATCATTTAAGTATTTTTTAAATGCTTCCCATGCACTGTCGATATTCTTCCCATCCAGCAACCCATACCATTGCACTGAACTCAATATACTCCTCAGTTGGTCATAATTTCCTGCTTTGTAGTTCATCATGTAACTTTTTCTGAATTGAACATTTTTTAACTTAGCCGCTTCCCAAGTGAGTACCACATGATCACTGGCACCAATTAGAAGGCAGAATAGTTACATCTTTAATAGAAACATCCTCTGAGACTATTATCAAATCTAATACTCTTTTATGTTGAGTTCCCTCAGTCACATGCTGCTTGAGGAAGTTGCTTGCAACAGCTCATTAATTCAGTTTCATTCTGATTATGAGATTTTATTGCTAGCCAATCAGTGTTTGGATAATTAAAGTCCCCCATTATGATTATTCTTTTCACACCCATCATCCTAATTTATTGGTGAATTTCTTCATCAAATCTTTAACAACACCCTACTATGTATTTGATCTTGTTAGATTTCACCTCACAACAGATAGCTTGAAACTCAATGCCACATGAAATACTGTTAGAGTCATAGGTCTGAACACTAACTGAATTCAAGTCATCCAATATCATTAGCCACACATCCTCCTCCTCCTTTCCTATCCTGTTTATCCTTCCTAAAAATACTGTATCCTCTACACTCAGTATCAGTTAATATGCCTGATTCTGATAGCCAGGTCTCACTATTGCCTGACCACATCTGAGGTCCCAATATATTATTATTATTATTATTATTATTATTATTATTATTATTATTATTATTTTATTATTACCCCAAGACCTCATGGAGTTAAAGACTCATCTGGGAGGTGTCTATCATATCTCCCCTCTTCATCTTCTCAATCTTTCCTCATACTCGCCATTCCAGAGGTCAGAAACTACCTTAGTCAGTCGCCTTTGGACCCTTTCCAACATCTCTTCATCCTTCTGAAAACCCGGTGACCAAATCTGGGCACAGCAGTCCATGTGTGGCCTAATCAAAACCTTATACAATGGAACAAGAATCTCCCTACTACTACATGTCAGTGTCCTCTGCATCATTCCCAGAAGCCTTTGTGTTATCTTCACAATTTTGGTGATGTGTCCCCTAAATTTTAGATCCTTTTTCACTATCACCCCCAGATCTCTTATTTCCTATACCTCCAACAATATATTCTCACCAAGCATAAATTCTGCATCCCATCTTTTGTTTTTCAAATTTTAAAACCTTACATTTTGCAACATTGAACTCACATCCCCATTTCCGTGCCCAATCACTCAATTTATTCAAGTCTTCTTGCAAGGCCACAACATCTTCACTACTCTTTATGGTTTGTTTATATTGACCAAGACATCAAACTCTACCTTTTGTTTCTGATATTCCTAGCATTCATGTATAGACATAATAAGCTGCCTGTGTGTTCTTTTGTATACTCTTGTCTGATGTCTGCATGACACAGTTGGATAACTTGCAGATCTTTGTTCTGCTCTAATGCCTTATACATCTTTACACATGTTTGATGGGTCCAAACCATATGAAAACAAAGTCAAAATTGTTCTTTCCTTGTAATAATTTCCATGATAATGCCCATTCCTGTCATTAACACAGTTAAATAGCAATTATTATGGGTGATTATAATTATGGCAGTATAGATTCGAATGAAGAGATATTATTTGGGAATTAAAGGAAATGAATTTCTCAAGTTCTTGAGGAAAAAGTATCTCAGGCAGCATGTAAAGGAGGGCACATTAGGATCAAGAGTTTTGGATCTGATTATTTCTTCAGAGGATATTATTGTGAGTTGGGTTTTGCATTTCCCGCCAGTTGGTGAGACTGATCATGAAGTGATCACATGAGTTGTGGCCAGCTATATGAAAGTCTCTAAGGAAAGGATAGATGTGAAGTTAAATGGCTAGTGAATATGAAAAAACTTAGTAGACAGCATGGAGCTATAGCATAGATAGAATGAGGTAGTGGGAGGGAAATAAATTCCACTTGAGAAATGACCAAAATATATTTAACAACATTGATGTGCAATGTCTTCTGAAGGTAAAAACACTGAATAAAGTGAGTGTCAAAAGGATGGAGTAAGCATGAAATTCGGAAGAGATTACTGTGGCGGCAATACATGATAATAATAATAATGAATAATGGTAGATTGCATGAGGAGCAGGACAGGAGGTGAATCAGTTGGTAAGAGCTGCAAAACCACAGTATGAGCAGAAATTAGCAAATTTAGCCAAGAAAAATCTTAGAAAGTTTTTCTGATATGTGGCAAGTAGAAGGAAGAATGAATTATGGTATGACGTGTGGAAATGGTAAAATGGTCCCTGCTGCAGAATACATCATTGAGGTATTTAGTGAACAATTTATAAAGGTGTTTCATCTTATGAGCAGGAAATCAACATGTAGAGGACATATGTAAGGATGACTTAGTGAGTGAACAACAAGTATAGAAAGAAATAAACTTGATGTCAATAAGGTGATAAGATTTGCTGAAATCAGTACATGTCTTAAGGGTTGTTAAAAGGAATTGGCATGACTGACTAATCAGACTCTTACAACAACACAGGTTCTAAGTGAGTGGAAAGAACATAAAATTGTTCCACTACATAAAGGTGGTGATAAGGCATCACCATCAAATTATAGGCCAATCTGTATATCCAGAATTGTGGGTTAAGGTACTGGTGGAGAGATTGGTGAGAACTAGGATACAGAAATGGATTGATAACAGCAGTATTCTCTGTAGTTGTCAGCATGGGTTTATTAAAGGGAGATCATGTTTTAGTAATATACTTATGTATTATAACAAGTGGCAAATGTCTTGAACAAGGAAGATGCATGTGCAGTGGTGTACTTGGATTTTGCAAAAGCTTTTCATAAAGTGCCACAGAACAAGCTGTTAAATAAACTGAAAATAATGGGATTGGATAACAGACTACTGAGATACACATTTGTGTGATAGCAGTTAAAGTGAAGTTTGGCTGACATGGAGCCTTATTTATATAATGGAACTTTTTCTCTTTTCATGTCCTTGGGATACTGCCAGTGCTGAAACTTAAACAGTGTAATAAACTATCAACTTATATTTGTTTTTAGCCAGGGACATGAATTTTATTTAACAGAAATGGTTGATGACTTGGTTGGTAAGATAGCAAAAGTGAAGTATGCAGCAGTTAGCTAATGAAGCCAAAAAGAATCCTAGGGAGTTCTTTCGATATGTAGCCAGGAAAAAAACGAATGATTATGGAAAGATGACCTTGATTTGAGAAACTAGTATAAGGACAACTAATGTGGAAGATATAGTGGAGATACTTAATGAGCAGTTCATTAAGTATCTCATTCTTTCATTCAAAAGTCTTTCATTCTTGTTAAAGTGACATCTGGAGAGATTAACAGCAGTTGATGCTGGGGAGGAGAGACTGACTGTAAGTGAGCAAGAGGTGTATGGGGAATTGAGCAAACTTGATGTTAATAAGGCTGTCAGACTTAATGATATATCACCACATATTCTGAAAGAATGTGCCAGGGAGTTGACATCTGCATTCACATCTTTTTTTTTAATATGAGTCTTGCACTGGATTGAGTTCCAAAGGAGTGGAAGGAGGGCAAGATTGTGCCACTTCATAAGGGAGGTGATAGACTCAGGCATCAAATTATAGGCCTATCTGTGTGTCAGGTGTTATGATTAAGTTGTTGAAGAAGCTGGTGAGACCTACGATCCAGAATTGGGTTTGCCAACAGTCATATTATCTTGATGGACAGCAGGGATTTGCCAAGGGGAGGTCATGTTTTAGTAATCTCATGACTTATTACAATAAAGTGACTGCTTCCTTGAGCAGAGGAGAGGGATACACAGTAGTATACTTTGACTTTGCAAAGGCTTTTGATAGATTACCACATGATAAGTTGGTAGTCAGACTAGAGCAGATTGGGTTGGATATTAGATTAGTGCATTGGAGACTGGCTATCGGATAGTATCAGCAAGTTGTCTATGGGGGGGGAGCAATATCCCACAAGAGGAAAGTCACTTGCGGTGTGCCTCAGGGATCTGTTTTAGGGCCATTGCTGAATATCAGAAACAACTGAATATCACCATCCAAATCTTTGCCAATATCATTAACATACAAGTCAAAGTATGTTAATGATATTGGTAAAGATTTGGATGGTGACATTCAGTTGTTTGTAGATGATGCAAAGGTGGGATGAACTATGAAGAGTAGAGAATATGTGACCTTATAAGAAGACTTGAATAAATTGAGTGAATGGGCATGGAAATGGGGATGCAAGTTCATTGTTGCAAAACGTAAAGTTTTAAAATTTGGGAAACAAAGATGGGATGTAAAATTTTTGCTTGGTGCTAATATATCGTTGGAGGTCGAGGAAATATGGGATCTTGGGGTGATAATGGATAAGGATCTAAAATTTAGGGGACACATTGCCAACATTGTGAAGACAACATAAAGACTTCTGGGAATGATGCAGAGGACACTGACTTGTAGAAGTAGGGAGATTCTTGTTCCATTGTATAAGACTTTGATTAGGACACACATGGAATACTGCACCCAAATTTGGTCACCTGGTTTTCAGAAGGATGAAGAGATATTAGAAAGGATCCAGAGGTGACTTACTAAGGTAATTTTTGATCTCTGAAATGTCAAATATGAGGAAAGGTTGAGAAGATGCAATTTACAGAATCTAGTGGATGGGAGGAAGAGTGGTGATATGATAGAGACCTATGAGTTAGTAAAGGGTTGTTATAAGATCAATGTTGGTGAGGTTTTACAGCAAATGGTGGGAGAACCAGGGTGAGAAGGGGAGCGAGAAGCAGTTTTTTGCATGCAGAGTTATGAATGATTGGAATGCCTTGCCTGAGACTGTGGTGTCTGCAGAGAATTTGAGTGTGTTCAAGGCACAGTATGATGAGCTGTGTGTCTGACAAAAGGACCTCCTAGATGAGTCTATGACTCCATGGGGTCTTGGGATAATAATAATAATAAAATACAATTATAAATTCTGGGCTTATTACAGCAAGTTTGGTCATTGTCTGAACTGACCTCATATGAATGTAACTAGACTGTAATATATTTTTTTTTGAGTAGTCAATGATTATTGTAGTAATTTTTTTTTGTTAATTGAAATATAACAATACGTATGGAAAATCAGAAAAGAATATGAGTATTGATTCAGGATGAGGAGGGCGTGCATAGGTTGACAATGGATTTAACTTTAAATAGTTGACTGGAGATGTAGTGTTCCCATAGTACTGATATATGGATTTGATTGAGTTTATGAATGGAAAGTGAGCATAGGATGCTTTGAGAAGGAAATAGATGGACTGAAAAAGGGAGGAGGGAGATAGGGAGTGGAAGGAACAGAAAATGAGTAAATGTGAGAGAAAGTTATGGGAATGAGAAAATGAGGAAATGGGAGAATCAGAAAAACGAGAGGAAATGAGAGAAAGTTGAGACAGGACAGAAAGAGAGAGAAGTGTGGAATAGAGAAGTCATGTAAGTGGTAGAACAAGGGGGAAGAAGAGAGAGCGAGACCCAGAGGAGAGACAGTGAATGATTTGGTTGGCTGAGTGAGGAATGTGATGTGATATATTATAATACTCTTGAAATCACTATGAGACAGATTCACAGATGGAAGAATTTGAAGAAAGTGGTCGATAGCCAAGAAATAATTATCAACAATGGCAAAATGCATGCCTTAAGAGGAAAATATAAAAAGTTCTTAGTGTAAAATGGATGCATGATGAAATCAAACAGAAACTACAGTTGATAAAAAGGCTATGAAATAATTAAAAAGACAGGTTGAGAGATGTTGGGTAAGGAATGATGGGAAGGAGAGAGTGACTGCAAGTGAGGAAGAGGTGTTTGGGGAGTTGAGTATACTAGATGTAAATAAGGCTGTGGGACTTGATAATATATCACCACGTATTCTGAAGGAAAGTGCCAGGGAGTTGACACCTGCCTTGACACATTTTTTTAATACGAGTCTTGCACTTGGTCAAGTCCCTAAGCAGTGGAAGGAGGGCAAGATTGTGCCACTTCATAAAGGAAGGTGATCGAACTCTAGCATCAAACTATAGGCCTATCTGTGTGTCAGGTGTTGTGGTGAAGTTGTTGGAGAAGCTTGTAAGAACTAGGATCCAGAGTTGGGTTGACTACAGTGGTATTATCTTTGATGGACAGCATGGATTTGCTAAAGGGAGGTCATGTTTTTTGTAATCTACTTACTTATTACAATAAAGTGACTGCTTCCTTGGACAGAGGAGAAGAATACACAGTAATATACTTGGATTTTGCAAAAGCTTTTGATAGAGTACCTCATGATAAGTTGACAGTCAAACTAGAGCAGATGGGGTTGGATATTAGATTAGTGCATTGGATTGGAGACTGGCTATCTGATAGGTATCAACAAGTTGTGTATGGGGGTGCAATATCCAGGAAAAGGAAAGTCACTAGTGGAGTGCCTCAGGGGTCTGTTTTAGGGCCATTACTATTTAACTTATATATTAATGATATTGGTGAAGATTTGGATGGAGATATTCAGTTGTTTGCAGATGATGCAAAGTTGGGACGAACCATAAAGAGTAATGAAGATGTTGTGGCCTTGCAAGAAGACTTGAATAAATTGAGTGATTGGGCACGGAACGAGGATGTGAGTTCAATGTCGCAAAATGTAAGGTTTTAAAATTTGGAAAACTAAGATGGAATGCAGAATTTATGCTTGGTGAGAATATATTGTCCTCTGCATCATTCCCAGACAACACAAAGGCTTCTGGGAATAATGCGGAGGACACTGACATGTAGAAGTAGGGAGATTCTTGTTCTGTTGTATAAGGCTTTGATTAGGCCACACATGGACTACTGTGCCCAGATTTGGTCACCAGGTTTCCAGACGGATGAAGAGATGTTGGATAGGGTCCAAAGGCAACTGACTAAGGTAGTTTCTGACCTCTGAAATGTTGAGTATGAGGAAAGATTGAGAAGATGTAATTTGCAGAGTCTGGTGGAGAGGAGGAAGAGGGGAGATATGATAGAGACCTACAAGTTGGTAAGGGTTTGTTATAAGATCAATATTGGAGAAGTTCTACAGAGAATAATGGGAGATCAGGGGAGAACCAGAGGTCATCCCTGGAAACTGTTTAAAGAGGGTGTGAGTAGGGGAGTGAGAGGCAGGTTTTTTTCGTGCAGAGTTGTGAATGATTGGGATCACTTGCCTGTGAGTGTGGTGTCTTCAAGGAGTTTGAGTGTGTTAAGGCTCGGTATCATGAGATGTGTGTGTGATAAAAGGACCTCCCAGATGAGTCTTTGACTCCATGAAGTCTTGGGGTAATAATAATAATAATAATAATAATAATAAGTATGATATGGAAGAAAAATTTGGAGTATAGGGAGAAACTGGTTCTTCTATCCAAGGAAAGTTCTAAGGAATTCTTTCATTATGTGGTCAGCAGGAGGAGAAATGATTGTGGACAAATGACCTTATTAGATGGAAATGGAAAACAGATGACCAATGATAACATAGGAATTGTTTATTGAATAAATGTGTCATAGTTAGGACCTACAATTTAAATATCCCAAATACCAGGTTTTGGTCATTTTTTCCTTGTTTTCAAATATCAGTATTGACACAAAAATACCAGTTTTTCAGTACTAATTAAAAAGTAATAATTGTTTGTAATTTATTCACACCAAGATTATAAAATCAATAATTAGCCATAATGTATTGTTGCTAATCCGAAAGGTATTGCAGACACTTTGGGAGAAAACTTTGCCAAGATCTCAGCAAAATTTTCCTATCCTCCTGAGTTTTCTAAAAATTTGAAAGATCAGTGGCTTTCATATTAAGGGGGCTGAGCCACACAATCGGCCATTTGTTAAGGCAGAACTGAAAATAAGCACTTCTCCTCTCTCACCCTAGCACAGTTCACCCTGATGACCTCCACATATTTTGTAGATTACTATACAACAGAATTTTTACAGAGGAAGAGTTTCCGGACTCTTGGCATAAGTCAACTCTCATGCTATCTCAAAGCAATACAAGGATCCAGCCCAGGCCAACAATTATCATCCCATTGCTCTGACTTGCTGTCTTTGTAAGGTATTGGATAAAATGGTAAATGCAAGATTTTTCTGGTATATAGAAAGCAACAAACTTCTTTCCAACATGCAATGTGGCTTTCATAGATACCAATCAACCTTGGACCATTTTGCCCATTTAGAAACATGTATAAGAGAAACTATCATCAAATGAAAACTCGTGATTTCAGTGTTCTTCGATATAGAAAAAGCCTGTGACACAGCCTAGAGATATGGCATATTAAATGTTTAATCTTCAACTGAGGGGGATACCTCCTTGTTTTTATTAAGACATTTTTTATTAACTGTTTTTATTAAGCTAACTTCTTTACATGCATTTATCATCTTTGGGATAAGTGCAGAAAAGCATTGAACATCCTTCGCAATCTATCCTCTAATGATGTTCTTTGCTCTGCGTTTATTGTGCACCTTTGAACATGATTTGATAATGATTCCCACATTTACGGTTTTGCAAGGAGTTCACATTCCACTGGTTGGACCCGATCCATCATCAGGTTATCCAATTAGCAATCAGTGCTTTTTGCAATCACCCTTTCAAAGGCTTTATGTTGATTCAAATAATGAACCCCCCCCCATCACTTAGATGAAAACATTTGTCTCTTAATTATGCCCTAAAAATAAAATCCCTTTTAGATCATCCTACATGGATTAGTCTCGTTTCTCTACGTGGGGAAGTCCTGTATCACACACACATCGGACTGCCATCCGTCCTTAAGGTATATATGTTAAAGAGGCTATTGAAGCTATTGGCATGTATTGACAACAATATCTGAACCAAGCAAAACAGTCATCCTCCTTTCCAGCCTTTCACCTCTCACTTTCTCAACTACAAAGTCTCATATCCCATTATTTGTCTACCTTCAGTTGTTCAATGCATATATGATGAAATTAACCAAAATTTGTGATGATACAGGAGCAGTCGTGCATTCAGGGAGGGGGGCCAAGGGGTCCCCCCCCCCCCCCCGAAAAAAAAAAGAAAAAGTTTAAATACACTAAAACATTTTCCAAAATACTTTTCCTAATTAAAATTCATTTTTTTAAAATTTATGTTGTGTCGTGTCTTCTATTTCTATACCACTTATGAATTAGGGGTCACATAAGGTGAGAGTACCCTATAGCAGTGTTTCTCAACCTGTGGTCTGCGACGATGGGACAGGTGGTCCACAGGCAGACTTAAATTAACCAAATAAATCTATATATTGTAATTATCCAATCAAAACAAATTAAAATTGAATAAGTAAAAATGATTGAAATGGATACTTAAAAAATAAAATAAAAATAGCGGCAGAATGTTCATTCCATAAACATTCTGCCACTATTTTAATTTGTAGTGGCAGAATGATGAGTAATAAAAGAAGGATTAAGTGAACAACAATATGGTTTTATTGCTTCCACTTTCCCTTGCTGATTTTCAGATTTGAAGTGAACATGCGTTGACCACATTTCAACCAATTGCTGGTTGTTTATTGATTTTTATTGTTGAAGGGTTTCCTCCTTCAACCAAGGCTCAATATATCTTCAGAAGTGCTAAGTAATACTTGGACAAAGTGTGTTGTGAGTTAACCGCATTATTTATATATTTTTAGGAAATCGCACAAAAGAAAGATAAAAGCAAGCTGCCAGTCGAGCTGAAATGCTAACTCTCTTCAACCGAATTCCATATGTGAAACTGCCATAACAACATTCGCTATATATATATATTTTTTTTTCTAAGTTTTAACACGTTTATGAATTTTAACACTTTCGGTTGAACTTTATTGCTGCTTTGGGGAAGGCGAACTCACACATATCTAATTAATAACAATAGTTTTTAGTTAGATAATGTGTTTGCCGGTGCAACATATGGTTTTGCTTGAGTCTAAATAGCATAGTTTCTGTATGAAAGGACATGTTATTCATTAATTAGTGTCGTTTTATCCCAGTTGTCTCTAATTGCACTATTTGTTGAGAAATATATTACACAGATTGCTGGTACCTTATTCACTGTCATAATAAAAGTACTTGTTTTTCTTGCCTCTGCAATATAGTGGCTATTGGGAAGGGCATGTTGTTTACTGGGGAGCAAATTACAATCTCCCACTCTGAATGTGTTTCAGCTTTTTTTCATTTGCGAGGTATATGAGAAACTTTTTAATTTCTTTTTTCAAAAAGTAAAATCAGCGGTACGAGTTATATGCGAGGGCGAGTTATATTCGAGTAAGTATGGTATTTCAATTATGGATAAGTACATTGGTATCTTCTTTAAACAGAAAAATAGCTCGGATGACAGTGATAATACAAAACGAGTTTGTAATGACAGTTTGTGTGTAGTTTCTGAATAGAAAGAGGTCTGTAATGAATCCACAGAAACACAAAATTCCCATCAGTTGCAATGCGATAATATTAATACGCTGAACGAAAGGAAAGATTAGCTGACTTGCTGAACACTCATTCAAAGGTAAATACAATTGGTTATTTTGTAGGAACATTTTTCTGTTTTGTGATTTTTCTCCCTTTATGGTAATTATGTCTACATTATTGTGTTATTATTCAACAATTGTTTGCAGTTTTGAATGTGTATATAAATCAATATCAGAAGTAGCCTGATTACGAACGTGTGATGAAAGGGACGGGGAGGTTTGGAGTTTCCCTGGATAGTATTGAAAAGGAAAGGTAAATGCAATTGGTTATTTTGTATAAGGCCCCAAAACTTGTTCATTTAGAATTTAACCACTGGGAAAGCGTTTGAGTCTCCCTCAAAACTCTAAAACAGAATTTGGAAACATATTTTCCGAATAACTCAGGTACGAATGATTTGAAAGGTGATAAAATGGAAATGATATTGGACCTGAATGAGTTGTTTGAGGTAGCAAAAGAAAAGAGTGAGAGGGTTAGAATGATTACTCTTTTGCTGCAGTATGACAGTGAAGTGTTTAAAAGGAGGGCCATAATTGCAAATGACTTTATGCGTGGGTTATGTATGACGAGTGGTGTGGAATTTGTGGACGTGTGGAGTGAGTTCGATGGGCGAAAGGATCTATATAAGATGAATGGTTTGCATTTGAATGGATTCGGTGTAAGCAGACTTGAAAAAGTGTTGCTGAATGTAGTGGATGTGCAAAATCAGGGAAACTAGATTTATTTGGGGGGGGGGGGGAGTAGATATACAGACCTTAGGGAGGCAGTCGAATGTATGAATGAGTATAATATGCACGAACGAATAAGGACAAAAAATCAGAATGGGGATAGTTAATATAAGGCATCAAGGTAGGGATGGGGCTAATGGAGGTCTTAAATTCATGTACACTAATGCTAGGAGTATTAGGAACAAGAAGGAAGAGTTTTTGGCCATGGTTGGCACTTCCAGACCACAGGTTATTGGCATTAGTGAATCATGGCTGACTGTAGATGATATAGCTAGTGGGATTGAATGTGATGGGTATAGTGTGTTCAGGAATGACAGGGAGAATAAAATGGGGGGAGGAGTATTGTAGATGATAGCTGATGAGCTGCAGCCAAGGAGAATAGAAGTTGAATTGCAGGCTAGAGAAAAGAGCACATTTGAGGCCATTTGGTGTGAGATTGTGGCTAGCAGAACAAAATATACAATTGGGTGCTGCTATAGACCAGGTGATGGAAAAATGGTAGAGACAGTATGCACAAGCATACTGTCTCTACCATCTACTAATAGAAGAAATGAGTGGAAGGAGGGTAATTATTATGGGAGATTTCAACTATGGTCACATTGATTGGAGTGAGGAGAGGACACACAGGAGGAAGGAATTGGATTTTATGCAGTTATTAAGGGATAACTATCTGCGACAGCATGTAATGGAAAATACTAGGGGGTCAGAGAGTGCTTGACCTAGTAATTACATCTGAGGATTTGGCTGTAACAAATATGACCACATTGCCACCAATTGGTGAGAGTGATCATAGAGTCTTGACTTGGGAGGGGACTAAAGGTGTGGAATTTACAATTAAGACAGGGTACATGTGGAATTATCGGGCTGGTAAGTATGACAAGCTTAGGAGTTTGATTGGTTCAGTGCCATGGCATGTACAACTGAAAGGACTAGAAGTTGATAGTGCATGGGAGGCAGTTAAGAAGTCTTTGCATGAAGCAATGGCTGACTGTATACCTAGAGTCCGAATAATAAATCAAGTAGGGGTTAAATGGATGAATAATACCATTAAGCTTGAGCTGCAAAAAAAGACACAACTATGGGGGGAATTTAAGGAGAAAGGTGACCGGCAGGCACGTGAACGGTATAAAGCGCAGGCCAGAATGGTAATGAGTGTAGTAAGAAAACCAAAAAAGGATTACGAAAGAACATTGGCCATGCAGGCTAAAGAGCATCCTAAACAGTTTTTTAGATATGTAGCAAGTAAAAGGAAAAATGTACATGGCAGAATGATTTTAAAGAATGCCGATGGTAGGGAGGTAACTGAATCAGTTTATATAGTTGAGTTACTGAGTGAGCACTTTGCAAGAATATATCATCCAGGTGGTGACATTGCAGAAATGAATGAACGAGTAGATTATATGGGAATTGTGGTGAATGAAGTGTAGGTGAATAGTCTATTGCATAACCTCAAAGTCAATACATCTCATGTCATACGAGAAGCGGGTAAAGAATTGTCAGTACCCTTGACCATTTTGTTTAATTTCAGTCTCGGGTCTTGGTTAGTCCAGAGTGAGTGGAAAGAGGAAAATAGTTCCACTGCATAAAGGTGGTTCCAAGACTGCTGTTGTAAATTACCGACCAATTAGCATATCAGGAATTGTTGTCAAGGTCTTAGAGAAATTGCTCAAGAAAACAATACAGCATTGGATAGATGAAAATGGGATATTGTATGGGGGACAACATGGTTTTGTGAAGGGAAGATCATGCCTCAGTGACTTGCTCATGTTTTATAACACAGTGACGGCTGAACTGGATAAGGGTAATGGGTTTACAGTGATTCTACTGGACCTTGCCAAGGCCTTTGACAGGATACCACATGGAACCCTAATCAGTAAACTAGAGCAGATGGGGATGGATATACGGTTGGTGAGATAGAAAGGAGGGTGGTTGATGGAGAAATACCAGAGAGTGGTTTATTCAGGAGTTGAGTCCAAAAGACGGCTTGTGACTAGTGGTGTGCCACAGGGCTCTGTTCTTGGACCACTACTTTTCAATTTGTTCATCAATGATATAGGAAAGAATCTGAGAGGAGGTGTTCACTTGTTTGCTGATGATTGAAAGTTGGGTAGAGCAATTGTGAGTGCACAGGATGTCAAAATTTTGCAAGATGATTTGGATAGTTTGGAGGACTGGGCTAGGAAAAATGGATGTCAATTTAATGTGGCAAAATGTAAGGTTATGCATTTTGGGTTGAAAAGAATAGCAGCAGTATATCACATTGGTGGAACCGTACTCCAGGAGATTGATGAGGCCAGGGATTTGGGAGTGCTGGTGGATAGGGAATTGAAGTTTAGGGGGCACATTGCAAAAGTGGCTAAATCAGCTCATCAAATCACTTGGCTTCTGAAAAATACTTTAACACCCAGAGACAAACAAGTTATTGTTCCTCTGTATCGAGCCTTGATAAGACACCATTTGGACTACTGTGCCCAGTTATGGATGCCAGAGTTTCTTCGTGAATGGGAGGAAGTGGAGAATATCCAGAGACGAGTGACCAAGATGATAGCATGTCTGTGGAATGAACCTTATGAGAATAGGTTGAAGATTTGTGGGTTGCAAAAATTGGTCGATAGGCGGAAAAGGGGGTGATATGATTGAGACATTCAAATTACCGAAGGGTTTCTATAAGATTGATCCAGAACTTTTGAAAATAGGACTTTTTGAAAATTTTTGAAATTTTCAAAAAAATTTCTGAAAATAGGACTGGTGGTGGGAGGACTAGGGGCTATACATTGAAGCTGGACAAGAGTGTGGTTAACAAAGGTGTTAGAGCTAGCTTTTTACTTGGACAGTGGTGAATGAGTGGAATAAGCTGCCAGAGTCTGTTGTGGGTGCTACGACAGTGAGTGAGTTCAAGGCAAGGTATGATAGATACTGTGAGAATGTCGAATAGTTGTGTGGACATGATGTTAGGGCCTCCCTCGATGAGTCTGTCGACTTCTTGGAGTTGCCCATAATAATAATAATAATAATAACTTTTATAAGAAATTTCTGTGGGTTCACGATCCATTTGAGGCTTGCAGTCATGAGAACAACCTTTCGTTATCGAAAAAAGAACAGCTAATTGAGCTTTCAAGTGACAGTGGGCTTAAAATGCAATTTTGTGATCATGGTTTGGCTCGATTCTGGATCTCGCCTTCACTGAGAAGTGAATTTCTCAAATTATCTGAAGAAGTATTGAAAAATCGTCATGCAGTTTTCTACAACCTATCATTGCGAGAAAGGATTTTCATCACTCATTCAAATAGAAACAAAATACAGAATTCGTTTTAATGTGTGTGCTGATCTTCAACTGAAGTTGACCAATATTGAGCCAGATATCCAGCAACTCTGCAATGCCGAGAAGCTCATCCATCTCATTAAAAGTAAATAGTAAATAATTATATCATATTATTTATTTGTTTAATAAAAATTAAAACTGTGTTCGATGTTGATATACTTTTATTTGTTTACTTCCAAGTTAATTATGTTTCCATATATATCAAAACATGCTTTTAGATTTATTATGTTATAAATGGTACAGTTTTTTCCCATGTTTCATATGTTGGTAATCCCCACATACGTTTTTAAATGAATTACATCACTTAGTGGTCCATAGAATTGTTTTAGGCATTTTACTTGTCCTTGGTCTTAGAAAGGTTGAGAAACGGTGCCCTATAGCTGTCCGAGCCAGGCCAGAGAGGATCACGGGTATCATGTACTGGCGAAACATTGCAGATGCTCAGTCATAGGTTGTGTGCGATACGCTCCTATTCTGTGCTATTTTGCATTGAGTTTGTTGAAAAGCCTGTCTTGAACTTGAAACTTCTTTCCATCTCTGAACATTTAACCTTACCGTACGTAAATTCTTCAATAACATTGAAGTTAAGAGTTAAAATTTTAAAGTTAAATTTGTAAAAGATTTTATTTTTTGGATTTTGTGCTTTAAATTATGACTGAAAAACGTACGCAGAGTATTTTATTGAACTATTGCAAAAAGCCAAAAAAAAGGATGATTCAAATGTTAGTAGCAATGTTGCCGCTGTTAATATTGTCAATACCAATTTGGATTCGGTTTCCTCAGTCGTAGGTCTGACAAAACATCAAATTATCCCGAAGAAAGTACTTCCTTAGTTATTAATAATTCTCACAACATCGCATTTTTGAAAGAACAAACGTTTAATTCTGACGATAATTTAGATAGTGTGAAAAAGTTGTGGAAACCAGAACCAAATTTTAATTTTCCTGCAATCTGTGCTGCAATTCACAACCGAAGTTTTCAATACACATGGTTTGAAAAATTTACATGGCTCGTGTACTCTCAAGTTGAAAATAGTGCGTACTGTAAATATTGTGTGCTTTTTGTACCTGCTAATGTTGGAAAATCTAAATCTGAAGTACTTGGGCAGTTAGTTACGCAAGGTTATAATAATTAGAAGAAAGGCGAAAAATTTAATAATCATCAAAAAACAAAAATCATATAATGGCTGTTATGACTTACAAAAGGCTAAACAATATTTGAGATGGAAAATGTATTCCAATCACTCGACAAATTGATGTAGATAGTGCATCACAAGCGGCAGTTAATTGGAAACGGTTAGAGTCTATTATAAAAACAGTAGTTTTATGTGGTCGGCAAAATATACCCTTGAGAGGACATCATGATTATGGAGAATTTTCATTTGAACAGGAGCAAATCGCCAATGAAGGCAATTTTTGAGCTTTGTTAAAACGAGAATTGATGCGGGCGACAAAAACTTGGCTGAACATTTTAAACATTCTGCCAAAAACGCTACCTACGTTAGCTGGAACATACAAAATCAAATTATAAATGCATGTAATGAAATAATTTTGAACCGTTTGGTCGAAAAAATTAATTCGGCGAAATGTTTTTCAATTCTTGTCGATGAAACGTGACATTTCTACCACTGAACATCTTTCCTTGTGTGCCAGGTTTATAGATGAAGAAAATGATAACAAAGTTTGTGAACAATTTTTACAATTTGTTCCTGTAACAAGCATTACAGGAAAAAACTTATCCGACAAAATATTAGAAAGCTTGAATAATTATGGCATCGATTTGTCATATTTACATGGGCAAGGTTATGACGGTGCCACATCAATGAGCGGAAAGTTTAATGGTCTCCAATCTCACATATCAGCTATATATCCACAAGCTTTATATGTTCATTGTGCATCAAATAGTTGAATTTGGCAATTGGAAATGCTGTATCTGTGACTGAAATAAGAAATTGAATTGGCATAATTGAAAAGGTACACAGTTTCTTCAATATCCCTTAAGAGACAGGAAGTCCTTGTTGAAAACATTGATAAATATACTAAGAGACAGAAACTATGCCAAGTTTGCCTGACTAGATGGGAAGAACGCCATGAAGCCATCATGCCATGGTGAAATTATATGATGCAGTGATTCATTGTCTTGAAACAATCATTTCTTGGGAAGACAGAGACTCGTCCTCTAAAGCAAAACTTTTGAATAATTCATTGTGTGAATTTGGTTTTATAATATCTTTATTTAGCTTGCAAAAAATATTTGCGTACACCTTACCATTGTCTAAAATAATGCAAAAATCTGACAGTGACCTCTTAATTGCCCTAAATTTTGTTGATGATGTTGTGGCTCAATTAAATACCATTCGTGAAACACCAGATTCTTCATTTAAAGTTATTTACGATGAAGCATGTATAAAAGCCAATAATTTTAATATTGACATTAAAAAGAAAGGACTACATCAAAACAAACATTAAGGTTCCAGCCAATTCTGTAGAAGTGTATTTCAGGAGAACTATTTTCATTTCATTTATTGATCAAATATTGACTCAACTTCAGGATCATTTCACTCGGCGCCGCAACATTTTGAAAAAATTTTTTTCTCTTCTACCAAATGGAAAAGATGCTCCAACAGCAAGTGCAATGGAAGATTTTCGTCAGTTGTGTGAATTTTATGCAGGTGATTTACCTTATACAAATCCAAAAATTTTGAATGCCGAATTCAAGTTGTGGTATAAGAAATTTGAAAAACTGTTTGCGATAGATCCATGCAAAAATGCCATTGATGCAGTTTCAAAGTGTGATAAAATGATATATCCTAACATCTATAACTTATTAAAAATATTTGCAATGCTTCTGGTAACAACATGCGTCAGTGAAAGGTCATTTTATAACTTACGCCTTTTAAAAACCTATGTAAGGTCTACCATGACACAATCACTATTGAATGGACTGGCTTTGCTGTATATACACAGAAAGATTAATGTAACCACGACTGAAATAATTCAAGAGCTTTGTAAAAAGAAAAGAAAACTGGATTTTATTCTATAAATACATTTTTATAATCACCTAATGAATTTTATTTAATGAATGAAATTTAACAAATTTTAGTTGAACGGATAAAAATATTTTTAATGCAAATTCATTGCATCAAAAATATTTTTCCATTCAACTCCCCCCCCAGATTAAATCCTGGGTGCACCACGGTACAGGAGTCATTTTGCCTCTTTACAAGGAACTCGATGTGACCTCATTTGGACTAATGTGTGAAGGTCTGGTCTCCTGGTTTCTGTGGTGATGCTTAAAGAGTATATTGGAATCCATGGAATATGTATTATATAGACAGAATGAGAATTTATGGGCTGAAGACATTTGGTGACATGATTGAGACTTAAATTTCTGAATGGGTGATACAGGTCATACCAATAGATGGATTTTATTTTATTTTATTTTATTTTATGGAGGCTGGGGAGGGATATAAGGGCTTCTATGGAAGTTGACAGTGAATGCAGTGAAGGAGATGAGAGAGCTAGATTTTTGTCTCATAGAGTGGTGCATGTTTGGAATGATTGCCTTTGAAGGTTGTGAGTTCAGGTAGTGTGAAAGAATTCAAGAAAAGGTATGACAACTAGTACAGATGATATGTGACCTCCCTCAATGAGCCCTTTATGCCATGGAGGTCCTAAATAATAATAATAATATGTACACCATTACCTGACTCTAATGAGTCAGGGAATTTCTTATTTCACCTCAGTACAGTGAAATTCATTAAAAGAACTTATGAGGCATATTCAAAAAAATACCAAACTTTTGTTATAAAGACTTTATTGCTCATTTTATAACATTTTAACACGTTCGCTGCCACGCTACTTTGGCATGGTCTGTTCCCCTACGCCAAGCAGTTTTACTTCTTCAAGGTCAGTACGATAATCTCATTACCGGAGGTAAACGTCCTACGAGTATACTCGTAGTTGGCTTGTACAGAGCATATACGTTCTATGAGAATACACAGTTTTGATGCTAGCCCCACAAGCCAAGCATTTTCACTTCTTCAAGGTCACTACAATAATCTCGTTCCCGGCGGTAAGCGTCATACGAGTATACTCGTAGCTGGCTTGTGAAGCAGGTTTAACTACTACGAGTATACTCGTAGTTGGCAGCGAACGTGTTAAGCACTGTCCCCTTCAAAGTAGTCCCCTCTACTGGTGATACACTGTTCACCATTTTTTCCATTGTTGGAATGCTTCCTGGAATGCACTTTCTCTGATGGCATGCAGTTCTCTTATCTCATTTTCTTGAATCTCCTCTGGGTTTGGAAACGATATCCTTTCAAAGTGGTTTTAAGTTTGGGAAATAGGAAAAGGCCTCTCAGTCCTCTTCTTGCATCCAGCATCCCTCAAATGCACTAAAACTTCCTGGTACAACTCTTTGTGTACCATCTGCGCACGTGGTACAAATTCATAATGGACAACGTCTTTCCAATCAAAAAACACAACCAATATTACCTTGATCTTTAACTGACTCATCCACATACTTTTTTTTAGTCAAGGAGACCCTTTTCCCATCCACTGCAACAGTTGCATCTTGGTTTTAATATCATAGCCATAAACTCACATCTAATCTCCTGTTATGATGTTCTTAAGAAAGTTTTCATTACCATTTGCATTGGCAAGGAGTTCCTGACTGATTTCAACACTGCTCTCTTTCTGATCGTCAGTCAACAAATGCAGCACATTTTGCACTGCTGATGCGACATGATGCATCTGAAGTTTTTGAGTCAAAATTTGATGGCAAGATCCTATGCTGATGCCCACTTCATCAGCAACTTCTTGGACAGTTAACACAAATCACAGTCCACAAATCGCAGCACAAACTCTTTTGACATAGTCATCGTCTGTTGATGTGGAAGGTTGTCCAGGCCTAGGATCTTCGCTGACTGACATTCTGCTCTTTTTAAAATGTTTAAACCTTTTCATAGTACTGTGTTTGCCTCATATTGTCCTCCCTATATTCTTGTTGGAAGTTTTTCCACTGGGTTATGGCATAAATTAGAGATACCAAGACGTTATATACTTGGTTTAATCCTTTATCCAAGTGTAAGCAAACAAAGTTTGCACCTGCAATATAATCAGGACAGGGCAACTTGTATATAGAAGCTAATGACTTCACATCACTTGCCTTAGTATCCCATAATGCAAAACACATATCCTTACGGGTATGTATAATGCTATGTATTAAGGGAATGGTCACTACCCAGATCATTTTCAACCTTTATTGAGGTCTCGTCAGTGGGAGCCAGCCCCAGAAGCAATTTAAATGTCCCTGTAAAATTCTTAACAAGTTTGCATCAATTTCACACACACACACACACACACACACACACACACACACACACACACACACACACACACACACACACACACACACACACACACAAAGTTGCTCTTCAAGCTCTTTCATTGTCACTTTGTCATTAGTGAACGTGCTCACTAATGCTCATAGCAGAATAGGACAAATGGCAGTTTGTTGTCTAAACCTGCCTGTTAGCTGCACTCAATAGCTGCAGCACTTGCTCTCTGTGCTGGTTGGCATGCTATTTAAAAAGTTCGGTCTTTTTTGAACATACCTCATATATCATCAATATAAATCAATATATACCAAAATTAGATTCAGTTTAAATTATAACACTATTAATGCATGGCATAAATTAGGCTTCTGAAATGAAAGGCTTCTGACTGTCCCTTCCCAAAAAATTCAAAACCCACAAATATATGGGTTTTGAATATATTCTAAAAAAAAAGAAGATTTTTTGAAAATAAAGAGGGTAAACCTGCTACTAATTTATGACTATCTCAGTATGATAGGACCATCCAGCATAGATCCTGAAAGGCCATTTTCTTCTGCTGATCAGATATATACCAAAATTAGATTCAGTTTAAATTATAACACTATTAATTGTCTATAAGAGAACTCAGTATACACAGACAGGTAATACTGAGGCAGAAATATAACTAAATTTTGTAATATCAATATGCATATTTTTTGTTTTTGGAATAATTGCTTTTATAATTATTTTTGTTAGAATATTTATTTTAGAATATTTGTCAGAATATTGTATAAAAAGTTTGAATTTAAAACATGGGTTCAAGTAATTTTTTTTTCTTTATTTTATTATACCTAATTCTCATCAAAATTAATGAGAAAAATATTTATTTATTGTAATATGGGTATCCTAATTTCATAAATTAAAAATATTGAAATAATGATATTGTCATTATTTCTGTATTGTGATTGTGTTATTACATCTTGGAAAAGCAGGTTTTATTCCAAGGGTGATGGTATAAGTTAAGTTTTAGAAGCAATGTATTTCACGTACTAGTAGGCTGGAAGCCATTACGGCAGAGTGACTAAATGGGACTTCACCGCATTTTAAGAGAATGTGCTAAGGTACTGACATCCACTAAAATGACTGTTTAATGAAAGTCGTCTTCTTATTATTATTTGGCACTACAGCCCCATTGAGCGAGTTGCGTTGTATGGCGACTCCATTATTAAAGGTGTGCTAGAGGATAAAATGCACAGGGTATGTTTTCCAGGCGGTAAAATGAGTAGATTGATTGAGGCATTGGATATGAGGCGGGAGCAAGCAAAAGAGTTAATAGTATTAATTGGTACGAATGATTTGAGAGAGATATTCATTCTGACAAAGAGCATGTCAGAATGAATATCAGGAGGCTGCTTGGAAAGATAAAAGAGAATAGTGTGACAGGAAGGGTAGTCAGTATGTTGCCTAGGTATGACTGTGGAGAAATGAGGCGAGAGCGAGGATTATGAATGATATTCTGGCTGAAATGTGTGAGGAGATGGGAGTACAGTTTGTTAATGTGTAGAATGAGTTTGAGGGATGAAGTGAGCTGTATGGGAGCGATGGACTGCATTTGAGTGGTTTGGTGTGAGTCGCTTGGAGAGACTGCTGATGGAAGGTAGAGAAGTGAACAGAGAGAATGAATCAGATCGAGAGGGGAGTGATGTGGAAGAGCAGGAGAGTAAGACAGGAGAGATTGAAGAAGTGGATATGAATGGGAAAGTGAGTGGTATGAGTATAGAAAATGAGAGAATGGGTGTGCAAGAGGATCAGGAAAACGGGGCGGCTCAGGGTGGACAGGGGTACATAGCGTGAGAAAGGTGGATGCTCCAAGAGGCGGTGAGAGCATTTGTAAAAAGGAAAGCAATGGGATGACCTGGGATCAAGAGGAAACAGTTGGAATTGAAAAGGGTTCTAAAATGAAAAGGAGAAAGGGAAATGGCTCCAGCTGAGCATGGAGAGATCACATTGAGTGAGTGGTATCAGTGGAACTAGCTGTAGATCCAGAAATGAGCAATTGTATTTGTATACAAATGCTAGAAGTATAAGAAACAAGGCGGATGAAATGGTTGCACTAATTGCGTCTGTTCATCCAAAGATTGTCGGAATAAGTGACACATGGTTAGATGAGGACGACATCCTGACAGGAATAGAGATGGAAGGGTATGATATGTTTTGTGAGGATAGAAGGGGTAAAAAGAGAGGGGGAGTGCTATTGATGATAGAGAAAGAGTTATGTCCATGCAAGGTAGAGATGGAAGAGGGAAATAGGGCCTGTGGTTTTGAGGCAGTATGGTGTGAGATAGAGGTGAATAGAATCAAATACTTGGTGGGATGTCGTTATAGACCTGGTAACGTGGATGGTGGTGATAATGAAATGTATAGTCAAATTAGCCAAGCAAATAAGAAAAGGCTGATCATTATGGGTGATTTTAATTATGGCAATATAGACTGGAATGAAGAGATAGCAACTGGAAATAAAGAAAATGAGTTTCTTGAGTTTTTGAGGGATAACTACCTCAGACAGTATGTAACAGAGGGCACACGAGGATTAAGGGTCTTGGATTTGGTCATCTCATCAGAGGATGTAATTATAAATGAGGTGTCAAATCATCCACCAATTGGTGAAAGTGACCACGAGGTGATTACCTGGGTGGTTGCCAGCAGTGCAAGGTTCCCTGTGAGAAAAGGGTATATGTGGAACTACAAAGGGGGGGGGGATGATTATGAAGAGCTCAGGAGACAGCTTGCAGGTGTAGCATGGAATGAAGAGTTAGCTGGAAAAGAGATCAATGCAGCTTGGGGGATTTTCAAAAAAAAACTATCTAGTAGATGCAATATCTAAATATATTCCAAAGGTGAGAAGGTTAAATAAGGTAGGTGTGAGATGGATGAATAAAGAGATTAAGCATGCGATACAGAGAAAAAGGGCATTGTGGAGGCAGCATAAGAGAAGTGGAAGTAACCAATTTCATGAGGTCTACAAAAACCAGGCAAGGAGGGTGACTTGGTTGGTGAGAGTAGCTAAAGAGAGGTATGAACAGCAGTTCAACTCATTTTTGGGTTTCATAAATCACTACGAGGTGGGATCGTTACACCCACGCTCAACCATGTGTTATTGTCTGTGAAGCATTGTGTTCTTAAGACCGGTTTGCCTGCTTAGCGAGAGGAAAAACCCCAGATAAACTGGGGAGAAAAACCCTACAGGCCATGCCCAAGAATGACTAACTTTGCTTTGTCTGAAAAAGATCCTTAGCTCCTCACGTCGGCGACAAGAATCAAATGCAGGATACTCCTCTCCCAGGCATACGGTTGCAGAGTGCATAACCACTCGGCTAGCCACCCAAACTTAATGATAGTCTGGTTATTGGAATAGTCCCCAAGGAGTGGAAGAAGAGTAACACAGCATCACTGTGAACTTTGTTAATAAGAGACCATACGATTTAATGATTAGAATACAAATTGCCAACCAGTTTCACTAGCTACTGTCTAGCATTATCAAGGCTGTACTGGTGTAAATACAAATGCACCAAGTTACATGAATACAGAAGCATTAGTACTTGTTAGGCTATTACCTTTGATAATTCACGTTTGGAAATGTGCATGCATTAGTCAAAATCTGGTACATGACCACGTGTTGTGTGGTTTTTTGTGTATTGTAGTTCTGTAAAGCTGAGAGAATTGATGAGATTTTTCCATATGTCTTTAAGAATATCACCCTGATTTCTATTTAAATTGCTGCCTGTGCATAGCACTAATGCTGATTCTTTGAAAGTTCTGTGTCTGTAGTCATCCTCGTCGTAAGGCATTAAACTGTTTTTCCAGTCTATAACGTGATTGGATGTCGCAAAATGGTGAGCTAAACCTGAGTGATAATTCTGTTGTGATTTACATCTCCCACATGTTCTTTCTGTCTTACTTCAAGACTTCGAGAGGTCTGTCCACTGTACGATAGGCCACACGTGCATGGATTAGACAAAATGTGAACAATTTAACAGCACCACTGTATGAAAATGGTGGTAGAATGGAGGCATTAAACTATAGCCCAGTTTGTATTTCTTCTGTAGCTCTTAAGATTTTTTTGATAGCAGATCCTGTACAAAACTGGGGAGATGAGGATAATATTATTTATGATGGTCAGCATAATTTAAAGTTAACCTTCTTTCATCAACCAGGTTGTTCTTATAATAGTTGTACAAAAATGAGAATGGAGAGAATATTTGCCAGAAATGTTTCATAAGTATACAAAATGTACAAAATGCAAGTCATGTCATGAGCAAAAGAATGAAGTGACTGATGTTAATGGAAGTGTTATGGAGAATGTAGCAGAAGCAGTGAATGATAGTGCATGAAATATGAATGAGACTTTGAAGGAAGTGGTTGAAAGTAATACTGTGGATGACAAGATGCTAGCACAATAAGAAATTTGCATGTAATTTTCTTGTATTTAGAAGTTAAGGAAGACAGATCTGATGGAAATTATTTGAGGCTGTCTGGTGTGATTTAGAGATCAATAGGACAAATATATTGTTGATTACTACTATAAACCTCGGGATCCAGAAAAAATGTGGATGACACATACATCTGGCGATTAGCCCAATGACTGCTGGCCAAGCAGTTATCATGGGAGACTTCAACTATGGTGATATTGACTGGAAGAAGAAGAAAAGGGCACATGGCAAAATGGTAATGAAATTTATATAGTTACTAAAGCAGCAAGTGATGGAAAGGACCATGAGTTTGAGAGAGTTTGGGATCTGGTAATAGCATTAGAAGATGTTATAACTACAGTAACAACTCTACCTCTGATCAGAGAAAATGACCATACAGTCTTTTCCAACATGTGGAAATTTCAGTTAAGAAAATGTAAAACTACAAAGTTGATGATTATGACACATTACGAGACAACTTGCATCAGTGCCATCGCTTGATAGATTACATGGAATGAATGTCATTATGCATGGGGAGTAGTCAAGGATTGTTTGAGTGAGACAGTAGCAGAATGCATACTCAACAGCATGCTCATGAGCAATATAAAACACAAGCAAGAAGGATAGCTACTATGGTAAGGAAGGCTAAATCAGATTTTGAAAGAAAATTAGCTAAATAGGCCAAAGAAAATTAGCTAAATAGGCCAAAGAAAATTAAAAAGAGTTTTTTTTGCCTATGCAGTAAGTAAGAGATAGAATGATAATGGAAAGATGACTTTACTCAGTGCTGATGGTAGGAAAAGTGACAGAAGCAGAAGAATCAGTTTAGTTACTGATTACTTTGCAAGGGTATATAATCCAGGTGGTGACTTTGCAGTTACTGAAGTGACAGAGACTGATGTGGGTATTGAGATAGATGAACTGGAGGTACCCAGTATATTGAAAAATATCAGTGTGAATACAGCAGTGGGCCTGGATGGTATGTCAGCTCGTGTGCTATGAAAATGTGCAAGCAAACCTAAAAGAAAGGAGTAAAGTGTTAGATTGTTCCATTACATAAAGGTCACTCCAAGACAGAAGTAACAAATTACAGATGAATTAGTATCTCTGGCGTGGTGGTGGTTAAAGTATTGAAAAAGTTGCTTAAAAGTAAAATTCAGGAATGGGTGGATAGGAATATGTTAATTTATAGGGGGCATCATGGGTTAGTAAAATTAGGTTCTGCCTCAGTAATTTATTCATATTTTATAATGAAGTGACAGCAGAATTGGACAAAGAAATGGCTACACAATGATACTGCTGGACTTTGCAAAGGCATTTGACAGAATACTGCATAGAAAACTATTGCATAAGTTGAGCAAATGGGAATGGATATGAGGCCGGTGGCATGGATGGAGGGACCGATAGACAGATACCAGAGGGTGATGTATGGTGCAGTGGAATCAGAGTGAATGAGAGTGACTAGTGGAGTGCCCTAGTGCTCTGTACTGGGACCACTACTCTAAAGCCATTAATGGCATACCGGAAGATTTGAAGGGAGAAATTCAGTTTTTTATTAATGATGTAAAACTAGGGAGAGCAATAGTTGATAGAAGTGATGTAGATATATTACAGGATGATTTAAATAAATTGGCAGTGTGGGCAAAGGGTAATGGCTGTCAGTTCAATATTGTAAAATGTAAGGTAATGTACTTTGGTATGAAAAGAGTACTTCATATCATATTGATGGTACTAGTTTATTTACAGGAAATTGATGAGGTAAGGGATCTTGGGATAGTGGTGGAGATTTGAAATTCAGAGGACATATTGCAAGTGTTGGAAGAATAGCTCAGAAGATTACTTGGATGCTGAAGAACACATTGACAAGTTGAGATAGTGAGGTTATTATCCCTTCTTTATAAGGCTATAATGAAAAGATCTCTAGAAAAGTGAAATGGAGGCATTAAATTAGGTGACCGAACAATCACTAACCTATGATACATAGATGACACAGTGATAATAAGCAACAAATGAACAGGAAGAAATCCATCCTAAATCATTTAGAATTGGAAAGCTTAAGCCATGGTTCATGAATAAATCAAGACAAAACCAAAATAATGGTTTCAAACAATGCAGAGGGGATAGATATAGAAGGAATTAACATTTTCAACAATTTGAACTACCTTGGAGTGATAATAACAAAAAAAAAAAAAAATGGATGTAAAAAAGAGATCAGAAGAAGAATAGCACTAGCTAAGAAAGCAATGATCTTTCTCTATGCTTCTGAGTCTTGGACAATGACAAAATATGACAGAAGTAGAACATTTGAGGCATTCGAGCTCTGGTGCTGGAGAAGATTGTTAAGAGTGTCTTGGACAGAAAAACGAACAAATAACAGAATCCTAGAAGAACTGAATATCCACAGAAGACTGATAAACATAATTAACAAGAAAATAGTGCAACATTTTGGGCACATATGTAGAAGGGAAGGCAACTGCCTGGAAAAAATAATCATCCAGGATAAACCGTGTGGGAAAAGAAAAAAAAGGAAAACCCTCAACAAACTCTACTTATTTGGTGATAAGTAGAGTTTGTTGATATTTGGGGATTCTTGATATTTGGTGGATTGACCAAATATCAAGAATCAAACTAGAACAAGCAATGAGAGACGCACAGGGAAGAAAGAAATGGTGAAGCATCATCAGGAAGGTCACGAGTCCTCAGACATGAGGAGATCCGAGAGAGAGAGAGAGAGAGAGAGAGAAGGCTATAATTTGACCACATGTTGACTACTGCACAGATTGGGTTACCTGTGTTTCTTGGTGATCGGGAGGTGGTGGAGCGGATTTAGAGCTGAGTGACCAAGCTGTTGACAGGTTTTTAGAATGTTCCCTATGAGTTTAGATTGTGTGGGTAGCAGAGATTATTTGACAAGTGGAGGAGAGGGATATAACAGAACTTAATATCATATAGAAAGTTACTAAAGGGATTCTGTAAGCTTGACCCAAAGGAAATGTTTCAATACATGGAGAGTATAAGGGAAAAAAGCGATCACACTTGGAAGTTTTCTAAGCGTATGGTTAGTAAGGTTTGCAGACCAAGTTCTTTACATGGAGAGTGGTAAATTAGTGGAATGGATTGCCAGAGGTGGTTGTTAGCTCCCCAACAGTGAATGGATTTAAGGAGCGATCAGGTATGATAGGTATTGTGTTAATGGTTAGTAGGTCTCCCACAATGAGTCTTTTGATTCCATGGAGTGCCCATATAAATAATAATAATAACAATAATAATAATGGTATAAAAAGTTTGGGTGACAAGAGAAATTCATATCTACAGTGGAACCTGAACCTCGGTTGTCGAACATAATTCATTCCTAAAGACTGTTCGTAAACCTATTTGTTTGAAAACTGAAACCATTTTCCCATAAGAATTAATGGAAAATGGAAAAATCCATACCCGAACCCCAGATAATTGCTTATTTAAACCTTTACAACAGTACTTCGTGCATAAAATCATATTTAAAAACCATGAAAATGCATAAAATCTTACATAAAAAGAATAAACACAATAAATAGATAAAATATAGACGAAAAGGCGTGATCTCTTTCCACAAAATGTTGCACCTCATCCCATATCACACAACATTTCTTTGATCAAAGAACTAGGAATCCTCCCTTCCTTTCTCTTCTCTGAAAATATTTCTTCAACTACCGTCTTTTGCTGCTTCTGAAGGTGTTCCAGTTCTTCCGTGGTGAGCTCATTCCTATGGTCCTCCACATCAGCATTACCAACCTCCAAGCCCATGCTTTTGCCCAGAGACACAACGTCATCGACAACAGCAACATACTCATCCTCAAAGCTCTCGATGTCTGCGTGTGCTACACAGTATGGCCACACTTTCCTCCAGGCTGAGTTTATGGTCCTGTAAGTCACTTGCACCCAGGCTTTGTCAAGAATATTAAGCAATGGAGGATATTGGAGTGATTTTTCCAGAATTCTCTGAATGTTAATTCTGTGTCAGAAGTCACTTCAAAACACCTTTGAAACATTGCTTTGGTGTAGAGTTTCGTAAAGTTCAAAATGACCTGCTGGTCCATGAGCTGGATTAGAGGATTTGTGTTAGGGGAGAACTTCACTGTGATAAAAATCAAATTTCTCCACCAACTCGTCCTCCAAGCCTGGAGGATGAGCAGGAGCATTGTCCATCACAAGAAGGCATTTTAATGGCAATTTTTTTTTCTTGAATGTTTTTTTTTAATGGGGCAAAGACTTCATGGATCCGTGAATAAAAAATTGCCTGATTACCCAAATCTTACTATTAGCACCAGGGTTTTTTAAACAGGTCATCATGTAATCACCTCGCTTTTTCACAAATTACAGCATAAGAAACACTACCACTAGCACTAACTGTTTCTCGTTTATCCAAATCAGCAACAATTTTTCCACTTCTTTAATCATCTGAGATCTTTGTTTAGTAAGAACTTTCACCCCCTTTTGCAACATCAGCTCCCTTGATCACCTCTTTATTTTTGTGTATTGTACAGATCATTGATATTGCCATACTGAACTGCATAGCAAGATCCGAGACACGAACGTCATTTTTATGTTTGGATGAGATTTCTTTTTTCAACCCTATCGTGGTTCTAACAACTTTTCTTTTTGCTTTGCTGCTATCACTATCCTTCTTTGGTCCCATAGTGGCTTATTTAATAATAATTTATAATAAAAACAGCAAAACACAAAGAAAATCAAGAAAAGGCACTGCAAATTCAAGCAGGTGTCTGGATTGAGAGGAGGCTGCGGCGTAAGTGATGCTCTCCCGCCATACATCTCAGCCAGGGGATCATGTGGTTGCCGGTTTGCCTGTTCGGGAACCGAGATTCTATTTGGAAACCAGTGTGTTTTTGGTTCGGAAAATATGTTCGTGAACCGATTTGTTCGAGGATGAGAGGCATTCGACAACAGAGGTTCCACTGTACTTTAATTTTTTTTTTTTTGGATTTGCAAAGGCATTTGGCAATGTGCCACATGATAAGTTGATATTTAAGTAGCAATGTATGGTTAGATTTCAGCTTAGTGAACTGGACTGTCTTTTAGAAGCAATGTATTTCACATACTAGTACTCTGGAGCCAGAGTACTACTAAAAGTCCATTAGGGAAATGGACTGTCTAATAGATATCAGAGTAGTGTGTATGGAAGGAAGGACTGTATCAAGGAAATTGAAGGTCACAAATGGTTTCACAGGGATCTGAGACCTTGGCTGTTTAACTATGTCAGTGATAATGTCACTAAGTTGCAGGGAGATATTCAGTTGTTTGCAAATTATGTGAAACTTGGGAGTTTTATAGTTAAGAGTACTGATGTGCTCTTTAGAAGTATTTGACCAAACTGGAATGTGGATAAATGAAGGGTGATATCGATGTAATTCTAATAAATGTAAAAGTCTTGACATTTGGGATCTGATGCATACCTGATTTGTGAAATAATACTAGAGGAAGTGAAGGAAGCAAGAGATCTATAGGTGATGATCAACAGAAGATTAAGAGACATCACGAAGATGCTGAGGGCAATGAAGAGGATTGCTGTAATACTGAGAAGGATTTTGACAAGGTTTGGATGGTACTTCCTTTGCATAAAGTCTTGATTAGACCACATGTGGATCATTGTGCTCAGATTTGGTCACCAAGATTCGAAGGGAATGAAGTAACCTTGTAAATGTGTGCAGATGTGAATAACAAAAATGATATAGTGTTTGTTATGAAATAGTGAGAGCATGCAAACTGCAGAGTTTAGTGGATAGAAGATGAAAATATGACTGAGACATGACCTGTTGAGAGGTAGTTATCAGATTGACAATGATAAGATTTTGACATGGTGCAGTAAAGGGGGGGAAAGAACAAGGACAAAAGTCCATGCCTAAAAGAGGCAAAAGGAAGCCATGAGTGAAAGAGAGAGGTGTATATTTTGGCATGGAGTATAGTTTGACCATGGGGTGTATGGCCTTCGAATATATTAAGAGTGCAAACAGTGAATGAGTTTAAGAAGAATTATGATAGATAGTGTCTTGTATAAAATGTCCTTTCTTGATGAATTTTGTAATTCCATGAGGTACTGAATAAAGTAATAATAATAATATATTACTAGTTATTTAATAGAGATGGGCATGTTAGACATACTATATATTTTGATAACAGCTTCACATGTGTAAGAGAAAACTAAATATAATTTGCTACTCCTATATATTTTGCTCAATATATCATGAGCTTCTTTCAGGGAGAAGACAGAAAAACTGGTAACATTTATAAAGGAGTTATAAATTATATTTAGTTTTCTCTTACATGTGTGAAGCCATTATTCAAAAAAAAATAACAATAATAACAACAACATTTTTTGTTACAATGTTTAGAAATCAAAATAACCATAAAACAATCTTATTAGATAAACCAGGTTCACCAGAAGGACCTCTTAAGATAGATGAAATTGATAAGGATCATGCTAAATTATCATGGAAAGCACCCAAAGATGATGGTGGAAGTCCAATTACGTAAGCATATATTCAATGTTTTCATTTGGTTTTTCAGTGTTGCCTTAAAATTATATATGCATGTTATGTGTATGAATCCAAATTCATGCATATGTGTGTGTGTCTGTGTCTGTGTGTAAGTAGAGTTTGTAATGAGGAGACTACGCTTAGTATGAGAATATTTATGCTAGTCTGTGATTAGCACACATACACATATAGTGTCATCATGGTTGCGGGATTTCTCTGTGAGTCATAATTTTCCAGAGAAAGAGATCTGGTTTGGATCATATCTGTGACAGAAGGTACTTTGTTAGATATTTTTAGACATAAGAATCAAACTGGCTGGTTTTAAGAAGATGGAAATTGTAGTGTTTCTTTTTTCTAAAACTATTCATACAATTAAGAATACTAAAAAATGACACGCATAACAGACTACAACTAGAGTTAATCACTCCCTTAATTTATATTTCACTGCAAAGCCTAATAAATGAATGGGAGATCACCTATTCATTTAAGATGAGCTCAAATAGCCAAACCCGAAATAAGTTTCACTTAATTTCTTTAACAACATGTTACTTTATATTCACTTAATTATACACTCCAGTAATTGACCAACAAGTTGTTTTTCCTACATAAAGATATAATTCATTCATCAAATATTAAGATATAACTCAATTTTAAATATATATATATATATATATATATGTGTGTGTGTGTGTGTGTGTGTGTGTGTGTGTGTGTGTGTGTGTGTGTATTCATGAGTATTGACTTGGTTACTGTGATACATTTTTAAAAAATATTTAATGACTAACAAACTGAGAATAAGTTAGAAAACTTTAATGATACAACTAGTTTCAGCTTATTACCTTCATCAGGTATCTTTGTAGGTAGAAGAAACAATAATAAAAGACTGAAGATATTAAGAAAACTGAGAAGCACAGGTTAATTGTATGAAATAATTAAAAATAAAAAACATTGTATTAAAATTCCAGTTGTTCTATTTACGTGCCATTGTTTATTGTATGCATGGTAGTAGACTCTCGAGAACTCCAGTATTGAACAACAGCAATATGGCTCTCAGGGATGTTATAGTTTAAATTACTGTACAAATGCTCAGGATTAAGGATGATCTCCCTGGAAAGGTCTCTTTTATGTTTCTCCATGCAAAGTTCAACAGATTTATTAGTTTGACCTTAATAAGGAACATTACACTATGGTGTAACATTACAGTTACACCATAGTTTATATATGCCAGGATATTTTAGATTATGATGCTTAGGTTTAAGATGGCTTATAAGAGATTTGATTTTTGGAAGAGTGGTGAAATGAGTATTCACGTAATAATGAGAAGGGTAAAGTAAATAAAGTAAAATATTTAAAAAATCTGGAAAAGATAGCAAAAGATAGTTATGTACTGTAACTGATGGGGAGAGGGTAATAAAGGTTGGCCATAATGTAAAGAGAAATAGCAAGAAAATTGTATCTTGAAAATATGATTTGAGGGGTTTATCATTTCTTTAAACTAACAGGTGAAGTTTAAAAATTAAGCTAGCACAGATGAACTAGTAATGCTATATATTCAACAATATTATTATTATTATTATTGCACAGAAAACTCCAAGGAGTACAAAGACATCGAAAGAGATGCACCCCCCCCCACACACACACCATATTTATCATAGCTCTCTTTGAATGCACTGACTAAGTGACAAAGCATGCACAAGACTCAGCTAACCCATTCCACTTATTCACCGTTATCAAACAAAAAATTTAGTCATTACATCCTTGCTAAATGACCTTAGCCAGCCTGGTTGGCTAAAGCTAAGTGGTTAGCATACCTCTCCAACCAACAGGTTGCAGATTCAAATCTCACTATGGGTGATATGGATGTTTGTGATTGTCTTTAGGTGGAATATGAATTTCATCGCCAGTGTGAAACCACCACTCGATACACCCCAACGATTTGGTTCAGCAATCTGCAGCATACGAGGCAACGGACATACTCAAATATCATCATCATCATCATCATCATCATCATCAAATTCCTGCCATGTACCCTCAAGGGGTGTACAGGATACGACAGTACTACATGAAAAATTTACATCATTACTAACTTCCTATCTACAATTTTCCTCCAAATCAGTCTGTTACTTGTCAAGACTCCAACATTATCAGATCTTATATTTCTATCGTCTAACACACTTTGTACCGTATCAATCCACCTATATCTTGGTCTTCCTCTGGGTCATTTTCCTTTCTATACTCAAATATAGAAGACCAAAAGCTATATTACCCTTTTGCCAATTTTTGGGAGACTGAACTGATGTATGGGATTGAGATGTTACCTTTAAAATTGATAGTTTCTGTATTGTGATGCCTAGGAGGATCTATAAAAATTTCTTAATTGTTCTTTTATGATAACCATTTTGTTCAAAAATATGTGAGAGGTGATTAATTTCTTTTTGAAGCTCATCTGGATCGTTTAAAATAGAGCGAGCTCTGTGTCCCAAAGTGGAAATAGTTCCGAGTTTCTGTGGCGGAAAATGATGAGAAAGACTGTGAAGATATCTATTAGTATGCGTTGGTTTTCTGTACATAGAGATTCTAAATTTTCCAGAACAGCGTGCGAGTTTTATATCCAGGAAAGGAAGGGAGTTATCATGTTCTAGTTCTGGCGTGAATTTTATATTTGGATGCTGGTTATTTAGATGATGAAGGAAATTCGTGAGAGAGTTTTCACCACGACTCCATATAATAAAAATGTCATCTACATAGTGTTTCCAAACTTTTGGTTTAAATGAAGGGGAAGATATAACTCTTGTTTCAAAGTCTTCTAAGAAGATATTTGCCAGAATGGGGGATAAAGGGTTCCAATCCAAGCCTTGGTTCTGTTTATAGATTGTATCTTGATATCGGAAGTAGCCAGATTGAACGCAATGCTTTAATAAAGCAAACATTTTTTGGATAATTTATCCTTTAATAATATTAATACTTCTTCAGATGGTACATTTGTGAATAATGAAATAATATCTAAACTGGCTATAATATCATCCTCGTGATGGATAAATCTTTAATACTAGATACAAAATCTAAGGTGTTGTTGATGAACGATGAAGACTTATTAGAAAAAGACTTGAGATATTTTGCAAGATATTTTGATAGTTTGTAGGTTGGAGAATCAGTACCCTCGACAATAGGGCGAAGAGGAGTGTTTTCCTTATGTATTTTTTGGAACTCCATAGATACGGGGTATAAGTGGATGAAGGGAGCGTAGAGAGAGACGTACATCACGAGGAAGTTCATTAGTATTTTGTAGTAAGTTGTTAGTACGGTTTTGTAGTTCCCGTGTTGGATCATCCTGTAATAAGGAATATGTGTCACTTTCAAGTAGTAGAAGCACCTTATTATGATATATTTCAGTATCGAGGATAACTGTGTCATTACCTTTATCCGCCGGTAAAATTGTTATATTTCTGTTCTTTTTTAGATTTCTAATAGCTTGTCATTCAGCTGAAGAAATGTTATCTTGTGGAGGTTTTGCACTGTTAATGATAAAAATAGTTATCATATGGAGAAGTTTATCCAATGAGTAGGCAGAAGTGAAGTAGCTTTTTCCATTTTAGTAAGAAGAGATTCTTTTGGAATAAACCTTGGTAAAGGAATGAAATTAAGGCCTTTGCTAAGAATATCTTTTTCGGCATCTGTGAGAATATGGGAGGATTTGTTTATTACTACCTTGTCTGGATTGATGTGGTCTTTTGTAATATCACATGCATTGTGTACATGTGATATTACATGCAGATTTTCAAATTTCCTGATAAGAGTAATTTTATTATTATTCTGTATCTGAGTTGCTATTGTTTCACTATAGAAATAAACTCATTAAAACTATCATTATCCAGAAACTGTTCAAGCTTTTCAATTAAAGATCTTTTTTTGTTGAATAAAAAACCCAGACTACTTTTTGTATTAGAAATTCTTTCACTGAGTAGGTCTAACTTGGTAGAAATTAATCACCTCTCACATATTTTTGAACAAAATGGTTATCATAAAAGAACAATTAAGAAATTTCTTATAGATCCTCCTAGGCACCACAATACAGGAACTATCAATTTTAAAGGTAACATCTCAATCCCATACATCAGTTCAGTCTCCCAAAAATTGGCAGAAGTCCTTCAAAAGTACAACATCAGGACGTTATTCATCCCTCTTCCAAAAATCACATCTCTTATCCATCAACGAGGATGATATCATAGCCAGTTTAGATATTATTTCATTATTCACAAATGTACCATCTGAAGAAGTATTAATATTATTAAAGGATAAATTATCCAAAAAATGTTTGCTTTATTAAAGCATTGAGTTCAATCTGGCTACTTCCGATATCAAGATACAATCTATAAACAGAACCAGGGCTTAGCGATGGGGAACCCTTTATCCCCCATTCTGGCGAATATTTTCCTAGAGGACTTTGAAACAAGAGCTATATCTTCCTCTTCATTGAAACCAAAAGTTTGGAAACACTATATAGATGACGTTTTTATTATATGGAGTCATGGTGAAAACTCTCTCACGAATTTCCTTCATCATCTAAATAACCAGCATCCAAATATAAAATTCACGCCAGAACTAGAACATGATAACTCCCTTTCTTTCCTGGATATAAAACTCGCACGCTGTTCTGGAAAATTTAGAATCTCTATGTACAGAAAACCAATGCATACTAATAGATATCTTCACAGTCTTTCTCATCATTTTCCACCACAGAAACTCAGAACTATTTCCACTTTGGGACACAGAGCTCGCTCTATTTTAAACGATCCAGATGAGCTTCAAAAAGAAATTAATCACCTCTCACATATTTTTGAACAAAATGGTTATCATAAAAGAACAATTAAGAAATTTCTTATAGATCCTCCTAGGCATCACAATACAGAAACTACCAATTTTAAAGGTAACATCTCAATTCCATACATCAGTTCGGTCTCCCAAAAATTGGCAGAAGTCCTTCAAAAGTACAAAATCAGGACGTTATTCACCACTCTTACAAAAATCAGATCTCTTATAAGTCATCCTAAACCTAAGCATCATAATCTAAAATGTCCTGGTGTATATAAACTATGGTGTAACTGTAATGTTCCTTATTACGATCAAACTAATAAATCTGTTGAACTTCGCATGGAGGAGCACAAAAGAGACATTTCCTATAAAAGATCAAATGCTAGTGCCTTATCCAGCCATTAACAATCCTCATGATAATTTTCAAGGGCACTCAGTTTCCTGGGATAGATCTGAAAACATTTTCCGTTGCAAGGATGAATTTGAAAGTAAGATAGTGGAATCCAGGGAGATCATCCTTAATCCTGAGCATTTGAACATTAATTTAAGCTATAACATCCCTGAGAGCCATATGTTGTTCAATACTGGCATTCTCGAGAGTCTACTACCACACATACAATAAACAATGGCACGTAAATAGAACAACTGGAATTTTAATGCGTTTTTTATTTTAATTATCTCATACAATTAACCTGTGCTTTTCAGTTTTCTTAATATCTTCGGTCTTTTATTATTGTTTCTTCTACCTACAAAGATACCTGATGAAGGTAATAAGCCGAAACTAGTTGTATCATTAAAGTTTTCTAATTTATTCTCAGTTTGTTAGTCATTAAATATTTTAAATATATATATATATATATATATATATATGTATGTATGGGTGGTATATACAGTTTTATACTGAGATGGATGCACAGTAGTAGACTTAGACTTTGCAAAGGTTTTTTATAGATTACCACATGAAAAGTTGATAGTCAAACTAGAGTGAATGGGGTTGGATGTTAGACTACTGCATTGATTTGGAAATTGGCTGTCTAATGGGTATCAACAAGTTGTGTATGGGGGAACAATAGCCCAGAAGGGGAAAGTCACTTTTGCTGTGCCTCAGGGATCTGGTTTTGAGCCATTGCTGTTTAACCTATATGTTAATAATATTGGGGAAGATTTGAATGGGGAGATACAGTTGCTTGCAGATGATAGAAAGTCGGTAAGAACTGTGAGGAGTAGAGCAGATGTCGTAGACTTACAAGAAGACTTGAATTGACCGAGTTAATGATTACAGGAGTGGAATGCCAGTTCATTGTTGCAAAATGTAAGGTTTAAAAATTTGGAAAACCAAGATGGGATGTAGAATTTACTCTTGTTGTGGATATATTGTTGGAAGTAGATGAAATATGAGATGTGTGGGGGTGATGGTATGTAGACAACATATTGCTGAAATTCAACATGATGAATTATTATTATTATTTGACACCTCCAGGGAATCCAAAGACTCATCAAGGGAGGACACCTACTCTGCAACTCTCCACATCCACCACTCAACCTCATCCACCCTGTCATCCACCAACCACATCATCTACACCAACGGCATTTATTGTCCATGAACACAACTAGTATTTTCACAGACAATCACAAACATCCATGCCCACAGTGGGATTCAAATCCACAGCCTTTTGGCTGGAGAGCAGATACGTTACCCACTCGGCCAACCAGGCTGGCATTCTGGCAATGATGCGGAGAACACTTAATTGTGGGGATATATTGTTGGAGGTGGAGGAAATAAGGGATCTTGGGATAATAGTGGATAAGGATCTGAAATTTAGGGGACACATTGCCAAAGTTGTGAGGACAATAAAGAATTCTGGAAATGATGCGGAAGAACTGGCTTGTAGAAGTAAGGAGATTCTAGTTCCATTGTATAAGTTTCTGATTTGCCCACATATGGAATACTGTGCACAGATTTGGTCACCTGATTTTCAAAAGGATGAAGAGATGTTGGAGAGGGTCCAGAGACAATTGACCAAAATTGTTTTGGATCTCTGGAATGGTTGAATACACAGAAAGGTAGAGACATTGCAATTTGCAGTCTAGCGGATAGGAGGAAGAGGGGAGTATCAAAGATGTACAGATTATAGGATTAACGACGAAGAGGTTTTTCATAAAATCTGAACCAATGCTTTAAGCTATTACACAAGAAGGCCTTCTAAAAGCAACAGGAAACAAATCCGATTACAAAAAGGAATAAAAATAACTGATGTGCGCTGGAAAAGTAAACCCTTGCATGGCCAATTTCTTCGAGATACTGAGGATAAAATTGACAGGAACAAGACTTGGCAATGGCTACAATATGGATACATTAAAAAAGAAACCGAAGGATTTATTCTAGCAACTCGAGAACAGGCATTACAAACTAATGCAATGAAAGCAAAAATTTTGAACATCAATAATAACAGCAAATGCAGATTATGCAATCAGTGGCCAAAATAATTCATTGGCATGTATGCAAAAGAAAGGAGAAAAAGCAAAAAATATGGCTTTCCTACTTCTGATAACTGGTGGTGGCATAAAATAGAGATAGTATTGGAAAACGAAACAGCAAAAATTCTCTAGGACTTTAGAATACAAACTGATCGGCATTTTGAACACAATAGACCTGACATCATAATTATTGAACATCGACATATTTGGATTATTGATATAGCAGTATCCAGTGATAACAACATTAACAACAGATAACTGGAAAAAATTATTAAATATCGAGATCTGTTATTCGAAGTTGGCCGGCTGTGGCTTAAACACACCAAAGTCATCCCAATAGTTATCGGTGCACTAGGTGCAACTTCAGAGAAGCTATCCAACTATTTACAGCAATTAAACATCAACAAAGTGACCCCATATGACATACAAAAAACAGCATTACTTGGAACAGTCCATATTTTACGACACTACCTGACGGACTATTCTTAGATTCTTGGGTAGAATCTGAATTGTTCTCTATCACCAGTCAAATTTTTGTTTATATGATATCTTGTTTTGACTGTGTATCAATTATGTGGATATTAATAATATCAGGAAGGTGGTAGTATATTCTGTAGGCTATTGAAAAAGCTTAGAAATAGAGGTAAAAATACTGTAAAAGGAATCAGAGATGATAATGGTGACATGAAAACTGAAGATAAAGATATTCTAGATGTTTTGAGTAATTACTTTGAAAGACTGCAAAATGAAACATGCAGTGTCAGTACATTAATAAGAAACTCCCAACCACAATGCAGCCAGGTATACATTTCCATACTGAAATGTGGAAAGCCAGCTGGAGTAGATGAAATTTGGCCAGAAATGATGACGTATGGAGGTATAAAAGTCTTACAGTGGCTGCATTACATAATTCACAAGGCCTGCTCAGAGGTTTTGATTCCAGATGAATAGAGTAGAGCTCTCATAGTACCCATCCATAAAAGAAAAAGAAAAGTGTTTTCCTGTATTTTCCTACTGACTGATCCTGGTAAGATTTCTGCAAGTATACTTGAAAAACGGCTAAGAAAAATTGTGCAAGAGAAGCTTGGTGAAGCTGGATTCAGGCCAAATAGATGTTGTCAGGATTATATTTTCACTTTAGACAAATAGTTCAGAAATCTTGGGAATATAATTTGTATTTAAGTTTAGTTGATCTGGAAAAGGCATATGACAAAGTGCCATTAGTAAAGTTATCCAAAACACTACAGCTATATAGTGTAAAGGGACATTATATCAAGCAACACATAAACATGGAGGAAATAAGAAATCTTGGGGTGATAGTGTATAAGGATCTGAAATTTAGGGGACACATAGCCAAAATTGTGAAGACAACACAAAGACTTCTGGGAATGATGCGGAGGACACTGACTCGTAGAAGTAGTGAGATTCTTGTTTCATCGTATAAGGCTTTGATTAGGCCACACATGGACTATTGTGCCCAGATTTGGTCACTTGGTTTTCAGAAGGACGAAGAGATATTGGAAAGGGTCCAAAGGCAACTGACTAAGGTAGTTTCTAACCTCTGGAATGTCGAGTATGAGGAAAGATTGAGAAGATGTAATTTTGCAAAGTCTGGTGGACAGGAGGAAGATGGGAGATATGATAGAGCCCTACAAGTTAGTAAGGGGGTTGTTATAGGATCAATGCTGGAGAGGTTCTACAGAAAATAGTGGGAGATCGTGGGAGAACCAGAGGTCATCCCTGAAAACTGTATAAAGAGGGTGTGAGTAGGGGAGCGAGAATCAGGTTTTTTTCCATGCAGAGTTGTAAATGATTGGAATGCCTTGTTATGTAAATCAGCCTTAGAGTGCGGTGTCTGCAAGGAGTTTGAGTGTGTTTAAGACACGGTATGATGAGCTGTGTGTGTGTGATAAAAGGACCTCCCAGATGAGTCTTTGACTCCATGAGGTCTTGGGGTAATAATAATAATGATAATAATAATAATAATACTCTCTATTTTAGCTGTAAGTCAGCAGTTAGAATTGAAGGAGGTAAATAAGATGGTTTTAGGTAAATCAGGTGTGTGACAAGGATGCACATTATCTCCAATGTTATTCATTATCTATATGGGCCACGTTATGAAGAAAAGTGGAATTAAATTATTATTATTATGTGACACCTCCAAGGAGTCCAAAGACTCATTGAGGGAGGGCACTTATTCTTCAACTCTCCGTCTCCACCAACTACAGTCAACCGCCTCATCTACACTGACACTATCTACTGTCCACCACACAGACAATCACAAACCTCCATGTCCATGAATGGATTCGAACTCGCTGTCTTTTCGCTGGAGAGCGGATACTCTAACCACTTGGCCAACCAGACCGACAAATCTGATATCGAACTTTGTGATGCTAATCTTATGCAGATGATGTTATACTGCAAGTCTGCAAGATTCCAAGACTAAACTGAATAAATATTGTAATATATTTGGTATGTAAATCAGGAATAAAAAGCCAAAGACATGATAATAGGCAGAAACATTGAAGACATCAACTGTATCCTGAATAGTGAACCTGTGGTACAAGTTCACTATTCAGGATACATTTCAGCTATTTAGTCTACATTATTATGATTATTATTGCACCATTCGTGGAGTCAGCAGACTAATCATTGGAGATTCATTCAACTGATAACACATTTATCATACCGAATCTTAATACCCTTAACACTCCTTGCATTAACAACACGTTCTTGTAATGGTTCCATTCACTGACAGTTCTTCATCTAAAAAAATCTACTCCTTGCAACCCTCATAACCCCATTCTTACATAACTCCAGATTGCCTTTGGTTTTCTCCTCTCACCTTCTACTCTTTTAATAATCCCATCTGGATTAATCCAATAAAATCCTCACACTAACTTAAATGTCTCTATCATATTACCCCATTTCTTCCAATCCATCAAACTTTGCAATCTACATTTCTTCAACCTCTCTCCATAGCCAGCATTTCAAAGTCCTGATATTGTCTTAGTCACTTGTCTCAGGACCCTCTACAATGTTTCCACATCACACTGAAAAGGAGGAGACCAAATTGAGCACAATAGCCCAAGTATGGTCTTGCCAGTGCTCTCTGCAGTAGCATAACCACTTTTTATCCATACACATTAGAGTACTTCCTTTCATAGCAGCACTACGAAGTGCAGCCTTTTCTACACTAAAAATAAGCCCTCTAAACTTCAGTTTACTGTCAACCATCACATCCCAAATCTCATCCACTTCTTGCAGTATGGCACCATCGATAAAGCACACAGATGTATATTTCTGCACTCCAAAATGCAGCATCCTCGATAATTAATATTAAAATTACAATCCCACTCCTTTGGCCAAGTCAAAAGTCATTCAAATCTTCCTGTAGAGAATTAATATCAGCAGTGCTAATTATAATTCTTCCCAACATTGCATCATCAGCAAACACTTGAAGATCCCCAGTCAGTCCCCATGATATATCATTTACAAACCAGTTGAAAAGCAGGGGTCAAAGAACAGATGGTTACACTCCTTTTTTGAGACACTGCTCCATCATACACAACCTGCTGATATCATTCAGAGCCAATCTACAATCAATCTAACCAATATACTATCTATTCCCATCATCTGCATCTTGTATACCAACTGATCATGTGGTGATCTCTCAAACGCTTTTGCAAAGATCAAGAATATCAGTGTATATGATTCTTCCTTATCTAACATACTCATTAACTATCATAAAATGCAAGTAAATTGCTAAAACAGGAACTATCCTTTACAAATCCATGCTGACCACATAAAGACTGCTTTGTCCATCAACCCAATCTTAATTCCTAACCAATCTCTCCAACACCTTGACCATAATCATAGTTATACAGACTGGTCTATAATTGAAAACTTCTGACCTAGAGCCATGCTTGTGGAGTGGTACTATTTTGATTTCTTTCCACACCTTAGCAACCCTACCCACTGCAATACTTTCATTAAATAATGAGGTCAAAGGCATAGCCAACTGTGGTGCACTTTCCTTAAGAACGTACATGTTCATCCCTTCCCGCAGCCTTATTATCCAACCAGCCAACATCTGATACACCTCTTATTTTTATTCACTTCCAATTCTCCTAATACTTGCATCTCTTCTATACATTACATGGCATCATTTACACCAGTATGATATGAAAGGGCATGTTCAATAATTCCACTATATCCTTTGCAGCTGTTCATCTGCTGCCATGACTATCCACCACTGTTAATGTGCCATAATTATTCTTCCTCTTGCTTGCCATATAGCAGAAAAATTTCCTTGAGTTAACCATGGTCTGACCAGCCAATCTCCTCTCATACTGCACCTTTTCTTCCTTTACCATACTCATAAAGAACTTCTTACCATGTACTTTACACTCTTCATGGATCCGATCACCACCAATTCTCTTGTACCTCCTCTATAGCATTTTGCCAACACAGCTTGCTTGATTCCACTGTACATCCATTTCGTACCTATTTTATTTACTTGCTTAGTCCATGGTATGCAGTTATATATTGCTTGTGTCAGATACTGCCTTATGAATTTCCATATACAAAAGTATATGGAAATTCATAAGCAGAAAAGATGTGTCAGCATCTTTTCTGCTTAGCTCATCTACCCAACATAATGATGCTAACTGACTTCAGAGCCTTGTATAATCACCTGCTTTATAGGTGTTATTTCTGGGAAAATTCCTATTTTACTCCTCTAAGAATAAACTATTATTTTAATGGCTAAAATAGCCTACTTTTGTTTAGCAGTGCCCCTTTTTTTTACAATGTCATTGGCTCTTTACCCAAATTCTAGAGCATTACTGGGGTGTTATAAAACTAATATACGAAGAATAAAAATAGAAGAAAATTTGGACATACTTTTTCAATGTTGTTTTCTGTCTCCTTATTCCGGAGATGAGCCTTCATATGCTGTTAAGCTGTTAAAGGAATGGGGGTTTTGGGGAGAAGTGGGGGTAAAGTAATGTGGGGGAATTATTTGGAAAAAACCCAGGTTTTTTATATGTGTATAATATCATTATTATTAAGGATGGGTAGAGAGCATTTAGGTGGGTGGGTGAAAGAAGGATCTGAAGATAGAATTTTTTTTTTTAGGGGAAGAAGAGGGATTTAAGGGAAAAAGTCAGGCATGGGAGTAACAGGTTGAGCCATTTCGACAACCGTCGTCTTTGAAACTCATCGGGGGAAGTGGATGCTATGTCATGTTGGTTAGATGTTTCTGTCTTTGGACTTGTGTTGTCTCCTATTGGTCGGAGTCGTGACCTAATTTTTAAGTTATGTAGCTTCCAACTCTCGGAGATTATATAGGGGTCTCCTGCTTAGTCACCTGCTTTATACTTCCACATATATCTTTTTGGCAGTAACTTTTTTCTAGTTTCATCACTTCCCAAACAAGTACCTCATGATCACTCTCAAAACTGACGACAGTGTCAACATCTCATTAACACTACATCCTGTGAAGTTATCACCAAATCCAAAAACATTAAAACCTCTAGTTGCTTCAGTCGCATGCTGCTTACGATACTTATCTCTCAGAAGTTCCACAAACTCGCTCTCCTTGTTCCTATACACTCTCTTCTCTTTCCATTCTATATTCCTGTAATTAAAGTCTACCATCAGGATCACCTTCTTTTTAAATGCCCAACTAATTTTCCTAAACATTTCACAATCAGTATTCTTTGCATTCCCTTGCCTATAACAGCATCCTTTCAGATATACTAACCTGTTTATTTCAATTTCACACCACACAGATTCAAAATCTGTGCATCCTCTATCAACTTCCACACTTTGCAGACACAGTTCCTCTGCAATCATTAACAGCACTCCCCCTCCTCTTTTCCCATTTGAATCCTTCCAGAAAATTATAAATGCTTCTAATTCTATTCCCGACTTGAGGAAGTTAGATGTGATAATAGGAAGGAAGGAAGGAATGAATATGAGGATGGATATCCAGAGATGTTTTAGGAGAGCAAAAGAAAACTGAGAGTAGTTGGTTTGTTGCATCATCTCAGCCCATCACTGGTATGTCAATGATGGGGTGAGATGGCAAGCAATAATCTTTAATAGTATTCTACCACTGGTTTCTGAGGAAGAAGGAGTGCAGTTTGTTAATGTGGAAAGCATTCAAGGAGTGAAAGAAATTGTGAAAAACAGATGAATTATATTTAAATAGATTTGTGTGTAGCTCAGTAGAAGTGGCATTTGCACCCTATGGCGCTTGATCTCATGAAGAAAGGATTTGGTGGTTCAAATCTAGTTGCCGACTAGAGGAAATTTTTCTAAGCCTTTTTTTGACCGGTTCCCGAGTTAGTCGATCTCTGGCATGGCTAGCAGGTTTTTTCTCCTGGAAACTCGGATTTTTCATCCCATAAACTCAAGAAAATCGACTGTCGAACCAACACTATTTTCAGACATTAAAAATATTGTGTTAGGGTTGGGGACCACGAGATGTCAGCACTAGCTTGCTGCCTTCTTCACTGTGTACCGATGAATCAGTGATAGCCTTGGGCCAGCTGCCTCTCTGATTGGCTACCAGTGGAGATCGAACTGCCCACTCAGTCTTCAAAAGTTAGATAGGGTAAACGGTCCCGCCTACTCCCTATACGGGAACAAATAGGCGTTAGCTGATTTTTTTTTTTTTTAGATTTGGTGCTACATGCCTTCACTACATTCCTACACTTCTCACCACGAAAGATTTGCGAAACAAGGTGATTGGAAATATTAGAGAAAAGGAACACTTCTGATACAATTACTTCTCTAATATTTTTAAAGATAAAAGCTTTCACTCACATATACCAACCAGTGAGAAAGATACAGTACCCATAATCCCAGAGGAAGAAGTAATCCTTTCATTTAATCAAACAAAATCATCAAAAGCACCTGGAATTGATGAAATATCCTCAGAACTCTATAACAATGGTGGACCTGAACTAATTAAACAGCTAAACAAATTTTTCAATAATATTATTTTCATTGAGATTATCCCAAATTCCCAAATGATTGGAAAATAGGTAAAAATCTTGCCTATACATAAAAAAGGTGATGTTCAAAAATGCAACAATTATAGACCAATTACTCTTCTTTGCTACTCTTACAACAAAATCTTTGTAAAAATTATTATTACCCTAAGACTCAATGGAGTCAAGGACTCATCTAGGAGGTCCTTTTATAATACACACAGCTCATCATACTGCACTGTAAACACACTCATATTCTCTGCAACTCTCTCAGGCAAGGCATTTTAATCATTTACAATTCTGCATGCAAATAACATTACTTCTCACTCCTCTGCTCGTACCTTCCTTATACAGTTTCCAGGGATGACCTCAGGTTCTTTCCTGATCTCGAACTGTTTTCTGTAAAACCTCTTCACCCTTGATCCTATAACCCTTATGAACTTGTAGATCTCTCTCATATCACCCCTCTTCCTCTTATCTGCTAGACTCTGCAATTGCATCTTCTTAACCTTTCCTCGTATTCGACATTCCAGAGATCAGAAACCACCTTAGTCAGTCACTTCTGGATCCTTTCCAACATCTCTTTGTCCTTTGTGACCAAATCTGTGCACAGTAGTCCATGTGCAGCCTAATCAGAGCCTACAAGTCAGTGTACTCTGCCTCATTCCCAGAATTCATTATGTTGTCATCGCAATTTTGGCAATGTCTCCTCTAAATTTTAGATCCTTATCCACATCACCCCAAGATCTCTTATTTCCTCCATCTCCAACATATATCCCCACCAAGCATAAATTCTACATCCCATCTTTGTTTCCCAAATTTTAAAACCTTACATTCATCCCTATGCCAGTTAATGTTACATTTTGCAACATTAAACTGGCATTCCCATGCCCATTCACTCAATCTATTCAGCTTTTCTTGTAAAGCGACAACATCCTCTCTGCTCTTCATAATTCATCTCAACTTTGCATCATCTGCAGATAACTGAATATCCCCATCCAAATCTTTGCCAATATCATTAATATACAGAATCATTTAATAACATTTTTTTAAATTAAGGGGATATTAAATCCCACATTGTTTTAAAACCAAATAAGAAACTCAAAGATTGGAATCAGAGAGTTTCATGCCAAATATAGTAAACTATAAAAGTATCGGCGATTACTAGCTTGAGCTAATGCAAGTAGTCCTAGTACGTAGTACAATACCAGGCAACTCGTAGCAAAGGTGGTAAAGTTCTGATCGCTATTCTTGGTATTTTCCATAATGTAAAAACACATTTCCTAGGAAATGTATGCTGTTATTATATTATAGCAGGAGGTCACTACCCAGACCGGTTGAAGCCTTTTTTGAGGCTTCATCAGTGAGTGGCTAGACCAAATTGATACCAAAGGGTATAGCAAAAAGAACTTATATACTTCACTATCCGAGTTGTCAAAGTGCACCCATTAAGTTACTTAAATATAAAGAGCCAATAGGCTTCAATTCAGCGATATAAACATCATTTGAATTAAGGGGATATTAAATCCCACATTGTTTTAAAACTGAATAAGAAACTCAAAGATTGGAATCAGTGGTTCTAGGGCTAGCTACTCACTGATGAAGCCTCAAAAAAGGCTGAAACCAGTCTGGGTAGTGACCTCCTGCTATAATATAATAACAGCATACATTTCCTAGGAAATGTGTTTTTACAAGTACTAGGCGATTACTAGCGTGAGCTAATGCAAGTAGTCACCGATACTTTTATAGTTTACTATATTCGGCATGAAACTCGCTAATTCCAATCTTTGAGTTTCTTATTTGGTTTTAAAACAATGTGGGATTTAATATCCCCTTAATTTAAATGATGTTTATATCGCTAAAATGAAGCCTATTGGCTCTTTATATTTAAGTAATCATCTAAATAACATTTACAAACAGCTAACAGAAGAAGAACAAGCTGGTTTTAGAAAAAAACAGGTAAACAATTGACCATATCATTGTCTTCATAGTCTGTGGAAATCCCATTGGACAAGGAAAGAGATCTTTTGATGTTTTGTAGATTTGAAAAACCAGCATTTGATTCTTATTCTATCAATTGAGGAAAACTTATTCAAATATGAAAAAAGAAAAGCATAGACAATAAATTACTAAGATTTATTTCAAACTCTAAAAACTTTGAAATCAAACAAGTAATTATGCAAGGATGCCCACTCTCCCCATGCCTTATTAACATTTTCATTCAAAACCTCATCCAAGAAGAATGTTCTCGACAAAAGAAGAGCAATCACATATGCAGATTATGTAGTAATTATGACATTAACGTTAACTCTGTTGGTTTGGTCACATTGTGCAAATGGAACTGGAGAGACTTCATCGCCTGGTATTTGAGGACACTATGCAGTGTACAAGACCCAGGGGAAGACCAAGATCTGTTTTAGGGCCATTACTATTTAACTTGTATATTAATGATATTTGGATGGAGATATTCAGTTGTTTGCAGATGATGCAAAGTTGGAACGAACCATAAAGAGTAGTGAAGATGTTGTAGCCTTGCAAGAAGACTTGAATAAATTGAGTGATTGGGCAAGCAAATGGGGATGTGAGTTCAATGTTGCAAAATGTAAGGTTTTAAAATTTGGAAAACAAAGATGGGATGCAGAATTTATGCTTGGTGAGAATATATTGTTGGAGGTAAAGGAAATAAGATATCTGGGGGTGATAGTGGATAAGGATCTAAAATTTAGGAGACACATCGCCAAAATTATGAAGACAACACAAAGACTTCTGGGAATGATGTGGAGGACACTGACGTGTAGAAGTAGGGAGATTCTTGTTCCATTGTATAAGGCTTTGATTAGGCCACACATGGACTATTGTGCTCAGATTTGGTCACCGGGTTTTCAGAGATGTTGGAAAGGGTCCAAAGGCGACTGACTAAGGTAGTTTCTGACCTCTGGAATGTTGAGTATGAGGAAAGATTGAGAAGATGTAATTTGCATAGTGTGATGGACTGGAGGAAGAGGGGAGATATGATAGAGACCTACAAGTTGGATAGGGGTTGTTAAAAGATCAATGGTGGAGAAGTTCTACAGAGAATAGTGGGAGATCAATGGAGAACCAGAGGTCATCCCCGGAAACTGTATAAAGAGGGTGTGAGTAGGGGAGTAAGAGGCAGGTTTTTTTCGTGCAGAGTTGTGAATGACTGGAATTCCTTGCCTGAGAGGGTGGTGTCTGCAAGGAGTTTGAGTGTGTTTAAGACACGGTATGATGAGATGTGTGCATGATAAAAGGACCTCCCAGATGAGTCTTTGACTCCATGAGGTCTTGGGAAATAATAATAATAATAATATAACCAATAACAAATCAGTTCTCCAATACTAACCTTCAAAATTACAAAAAACCTGCAGAAATTATAATATGATTATAAATTCAAGTAAAATAAAGATAATGAAAATTGGAAGACATCTGGCAGAAATATTGATAACACTTAATCAGAAAACTATAGAACAAGTTAATTGTTTTAATTACATAGGAGCATATTTGGCTTCAATTTTAAATGACATAGCAACAATAAAACACAGGCTCTTCATAGCATGGTCAATGATGAATAAACTTAATAAAATTTTGAAAATCAACAAATTCCTACATCTCTAAAAATAAAATTATACAAAAGTATAATACTACTACCAACAGCTCTCTATTGAACAGACACCGTAAAAAAAGAAGCAGAAAGGAAAATCAACAGAACATATAGGATAGAACATGAGACTTATTCACCAATGCTACAAGGTTTGTATTTCTCTAACCCAATAATTCTTGAGATGCATTAACTCTGTTGGTTTGGTCACATTGTGCAAATGAAACTGGAGAGACTTCATCGCCTGGTATTTGAGGACACTATGCAGTGTACAAGACCCAGGGAAAGACCAAGATTAACATGCCATAAAATCCTTAGAACTGTATTGGACTTACAAAGCTGTTGGCCTATGAAATAGCTTGCTTTGGACATTGAACAATGGAAAGTTCTTATCCACATCGGATTCAACCCATCTTGAAGACAGAAGAGAATAATAAGAAGAAGGATTTGGTGTGATTCATCTGAAGAAACTGTTGTCAGAAGGAAGTGTAATGAATGATGTGAACAAGGTATCAATGGAAGTCAGAGGTGATGTAAAAAGAGCAGGAGAGTGGACTGGGTGAAACAGAAGTGATCGTGAATGGAGATGCGAGTACTATATGAGATGAGAATGTGAGAACAGGAATGCAAGTTGGATAGGGGAAAATCGGGAAGAGTGCCAGGAAGTCACAATATAAGCAGAACAGATACGAAAGTAATAACGAATGTATAGGGATTCATCATATGAATCAGATGGCCTGGGATGTAGTGTAGGTCAAGAAGGAGGGGTGGGTGCTACTGTTGATAGCAAGGGAATTATATCTGTACAAGGTTGTGATACAAGATGAAAATAGTACTAGAGGGTTTTCAAGTAGTATGATGTGAAGTAGAGGTGGGGAGATATTTAGTTGGATGTAGCTATAAGCTAGGGAATGTGGAGACAAACACATGTATATATAACTTGGTTTAGTCAGCAAGAGATGGGTAATCATTATGAGTGATTTTAATTATGGCAGTATTGATCAGAATAAAGATATAGATAAAGATATTCTCCTATGCATCAAGCATAGGAGAATAAATTTATCATGTTCTTAAGGGACAACTATCTTAGGCAATATGAAATATAGAGCAAACAAAAGGTGTGATTGTGGATGAAGAATCTAATCTTCTCCAAGTTGGCAAGGGACTATGAGGTGATGACCTGTGTTGTAGCTGGTTATATTGTAACATCTGTGAAGAATAGATATATGTGGTTCTTAGGACCAGTGATTATGAAGTGCTTTGGAGAGATATACAAGGGAAAGGATAAAGGAGAGCAGACAAGAGCATGTGTGATGAAGCAAGACTAGTTATAAATGAAGTAATGAATTTTCTACACTTATTTATGAATGCTAAGAGTATCAGACATAAGAGATATCAAATTGTTGTGTTTAAGTTTATTAACCTGAAAATAGCTGGAATAAGTGAAACATGGTTTGATGAGAATAACAGGAACAGAAGTCAAAGAGTATGATTCTTTCTATGAGAAAAAGAAGGGCAAGAAGAAGGAGCAGGTACTAATGTTAATAGCAAGGGAATTATGTATGCACAAGGTTGCAATACAAGATGAAAATAGTCCCAGAGGTTTTTCAAGCAGTATGATGTGAAGATGAGGTGGGGAGGATGAGATATTTAGTTTGATGTAGCTATAGGCCAGGGAATGTGGAGACAAACACATGTATATATAACTTGGTTTAGTCAGCAAGAGATGGGTGATCATTATGAGTGATTTTAATTATGACAGTATTGATCGGAATAAAGATATAGCATTAAGGAATAGGAGAACTCATGTTCTTAAGGGACAACTATCTTAGGCAATACAGAGCAAACAAAAGTTGAGAGGTATAAGGAAGGAATAATTTTGAACATACCTTCTTAGGATATTCTTCTTTTGGAGTAGCATCAGGCTGCTCCAAATGCAGATGATAAACATTTATGCATCACCACTGAAGTATGACAGAAAGGAAGTGGGCGGATGGAAATATGGAGATAGAAAAGTGTGGAAGCTAGAATTGTGGATAAAACAAAGGTATGTGGATTAAAAATCAAGTTTCCAGGGATGGGCTGTAAATTCTTTGAGAAGAAGGTGAAAGATACAATACTTTTAGGGGAAAGGAGAAGGATAGAATATAGTGAATAAAGATTAGGGGGTGGGAGTAATGAGGTGTGAGCTGTTTCGACTGAGTGTTGTCTTCAGAGCTTGTGGAAAAGTGGAGACTATGTCATGTCAGCTTAGTGTTGTTGTCTTGGGTTTAGCTGTGTTGCTTTCCATTGGTCAGAATCTTGACCTTTTTGTATTGTGGAGCTTCCAACTTTTTGATAGAATAAGGACAATGCAAGTTAAAATGGAGGTAGTTTCTTATATGTGTAAATTGAGTAAATTAAGTAAAAAGCCACTGACATTATACAGGGATACTCCTAAAGAAAAATAAGCAAAGAAGCCTTAAAAAATAATATTAATTTAGAGGAGTAGCGTGGAAAATTTTCCAGAAATAATATTTATAAAAGTTGAGAGTTTTAGTTCTGATTTATCATACAGGGTGTGATTGTGGATAGAGTCTAATCTTCCCCAAGTCATGAGGTGATGACCTGTGTTGTAGCCAGTCATATTTAAACATCTGTGAAGAACAGATATATGTGGTTCATTAGACCAGTGATTATGAAGTGCTTTGAAGACATTTGGGATTGAGAACTTGGAAGGAGAGTAGAGTGTAAAATAGACAGATACTGGTTGGTCATTGATAAATAGTATAAATTATTATTAATACTGGACCTTCATGTTGTCAAAAGATCTCATCATGGGAGTTATATGGTATTAGACACAAAGCCCATCAAACTGTGATTTAAACTCGTTCAATGTACAGGTAACCCTCGTATAACGTGGTACTTATACAACACGGTTTCGATATAACGTGGTCTACAATTTCTAGTAACCCTTTATTTATTTATTTTTTCATATTTTTCACCACGGGACTTAAAAATCAAATTTTATCTTCGTTAAATTTGTGTCTGCCCGTATCACGCAAGTAGTTATAAGTATCGAATTTAGTTCTATTGTATCACTGAATAAGGTATTGTACAGAGGCTTTTGTAGTCTGTGTCATTCTCAACAAATAGTGCAATTAGAGACAGATGGAATAATAATGGCGCTAAGTAATAAATCCCCTCTCACAGAAACTATGCTGTATGGACATAAGCAAAACCATATGTTGCACCGAAACACAGTATCTAACTAAAAACTATTGTCCAATTTTTCAATTATGAAATAAGTGTTTGTTTTATTGCATTTGAAATTCTTGATGTCATTATGACAGATCACAAAGGCTAACTTAAAATAAAAGACTACCAAGAATTGAAACATGCCATATAATGAATATGTTCGTTTGCCTGCCACCTCAAACGCAAACAAAAAGCCATAAAATTCAACCAAGGGTTGAAACGTTTGTGAGAGTTGAGCCAGTCAGTAATGAGAAGTTCCATTGAAACAATAAATGACACCCTGTTGTGAATGTGTTAAAACATATACTGAATGTTGTTACGACAGTTTCAGATATTATGGAATTCGATTGAAGAGAATTAGCATTTCAACTCAACACTTGTCGGTTGCTTTTGTCTTTGGGTTGTGCGATCTTTTGTTAATACCGCATCAATCATATGCACGTCTTTATAGCTGCTGTCTTGTGTAAAATAAAATTCAGCTTGTACGTATTGTAACAATTAAAAAAAAACTTGAATAATTTATAAGCGTATAAAAGGATATCACCTGTAAATCGTTGACATACCAGCAAAATTCTCAGACGTGCCACCTCTGGCACGAGTGCCATAGGTTTGCCATCTAGGGTTTACTCTATAAAGTGTTTATTGTTGAAAATTGCCTTTGTTTTCTGCCAGGAAAGTGCATTTAAAATCACAAGTGTGTTAATCTCAAGCTGAGCAGTTTATTTTCTGGTGAGTTACATACATATGAGAATTATACAAATGATATCCAAGAGATTTCAAGTGGTGATGACCTCCAGCCACTTAAAGAACATCTACAAAATATTATTTCTGAAGATAGTGATGACGATTAAAATATGCGGTTTATTTTATTATGTCTAAAACATTTATGCATTATGTGCAATGAAATTTATGTACAATTTGTAATTTTTATAATTTTATACTACGAATTTGTCTCATAGTTTATGTTTTCTTAACTTACATGAATTACGTGAATTAAATAAAAATATTGTTTTTGTTGGATGTGTCATTGTTGTTTATATAATTTAGAAAAAAAAAACGATTTCGGAACCTAACCCTTCTTTTTCTATGTGATCTAAGTCTCGTATAATGCGATTTATATAATGCGGCATTTCTATGGAACCTAACATCCGCGTTATAGGAGGGTTACCTGTATTTGCATTTGTCACAATGTCAGGCAATGCATGTCACTCACCAACCACTCCCCAAGCAAAGAACCTACTCTCATGCCACTGCTCACACCCTAGTTCTACAGCTCCAAGAGATGCTCCTCTTGGAGCTGTAGAACTTATACCCCTTTATTCCATCCTGAGAAACATTTTTTCCACGTTAACCTGGTAACAATCCTTTATCAACTTAGGTGTCTCAATCATATTCCCCATCTTCCTCCTATTCACAGAGCTTTAAAAACCCTATTCCCCCAATCGGGTTCATATGACTTTCCCACATCCCAGACACTAGTTAACTTAGTCGGTCTTCTCTGACCCTTTCCTATATATCATTATCACCATGAACACCAGGAGACAAAATCTGTACACAATAATCCAAATGATGCCATATATTGTGTAACCATAACCTCTTTATTTCTGCATGTTAAGGTCCTCCAAATCATTGCCATAATTGATATGATGCAGTACAGTCGACAGGGTGTTGCATAGAGGCAGCCTGCTTCACGGCACGGTTTAATAAGGGTGCTCATTCAGCCATATTGTGGTAGGTGCAGTCGCTACGCTAAAAATTCCTGTTAGCATAGCAAGTGCGGAAAGAAGTTTTTCCAATAATTTTTTTCTAAATTGTTTTTTTTTTTCAAAATTATATAAACAACAATGACATATCCAACAAAAACAATATTTTTATTTAATTCAGGTAATTCATGTAAGTTAAGAAAACATAAACTATGAGACAAATACGTAGTATAAAATTATAAAAATTACAAATTGTACATACATTTCATTATTTGAACCTTGGAAAAACTTCTTTCCGCACTTGCTATGCTAACAGGAATTTTTAACGTAGCGATTGCACCTACCACAATATGGCTGAATGAGCACCCTTATTAAACCATACTGTGAAACAGGCTGCCTCTATGCAACACCCTGTCGACTGTACTGCATCATATCAATTATGGCAATGATTTGGAGGATCTTAACATGCAGAAATAAAGAGGTTATGGTTACACAATATATGGCATCATTTGGATTACTGTGTACAGATTTTGTCTCCTGGTGTTCATGGTGATAATGATATATAGGAAAGGGTCAGAGAAGACTGACTAAGTTAACATTTAATTAATATTGTTATGTAATTTTTGCATTAATGTTTCTTTTGTAATAAAAACAAAATACCAATTGGAGATTTTTGTATATTTTTGTCTTATAATCCATCAGGGGCGATATTTAATTTTTGCATCAAGGTGCGAACTAATCTGGTGACGGCCCTGATATGATGACTTCATAGATTGAGCAGTGTGACCACTGAAATTCAGATCTGTGTTTACTGCTACTCCAAGGGTTCTTGTCTCCTGAATTTTCTCCAAAATTTCTCCAAGAAGTGCATGCTTTGCATTGCATTGTTGCCTACCAAATTTCAGAATCTTGCACTTTCCAATATTGAACTGACAGTTCTACAGTGTTTCCTACTCATACAATGTATTCAAGTCCTTCTGTAAGGCCACATTATATGCTTGATTCTTCTTCACTCTCCCCATCTGCAAACAGTTGTGTATCAACCTTTCCCACTATACTGTTCTCTTTCATCCTCCTCAATATCAATGACCTGCTGATATTCATTCTTACATTCTCCCAATATCATTAATATACAAAATAAATCACAAATGTCCCAAACAGATCCATGCAGCACACTCGTAGTGATTTTCCTCTTCTGGGATACTGCATCCCCATACACAACTTTGCTGATACCTATCTGAGAGCCAGTTGCCTGCCCAGCTCACTAATCTATAATCAAATTCCATCTGCTTCTTAGAACCAATTCATGGTGTGGCAATCTATTAGCAAAAGCTAAGTATACTACTGTATATACATCTCCTTTGTCCAATACATTTGATATGTCCATACATACAAAGCATTTCCCTTTAACAAATCTATGCTGAAAGTTATAGATAATACAGCTGTTATCAACTCACTTTTGTATCTTGGTCTTACCAACCTCTCCAATACCTTAACTACAACTTCAGATATACAGATTGGCCAATGATTTGTACCCTAAGCCTTATGACATTTGTGAAATGGAACAATTTTACCTTTCACTCCTTTAGGACTTGTGCTCTTGCAAGACTTGTAAAACAGGTATATATACCAAGGCTGATGCTAATTCCTTGGAAAATTCCCTTAAGACACATGGTGATATGTCATCAAGTGCTATTTTTTTATTGATATCCAGCTTACTTATCTCCTCCTATACCTCTTGCTCGCTTACCAGTAAGTATTCACAAATTTCATTCTCTATACTTGAACTTCTGATTTTGCAACGAAGATGTAACTCCCTGATGAACTCTCACTGATTATATCCTGTGCAGCAGTTACTAATCTACCAGTTTCATCCATTAACATCATCTTGCCATGGTCATTCTGCTTTCTGTTTGACACACACATCATGAAACTCCATATGGTTTTCTTGGCTTGATTTACTAATTTATCCTCATACTTCACTTTTTCTTACCAATTGAGTAAATTTCCTAGCCTGCTATTTATACTCTTTGTTCAACTGATTATTATCATTATTCATCCCGTGTTCCCCCCCCCCCTCCCAAAATTGCCTTCTTCTTCTTCCAGATTTTCAATCTTAATCCCCTAATTGATCGATTCATCATCTACCATGTTAAGTTATTTTGACCTTTGGAATACACTTACACAATGATGCTGTTAAATATCTCTTTGTCAGTTCCAAATCAGAATTTATTTATTTTTTGCTCAATTCCTCATTCCATGCTATTGCTTTAAGCTATCTCCTAATCTTTTCAGAATCACTAGCCTTCTAATTCCACATATATCTTTTCCTTTGTGGCTAGCCAAATGAAAACAAAAGTTTTCACTTGGCTAGCCACAATTCAGATTATCACTTCATGATCATTCTCACCAATTAATGATAATTGGAAAACTTCACTCACAATCACATCCTCTGATGAAATGTTCAGATACAAAACTCTTGATTGTGTGACTTTTTGTACATACTGCCTAAGATAGTTGTCTCTCAATGCAATCTCTTCATTCCAGTTATATTGCATTAATTTTGCCCATAATAATCACCCTTCCATTGTTCACTAAACTAAGCTGCTTAACATTTCTTTATCACTACTCCCTTGTGATGAAGAAAGTATAGCAACATCCAACTAAATATCTCTTTCTATGAACCTCAACCTGACACCACATTGCATTAAAACCATTGCCAATAACTCTTTCTGTCTTTCGTGTCTACCTTTTATAGACATAATTCCCCTGCTTTTTTTTTCCTCAATCAGAGAAACAATTTCATCTCCCTCATTTCTGATTCCCCTGGCATAGGTGAATATACAAAGAAGTTCACTTTTAAGGTTTATAATCAGTTATACCCTGTTGCTTGTGCTTTCTCCACCACATATACCCTTTCCCAGTAACCTTTATCAAAGCTTAACTATATATAAGCACTACTTGGAAAGAAGTTAATGAATGCAATAGTGTGAGGTACAAACAACCACGGTGCCCAGCTTAATAAGATGTAGGGCCTCCTTTTCATTGCAATGATTGCAGCAATCATATGTGACATACATACTGTTTCCTCAAGTGTACAATAGCAATCGATTGAAATTTTGGACCATTCTTTCTTAAAGCATATAACAAGGCATGAAATGCCACAAAGTAGGAATTATGCATTATCCAGAATGTTCAGATGCCTCTTTGAGTTTAATGTTCATGGCACCACAAACAGAGGTTCAAGGCCAAATTATGAAAAAAAGGACCATACCATCACATGGCCACCTCCAAATTTAATAGTTGGTGTTACGCACTCTCGTAAGAGATGTTCACCCAGCATCCCCACACCCAAACCGGCCATCTGCTTGGCAGAGAATATAGAATGACTCGTCTCTCCATAATACAGCTTTCTAAGCTTTTGCAGCTCACTGTACACACTCTTTGCACCACTGAAGATGATGATGCTGCATGTTGGGTTGGATAATATAGGACTTGCATGTTACGGTCCTACCATGGAACCCTACACTATGAGCCTCAGCTCTATTTTTTTTTTTTTTTTTTTTTTTTTGCAGATTCATGTTTCAGTTGATGCCCAGAACTGCTCATTTAATGTGTTGGCTGACAAATGACAGTTTTTTTATGTATTGACCTTTATAGTACCCTGCTATCATGTTCAGTGAGTGTGGTGGATCAACCACTATGAGTAGCACAATTTGTCAAGTTTGCTGAACAGATAGGCCAGCAACATGGCATCCAATCACAATGCCTCTTTCAAACAGTGTCAGTTCCCTTCTTTCAGCTATTTCACCTGAACACAGTTGCACTGACCTGGGAACATTATATTCTTCCAATTTACTCTGGCTACAAACACATGACTCATTGCATGGCATGATGCACCTTGTCCATCGGGGGTGTTCTTTCCAAGCAGTGTATCTTCTCTGTCTCAAATGTCCTCACTCACAACCTGATGCATTCCTTTTCTATTCTGATCATTCCCATATATACGTGGTGAGTAAGAAGGTGAGGAGTGGAATTTTTGCATGGAGAGTGGTTGGACCTTGGAATGCATTGCCTGAAGGGTAGTGAGAGAACAAACAGTGATTGAGTTTAAGGAATGGTATGATAGACTTTGTGGTGTTTAAGATGGGCCTCCTGCGATGAGTATAATGATGCCATTGAGGTCTTGAATAATAATAATAATTTCTGAGATAAAAAAAATAGGTAAATAGGACAGAATCACCCCTAACCCTCGAATACTCTAATACCATTGGGGGAAAGGAGCAAGGTGAAAAGAAATACAGAGGGAAAGAAGAGTAGGGACCAGTCTACAGATAATATAACAGGTATATATTATATGAAGTAAGGTGTGGTCCAGCTTCAGGTGCCCTAATAATTTTCTTGAAGGGGGGCGCTAATGGGGGGCGCTAGTGGGCCAAGTACTGCGGACGTGTTTTGAAGAGCTCCTGATTCAGATAAGTTTTTACTAGGAATAATTAAGTATATATGTGTGATTGTTTGAGTAAGAGCGGCTGTAAACGTTGTACGCTACCGGTATTATTAGTGTGGGTTTTTTTTTCTTGTCTAAACTAAATTACGAAATCGTTATTATTAGACCTATAACCGGCAGAGAGAAAAAAAAAAATGGCGGCGGCATTGTCATTCCATGATTTGAATGTAGATTTCAGTCGTTTCGTTAAGTGTGAGGTCTGTTATATGTATTCCTTCGATTACATAAATGATTTGTGGATGTTTAGTGCGGATGGAAGAAGGGTGTGTGCGAAGTGTGACCTGAACGAAGAACTAATGAATGCGAATATGAAATTGATGACAGAAAGTGCTAGTACCGATTGTATCGCGATTGCACGTTTGAAAGAAAAGGATAGTGAGCAGGAGAAGCGAAAAAATGTTAAAAAATCAGGAAAAAAGAAAAAGAGCGATATGACAACCGTAACGGATGTTAAAAGGGACGAAAGTGAGGTGGAAAGAAACGAAATTGAGAGAACGAATGAAAGTAGAACTTGCGTAATGCAGAAATCGCAAGTAAAAAAAATCGAAAGAATAAATGATGGCGAAAGTTCGGCGCATGTTGGACCGAAAGTACTGAAACAAAGAAAGATGAATGACAGTAAAAGTGAGAAGAATGATAGCGAAAGTTGGACGCATGTTAGTCCGAAAGTACGGAAACAAAGAAAGATAAATGAGAGTGAAAGTGAGAAGAATGATAGTGAAAGTTGGACGTATGTTAGACCGAAAGTACGGGAACAAAGAAGGATGAATGAGAGGGAATGTGAGAAGAGGGGGTCGAGAGTTAGAAAGTTAGAAAGATTTAATGATAGAGAGAATGTGTCGCGAGGTTCGGAAAGTGAATTAGATTGGATGAGGCAAGAAATGAAATGGATGCGGAATGAAATTAAGAGAATTCAGGTCAAAACTATTAAAATAAATCATGATGGCATGAAAGAGTTAACGAAAGATGAGCGAGTGGCGTTGTATGGCGACTCCATTATTAAAGGTGTGCTAGAGGATAAAATGCACAAGGTATGTTTTCCAGGTGGTAAAATAAGTAGAGTGATTGAGGCATTGGATATGAGGCGGGAGCGAGCAAAAGAGTTAATTGTATTAATTGGTACAAATGATTTGAGAGAGAACAAAGAGCATGTCAAAATGAATGTCAAGAGACTGCTTGGAAAGATAAAAGAGAATAGTGTGACAGGAAGGGTGGTCAGTGTGTTGCCTAGGTATGATTGTGGTGAAATGAGGCGGAGAGCAAGGATTATGAATGGTATTCTGGCTGAAATGTGTGAGGAGATGGGAGTACAGTTTGTTAATGTGTGGAATGAGTTTGAGGGACGAAGTGAGCTGTATGGGAGTGATGGACTGCATTTGAGTGGTTATGGTGTGAGTCGCTTGGAGAGACTGCTGCTGGAAGGTAGAGAAGTGAATAGAGAAAATGAATCAGATCGAGAGGGGAGTGATGTGGAAGAGCAGGAGAGTAAGACGGGAGAGATTGAAGAAGTGGAAATCAATGGAGAGGTGAGTGGTATGAGTATAGAAAATGAGAGAATGGGCGTGCAAGAGGAGCAGGGAAACGGGGAGGCCCAGGGTGGACAGGGATACACAGCGTGAGAAAGGTGGATGCTCCAAGAGGAGGTGAGAGCATGTGTAGGCAGGAAAGTAATGGGATGACCAGGGATCAAGAGGAAACAGATGTTGTTGCAAAGGGTTCTAAAATGAAGAAGCAGAAAGAGAAATGGCCCCAGTCCAGCATGGAGAGAGCACATCGAGTGAATGGTATCAGTGGAACTAGCTGTAGATCCAGAAATGAGTTGTTGTGTTTATATACCAATGCTAGAAGCATAAGAAACAAGGCGGATGAAATGGTTGCACTAATTGCGTCTGTGCACCCAGAGATTGTCGGAATAAGTGAGACATGGTTAGATGAGGACGACATCCTGACAGGAATAGAGATGGAAAGGTATGATGTGTTTCGTGAGGATAGAAGGGATAAAAAGGGAGGGGGAGTGCTATTGATGATAGAGAAAGAGTTATGTCCATACAAGGTAGAGATGCAAGAGGGAAATAGGGCCAGTGGTTTTGAGGCAGTATGGTGTGAGATAGAGGTGAATAAAATCAAATACTTGGTGGGATGTTGTTATAGACCTGGTAATGTGGATGGTGGTGATAGTGAAATGTATAGTCAAATAAGCCAAGCAAATAAGAAAAGAGTGATCATTATGGGTGATTTTAATTATGGCAATATAGACTGGAATGAAGAGATAGCGACTGGAAGTAAAGAAAATGAGTTTCTTGAGTTTTTGAGGGATAACTACCTCAGACAGTATGTAACAGAGGGCACACGAGGATTAAGGGTCTTGGATTTGGTCATCTCATCGGAGGATGTAATTATAAATGAGGTGTCAAATCATCCACCAATTGGTGAAAGTGACCATGAGGTGATTACCTGGGTGGTTGCCAGCAGTGCAAGGACCCCTGTAAAAAAAGGGTATATGTGGAACTACAAGGGGGGTGATTATGAAGAGCTCAGGAGACAGCTTGCAGATGTAGCATGGAATGAGGAGTTAGCTGGAAAAGAGATCAATGCAGCTTGGGGGATTTTCAAAAACTATTTAGTAGATGCAATGTCTAAATGTATACCATGGGTGAGAAGGTTAAATAAGGTAGGTGTGAGATGGATGAATAAAGAGATTAAGCATGCAATACAGAAAAAAAAGGCATTGTGGAGACAGCATAAGAGAAGTGGAAGTAATCAATTTCATGAGGTCTACAAAGACCAGGCAAGGAGGGTGACTTGGTTGGTGAGAGTAGCTAAAGAGAGGTATGAACAGCAGTTAGCTAATGAAGCCAAAAAGAATCCTAGGGAGTTCTTTCGATATGTAGCCAGCAAAAGAAAGAATGATTATGGAAGGATGACATTGATTGGAGGAAATGGTATAAAGACAGCTGTTGCAGAATGTGTTGTGGAGATACTTAATGAGCAATTCATAAAGATCTTTCAATCTTGTGAATGTGACTTCATGGAGAGATTAAGAGCAGTTGATGATGGGGAGGAGAGACTGACTGTAAGTGAGCAAGAGGTGTTTGGGGAGTTGAGTAAACTAGATGTAAATAAGGCTGTGGGACTTGATAATATATCACCACGTATTCTGAAGGAGTGTGCTAGAGAGTTGACACCTGCCTTGACATATTTTTTTAATACGAGTCTTGCACTTGGTCAAGTTCCTAAAGAGTGGAAGCAGGGCAAGATTGTGCCACTTCATAAAGGAGGTGATCGAACTCAAGCATCAAACTATAGGCCTATCTGTGTGTCAGGTGTTGTGGTTAAGTTGTTGGAGAAGCTTGTGAGAACTAGGATCCAGAGTTGGGTTGACAACAATGGTATAATTTTTGATGGACAGCATGGATTTGCTAAAGGGAGGTCATGTTTTAGTAATCTACTTACTTATTACAATAAAGTGACTGCTTCCTTGGACAGAGGAGAAGGATACACAGTAATATACTTGGATTTCGCAAAAGCTTTTGATAGAGTACCTCATGATAAGTTGACAGTCAAACTAGAGCAGATGGGGTTGGATATTAGATTAGTGCATTGGATTGGAGACTGGCTATCTGATAGGTATCAACAAGTTGTGTATGGGGGTGCAATATCCAGGAAAAGGAAAGTCACGAGTGGAGTGCCTCAGGGGTCTGTTTTAGGGCCATTACTATTTAACTTATATATTAATGATATTGGTGAAGATTTGGATGGAGATATTCAGTTGTTTGCAGATGATGCAAAGTTGGGACGAACCATAAAGAGTAGTGAAGATGTTGTGGCCTTGCAAGAAGACTTGAATAAATTGAGTGATTGGGCAAGCAAATGGGGATGTGAGTTCAATGTTGCAAAATGTAAGGTTTTAAAATTTGGAAAACAAAGATGGGATGCAGAATTTATGCTTGGTGAGAATATATTGTTGGAAGTAGAGGAAATAAGAGATCTGGGGGTGATAGTGGATAAGGATCTAAAATTTAGGGGACACATTGCCAAAATTGTGAAGACAACACAAAGACTTCTGGGAATGATGCGGAGGACACTGACATGTAGAAGTAGGGAGATACTTGTTCCAATGTATAAGGCTTTGATTAGGCCGCACTTGGACTATTGTGCCCAGATTTGGTCACCGGGTTTTCAGAAGGATGAAGAGATGTTGGAAAGGGTCCAAAGGCGAATGACTAAGGTAGTTTCTGACCTCTGGAATGTTGAGTATGAGGAAAGATTGAAAAGATGTAATTTGCAGAGTCTCGTGGAGAGAAGGAAGAGGGGAGATATGATAGAGACCTACAAGTTGGTAAGGGGTTGTTATAGGATCAATGGTGGAGAAGTTCTACAGAGAATAGTGGGAGATCAGGGGAGAACCAGAGGTCATCCCTGGAAACTGTATAAGGAGGGTGTGAGTAAGGGAGTGAGAGGCAGGTTTTTTTCGTGCAGAGTTGTGAGTGATTGGAATGCCCTGCCTGAGAGCGTGGTGTCTGCAAGTAGTTTGAATGTGTTTAAGACACGGTATGATGAGATGTGTGTGTAAGATAAAAGGACCTCCTAGATGAGTCTTTGACTCCATGAGGTCTTGTTTTAATAATAATAATAATAATATACCCCAACTCTCTTCATTTCCCTGTTCTTCTTGCATTACCATTCTCACTTCATCTCTTAGACTACTATTTATATTTCCATTTCCAGGTGCTTCACTCTCCTGATCTTTCACTTCACTTCATACTTCCTCTGATCTCTTGCTTGCATCACACACTGCACTTCCTTCTAGCAACCATTTTCCAGTTCACTCATCCCAAAGCCATTCAAGTGGAATCCATCACTTTTGTATAGGTTCATTCTTTCCTCAAATACATGCCATGCATCTACAAACTGCATTCCCTTTTCCTCACACAGCTCTTCCAGCAGTTATCATTCTTGATTCTCACTATCTATCTCGGCTGATCAGTGTCGTGCCTCGGCAACACTCTGACAATCTTTCCCACTATGCCGTTCTCTTTCACTCTCCTCAATAACCTGCTGATATTCATTCTCCTTATGTCCAACAAAGTTATTTGTCCCCACAACCACCACTGACTCTCTTACTTATTTCCTCTTCATATCTTCACAAAATAAGCTTGCTCATTTTCCTTCCTGGAAGGTAGACCTTATGGACTCTCTCATTTAAAAAACCTTTAATAATGGAATCTCCATACATTGCAGTTCTCTAGTCATTAATGTGTCACATTGTTGTCTTTTTTTTTTCTTTCATCTCTCCTTTTTCCCCCTTTCATTTGTTTCCACTAAATGTTTAATATCACTTTGCATATTCCTCTTTTCATTTTGAAAAACTCTTTCTTCAAATCTTGCATTCTGGCAAATTCACTCTCTGTTGCTCCTGTAGTTTTGCCCCTTTTCATTCTGACTTACCTTTATTCCATTTCCTCATTCCTACTTCCTTTCACTTTCATATATCTCTTACTTTCTGTTCTTCATTCTTATTTCACTACCTCAGTATCATTAGCTTTCACTCCCTTATGCACACAGTCTTTTTGCACCACATTTATGCTGTTATTCATTTCTTGAGTCTTGAAGCACTGAGAACTTGTAGTGTAACAAAATATTGCACTTTCTACAAATCCATGCTTTCTCTCATCTCCTGTTTAGTCTTTCCATAAACAGATCTTTCACATTTTGCCATGCTTTTATGTTGCACTCACAACATGGAACCATTTTTGAAAAGTCTGTGTTGTTAATAGCATTTGGTTTGGGCTATGTGGATTTGTTCTACCATCAGAAAATAATGAACAATAAACAATAGTATACTAAAATGCAAGCAATAACATCACTTATTACACAAAACACTCATCTTTTCCTGAGCTCTTTGCTAACAACCAAGTTTTTTTGAAGCCCCCAACAACCTCCATTTTCTGTATAGCCAAAATATTTGAATGTATTCTAAAGGTGACAGGCATAAATAAGGTAGGAATAAAATTGATAAATGAGAAGGGACTGAACATGAAATCTGGAAGAAGGCACTGTGGAAGCAACACATGATGAATATTGGTAATAACACATCCACACACACATGGATGTTGATGAATGTTTTTAATTATCAGTTCAAACAGCAGTCCAGGAAGCTGATTCATTTCGTAAAGACTGCAAAATTTCAATATGAGCAGAAATTACCCATTCAAGCCAAATGAAATCATAGTGAGTTATTTGGTACATGGAAGAAAGAATGGTTATGGGAGAATGATGTTAGTTGAAGACAATGATAGATTGTTAACAGATGCAGAGAATGTGGACAATAAGTATTAATCAGAATATTAAATCTTTGTGAATGTGATATCACAAGAAAATGGAATTTAGTGGGTGTAATATGGGAGGGACTGATGTTGAGTAAGGAGGAAGCTTATAAGGAATTAAGTAAATTCATGTTAATAAGACAGTGGAACTTCACAATATATTTCTTGAAGGAATATTCCAGAGAATTAATGGTGCTCTCTGCAACCTGTTTAACCTTAGCGTTTGCAACAGGAAAGTTCCAAGGGAGTGGAAATTGGGAAAAATTGTTGAATTTCCCAAAGGCTAAGCAATTAAATTTGGATCAAGTATTAAACAAGAATATAATTTCTTGGAAATTATAATTTACTTTGTAACCAAGTCAAAAAATTCTACAACTATCTCTGATATAGAGTATTTCAATAATAAGGTGATGAACCTCTTTTCACTGCTTGTTTATGAGCAATACATACTTTTGGCATTAATTCAACCTTTCTTTTAATTCGATTAATTCATTAATTTTAACTCCCACTGATGAGACCTCAATAAAGCCCTGAAACACTCTGTGTGGTAACCTCTCTTGTAATACATAGCATTATGCATGTCTGAAAGGAAATGTGATTTGCATTATGGGTACTAAAGCAGTTGAAATCATCTGCATCTATATATAAGTAGCCTAGTTGTGAAGATACTTTATACTACACTTTGTTTTCTTACGCCTGGATAAAAGATTAAACAAGAATATAATTTCTTGGCAAGCATAATTTACTTTGTACCCAAGTGAGGAAACTTTTTACATAGTATTATGTAATACTATGTAATACTATGATCTTGAATACATATAATCTTGAATAAACAGAGCTAATAATAGTGTCTTTGAAAAGTACTATTATTATTATTATTATTATTATTATTATTATTATTAAACAAGACCTCATGGAGTCAAAGACTCATCTAGGAGGTCCTTTTATCTTACACACACATCTCATCATACCATGTCTTAAACACATTCAAACTACTTGCAGACACCACGCTCTCAGGCAAGGCATTCCAATCACTCACAACTCTGCACGAAAAAAACCTGCCTCTCACTCCCTTACTCACACCCTCCTTATACAGTTTCCAGGGATGACCTCTGGTTCTCCCCTGATCTCCCACTATTCTCTGTAGAACTTCTCCACCATTGATCCTATAACAACCCCTTACCAACTTGTAGGTCTCTATCATATCTCCCCTCTTCCCTCTCTCCACGAGACTCTGCAAATTACATCTTTTCAATCTTTCCTCATACTCAACATTCCAGAGGTCAGAAACTACCTTAGTCAGTCGCCTTTGGACCCTTTCCAACATCTCTTCATCCTTCTGAAAACCCGGTGACCAAATCTGGGCACATAGTCCAAGTGTGGCCTAATCAAAGCCTTATACATTGGAACAAGTATCTCCCTACTTCTACATGTCAGTGTCCTCCGCATCATTCCCAGAAGTCTTTGTGTTGTCTTCACAATTTTGGCAATGTGTCCCCTAAATTTTAGATCCTTATCCACTATCACCCCCAGATCTCTTATTTCCTCTACTTCCAACAATATATTCTCACCAAGCATAAATTCTGCATCCCATCTTTGTTTTCCAAATTTTAAAACCTTACATTTTGCAACATTGAACTCACATCCCCATTTGCTTGCCCAATCACTCAATTTATTCAAGTCTTCTTGCAAGGCCACAACATCTTCACTACTCTTTATGGTTCGTCCCAACTTTGCATCATCTGCAAACAACTGAATATCTCCATCCAAATCTTCGACAATATCATTAATATACAAGTTAAATAGTAATGGCCCTAAAACAGACCCCTGAGGTATGCCACTAGTGACTTTCCTTTTACTGGATATTGCACCCCCATACACAACTTGTTGATACCTATCAGATAGCCAGTCTCCAATCCAATGCACTAATCTAATATCCAACCCCATCTGCTCTAGTTTGACTGTCGGCCTTGAGAGAGCAGGCTTTCCAGATTACCTAAGTCTTAATAGATAACAGTGTAATGTTATTATTATTATTTTCTCAGCATCTCTGTGGAGTCAAAGATTCATCATTGGAGTATTTTTCAACATTGAACTGAGTGTTCCACTCACTTACTCGCTCATACAATCTCTTCATGTTCTCCAGAATTTTGCATCATCTGCAGACAGTTTCATATCTTCATTTAAACCTTCCATCATTAATATATAAGATGAACAACAATGGCCCCAGAACAATTCCTAGAGCACACCATTAGTGACTTTCCCTTTGTCAGGATATTTCACCCTGACATAGAACTTGCTGACCTAGTCACTCACAGAACTCAGTAGTCATGTCATTACACCTGTAGTTAACCATGAGTCACATCATGGTAGTCAACCACCTATATAGGAGATGGCACATGAATGGGATGGGAGTCTTTTATCTAATTTCATCCATTTCAGTTTAGTTACTAGCTTGTTATGTGGTAATCTCTGAAAAGTCTTTGCAAAATCTAAATATACCACATCTCCCATGGCCAGTGCATTCATCCTTGTTATAATAATAAGCAGATTATTGTAGACCTTTCCTTTAACAAACTCATGCTGATGATCACAGAGAATACTGCCCATTAACAACCCATTTCTCTGTCCAAGTTTTAATTCTCCAATACCTTAACCATAACTCCAGATATATAGATTGGCCTATAATTTGTTAGAAGACTTGCCGGCCTGGTTGGCCGAGTGGTTAGCATATCCACTCTCCAGCCAAAAGGCTGTGGGTTCAAATTCTGCCGTGGGCATGGATGTCTGTGAAAATAGCTGTGGTGGTTGGCGGTAGATGGCGCTGGTGTGAATGATGAAGATAGTTGCGATTAGTGGAGTGGCGGGGATGGAGAGTTGTAGAGTGCCCGCACTCCCTGGTGGTGTTATGTAATAATAATAATAACTTATTAAACAGCTTTGCCAAGATGAAGGGTATGCGGGGTTGATTTTTTTACATAGAGCATAGTGGATGCTGCAAATGGGTTTAAGCTTCAATATGATAGGTATGTTACTGGTTGAGTAAGACCTGTTGCTGTGGATGTAATGGAATGGATGGATAACTTCTGAAGAGTCAATACATATATTGGATTATTATTATTCCTGACACCTCCAAGGAGTCCGAAGACTAATCACGGGAGGATACCTACAACTGTCTCAACCACTACACCAAACCTCTACTACGAATCATCTCCATCAACGCCATCTACCGCCCACCACAACTAGTATTTTTTAGTATTTTTTTTGTCTGTAAATTGCGTATGTTCTGAAGGGCCGATTTGTCTGTATGCGGGATGAAAAACCCTAGTTTCCAGGAGAAAAAACCCTGCTACCTCCGTATGAGATCGGCTAACTCACTTTCGATTGAAATCATCCAAATAAAGATTCCTCCCGTCGCGACGAGAATCGAACTTTGGCCTATTCCAATCGAAGGGCACAATGTACCGTCGTTCTTCCAATTGCGCTACGGAGGTGCTATATTATCATAGTATACACTAGTAATTTATGATTACTTGAATAAATTAGTTGACAACATTCTTTTCTCTACCATTATAATGAATTCATCTTGTAATTTACTTGTGGTTTATTAATTTTATTTAGGGGATATATTGTTGAAAAGAGAGACAAATCTCGAGGTGGAAGCTGGCTTCCTGCTGTATCACATATTCCTACTGATAACACAAACTGTACTGTACCTAAGCTTAGCGAAGGGACAGAATATGAATTTCGTGTATGTGCTCAGAATGCACAAGGTACTTCTGAACCCCTGACAACAAGCAGGCCTGTTGTTGCAAAGAGTCCATATGGTAAAAAAATATTGAACAATATTTTTCTCTACATTGGTATAAGAATGATAACATTTAGATTTAAAGATCTGATAACTTTTCTATAAATTACAGCAAGTGACAAGAGCTTAGTAAAAGATTTTATATCTATGTGCCCTACCATTTAATGAGCTTTTTTTTTTCATTTATAAATATAATAATTATTCGTTATTTGGATATAATTGTAATAAAATTTATTATTTTTGTATGTATTTTATATTTTTAATAAATTAAATTCATTCAAATAATAAAAAATTACTCTATTGAAAATTACTTATCATTCATTCTTCTCATGATTTGGAGTTACAAGAATTTCCCTGTGCATAAATCTGATGTTAATGATAGCATTTCATTTCACTGATAAAAATGAACGTCTGGAGTGACTTTGATGGATGGAAAGACAAGGTGGATATTTTGCATTTAAATGCACTCTGAGTTAGGTGCTTTGAGAAAGTATTGTTCTGTGAGCATTTAGAATGCAGAGTCAGAGAAACAAGAATATTTGTGGCAGTGTGAGTGAGTATTGGTGCAGAAAATTCATAACTGAGTAAGTGGGAGAGTCATCACATAATGTGACTTTTTCTCACCAGGTACTTAACTTCAGTGGGAAAATCAACACAAGATGTAAGGGAGATTGTGAGCTGAAGGAGGGATTGCATTTTATTTATACTAATGCTAGAAACATCTGGAATAAGGGTGAGAAGTTTTTGACATTACTTACTTCAACTTGGTCAAAAGTTACAGGCATTAGTCAGATTTGGTCGATGGATGATGATGATAGTCAAAGGACAGAACAAGTGGGTATATTATTTTCAGAGGGTACAAAAGGAATTGAAGGGAAGGGAGGAGGAGGAGTTTTTGCTAACAATGGCAGAAGAAGAACGGAAACCAAAAAAGAGTAAAAGAACATGAGTAAGACAAGGTAGTATGACTTTAATGAGTGTTAGTGATAAAAAGATGACAGAAGCAAAAGAAATAGTTGAGTTACATTATGGAGCCACCTACTGTATTAGAGTAAAACTTTAGCTTAATATAAACCAAAATATATGCTCGACATTTCACCCTTCACATTAGGGTTATCATCTGGAGTCAGTGCCGACTCGAGGCTATGTGGCACCCCTAGGCTAGTTTTTTCAATGCATTGTAAGACAAGACAGGCATCATAAAATTCTTTATTGTTAAAAGCAGTTTACAGTTATTGCCAAAAAAGTGCATATAGAGCATTTTGGGGGGCACTGCTCATACCATCAACGCTTCGACTAATACTATTACTTTTTTGTATGCGAAGGTTTCTGTGGTTTAGCAGTTCATAAGAAAGATTCCGGTAATTGGACCGCATGTTTATTAAGCTAAATGAAAAGGAAAAAAAAAAAAGAAAAAATTGTTACATAAGGAAATTTAAGGAAGCTGCAAACATGCTTAGACTTCCAACGCAATGTAACAAAAACCAGACCTCGGACAATGTGAACGTGAACAACAGAACGTGACAGCATCCAGCATTGTTCAAACTTAGCATTGCACTGAATCTACATTCGGATATTCGATTTAATAACAGTTAGATGGCCACAACTGTATATAATGAATTATTTTGAGTAATTTCTCATTTCTTGTGTTTAAACTTTTAGTTACCTTTGACCCCTGAAGATGTAAGTCAAATGACTTACGAAACTTGTCGGGTTATTTTTAAATTTTTTTATTTTCATTTAGCTTAATAAACATGTGGTCCAATTACCGGAATCTTCCTTATGAACTATTACTTTTTTTTACGATGTTGGTGCTCGAAAGCCACTGCACACCTAGGCCGGTGCCTAAGCCTAGAGCCGGCCCTCCAGCACAGCCTATAGCATTACAGTGAAGCTTGGTTGCAAACCGCAAGAGCAAAAGTCGAGGGTGAAACAATTTGTACCATGGAAAATCTGGTTGGAACAAAAAGTCAACAAACTTCCAGCTGATCTGAGCAACTTAAAGAGTTTTAAATGATGGCTGAAAAATAATAACATTAAAAACAAACTGATTAATACACATAATTTGACCAACAAAACAATTGCTGAAGTTACTGAAGAGCTAAAAACAAAGAATTATAGCGACTGCACAGAAAATTAAAAGATATGAAGCAACATGAAACCATTTCATTCATTTCATCGTACCTCATTTTATTATTGAAAAAATGCTTGAAAATCATTCAGAATTACCGCCAGAGGTGAGTGCACTGTATGCCACTCTCGTAAACATCGTCTTCATTGAGCTTTAATTTCGGAAATTTGACTGATTTTAGTAGTGTTTAAATGATACGAAATGAATAGACAGGTATTACTTACAGAAATACTGCTCTATGGAGAACACTGGCTATTTTGGCCACAAACATTCTTCAGCCGCTGTAAGAATGTTCGATACACAAGTACCAAAAACTATTTGCCATCAGACTCAACTGTCACCTATGAAAAAGCTTGACCGAACTAATCTGAAATCAGTAGAAGAATGCCGGAGTGGGGATGATGACAAGTAAAGGGAGCGAAGAGAAAGACCAATGAGAGGTCTTATTTCACGAATACTACCAATCAGAATCCCTGCCACTGCAATTCTATGAAAATTCCCACGGCATTCTTATACTGATTTAGAATAAACTGAACTGAATTAACAAGACGATTCTGTGAGAAAATGAATGACATAATCCCCAACTTCTCAGACCTCAGAGAGCTTGCAAAAACAGGGCTTAATCTAAAATTCAACAGAATTAAGTCAATAGTAATGAAGATAAGAAGTGAGAACAGTTGGTTAGTTGCGACCACTGATTGTTAGTGTGAAGGATACCCCGTAACTTCCCTGCTCATCTTGGGACAGATGCCAGAAGGAGGAAAAATCTCTGCACTTGAGGTTAAGTATACAAAGAGCAGGGGAGTGGAAGAAATAGAGAAAGGTGAAAATAATGTAGGATCACCAGCAAGCACCAGGACGGCTTGACTTATTTCAGTTTTTTATTATTAATGAAGGTTTTACTAATTTTTTTTGAAGGTTGTAATTTTTCCCTGAACTATGTAGCAAAATCTGGTGCCCCGAAGTCTTAACGCCCCTAGGCGATTTCCTAGGTTTGCCTGATGATAAAACCGGCCCTGTCTGGAGTATACAAATATATACAAAAGAAACAAGCTGCACAGCAATCTACATGGTATGCTAAAGTTACTGATAAATTGTTAAAACTATTGGCCTAACCGCTGGTGTAAAAAAAAAAAAACAGTTACTTGAGTTACTCTTAGTGATCATTTTGCAAGTGTATACCCTCCGGGTAGAGATTTTCCAGTGCCAGATGTCCTATTGATTAATGAGACAATAGAGGTAGATGAACTGGATGTGTTTATGATTATTGCAGAAGAACCTTAATGGAAATATCTCCATAAGCTTCTAATAGATGATATATCAATCAATTATTGAGAATGTGAATGTGCAAGGGAACTGGCACCTTCATGTGACCATCTGTTTAATTTTAGTCTCAATTCTGGGAAGGTGCCAAGGGAGGTGAAAAGAGAGCAAAATAGCTCCCTGCATAAAGGAAGCTCCAAATTATATGCAAATCAGTATCTGAAGAGTTGTGGTTAAGGTATGGAGGAATTTGTAAAAAAAGAGAATTCAGGACTGGGTGGACATGAATATGATACTTTATAGGGAGCAACATGGTTTTGTGAATGCTAGGTTTCGCCTTATTAATTTGCTTACTTTTTATTATTAAGCGACAGCTGAGTTCGATAAAGGAAATGACTACTTCTGGACTTTGCTAAGTGTTATGTAGATTCCTCATTTGAGAGAATTCGACATAAAACTCTATTACAAAAATGAATTGAATTGAAATAATATGAAGCTAACAATTTAGATAAGAGGGTGACTTATGGACAGATATCAAAGAGTAGCATATTGATAGATTAAATCAGGGTGAAGGCAAATGACTTGTGGTGTTCTGAAGAGCCTCATTTGTTCTTCTGCTGTTCAGTTTGCACATCAGTGATATTATTATTATTATTATTATTATCCTAAGCCCATGCAGTCAAAGACTAGGTGGTCCTTTTGTCATACACACAGCTCATCATACCAAGCCTTAAATACATTCAAATTCTCTGCAGACACCACCCTCTCAGGGAAGGCATTCCAATCATTTACAGCTCGACACGCAAAAAAACCTACCTCTCACTCCCTTGCTCACACCCTCCATATACAGCTTCCAGGGATGACCTCTTTCTCCCCTTATCTCCCATTGTTTGCTGTAAAATCTCTCCAACATTGATCCTATGACAACCCCTTACTAACTTGTAGGTTTCTTTCATATCACCCTTCTTCCTCCTACCCACTAGACTGTAAATTGCATCTTCTCAACCTTTCCTCATATTTGACATTCCAGAGATCGGAAACTACTTTAGTCAGTTGTCTCTGGACTCTTTCTGACATCTCTTCATCCTTTTGAAAACTAGATGACCAAATCTGTGCGCAGTAGTCCATGTGTGCCCTAATCAAAGCCTTATACAATGGAATAAGAATCTCCTTACTTCTACAAGTCAGTGTCCTCCACATCATTCCAAGAATTCATTGTGTTGGTCCTTTTTGGCAATGTGTCCCCTAAATTTCTGATCCTTATCCACTGTCACTCCAAGATCTCTTATTTCCTCCACTTCGAACAATATATCCCCACCAAGCATAAATTCTGCATCTTATCTTTGTTTCCCAAATTTCGAAACCTTACATTTTGCAACATTGAACTGGCACCCCATTCCCCATATAGAAAGTGACTTAAATATTGATTTACATGCTGATGATGCAAAGCTAGGAAGAGCACTGATGATGGACAGATTGTGTTAAACAGACTAACAGTATGGGTAAAGCATTATCCGTTTAAAGTGGCGAACTGTAAAATCAAGGAAGACTACAAACGTGTGGTATACTGATAGAGCTGAAGTGTAAGAAATTGATGTCAGAATTTGGGATTGATTTTAAATAGGGAGTGAAGTTTAGAGGGCATATTGCAAAGGGGGGGGGGTCAAAACAGCTCATTGTTGAAGAACACACTGACAAGCAAGTACAGAGAAATTATTATTAACCTTTTTAAGGATTTAATAAGGCAACATCTAGACTACATATGTGGATCTGGTCAATTCCATGGGAATGAAGAAATGGTAGAGATGATCTGTTGGCAAATGTCCAAGATTATGGTAGGCCCGAGAATGCTCCCCATGAAAATAGATTGAGGTCAGTAGACTTCAGAAATTGGCTGATAAGAGAAAAGAGGGATGTGATAGAAACATGGAAGTTATTAAATAGTTTTAAAAAATTGGCATGGAAGACTTTTTTCATAACATGACAGGAATGGAGAGAACAACAGGTCTACCCTAGTATAAGTGTGCAGTTAGCAAGAATCTTTGGGCTATTTTTTTTTATTTGTTTGTTTTTTTGGAGGGTGGTAAATGGGTGGAATATGTCACAAGAGGTGATTGTGTGTGAGTGCATCAACCACGAATGATTTCAAGGAGAGATATGTTAGGTATTATATTAATTGCAAAGGCTTTTGATAAGATACCACATGGAATTCTAATCAGTAAACTGCAGCACATTGGGATAGATATAGGGTTGGTGTAATGGAGAGATATCAGAGAGTAGTAGTTTATTCAGGAGTAGAGTCCAAAAGAAGGCCTGTGACTAGTGGTGTGCTGCAGGGTTCTGTTCTTGGACCACTGCTCTTTAATTCCTTCATTGATGATATAGGAAAGGATCTGAGAGGAACTGTTCAGTTAATTGCTGATGATGCAAAGTTGAGTAGAGCAATAGTTAATACAGATAATATCAAACTTTTGCAGGATGATTTGGATAGATTGACAGATTGGGCAAAGGAGAGTGGATATCAGGTTAATGTGCCAGAGTGTAAGGTTATGCATTTTGTGGTGAAAAGATTATCAGCAGTATACCACATTGGTGGAACCATACTCCAGGAAACTGATGAAGCCAGAGACTTGGGAGTGTTAGTGGATATGGAGTAAAAGTTTAGGGGGCACATAACAAAAGTGGCTAAAGCAGCTCATCAGATCACTTGGTTACTGAAGAATACTTTGACGAGCAGAGACCATCAAGTTATTGTTCCAGTCTATCAAGTGTTGATAAGACCCCATCTTGACTACTGTGCACATATCTGGGTGCCAGGGTTTCTTGATGATGATGATGAGGAGGAGATAGAGAGGATCCAGAATGGAGTGACCAAGATGTTAGCAAGTCTATGAAATGAACCTTATGAGAACAGGTTGAAGATTTGTGGGTTACAGAAACAGGTTGATAGGTGGTAAAGGAGTGATATGATTGAGACATTCAAATTACTGAGGGATTTTTACAAGATTAATTCAGAGGAAATTTTTCAGAATAGCTGTGGAGGTGGGAGAACTAGGGGCCATCCATGGAAACTGAGCAAGCGTATAGTTAGCAAGGGTGTTAGAACTAGGTTTTTTACTTGGAGAGTGGTGAATGAGTGGAATAAGCTGCCAGAGTCTGTTATGGGTGACATGACTGTGAATGAGTTCAAAGCAAAGTGTGATAGATACTGTGCAAATGCTGAATAGTTCTTGACAGATGTTTAGGGCCTCTTCGATGAGTCTAATGACTCCTTGGAGTTGCCTGTAATAATGATGATAATAATAAAATTGTTCATATTTGGTCTAATGTGTTAAAACAAAGAACTTTTATTGTTAAAAGACCATAAGATTTAATGATTACAAATACAAAGAGCCAACAAGTTTCACTAGCCCCTGTCTAACATTTTCAAGGCTGTACTGGTGTGAAAACAAATGCATCAAGTTACATGAAAACATACACTTTAGTAACTGCTAGGCCGTTACATTTGATAATTCGTGTTTGATGGTGTGCATGCGTTCGAATGCTTCAGTCAGAATCCGGTACATGACCATGTGGTGTGTAGTGTTTCGCATATTGTAGTTCTGTTAGGCTGAGAGAATTGATGAGATATTTCCATATGTCTTTAAGAATAGCACCTTGATTTCTATTTAAATTATTGCCTGTGCATAGCACTATTGCTGCTTCTTTGAAAGTTCTGTGTCTGTAGTCATCCTCGATGTAAGGCATAGAACTGTTTTTCCAATCTATAACATAATTTGATATTGAGAAATGATGAACTAAACCAGATGTGATGATTTTATTGTGATTGACATCCCCCACATGTTCCTTCTGTCTTATTTCAAAACTTCTAGAGGTCTGTCCAATGTAAGAAAGGTCACACGTGCATGGAATTTCATATACTCCAGGAAATTTGAAGAAAGGTACCTCATCTTTGGGTGAACTTAAGACTTCATACATCATAAGATCAAATTCACTATGGAACTGGAGAAGAACAAAGAACCACCCTTTCTTGACATACTGGTGAGGAGAGAAGATAACAATGTCCAAATGTCCATTTACAAGAAACCCACAGATACAGGTAGATATCTACATTTTTCGTATAACCATCATAGATCACAAAAACACAGCATCATTCATATGCTCCATAACAGAGCCTTAAGGTCTATTTCGAAAGAAATAGATGTACAGAGAGAACTGTCAGAAATAGCTAACACTCTATCTCTGAATGGATACCTTCTAACATTTTAAACAAATTGCTTTTTAAAGACAACCTCCAACAACGTGGAACGGAGTCCTAATGTGTCCACAGCTGTCATTCCATATATTAATTCTGTATCCACAAAATTGGCGAGTATGTTAAAAGCTCATAACATCAGAGTAATTTTTAAACCAACTACCACGATCAGACAAGTCTTAAGTTCACCAAAAGATGAGATACCTTTCTTCAAATTTCCTGGAGTATATGAAATTCCAGGAAATTTGAAGAAAGGTACCTCATCTTTGGGTGAACTTTGGACAGACCTCTAGAAGTTTTGAAATAAGACAGAAGGAACATGTGTGTGGGGGGGGGGATGTCAATCACAATAGAATCATCACATCTGGTTTAGCTCATCATTTCTCAACATCAAATCACCTTATAGATTGGAAAAACAGTTCTATGCCTTACATCGAGAATGACTACAGACACAGAACTTTCAAAGAAGCAGCAGTGGTGCTATGCACAGGCAATAATTTAAATAGAAATCAAGGTGCTATTCTTAAAGACATATGGAAATATCTCATCAATTCTCTCAGCTTAACTGAACTAGAATATGCGAAAAACTACGCATCACGTGGTCATGTACCGGATTCTGACTGAAGCATTCGAACACATGCATGCCATCAAACACGAATTATCAAATGTAATGGCCTAGCAGTTACTAAAGTGTATGTTTTCATGTAACTTGATGCATTTGTTTTCACACCAGTTCAGCCTTGAATATGCTAGACAGTGGCTAGTGAAACTTGTTGGCTCTTTGTATTTGTAATCATTAAATCTTATGGTCTTTTAACAATAAAAGTTCTTGATGATAATAATAATTGTGTGAACAATTATTTGGCTGTCATACCAAGAGGACTTACATCACAACTACAGCCACTTGATGTATCTTTAAACAAACCCTTTAAAGTCTTTATGAGCGAAAGGGGTGAAAGGGTGAATGAAATAATTGTGAAACATAGGTAGGAACAAATGACTTGAGTGGTAATGTAAATTGGGCAGCGAGGGATATGAGATTTGTGTGGTTCTCTCACAATGAATGTTTGATTCAATGAAGCCAAAAAATAATAATTATTATTATTTCTTTTGGCATATGAGAGAAAGTTAAAGGAATGATAGAAGAGGAGAGAATAGGAACAGTAGAAGAGAGGGAATGAGAGAGTTATGTGAATGATAGAAGAGTAGAGAATAGGATAAGTGGAAGAGAGGGAATGAGATAGAGATATGGGAATGATAGAAGAGGAGAGAATAGGATAAATGGAAAAGAGGGAATGAGAAAGAGATATGGGAATGATAGAAAAGGAGAGAATAGGAATAGTGGAAGAGAGGGAATGAGAGAGCGTTATGAGAATGATAGAAGAGGAGAGAATGAAAACAATAGGAGAGAAGAAATGAGAGGAATGAATGCAAGAGTACTGGAACCAGGGATAGAGTGATGTCAGGAAGGCAGGTAAGTAGGGGGGAGCCCAGAGAGAAAGTGTTAGAGGAGAGAGAGAGTGAGGGATGCATGTGAGCAATTGAGAAATAGGGTGGTAAGAGGTGTAATGTACAGGGACTCAATTATCCGTGGTGTTCAAGATACGATGCGTGAGGAGTGTTTGCCTGGAGGAATGATAGAAAGTGTGGCAATTAAGAGGGGTGAAAGGGTGAATGAGATAATTGTGAAACATAGGTAGGAACAAATGACTTGAGTGGTAATGTAAATTGGGCAGCGAGGGATATGAGATTTTTGCATCAGGTTGCACAAAAGAGGACACAGAGAGGAAACACTGTGCGTGTTGCCTAGGTATGATAGTGATGAGCTGAGCAGAAGAGCAGTAATATTGAATAACATAATAGCTACAATGTGTCAGAAGAGAGGATTGGAATATGTGGATGCTTGGAGGGCGTTTGAGGACAGAGAGGAATTGTATGCAAAAGACTGCTTGCATTTGAATGAGGAAGGATATAGGCATCTGAAGAGATTGCTGTTCTGAACGAGTCGGTGTGTCCCAGGGTGAATGATAGCAGGGGTGGCTTCTTGTTCGAATGGGTACTTCGGAGAAGGGGGACGACATCAGGTAACACTGAGCTCAGTGGAGTCTAGAGGGGATAATGCTGAGTATAGAAACAATGGCAGTTTTATGCTTCATACTAATGCCAGAAGTATCTGGAATAAAGGAGAGGAATTGGTGGTGATGAGAGTATCAGCCTGGCCAAAGATTATTGGAATCATCGAGAGGTGGTTGACAGAAGTGGATATAATAATAGGAATAGATGTAGCTGGGTACAGAATTTTTCAGCAGGATAGGAAGGGAAAGTGTGCTGGTGGAGTACTGCTTATGATAAGTGATGACTTATGTCCTCTAAGAGTGAAGTCTTTGGAAGGCAATGACATTAATGATTTTGAAAGCATACGGTGTGAGGTAGAGATGGGCAAGATGGGATATTTAGTGGGATGTGCTACAAACGAAGGAGCACAGAGAGTGGGGACCAGGAGATGTTTAGACAGTTGAGTTTGGCAAGTGCAAGAAGAGTGTTGTTATGGGAGATTTTAACTACAGCAGTATAAATTGGGGAGAGGAAGATGCATGTAGCAAGAAGAGAATGGGATTTCTAGAATTCTTCAGGGACAAATGTCTTAAGCAACATGTAATAGATGGAACAAGAGGTGCAAGAGTTTTGGATTTGGTCATAGCATCAGAAGAGTTGATAATAACTGAGATGACATCTCTCACACCAGTTGGAGAGAGTGACCATATGGTTTTGACTTGGAAGATGAACAGACATGGAGGAGTATCAAAGAGACGGGAATGTATGTGGAATTATAAGGCAGGTGATTATAATAGTCTTAGATATCAACTTGGGGAAGTTTCATGGAGGGCAGAATTGGAAGGCTGGGATATCATTAGTGCTGGGAAATTGTGAAAATATATTTGTTAGCAGCAATAGTAAGCTGTATTCCACCAGTGAAGAAGAGGACACGATTTGGAGTACAGTGGATGACAAACAATATTAAACAGGAACTGAATGCAAAAAAGAGGCTATGGAAAAGATATAAGGATACAGGTGAAGATAAGATGCATGAAGAATATGACACAGGCCAGAAGAGTAACTAGTATGGTAAGGAAGACGAAACTGGAATATAAGAAGAGATTGGTCCGAAGATCCAAATAAAATCCTAGGGAATTTTTTAGCTATGTAGCCAGTAGGAGGAGAAATTATTGTGGAAGAATGACTTTGTTTGATAAAAATGGGAATAGAGTGACTGATGCAGAGGACATAGTGGAATTGTTCAATGAACAGTTTATTGGAGTATTTCATCTTGTAGGAGTAAATTTTAATACTAGAGGGATCGGGCAGGTTCGAGGTTTAGAGGTGCAGGAGGAGAGTGTGTTCCAAATACTGAGTACTCTGGATGTCAGTAAAGCTGTGGGACTGGATGGTATTTCACCAAGAGTTTTGAGAGAATGTGCTAGGGAACTGACAGTGCCTTTGACCTGGCTTTTCAATGAAAGTCTGGCTGTGTGAAAGGTGCCCAGGGAATGGAAGGAAAGTAAGACAGTGCCATTGCATAAGGGCAGTAGCAGACTGGAAGTGTCTAATTATAGGCCAGTTTGTGTGTCATCAGTATTTGTTAAGATCTTGGAGAAATTATTGCAGGACCATATACAGCATTGGGCAGATGAGAGTAATGTTATCTGCGAGTGTCAGCATGGATTTGTGAAGGGGCGCTCTTGTTTTAGCAATATGCTAGCCTTTTATAATAAAGTTACAAGAGCAGTAGATGAGGGAAAGGCATATACTGCCATTTTCTTGGACTTAGCGAAGGCATTTAACAGGGTGCCACATGATAAGCTGCTGTGTAAGTTATAGCACATGGGTCTCAATGTCTGGGTATTCAGGATTGGCTGTCCGATAGGTATCAGAGAGTTATGTATGGTGGGGCAGTTTCAAGGAGGCAGAGGGTTACAAGTGGTGTCCCACAGGGCTCAGTATTGGAACCTATATTGTTTAACCTTTATATCAATGACATTGTCAGTTAATTAAAGGGGGATATTCAGTTATTTGTGGATGATGCGAAGCCGGGAAGGGTTATTAGTATTAGTGCAGATGTGGTAGTCCTGCAAGAGGATTTGAATAAACTAGAAGATGGGCAAATGAATGGGGTTATCGGTTTAATGCAGCAAAATGTAAGGTCTTAAGGTTTGGGACACATTGATGGGATGCTGCATACTCTATGGGAGGAGCTATACTGAAGGAAGTAGGGGAAACAAGATCTAGGGTTGATGATTGATAGAAACCTGAAATTTAGGGGACATGTTGCAAAGGAGGTGAAGATAACACAGAGGAATGCTGCAATAATGAGAACGACACTGACCTGCAGAGATAAAAGAGTTATCATTCTGTTGTGTAAGACTCTGATCAGACCACACTTCAACTATTGTTCTCGGATTTGGTCCCCAGGATTTGAAGGGGGTAAATTAATTGTGGAAAGGGTATAGAGGCAGATAGCAAAGATGGTTTCAGGACTGTACAATGTTAGTTATGAGGATCAGCTGAGGGAATGTGGACTGCAGAGTTTGGGGGATAGAAGAAGGAGAGGTAATATTATTGAGACCTGTTGAGAGGTGGTTACAGGGTTGACACTGGGGAGTTCTTTCGCTTGGTTGAGAAACGGAAAGGAGCGATGAAAAGGGGCCATCCCTGGAAGTTACGAAAGGAAACTGTGAGCAAGAGGGTGAGGAGTGGTTTCTTTGCTTGGAGGGTGGTTGAACCATGGAATGCATCACCTGATAGAGTGGTGAGAGCGAGAACAACAATGAGTTTAAGGAGTGGTAATGTACACTTTGTGTTTCCTAGGAAAGACCTCCCACGATGAGTCTTGATAGACTTTGTGTTTCTTAGGAAGGACCTACTGCGATGAGTCTTTTGACTCCATGGAGGCCTGAATAATAATAATAATAATAATAATATATATATATATACATACATACATACATACATACATACATACATACACTGCTTGGAAGGAAGTCAACGGGCAAGGTGCATCACACCATGTTACGAGTCATGTGCTTGTAGTTCATATATTTTGGAGGAATGTGATGCTCCCAAATCAGTGCAAGTATAGCCAGGTGAATGGCTGCGAGAAGGGAACTGACAGAATTTGAATGAGGCATTGTGGCATGATGGATGCTGCAGGCTTATCTGTTTCGTAAATTATTGATAAATTGAGCCATCCCAGGTCAGTAATCAGTGATACCATACTGAGATGGAAGCATAGGGAGACAACTGCAAGTGCTACCACAGTAGATGATCCAAGACACTAATCAAATGTGACCATATGATGCTACGAAGGATAATACGTAAAAACTGCCATTCGTTGGCTGACATACTGAATGCAGAGTTCCATGTGAATCGGAAGTCACACATGGGTTTCCATGGTAGGACCACAATATGCTAGCCACATATTACCCAAACCAACATTCAGCATTGTTTTTAGTGGTGCAAAGAATATGTTCAGCGGGACATGAAAGCTTGGAAAGTTGTATTATAGAGTGACAAATCAGGCTACACCCTCTAAAGAGCAGATGGATGGGTGTTGGTGTTATAGATCCCCGTGAATATCTCTTACTAGAGTGTGTAACCCCAACTATGAAATTTGGAGGTAGATGTGGTGATATGGTTTTGTTTTATTCTGGTTTAGCCTTGGACCTATGTTTGTGGTGCTTGAACTCAGAGAGGTTTCTGAACATTCTGGACAGTACATTGCTTCCTACTGTTTGGCATATCTATGGAACTGACCATTGTTAATCATCACAGTTTGAAAGGAGTTGGAAGTTTTTTTTGCACTTGGTTATACTATAATAAATTTAGTTTAATCCTTTATCCATGTGTAAGCAAACAAAGTTTGCACCTGAAGTATCTTCAGGACTGAGGGAACTCATGGTAAAGGTGGACTAAGCTCTCATCACTTGTTTTAGTATCTCCTATAATGCTATGCTTTAAGGGAAGGATCACTACCCAGACCAGTTTCGACCTTTATTGAGGTCTCGTGAGTGGGACCCAGAGATGGTGATACTAAGATGAAAGTAGTGGAGAAGTGATATTTACCTATAATTTAATAATAAGGTGTCTCACCTTATTATTAAATTACCTTGGATTTAGAGAAAGATGTTGGAAGTTTTTTCCCGCTTGGTTAGACTTTATTAAATTTGGTTTAATTCTTTATCCAAATGTAAACAAACAAAGTTTAGCCTTGAAATATCTTCAGGACTGAGGCAACTCGTGGTAAAGATGGACTAAATTCTTATCACATGTCTTAGTATCTCCCATAATGTAACGTACATTATTATAGTATTATTAAAGCACATTTAAGTTAAAGTAATCTAATAATGATTTTGATCCTCTTGCTGCCCAAGCATATTTATGTCTTTATGTTTATAGAAAGAATTTATTATTTTAAGATTATTATTAGCTACAAAGTCGATCAGTTTTTTACCATTCCTGTTTAAAGTATGTTTTCTATATATTCTGATATTATTATTAATTTTTGTATTTCTGATTCTCATTAAAGTCTCCTGCTAATATTACATAACCATTTTCATTTATTTTATTATATATATATATATATATATATATATATATATATATATATATATATATATATATATATACCGTATTTTCCGGTGTATAAGACGCTCCTATGTATAAGACGCACCCAAGAAATTTAATACAATTTTCTGGAAAAAATCTAAACTTTAAAATATGATTTTAAAAAAAATGGATAAAATAATAGGTAATTTTTAATAGTAAACTGACCTTTCAGAAACCTGCAAAACCCATGTCACTGTCATCTGACTCTTCTCTATCATCAAGTTCTTCTCTTTCTTCTTCCTCTTGTTCTTCATCATCATCATCTTCATATAAGAAATGATCTTCACTTCCATCAAGGGCATTGGTAATTCCACATTTCAAGAAAGAATTAACAATAGTTTGTTTATTCATTTTCGACCAAGATGTCTTAACCCACTCACACACTTGGGAGATTGATGGCTGTTTCAGGGCACCCGCCTACAAAGATCTTGGAACATAAAAGGGAGTGCGTATGACTTTGAAAAGAGGAAACAATCTTTACCTTCATTATATAAGACGCACCCCATTTTTAAGATGAATTTTTAAGGTAAAAATGTGCGTCTTATACACCGGAAAATATGGTATATTGTAACTGATTGTAAAATTCAATATTATTATCTTCTCTTCCTTCTTCTGTGGCATATAAACTAATTATTGTTAAATAACCTCTATTAATTTTTATTCTAGCTTCTGTTATTCGGTCATTCCAAAATTTATAATATTTTAACTGTTTTGAAAGGGAATAACATCTGCTTGTGCTCTTTGGGCTCTGTCCAGAGAAGAGTGACTAAGTTGTTGAGCAATGTAAAAAATGCTATCAATCTATCTAACATTGATAGATTGAGAGCTTGTGAATTGCAGAGGGTGGTTGATAGGCGGAGAAGAGGGGATATGATAGAAACGTTTAAATTACTGAAAGGTTTTTATAGGATTGATGCAGGGGAAATGTTTCAGCTGTGTGATAGTGATGGAAGAACAAGAGGTCATCCCTGGAAATTAAAGAAGAGTGTGGTTAACAAGGGTGTCAGAACAAGGTTTTTTGCCTGGAGGGTGGTGAATGAGTGGAATTCATTGCCTGACTTAGTTGTGAGCTCTTCGTCTGTAAATGAATTCAAGAAGAGATATGACAGATATTATTTTGCTAGTTTGGGTTTCCTACGATGAGTTTACTGATTCCATGGAGATACCCCGTAATAATAATAATAATAATTAACATTTTTAGTTCTCATGGGTCCTGTTAATTTCTTTTTTGTTGCAGTGATTACTGCTATTTGAAAATTTCTTTCTTTTAATATTTGACCTAATTCTATTTCTTTATATGCTATTCCTCTTTTGTTCCAGTTTGTTATATGTATTATATTTTGTCATTTCCATTTTCATTTAACTTTTCCATTCCAGGGTCATTTTACATAGATTCGTTTTGAATACCTTTCTTTATTGGCTTAGGAGTAAATTGGTGTTATCTATGTGTGGTTATTAGCCTGGCAATGGATAGTCCAATGGTAGGGGCTGCTACCTTA